>NC_091684.1:5287500-5943125 GCF_041296265.1 Equus caballus
AGCCACACTGGTATTTCTTACAGTGGGGTGGGCATATGGGATCCTGCATGGAGCTCCGTGCTGTGCAAACCCACATGCCTATATGTGCATTATGGTCTCATTTAGATTGCTTCAGGAAAATCCCACACAAGGGTCTTGCCAGATTTGAGGAAATGCTTAGTTTAATAGAAACACTGTTCACTTGGAGTGAGGTAGAATTATAGCCAACTTAAAAAAAAAAAGCTTAACACATGACAGCGACTCAGCTGGAACCCGGGAACACATATCGCACGCATCTTTGATCTCCCGCATCACATTAAGTAACAAAGACCAGAGGACTTCAGATATGTACTAGATAGAGTGCGTTTGATCACAGTAAAATGCTTCGCCCCGTTCTGGACTATGGATTGCGTCATTGATTTTTCTCTTTTCCCCCTCTGAAAGAAGGGACTCTTTTAAGTGTGTCTGATTCTTTTAATTAGATCATTACTGCTATTGTAATGTTTACTCCAGTATCACCTCTTATGAATAGCATGGGGCTTTTTACCAGTAGTTGTTCTCCTGTCCCTGGGATCATTGGGGAAAATACATTCAAATAGTTGTCTGAATAATAAATATGGCTGCTTTCACACACACACACACAAATTGTTTGAAATCACTTTTGAAAAATACCGCGATTTCTTGCTACTTAGGAGCTAACGTGAGAGCTCGCACATCCGCTGTATTACGCATGTAAATGCTCGCAGTCCGTAGAGAAACTTGGGGTAGAGCGTCTGTCTGTGTTTGAAAATGCAGGAAAGTTTTTACTGCAATAATTTGAAAGATTTGAAAGGAAACACTCACATCTGCAGCTTGATCCCGATCTAGCAAGCACAATCACCAAGATTTCTCCCTTTCTCTATTGCCAAGGGTCTTCCTTTTTTTTCCCTTTGCCTGCTACAATTAGTATCTATTATTCCTTTCTTGTGTTTTTTATTATGCACTCTCAAGCTCAGTTTGGTGAATCTGGGCCAGCTACGGGCTTGGCAGTGGTCAATTGTGATCTAGCTGGAGTGCTTTGTGAATGTGCAAAAAACACATTGGGGAGGATTTCCTACATGCTGGGTTTCCGTGCATTTAAGTGCAACTTAAGACAGTGATTTGTCTGTAAAAGTAGCTGCACATTTTAAAAATTCGTGGCCACTGATTTCAAATTAATAACTATGAAAGGAAGCAAATCCATTAAATGATAATTTTCAAAGACAATAATAAGTATAATTGATCTCTTCAAATATCAATGTTTATGATGTGAGTAATGGTGAAAAGCACGGTTTATTTGCTTCTAATGAAGGACAGCCTAATTTTATTCGGAGAAACGTAAGCATCTAGGCCAGGCAACCGGACGAGTATGAAAGAGACTGTTCTTGTGTGCGTAACGTGACTTCATGGCACTGCCTCTTAAAGTATGTTAAATAATAAATAACTTATTAAAACATGTTCAATGTAATAATGGCCTTTTTCATGAATTGTTGTAAAAGAGAGATTAGGAAAGGAGGGGAAGCAGCCTTCAGGGGAAAATAACCGGAATTTCCAGCAGTCGAGCTGCGTAATGGTTCTATATTTTTTAAATGTGCCTTACTCCATTCATAGTCATTTAAGTGCTTAAATAAGCACAATAAATGTAAATAATTTACTGCTTTGCAAACAGAAAATTGGGCAGAAAAGTAATTTTGAATAGCGAGTTGGCTTGCAATCTTCAATGATTTGGGACCCTGTAAAATGCAATTGACACGGCTGTTCATTAGGCTCGCCGTTATTGAGGCTTCTTCACATTCATTAGCGATTAATGCAGACAGATATTTAACTTAATAAGGTAAGCAAATAAACAAAAAATCGCTTTCTGTGCCTTAAGGTTTTTAGACCCCTAATTGCTTTTGTGCACTAATTATCAAGATTAACACCTTACACTTTTCTGCAAAAAAAAAAAAAAAAAAAAAAATTGCCACCAGGGTATTTTGAAATCTTTTAAGTGGGAAGCGGGAAAGGGTTAAGGATTTTCCTTCCGAAGACAAAATGACCACCCACCAAAATGAGAGACTCCGGCTAAGTTGTGCGTGGATTTTTTAAAATGTTAGCTGCGCGGAGGAGCCACACACATCTGTGCGGAGAGAATAGAGCCTGAATGGAATTCTAAGCCAGGAAACGAAGGCTTCTGTCACGCGGGTAAATCAGACTTCAAGACAGAGTGGTGGACTGTGGCTTGACTCCCGCATCATGTCTCCAGCTACATTTTTGAAGCAGCGTTCGCCAAAGATTCACTGTTTTACCTTTATATTTAAAAATCGATATTAACTTAAGATTGTATGTAGTTATCAATACTTTGTAATTAGTGACAAACCACTTGCAGGTCCTTTAATATTTACTGTAATAATATTATTCATACTGGAGTCATTCAGTATTCATGTGGATATAATACGTAATTCCATTGTAATTTAGCATTAATTAATGTCCACTTATTTCAGCATATTATAGTATAGGAAACAATTTCTGATAAGAGACGCCAGTGTAATTTAAGGATGAATCTGACTGTAATTTGAATAATGAGATGCATTGCCTCGTGTCTCCGTGCGTCTGTCCCCACCCTCATTCCCTGCATGCATGTGAGCCCAGAGGACTCTTACACACGCCACGCACATGCACACACGTGCACTCATTGTGTGTGCGGAGCAGAATAGGTATTTGTAAAGCAAACATTAGTTTAAAGTGTTTGGAATCCCTTTCTAGACCTCACTTGCCAATGTTAAAGTTCGTCATTCTCAGAGCTTTCTATTGCCACTGCAATACCCACACAAATTGCTGATTCCATATCTCTTCTAAAAAAAAAAAATTGTTGTAAGACAGTTGTCCTTTAATATAGAGGCAACTATTTTTAAAGTGACAATTACAAAGGGAGTTTAAAAATAAAAGGAAATATCCATTCATCTATCTGTCTGCCTATCTATCTATCTATCTATCTATCTGATCGTTTTGCCTACCCACCTATTAGGAACAAACTTAAAACTGACCCTCCTGAGAAGGCCCATCCCGGAAAGCTAAGTGGTGAAGGTGCTGGAGTTGGCCCTGGCCGCTGGCTCTGAGGGGCTGGCCGACTGCTGTGCTCCTGGAGTAAGTCTTCGGCTTTGGATCGCTAATTGCTACTTGCTGGTCTTGTAAAAAGTCATGAAGCCCTACCGCCACTCTGACTTGAACTTGATACCATATTTCACTTGTGCTTGTAGCATTAGGGGATTTAAAACCTCCTTTTCCTTTAATTCTTTTCTTTCTTTAATGGGTGACTGGATAAATTCAGTGGTGGATTTTTGTGACACTAAAACAGCAGATAAGTCTATGATGCACTCTCGCTATGTGGTTTAAAAATCCCTCACCATATGTTTTCTCACTGGAATGCCTCGTCTTGCAAAATTACAGGAACCGAAGCTTAAAAACACAATTAGGTAGTTTAAAATGAAGTATTAAAGAAATACCACATATATTCAGATGCCTGCAATGTTTTCTTCCTCTCTCCTTTTTTGGTTTTGTTTTGTTCTTGGAGTACTCAAAAAGCCTCTACTGTATTTGATTTTTATACTAATCATGCTCCATATTTGTTGGATTATGTTATATAGGCTGTGGTTAAATTATAAATGAAAGAGTGAACTACCAGACTTCTTGTCATAACAGCAGCTTTTATGTTGTTACAGAAAATGCAAAGAAAAAAAAAGGCATTTTGCGTTGAAGGGTCCCCTCGCTTATTTGGTGCTGCTTAATGTATATAGGCAGACAAGGAAAGCAATTTGTAGAAATGTTTTTTGCAGTATTTTGAAAATTACAGCACCCTCTCCATCCTCGGAGGGGAGAAATGAAAGAAAACTAAATACACAATGCATAAATCTAGCCGTATGCTGACTTCTCTCCCCTTTCCCCTGCTTTACGTGCTCCTTCCTACGAAACACGCACACTCGCACACACTCACACACACACACGCATGCACACAGAGCCTGCCTCAAGTTCAATTTCTTACCAAGTTATAAGCCAAATGAACTATTTCATGTGGTAGCAACCTAAAACCATCTTCCGCAATTCCAAGCGCTTTCTTCTTCTGTTGTTGAAAAAGGAGGAAAAGGCAACAAAAAGCCAGCATGACCAGACTATGAGAAAAGGAATCAAGTAACGGCTTGTAATCTCTACACATTTCTGTTTTCCCATTAAACTGATTTCAAATTCACTATACATGAAAACACTGTAAAATATTTTATAGACGTCTTGTATCACACTGCACAGAGTACTTGACTGAAAGGCCACTTTATGTCCTGATGCTAGAGGGCTGGAGTTTTAAGATATAATTTATACTCAGCAAATTGATGAAATATTTTGTTTATAGGCTGTGGCATTTTAAGTCCATTGTAACTGCATCACTTAAAAGACTTTGCTATGGTGCAGGCACGAAGAATAATTTTCTGCATTAAATCTACTGCCATGCTTAACCATTTTGTTAATTTGTCCCCAAACTTCTGCCAACTGGAATGGGGGTAAGAGGTCAGGGAAGCCAGAGGAACCAGGCTGGATTATCTCTTTGCATGAAGTCATTTGTTGGGCTCTTTCTAGTGGAATCGAGATTTCACAGTGTCTACAGGAGTTGCGCAGATGCCTTCCATAAAGAGCAGATCCTATGCAAAAATCAATAGCATAGCTTATGCCCTTCATTTGTGGATAAGTGTATTCTTGAATGTCTGAAAGAATATTTGATGTGGGACTTAAAACAGTGCTGGAAAAATATCTTTGCCTTAATTGCCTTTCACTCCGCAGTGATGGGAGCCACTTCGCCAAGGCAGCGGGCGGGTACTAAGGGAGCACAAACCGTCGTGTCCTTCATGCTCTGCATGGTAGGTTGGGCTCCCTTGCTCCCCTGTAACCAGCCTTGAGGACTGTTTTTTTTTTTTTTTTTTTGGCTTCATTGGATGAACTGTCTTCCTGAGATAACAAATCTTCCTTTGCAGCACTTGGCGGAGTTTGGTTAGGGGCTACCTCTGAGCAACATGAACTTGGCCTTGCTGGTGTCTTACGCTGATACCTTCGCTCCTTTTAGGAATCAGGGTGCTCGGGAAACAGCCCGGAGCCATACAGCTGATTATTTCACCAAATTTGCATCTTTTCAACAGTAATGGGGATGGCTTCCACAAATGCTCCCGGGCTCTAAATAGATGTTAAGTGGTTGTTTCTAGTTCCTTCCTTCTCTGCTCCCTGGAGAGCCACTTTCCATCCCACCCACTCCCAGCCTTGTGCAGAGCCCGCTGGCGACCACGGCCTGCCCAGGCCTGGCAGCCTGTCCCTGAGGCCAGCAGCAGCTTGTCGTCCTGGCTGGGGTCCTTCTGGGAAGCCCAGGCACCGAGGCTGAGCTGCCTCCCTGTGGCCCCACATCCAGGCTGCAGAAAGCAGAGCGCAGTGAGTCCTCGGTGCTGCTGGGCCGCTGCACACACCAGGCCTGCGGGTGTCCCACCAGGGGACATCTGCCACCCGGAGCACAGGCAGGCCAAGCAGGGAAGTAGGGCTTGAAGAGAGGTGGGGTGGAGAAAGCGATGCGGGCCCCCTGGGGGATAGGGGTGCTGAGAGTCTCAGATGCCATAGGTGTCAGCGAGGGGCAGGGCAGGAATGAGAGCAGCTCCCAGGGAGGGGGCAGAGAGCTATGCCCCAGAGCCAGCTTTCCACTCATAGAGGTAGCTGGACCAAGTGGAGCCGGTTGTCCCAGAGCAAATAGTTTTTTTTAATGAAGTTTTCCTTGTTTTGTTTTTTTGGGGTTTTTTTTTTTTGGTTTGTTTTTGGTGAGGAAGATTCACCCTGAGCTAACATCTGTTGCCAATCTTCCTCTTGTTTTGCTTGATGAAGATTAGCCCTCAGCTACCATCTATGCCAATCTTCCTCTATTTTGTATGTGGGACACCTCCACAGCATGGCTGACGAGTGGTGTAGGTCTGTGCCTGGGATCCAAACAGGTAAACCCAGGCTGCTGAAGTGGAGGGCACCAAACTTAACCACTACGCCATGGGGCCGGCCCCTTAATGTGGTTTTGATTAAAGACAGGATAAAGTTTTGGGTGTTGAGAATGTACCAGAAGTTTGTTCTAATTTTTTAGAGCCCTTCTGCCAGCCCCTGGGTATCAGCTCTCCCACAACTGCATGGTGTCCAGTGGGTCAGACCTGCTGGACTCTGAGTGCATCCAGGACTTGTTCAGAGGGCCAAACTGGCAGCCCTTGGCCCCCAGGTGCTCTTGGTGGGGGGGTGGCTGGCTTTCCAGGTGAGAATGTTTTGATGGGCCGGCCCTACTCTCTATAGCTGCTTGGGACAATGGAAAAGTGAAGTGTCCACAAGCAGTCCCCAGCCCCTCCATGGCCCCAGCACCTCTCTGTCTCACAGAGGGGTCTGCACAGAGCTGAGGGTGCCCCCACTCCCCTCCCCCAGGACCTGCCAGGTTCTGTAAAACTCTGGAGGGACGTGCACTTCTGGGACCCACTTTAGCATCTGCCATCTCTGCAGGGTGGGATGAAGGTTCGGACCAGCTGAGCTTCTCCAGCAGGCATGTCCCAGAGCCTTGTAAGTGCCGGTAGACACCGCCCTGCAATTCCTGAGACTGTCTGTCCTAGGATGCTCGCATTTAGGGCTTGTGTGAGCCTGGTTTCCTGTTTTCTGCTCTGAGATGCTACAGAAAGTTCTTTCTGAACCATGCCTGGAAAAGAACATTTTTTATTGACATAAACCATAGCACCTGAGTTGCTTTCCTTTAAAATAATGCCCAGTGTATCAATTCTTCAGCTCCAGATGGATTAAAAGCCACGATGCTCTTAATTTTCCTGTAGAGCTAATTTATGACAAAATCCATTTTCTCAAAATACAACTTTTTCTACTTTCAGTATATGCAAATGTTTAGACTTTAAATTTCAAAAATCTGCTAAATAAAATTGGATTTATTTTCTCTTCATTGTCCATTTCGGTCCAAATCAAGGATAGCAGCCAACATATTCAAAGGACTTTACAAATGGAAAACCCGAATCAACCTTTTCCAAATTTCGTGTTTGTTTTTTAATGATATAACTCAAAGGCTTAAGGACATCTTTCATTATGAAAAATCTGAAATGAGGGATTGAGTCCAATCTTTCTCTCTGGAAGGCACATCTTACTTTATATGCTTTATCTCATTACTGAGAAGGAGGAGAACGGGAGCAAAGAATATAAGGAGACCCATTTCCTTGTTGGAACAACAGAGGGGCAATTTGAGGAGAAAACCAGAGTAGACAGAATAGTCTCTTATTAATAAAACCCAGTCCTGTGATGTGCTGAGCGAGGCCAGCTCAGTGCAGGAGCCACAGCGAAGGTGCATCGGACTGAGTGAGCGTGAGGCATTGGGTCTCAGGACGGACTCGAGGTGTCTTTTAGGTGTGAAGTCCTGATGCTACAGCAGGAAGTCTGCCATCTGAAAAAATACAAAATAATAACCACTGTCACCATGGAAGACGTTGGATTCTTGGATTTCCTGGTTTTGCCATATAGATTGCTTGATTGCTGAGCACGATTAACTTAATTTCATAACTATGAACTGAATAGGAACGGATTGCTAATGATCTTCAATTTTCATCAGGAAATTGTGAAACTCCCCCTGAACCCCCCAAACAAAAACAAAACCCCTGGCTGTCCTGGACCAGCCCCGCTGGGGACCCTTTGCTGTCTGTGTTTCTTTACCTGTCTGTGGTTGATTCTACAACGAGCCCCCTTCACTCACCTTGAATAAAATATTATGCACAAAATTTAATAGCTCCAGGACGGTTCCTTTCATATGTGTCTTAAAATTCTCCTTTCATTTTATGTTAGTATACTTCCACGCACCAATATAAAAGCCATGTCAGCAGACAAACCAAAATTAGAAAAAAACACCTATTCTTCTGTTAATAACAGAGTAAGATTATTAGTTATTTTCCTATTTGCAAAGTAGATTTTACTTAACATACAAATAAAAATTAAACATATAGATAAATTAAATATGCTCTTGGTTTAGTTTATTTAAGGGACAGTCATACATATATACACTTTTTATTTGTCACATTTTTATCTTTGTGTTTTTTTCTTCTTTATGCTTCTGTGAAACATATGTTGATATATTGTGTATTTACAGTGTAGGCACATATCCATACAATTCTGTTTATTTGCTGGTGTGCTTAGATGTAATAGGACAAAAATATCATTGTCCTAGAAAGCTTACAGTATTCCAGGAAGAAAGATCCATTAGAAATTTTATTTTTTCAGATGTGCCCCCATTCTCCTCCAAGTTGCAGTTTTTGACTTACCCTCCCTCCCCCACCCCCGCCCCGTTAACTTCTCTGAGAACCCCATTACTTTGTCCACACTCATGCTCTGACCTGGGCCACTGGGAGATTTTCGAGATGAAGTCATTGCTGGTTTGAGTTACTGGAGAGACATTAATTTGTCCAGCTGGGCTGGCTCAACAGCCGTCCCGGCACTCGGCCTGACAGCCACCCTCGGTGAGAAATCGGACAGGAAGGAAGGGGTGTGCGGAAGGGAGAGAGCGCTCAGATGGGGGAAGTGGGGACCAGAGACCGCAGACTGGTCCTTGCGAATGTGACCGAGAGGAATGAGATGAGCTCGTGAGTTCTGCAAGGTCTTTATGAAAAATGCCCTTCTTTAAAACTACAATTTTAACGAAAAGTCCTCAGAAATGATCAGTTACTATATGATCAAGTGGACAACAAAATATATATAAGTGTATATGTCAATATGTATA
This sequence comes from Equus caballus, assembly GCF_041296265.1. Lineage (NCBI taxonomy): Eukaryota > Metazoa > Chordata > Mammalia > Perissodactyla > Equidae > Equus > Equus caballus. The sequence continues at coordinate 5,296,286 of NC_091684.1, forward strand.
TTTGATATATATATACAATATATACATTGACATATATTATATAATATAAAGTATTGTGTGTTTTCAGGGTCTGTTACTCTGAGACCTGCAAGGCTGTCTGTTTGTGAAAACAGCGTGGGCCATGTACTTGTCTTCACATTGCTCAAGGAGGGCCGTCTCCTCAGTCACCTTTGTGCAGGAGTTCACGGGCCCCTACGGCCAACACCTGGAGGAGATGAAGGTGGGGAAGAGATTGGCCCCTCCCGCACAGGTCACATCATGTCTGTGGCCTCTCCGCCCACACAGTTACCACATCACATCCAGATGTCCAAAAACATTTTTTGAGAACTCTATGAAATTTGATAGAACATGAAATGTGATAGTATCTGAACTCAGTGACATAAACTGTAAAATAGCCCAAAGTTCTATATGTGAAAAGGCAGCCGTTTTCCCGGTTGGTTAACTCCCGAGTGCTGAGGGGTCTCAAGTGGGGATCTGCCACCACCTCTGCCTGGACCCTCCTTTCTTTTTCTCCAAAGCATTTTCCCCCTCAAAGAGGGGCCTCTTCTCCCAAAAGCTTCCTGAAAAAGGCATTTATTATTCCTTGCTATGAAAATTGCAGAGTCTGGTGACTTTTCCATGGACACAGAATTCATTAATAGCAGAAAGAGTTCTCAAATATTTTTGCCTCTGAGACAAGTGCTTTTACTGCCACACGACAGGAGGAAGTGTCCCTGTGGCCCACACACCTGTCCAGCCTCACCTGAGCTTGTCCTCCACTGCAGGGTCGGGGGCTGGGGGAGAGGGAAGAAGTGGGGGCTTGCTACTCATTCCCCAGTCTGTGTCCCCTCGAAGCTGGGAGCTCCCGGAGGGCAGGCCTGAGCTCTTTCACCTTTAGTGTCTCATATCAGTGGTTGACTTAACTTTTGCTAAAAAACTGCAGATTGTCATACTTTGTAAATTTACAGATTCAGAGGGAAGCAGAAGTTTGGGGTAAAGACATTCTTGGATATTATAGATGAGTCTCTTTCATGAGAATGGGAAAACGTGCAACTCGCGAAGCAGTGGTGTTTGGGGAGGGAGAATTGGATGCCTCCAGGGTCCCCTGCAGGCTGTTTGAAGACAGGGCCGATGTATAAGGACCCAGAGCAGCCAGGGGCAGGCTGTTCCTTTCCTTCATGGGAGGGGGAAAGCCTGTGGACAGAGACTAGTCAATAATCAGATCACAGCGACCATTGCCCTCAAGGTCCGGTCCCAGCTGTCACTAACCCTGGGGGAAAGCGCAGGCGCCCTTCACCTGTGCCTCAGCTTCCTCCTGTTAACAGGAGAGAGTTAAACTAAGACAGACCTCTGCAGTCACACGGCCTCTGATTTATACCCCGTTAAGGAAAGAAAACAGAGCATTTGCTGCCAGTTTAGCAACACTAATGCTGATGGGTTTTTTTCCCCTTCAGTCTTACATTAACAAAGGGCTTCCTTTTTTAAAAATCATATTACAAGAGTAGTTCATGCCCATTGTAGAATTTTAAAAATGTAGAAGGTTATTTTAAAAATTATAATTGGCCCTAAACTCATCGCCTTTTGTTAACATTTTGGTAATTTAGCCTATTTTTATTTATACACAATATATTGAAATCTTTCTGTACGTACAATTTTATATACTGTCCTTTGCACTTAACGTTCTGTCGTAAACCCTTCCTTATTTTGCATCCAAAAACCTTTGTGAACATCTTTCATAATGGCAAATATTCTTACAAATGGATTTCACATAGATTGCTGAACTGATTCTTTATTAGTCGATGTCCAGGTCTTTTTCTTTGCGATTAGCTATAACCCTGTGTCGAGCATGTTTATGTATAAAGCTTGCTGCACATATATGATTGTTTCTTTGTGGTAGATTTCAAGAAACTGAATTTCTGAATGTGAGGTTTTGGTAGAACCGCTTCCGAAAGACTGCCTGACTACCTCTCACCAGCAGCCCGGAGACGGTGAGGCTGGCTTTCCTTGTGGGACATTTCCTTTTTATTTTCTTGCCTATCAAAAATAGCAGGTACTTGCAAATGATAGCATTGTTTAATTTGAAATCTTTTTGTTGGTTGCGGCATCGGACATTTTTTTTCCTGCGAATGTGAGCCATTTGTTTTTCTTCTATGAATTGTCAGTTTTGTTTTCAGAGGAATGGATCTTTTAGAAATTCCAGGATTCAGTACACATGCTTGGGTTTCATAATATGCCACTTGAGAAATTACTCTAATAGCCAACTGGTATTATTAAATAGAATGGCGGAAGTGTCCACCTGAAAAATCCACAGAAGTCAAGAATGAAGCAGAGTTCTCCTTTTCTTCCTGCTTTTTGTTTCCACCAAATCGCTTCCATCGCTTCTGCTTTTGAAAAAACATTAAGAATGCACCATCGCCCTTATGGCTTTACAGGTGGAAGGAAGAGGAATAATAACACCCAGTTTTACCAAATAAATATTCCCAATTTTCCACAGTGGGGTAACCTAATTATTACCATTTATATGTTAACATCGTTAACCACTTCACTGCCAAAACTATTTTAACTACAGTTTTCTTAAAACTATATTATAGTTTAACTATAGTCACTAGAGTGACTATTTTAACTAGAAAAACCGTGTGCTCTATCACTTAAAAAGGGTATGGCATAGAAGCGAGACTTACAGCAGTGAAGATTGCTACTCAGAGAGCTAAGACCCTTCTGAGGTTGCTCAAGAAGAAAGGTGCGGTGGATGCTTGCAATGCTACCAGTTGGAGGTGTTGGTCTTTCACAACAGGACTGCAGTTTGTTGAGTTTCTATAAAATCTTAGTGACAGATTCTGAAAATCTTACCTTGAAAATAAGTATATTTGGTGCTCGTGTTATTATCCAATGATACAAAATATATTTTCAAGGTAGAACTAAATAGTTTGAACAAAAGTCCCGCCTCGCTCTCTGCGTTGATCTTCCTCCTCTCGGCAGTGGGGAAACACTGCTTTCAAAGGGCGTTTTTCAGCTCATTCGTGAGAAATAGCTGAGTTCCACTCATTGTCCAGATTCACTATTTTTCTAGGACCAAGATATCTAAATAAGAAATTAAGACATAATTATGTTTGAATTGAGAACATAAATAGCATATTTTTTCTGTAGCTGTCACAGAGTTTCTGAAGACATCCCAGCTGACCTTGACATTGCTTTGGCTGCTGATGGAAAACCAAATAAAACAGGCGTTTAAAGGGTTGGAATTCAAAGTTATATTGTGTTTCAAAAATCATTTTAATTTGACTCTCTTTGTTGATACCCTGTATCAGTTCCAGTTTGAGAGATTAAGAAAATGGGAGAGTCAGAAAAGCAAGTGATAAATGCCAATTAACTTAATGGGTATATATCCCAAACATCTTGAATTTCTCAAAGATAGTGACCCACGTGCCTAATGTTTTATTGGGCCCCAGAAGATCCAAATTGGCATCTATAAAGAAAAGATTTCTGTTTTCATATTATCCCATTCCAAGCAACATGCAATTATTGTCATTTTAATTTGCGGTTTTGGACTTCAGTCTGTGAAGTGCTTCCTAGATGAAGTTTGCAGCTGAATAATAAATAAATGAATTGCCAATAACTTCGAAATGGTGTAACAGCACCTCCTTTCTATTGTCAATCATTTTTAGCACAAACTTCTGTGGTTGGAGTGTCATAATGAGTACATGCCGACTGCGTGGAGAGCTTGAAGTTCTTGTAGTGGAATCTTAAATGAGAAGATGCCCATTTCAGGTGTTATATTGAAGGGTTCTGGGCTTAGCAAACTTATAGTTGTCATACAGCACGTGCACACACATACACACACACTCACACTTACACCCTCACACACATACACCAAGACCAAAGGCAAGAAGAAAAGAAACTACAAAGCATGCCATGAAAGCACATGAACTACTAATGTATCAGAGATACGCTTTAAAAATTCTTATTTTACACATTTATATATAACACTGTAAAGAAAACTATCCTCACATTTGCTTCAAGGTCTTTCTTCAAATTGTGAAAATGATAAATTTCAGTGTCAATTTAAAACCTTTAGGATTAAATTTTAATATGTATGTTAAAACTAATGACTCCTCCCTTCTCCCATCCCCCTCTCCCCAAGTTTTTTCTTGTGGATTTCAGAAAAGCATGTTTTCCACTATTCCACCTGTGCTCTCTCTTTCTTATTATGAGTCTCTAGTTCTTTCCTAATTATGGGGCTACAAGTTATTTTCTCTAGTTTCAAATTAAAGAAACAAACAAGTAATCTGGGGTAAAAAGCACAGTTCCAACTTCAGGGAAAAAATGAGTATGTGTTTAATTTGTCTTTCGGTGCACAGCTGTACAGCCCCAGTCTAACAGAAGGGTTGAGATAGGACGGCCCCTCCACCTTGCCTCGCTGTAATGCAATTTGGCTTCATTAAATTACTGGAGGGCCAGTTACTTAAGCAGAATATTGATTTTCAGTCTGGCCCATGTTTAACATAATTCTGCGTAGGCAACAGCTAATTCTGCATTTGAATCTAACACCCTAATGGAATTATAAGATGCTGCTTGACCACAGGCAAACTCTCAGCCACCCTGGGCCCTACGCCTGGGCAGCCTCTCTAAGGCCCAGGGACTGAGCTGGTCTCTACCCCTCCCTGATGGGGGTCTCTGTGCTGCCGTGGTGCCCCTGCAACTCTGTCCTTTCACCGAGGATCTGGTTTGGGGGGCTAGGGAGGGTGGGCAGTGGCATCACACATTTTTCATGCAGCTTGTACTCCTGGGCCTAAATAGATACTTATGGATACAACTCTTAGACTTGGTTAGGTTTCTTTGTGCTTCTGATAAATAAAAATGAGGTTTGTCTTCAATTTCAATCTTACTTAACATAGGCCTTAGACTTCCACATTTTTGGTGAAAAATTTTAGGTGAAAATCAAGCATTACTTAACGGCATATGTTATTTGTTGGTAATTATGAACGCAAACTTTAAAAAAAAATGTAATTCAGATATCTGGTATTTTATTTTATTATGTTGGATCGCAGTTTTACAAAAGAGAATTTTTTTTTCCTTAAATTTGGAAGCAAAGATACGTGGGATTTGAAGTTGTCCTCTCAGCCTGGGAGGAGCTTGCTCATTAGAAGGACCTCATTGAAATGCGTGCTTGTTGTATCTGTATGGAAGGAAAGTGAGCAGGTGAGATGGCAACAAAAGGGAGAGGCCACAGGGCAATGCCTGTGTCCCAGCAGCTGAGATGCAGGCTCAACGTCCTTGCTCTCATTTCAAGGAAGGGACAGATCTTGGGTCAGCTGCCATGCCAGGATTCACCATGTCCATCACTCTGTATGGGCTTGCTTTGTCCAAGAAGACTGGCATCTGTGTCTGATCTAGAGCCTTCTACCCCAATTCTACTGACCCCGGAAGGGCTTATGGTGAGACCTGAGTGGCTGGAGCTGGAGAACTAAGGAGACCCTTCAGGTGACTGGGTGTGGAAGAATGGCTGTGTCCTCTGAGGGTGTGTGTGACGTTGGTTATAGGGGAGCTCAGCAGGGGTGAAGCCAGATCAGGGCTGAGATGCAGAGGCCCAGGGGAGGCCTGTTGATTGGAACAGCTGTGTCTGATCCATGTCCATCTGCCTTTGATCAGCTGTGACTGAGGGACCCTTCTCCTGGTTTTGGTTAAACTCAACCAGACATAGATTTTTTCCAGGAGTACCTTTGGTTCTCCACACCTTCTCTGTCTTAGCATGAAAATATGCTAAATGACAAGTCACTAGGCTGAAAATCTTAGGTGTCTGCCTGGTTCTTTACCACAGTGGGGAAATGGGTGTGCTCACTGGAGTTAGGGAAGGCAGACAGCTCTGATAGGGTTCACTTGGCAGGTTTTCTCCAATGCCCAGTGATTCTGGAGGGGCTTCAAAGTCCGTGACCCACCTTCCCTCACACAGGCTTGCCAATCAGAGTACCTTACTCCGGGGGCGCAGGTATGGACTTGCCTGGCTGGGTCCCTTGCTCCTCTGGGTGAGAGTTCTGTCTGAGGTTGGAGGAAGGTCACAATAGGGCAGGTCCCCCCCATTTCTTTGGGACCTAACTGAGGGGCATGTAGCCTGCAGCAACTGGCGTCCATCAGAGGATGGACCCAAATGCAGAACAGCTGATTCTAAGAGATGAACAAAGAGAGAGAGAGAGAAAGCCATTTGTTTTCCCATATTTCCCAGGTGTGGAACCCAATAAATCTATGTCTTTGCTTAAGTTAAAGTTGGGATTCTATACTTGAAATTAGCTACGTCCTGACAGAAACACCTTCGATCTGCTCTTAGGATGAATTAAATATATGCGAAAGCTTAGTGCTTCTCCCCCATCCATACCAGGTCAGCATCCCGCTTTCAGTCTGCAGAATCAAGCTGAAACTTAATAAAGAAAGTATTAGTAAAACAAAGACACCAACAAACACACCACAAAACCAAGTACTGAGGGCAGCAATGAACAAATGCTTTCGTATTTATGCCTAGGGAAAGCTTCCTCTTTGTAATGAATTACATTGATATAGAGCTGGTTGATTAAATTTATGCCCTCGTTTTATCCTCAGAACAACTTTCCCTCTGTGGTCAGTTCTTATTTTTAGTGCACAGATGATAGGATTGTAGTGTAATGAGGAGAAGTGATCCAGCTAGTAAGAGCAGAGCTAGGATTTGAACTAGAATTTCCTATTGGTGAATTAAATTCTCTTTCAATTGCCTCAAGCTTTATCTTTCCATGTAGAATCCCATATACTCCTGTTTTGGGTTTTTAAACTGTGATCTAGATGAGGTGTCAATTTTATCTCCTCTAAAACATTTCTCAATCAGGCCCACAAATTCATTGACATTGTAATTAATGTATGTCTTAGGCTGTTTGAGCTGCTGGAACAAAATGCCATGGACTGCATAATTTACAAACAATAGAGCTTTATGTCTTACATTTCAGGGGGATAGGAAGTCCAAGATCAAGGTGCCAGCATGGTCACATCCTGGTAAGAGCCCTCTTCCAGGTTCATAGCTGGCACCTTCTTGTTGTGTCCACACGTGATAGAAAGGGCTAGGGAGCTCTGTGGGGCATCTTTCTCTAAGAGCATTAATCTTATTCATGAGAGCTCCAGCCCCACAACCTAAGCACCTCCCAAATACCACCATCTTTGAGGGTTAGGATTTCAACATATGAATTTTGGGGGATAAACACATTGAGACCATAACAATGCAGTAACATGAAGTAATAATTAACACAAGGTGTCTTCTTACCAACCATGACTCTGCGCCATTATTAACCAGGAAGCATGTTTCTATAAGTGCGGGTGGAATTGGGTGGTTGGTGGACAAGTGGAGACAGCAGAGAAGCCTTTTAAGAGGTTTGGTTATTTATTGGAGCAGAGAGAGAGAAGCTAGAGTGGGAAGAGGAAATGGACTAAAATGAGGCATATTTTAGGAAGAGAAAGGCTTGACCATGATGATGAGATGGGATATACAGCAAAAGAGAAATGTCAATGGTCTAGAAAGACAGCTCAAAAAGACTGGGGGAAATTGCACAGAGGTGGAGGAGGGGCAAGGGCCCCTCATCAAGGGGCCCTGAGGAGAGGTTTCCATGGCAACGCCCATGGTGCCTCTCTTCCATGCTCTGAGGAGTAAAGCTGGGCCTCCTGTGCCCAAAGAGAATAATAAATTTGAATAAACTACAGAAAATCCTGGTGCTAATTTTCCACCTTCCTCCTCTGTCAACTCTCCGTTACCCAAGTATAAAACACCTTTGTACAAGAAGACACACTTTATGAAAGAAAAATAGGTAAACACATTTTTCAAATGTGTGCTTAGGTACAATCCACGTTTACCGCACTGGATCCAGCCTTATAGAGAGATTTGCCACCTCATTGCTATCTGTTTCATTCATAAATATTTAACCATTGTGTAGGCCCCCTATGCATCCTATGCTGTATGTTCTTGGGTCATTTTCAATTTTATTTATTTGCTAAATTGATGAAGAAAACTGTACATTGTCTGGGTATGTCTTTCTGAGTGGTTGGAATAAAGAAAAGATTTGTCCTTAGACCAGCTATAGGTAGAGATACAATTTAGAAAACATCCCCTCTGGTAGATTAAGAAAGCTTTAACTGATATTTGGAAAATACCATAGAGAATTCACGCTAGGAACTGGTAAAAATATTTATCCTAAATGTCACTAAATTAAATATCTTTGAATAATAGATGTGCAAGAATTGTAGGTTGTCAATTTGATACAAAATGTCAAAATAACATTTTTCTATCTTTCTATTTTGCTTTTCATCAAACTCATTTTGAAACAGAGGCAGGCACAAAGGTAAATGTGTTTCATTTTATTCTTTTCTAAAATACTGTTTCTAAACTAAGTGTGGGAGTGAGAGCCAATGCAAGCACTGGTGGCTCCCGTTGAATATTCCTATTGTATTGATGTATGGAGGTCTTCTTGCAGGTATCCCATTTGGAAATGGCCAGGACCCTGTTTATTTGGGGCCCTCTGGTAATTTAGGGATTTAGTTTTAAAGGAATTGCTGCAACTGGGATTATGTTCTCGGATGGGCATGCTTAGTTGAGAGTACACATCAATTCAATTCATTCCATCAATTCAATTATTGGGATGATGGTTAAAATGAGATTCCTAGGTCCTGGTCCCAGAGAGTCTGACTCATTTAGTCTAGGTTTAGGCATGGATCTGTTCACTTTTTATAATAATTTAATTGGTTCTAATTCAAGAGCAGTGCTGTAAGTCATCCTTTTCTTTTAAAGAAAACAGGAAGCAAAGTTTATGTGGATTTCAGTGGGAGGAGAAGGTATGTAGCCAGTTATTCAAAGTCCAGGTTTGGATACACAATTAAAATGGGAACTTTCTGACCAGAATTTATTTGCTTTTTATATACTACAACACTCCTTTTCTTTTATAAAAGAAAGAATTTCTAAATTTTGGGAAAAATATTACTAACGTAACAGGAACTAAAAAAATCAAACAATTCAGGAAGGTTCACAATGAACAGAAATTCTCCCACTGCATTTCTTCTCACCCCTTGTTCAATATTCCATGGGCAATCACTCTTAATGTTTTGCAAATTTTATTTTTGCTTCATAGTTACGAGCTGCATATATTTACTTTCATTTCTGGATTTATCAACTTTACATGTTGCTTACAAAATGTTTGCTATGAAAGAAGAGGATTCAGTTACATTTTCTCACTCTCCTCTTCTTCCAATTTGTCTAATTCACCATTTTAAGTTCCTCAACTGGTAATTTTTTTTAAAAAACAAACAGTGTAATTATCTTGTTTTTTTTTTTCTCATTGAGAGTGCTTCTTGAGTGCCTACTCACCCTTCCCTCCGCCCTCACCCATTCCTCTGCCTCTCTTTTCTCCCACTTCTCAATTTCATTGGCTGTGTTTTTCTTTTATATTATCAAGATTACAGCTTTTATATTCTGATATGGATTCAGTAGTCTTCAGTGAATTTGTTCCAAAAGTGGATTCCAAGATTCCAAAACCAATGAATACCATTTACACTGCTGCGATTCTGGATGTAATGCTCACTGCCGAAATAAAGGTTCTGCTAAAATCACCTTTCCTTTCTGGAATGTCCAACTGGCCCTGAGTAGCTGTGCAAAATGTTACTGACACTCAGTTAAAATTGATTCTCCTTTTTTACCTTCAATAAATTCTCGAGTTTTATGCAAGCTCTGGATTACAGCATCTTACCTACAGATTTGGTTTTTCATGGAGCTCTCCTCCCGAAGCCCTCTGTCCCTTAGTTCTAATCTATACTGTTTGATCTCTGAACCCATTGTGCAGCCATCAGCTTTGAATTTCACTTTACCCTTCCTGGGTTAACCTACTGATTTCTGGTTTCTCTTCTTGGTTTACTTCCTTGTTACATAATTAGATAACTTTCCAAAAATTTTCTGAGGAGCTAGGCTTTCTGTGTTCTTACCTGTCTCAGTAAGTCCCTATGCTGTCTTCCTTTTTGAGTGATAGTTTGACTGGGTATAGAATTGAAGGTTGAAAATAGAACTTCACAACTTTGAAGGCATTGTTCCGTGAACCTCTAGCAAGCAAGTCTGAGGCTGAGAAGTCTGGCATCAGTCTGGCGTGCTTTGTAGGCATCCTGCATTTTTTTTCTCTCATAGCAGTTGATATGCTATGAGAGATATGCTTTTCTTTTTTATTTGTGTTCTGACTTCACAATGATGGTTTTTGTATCTTATAAAAATTATTGTGGCTGACACACTTTCAATCTTAAGACATGTCTTCAGTTTGGGAGAATTCTCTTTCATTATTTCATCCCTTTCCTTTATTTTCCATGTTGTTTCTTCCTGCATCTCCCCTTTTTGGAAGTTAGACTGATTTTATATCATTCCTATCTCTTGCCTTATTTTCAGTCTCTCTGTCAAATTTTTCTTTTTCTTAGAAAAAAATCCTCAACTTTACATTCTAGTCTAGTGCTTTTAAAAAAAATTTCAGTAAACATATCATTTTTAACTTTCTAGAAATCTTTATTGTACTTTGTTCTTTCTTCATCCTACCCTGTCCTTGTTTGGAAGATGCAAGATCTTCTATCGCTCTAAGAGTATTGATTAAATGTCTATATCTTAATTTTTCTTATTTTATTCGAAATGTGTACACTTCTTTTCTGGAATTATGGTTTGTGTTTACCTTGGTTTTTATTCTTTGCATTGTATTGTGGGATTTCCTGGAGTGACTGTGTTTGCTATACTGAATTGCAGAATTATCTGTCTGGCAATTCTGGATTGGCCCATCATATTTTAGAGCAAGAAGTAGCAGAGTTGACCAGGAGCTCATTGTTTGTTGACTGGCAAACTTGTTCTATATTAATTGGGTGAGAGGTCAGCTATTGACAGGAAGAGCCCATGCCAGAATTTTAAGGGCTTATTTGGGGTCACTAATATCTGCACAGTTGCCTGGTTCTCCCGAGACTGCTCATTTTCATTCCTTAGAGACATGGCCTCAGGTGTTAGCCGATAAATGCCTGGCTGCTGGCTCTTCTGCTCTTGGAAGTGGATATTTGTTTGAAAACCAATCCTTTTGTTTTTCAGTCCCCAGGGCCATGCATGCCTTTTACCATCCATGTTGTCTCAATGCTCTGCTGGTACATTGGTCCCTTCCCAGCTGATTCACCCTTCATATACTTTCTAACCTTTGGCTTTTCCAGCCACTACTTCTTTTTCTTTTTTTGAAATATGGATCTGATTTTTTTTAAGATATGTTTTTTTTTGGTGAGAAAGATTTGCCCCTGAGCTAACATTTATTGCCAATCTTCCTCTTTTTTTTCTGTCTCCCCAAAGCCCCAGTACATAGTTGTGTATCCTAGTTGTAAGTCCTTCTGGTTCTTCCATGTGGGATGCTGCCACAGCGTGGCTTGGTGAGCAGCGTGTAGGTCCACGTCCAGGAAGTGAACCAGTGAACCTTGGGCCACTGCAGCAAGGTGCATGAACTTAACCACTATGCCACTGGACTGGCTCCGAGCTACCACCTCTTGATCCATTTTTTGTCTTCCAGAAATCTATTGAAATTTCTTATTCGCTGATGGCTTCCTTATATGCCTTTCCATGGTTGGGCATTTATAACAATTTTTAATTCCCTCTCAAGAAGGAGAAAAGATGCTTATGCTCCCATTTTGAATTGGAAGCTCCTAATTCTTTTTTTATAATCTTTTTACTTATGCAAGATTTCAGTGTCGTTGATTCGCCATTATGAGTGAAAGCAAATCCAAGATACACCATCATAAAACTGTATGCATTTACTTTGGAAGAAGCTGTCTGGTAAGCCAAATTGGAGGTCTACTACATTAAATCCAAAAAATGGGAAATGCCAGTGTCAGTTTTGAGCACGGGCTTGAGCTTGGGAGACAGGGGCTCAGTGCTTATGTGCAGAGCCCTCCTGAGAGGGCAGAGGGTGGATCCTGCTCTTTGTGGCTCACTGTCATCTTGACCTGAGGATTAGGATTCTTCTGGGAGATAATTGGGCTCAGAATGCAATGTTACCTTGTGATTCAGATTATAACGAGGAATACAGCTTCTGCTGGATTTGTGTCCGAGGCTCTTGGGACCAGACTGTTTCCTGCCTGACACCTGTCGTGTGGAGTGTGGGGAAAGGGATGTCCTCATTCCTAAAACGTTTTAAGCTTGATCAGGTGACAGATCTCTCTTGTTTCTCTCCTATCCCAGGTCTGCTGGCCCCGACTGAAGCCTCATGCCCTATCTCTATTTCTCAGCTCTTCACATTCCTACATCGTTAGTCTGGTGTCTGTAATCTTGGGAGCCACTGACGGTGAATTGATCCAGCTGAACAGCCCAGACAGAATCGTGGGAATCTCTTCCCCTCCTAAGAATTTTCCAGTTTTCACTTAGGATTGTTAACTTTTGTTTCCTCCTGTTTCTATCAAACGAAAGGTAAACAGGGACCTGACGGGGAGGAGGGGGGTCCCTGTTTCTGACAGAGCTGATTGTACCAGGAGATACGATGCTCACCATCTTGTGTTGGGTCATGTCAGCCCTTCAGCTCTCTGCTTCACACCTCCCTTCCTGCATCTCCTCTGAGATCAAACCTTGTTGTGTGAACCACCATGGAGGTTCACGTGATTAGCAGAAATGTAATATGCAGAATGTGTTTGTCACTGGAGTCAATGAATGTCTTCAGGTGCCTCCTGTGGCATTCTGTCAGCTCTGCTATGTCAAGTGATTGATAGCCGGGCACATTTTCAAGATGCTGAGCGGGATTTGTTCCCTACCATGTTGGTAACACTTGAGCCAATGTCTTTTGTCGTTGAGGGACATGGCTTTGATTTTCTGGAATCTTATCAGGATAATAATCTTATTTGTAAAATAATGAAAATCTCAGAGATACTGAAAATCCTAAACTGTGAGGGTTTGATGAGAGGGTTTAGGATAAGCACTCAGTGGATAAAGATTTAAAAACTAGCTAAAATTCTTTTAAAAGGTGCACATCCTTGTCATCTTTTTATTATATAATGAAAACAAATATGTACAAAGTTTTGTGCCTTGAATTATTTGATAACAGTGAAATTGCTGGTTCAGCAAGAAAATAGGCTTCATGTTGGTAGAATTAATTATGCTTAAGACAGTCAATACTAGCCATGAGGAGTGATTAAGTCCAGAGTCACACAAATAGATTCCCATTCTTTGAGTTGGCTAGGAAAATACTGCAATGTTTATTTTCAACACTGGCAATGTGATTGTCTCTCAATATATCATAGAATAAATGATTCTACTAGTCCCTAATAATTTAAAAATAAAAATGAATATATTCAAATAAATGGAAATTAAGATATCTGGAAGTAAGCTGAAATCAGATCAGATCACAGGTAAATGGAATTTCTAAGGACCGTTAGTTTTGAAAAATGCATTTATAGCATTCATTTCACGTTTATAGTATAACTATAAACCAAGTCAACCACGTGGAGCTGTGAGCCATTCACAGAGGTGACCTATGACTCTGGACAAAATGTACCTAAAGGTGGAGGACCTTGGAGTGAGAAGGTAGGTCTACCATTGTGAAATGGAGGAGAGGAGTGACTGGGAATTGCCTTCACACTTGCCTTGTTGAGTGAGAATTGGTGTGACAGCTTGGGTGAGGGTCAGACCATCTGCCTCATCACCTTTCTTGAGCCTGAAATTCAGATAAAATGAGATAAGAAAGCTGAAAAGGGAGGAGGTAGATGTTTGAGCAAATATGATGAGAAGACAGTTGTGGACGCACAACCTCATTGCAGACCACAAAATTCACCTCAAGACCCCATGGACCTTCAAGCCTGTGTGACATCATCAGAGACCACTGGTTTGAAAGGAATTTTACCTACAGAAGAGTGTGGTTCCCTTTGAGGGTCCCGCCTGCTCTATGGTGTCCCAACAGAGGGGCTGGGCTTGAATGCCACTCTCCACTCAGAGGAAAACCACCCTTGACCAAGAAGTCCCATTCCTTCATTGTTCAGCTCTATCACCTTTGGCCCTAATTCCAACAACATATTCTCTAGGTGTCCCCAAGAGGGTAGGCCAGGGTGCCAAGCCAGAGCAAGTCAGTTGGGAGCAGCCCCACTGAAGGAAAAGAAGAGCCCCCAAAGAGGTGAAAACGTTCCTTCGCATCAGACTCTCAGGGGAGAATACTTGTCTTTGCTTTTAAGGGAGAGCTTCCTTAGAGAAGAAAGAGCTAAGTGTTTGCTGAAAAACCAACACTACTTGGCCCAGAGTCAGTGTGGGGACTGAGAACTTTAAAACTAAATGGTCTGGAGCTCCATACTGAAAGTACACTTAGAAGTGGAGGTCTTTGAAATGCAACCTGGAGATAGGCCTATTGTGTGGTGATAAGAACAGGCCATCATTTGATGGCCAACACTTATCTTCCTTGTTGAGTTGTTCTTGCTGGGCTAAAATTCTGTCAGATGCTCCATCTATTCGGTGTAGCCATCAGTCAAACCCACTGTACAGGGATCTGAGTTCACCACTGCCAGGCCTGATATTGCTCCTTAAAGCCAGGGACGCCTGCCCATGTTGGCTCCCAGATACACGCATCTTTCCCCTTCATCTTCTCTTGGTTTTGATCCATTGTTTACATCTGTCTTCGTGCCCTATGACTTTGCCTTGTTCCCTGTGAGTCAGTAGACTTCATTGCTCTGCCTTTGAATTGGCTGGTATCTGAGATTTTAAAATATGACAGAAGGAGAGGAACTCTTCCGTACAAACACACTGGACAACATATTAGGCTTGAAACAATGGATTCGAGATATCTCAGTGGTGATGACCTACATTGCTTGTCTAACTGCAACTTCTTATATCCAAGACCTCTGGCAGCTGACAGTAGGTTGGGTCACCGCTCCCATTAGTTCTGAACACTCGAGGCTAATTCTGGTTGAGCTGCTGCTCTGTGGTGGGGTAGAGCTTTGAGCACAAAAGGTTCACAAATACAACTGAGGGTTAAAATGAGGAATATAAGTGGCACAATGGGTTGAATTGCAATGAGAGTACTTGGCAACCTGTCAAGTGATGTGTGGGGAGAAACACAGTCTAGTGGCTTAGTGTTTGTGCTGTCATTTCAACAGAGGGCCTTTCCAGTTTTGTGCACTATGTGCGTGATTGTGATGACCCTCAAAGGACACTGTGTTTCCAAGAATTAGACATGCCTTAAAATCGGAGTCTTGTTATTTGTTTTAAAAAGAATGACCATTTGAATAGAAGCTCACAAATCACTATCAAGACTTTTTCCTATGTGCCCTTAATTTATTATACTTTATTGTAACCGATTGTAGTAAATGATAATGATTTAGAATAAGCATCTGATTGAATGAATATTGAGTGCATTGCATGTGCCCAGTCTGTGCCAAACACTTGGGCTATAAGAACGAATGAAAGAGAGTCTGTAACCCCCTGGAAGGTGAGTCCATCAGGGAGATAGGTGTAAACGCCTAGATAGGAAGATCCGGGAGGCAGAGATGGGGTTGGCGCTGCAGGCCAGGCTCTTGTCGGAGAATCTTTGTAAATATCTTTGCTATGGAAGAATGCTTCACATTGTGATAATTGAGAACAAAGACTTTTCAATTCTTCATGTTTTAACTGATTAAAAACTGCTAAACAAAAATTGTATATAAAATCTGCATTTTTATTTTGTCTGCCCCATCAGCACTTCTTTTTTTAAGTTGTAATATCAAATCCCATCATTTTTGGGAAATGCTCCCCATATCTCTTCCCTCCATCCCCCAACCTACCACACATTCTAGTCTTTGCTCTGAAGATGGGAGCTGCCATCTCCTTCTAAGCCAGCTGGGATTGGTCTAGTTATAGATTCGTGGATGCCTATGCTTGGTTTTTCGTTGTTGTTGTTTTTTAATTGTGGGTCTTCTGTCATTTCGCTGTCAGTCCTGCAGAGCAGAGACCTTGTCTGTCTTGTTCATGTTCGTGTCCCTACCACCAGGAAATTGTATGGTATGTTGGGGGTGCTCAGTAAATGTTAATTTGGATGAATGGCTGAATTGACTTACTGATTGAGCGAATGAATGGACATGTGACCCAAACTGAGCACTTCCTAGGACTTTTCCGACAGCCTTCGTAGGAGAAGTCTCTCTTTCTATTGGTCTTAAGGTTGCCAGAAAAGTAACACAGAGCTTCCAGTGGCCATGCTGCCTTCACCCAAACCGGTGGGAAGGAAGAAGCCAGCATGCAAAGAGAGGGAAGCTGTGCTGGGAGATGGTGGGGGGTCCTGACTCCAGCTGCCGCCAGGTTCAGCAACACTCCTTCTCTTAGCAGTAACGTGAGCCAGCAAGTTCCTCTTTTGGGTTAATGGGCTTTTGTCCCATGCAATCAAGGAAACCTGATAATTCAAGTCAGGAACAAAAAGAGGCTGCTTATGGTGACGTATCCTCAGCTTTTTTCTTTTTTATCTCTAAAGTGAAGATAATATCTACTTTCTTTAAGGCTGTTTATAAAAGCCCAAATTCGATCATGTAGGTGAAAATGCTCTGCAGACTCTGGTCTCCTGTGAGTGCAGGTTCCTGGTTTTTGCTCTGAGATCTTAGAAAAGTCACTTGAGTAGAATCTATATGTAACTTCTCATCTGTGAAATAGTGACACGTTGGACAAAATGGCTGCTTTGGCCTTCTGGTTCCTTCTTCCCTCCCCCCCACCCCTTTTTCTCTGACTTTCTCCATCTCCTTACGTCAACACCATCTCCCAGCACTGAGCCAGAGGGAGGGGGCCAAACTCACTTTCTGCCTCTCTGTCTGCCTGTCATGTGTGGTGCCCGCCGTCCGGGGTTTTGCTGGATGGTGCTTGGATGCTCTCTTGGCCCTGTCCCTTGTTCCTTCCCACTGCTCTGAGGGCTCAGGTTCAGGGATGCCTGTGGTCCGAGGACTACAGGACCGTGGTCTCCAACCAGCCTTTCTCCTGACGCAGGAATCTTCTTGTTATCTCTTCCTAACCCAAAAATAACCTTCTTTTCATCTTTTTTCCCTCTCCAGTCACCACTATATTTTGTTTTTCTCTTTACTAGCCACTTCAGTGCCTTCATTACTCATCTTCTGTTCCCTCTTTGCCCTCTTGAAACTGGGCTCCTCCTACTGCACTCCTGGAATCTAAAAGAATGCCAATGGCCTGCTAACTGTCGATGTGTGTGTGCGTCTGTGTGCATGTGTGTATGCATGTGTGGACATGGGTTGGGATAAGACTCTGAGCTTGTGCCCCTCACTGCTGTTGGCTCTATGGCACCCATCCTTTCAGGACAAGCTGGATTCTTCCATCTTTGTGGAGCACCCTCTGCCCACCCGACCTCCTGGCCTCCTCTCCTCCGGCCCCCACTTATTTAGGCACACTCCTTCATGGTTAGCTCTGCACTGGTCCTCGTATGCCTACTGTTCATGTGCAGGGCTCAGTGCCCGGAACCACGCTTCTGAAAAGCAGTTTAAAACCAAATGCTCATTTTGTGTTTCTCCGGTCCCGAGGTCTGGTTGATGTCTTGAGTTTTCAGAAAGCTTTAGCACTTGCAGGCAAGGTATATGGTAAAACATTTCCTTCTTCCCATCAAAATCTGAGAAATAACCTGCCAAGCTGATCCACTTCCCATGAGGCCCACGCAAGGACCGCGGTGTTAATTGCATGTAACCTACCATAGTCCTTCATGTTTTCCTTTATACAATAACTAATATGTAAACTATGATTGCACTTGGAAATTACTTTCACTCAAATTCTGTTATTGAGGCCCAGTACGTGAGAGAGCTATAACCCACTTCATTAACAGACCAATCACGCCAGGTGCTGGACTGGCCGTTCTCTTCTAAATGAGTCACACTGGCAAATGTGACTTATTACTGGGCGGATGTTGAGGCATGGTGATAAGAACAATGGTGAGCATATTACTGAATGAAAAATTCAGTTCTGTTGCAATGGAGAAAAGCAGAACTTTTTGACTATAATAATAATAATTTTCCTACCTATAAAATTTACCCCTCAAATTGATCTTATATAAGAGTGTCGATATTCACACTGGTGTGGTGTAATGAGTCCCTTTTTTCTGGAGGGATTTTGACACATGTCTGCTCAAGTTCATCAATGCTCTCATCTCAGTGGACTCATTTGACAGCATGACAAGGTCAAAAGACTGTGCTTTGGTGTGACTCCTATGGGTCAGCCCTGCTCAGAGCTGGCATTTGGGTGCTAACAAGCCTGGAGAAGGAGCTGACTTCTCTTGTTCTTTTCTTACTTTTTCCATAGTGACATCCACTGACTCTATATGGCACTGTGGGATTACAACAACAGAAAGGGATTGCGCTCAGAGACAATGGTCTGTTGGTGCCTGGAGAAAGGAGGCACAACCTGCCAATACATGGATAATAGGAACCCTTTGTCACCACCCCAAGCCCTGCTTTGAAGGTACGGCTGATTTGAAGAGTTTCAGCATGGAGCCCAAGTCTCGGTGGTGGGTCTCCCGTCAACTCCTGCAGCCCCTCTCTCTTCTCCATGGCTGACCAGCCTTCTGCTGGGAGGAGGGCATGTCTGGTAGAGACAGCCTGCCCCTCCCGTGTTACTTTCAGCTGCCCCCACCACCCACCCCTAGACACACACACTCACATTTGGAGCATCATCTCCTTAGCCACTCTCCAGGCTTCAGGGAAGCAGGAAGCAACCCTGCCAGGTATGCCTCGTTCATGGAAGTTTTACTTGCTATGAGGGTTCCTGGGGAAAATGTTGGGCTGTTTGGATGGTACGGGGCTCATGGCACAGTATCTGGCCCACCCAGGTCCCCAGGGATGGGTTACCATTTGCCCTCCCTGACTTTGGCTCCTATAACATGAGCTCTAACTCCCGGGCAGCCGTGGTATGGCCACCTTAGACTCTGCTTTTGGTGACCTCATGGGAGGCCCTGAGCTGCTGTCGCATTCCAGCGTGGAACCTGAGAGAGGGCACAGCCATCGTCTCTGCAGGCCTATTCCCTGAAGCTGGCTCTCCCTCTCGGCCTCTCACTGCAGATGGAGGCCATGTGAGAAGGCATCTGTCTTGCCCTGATCCATCTAGCGTGGCAGGTGTGCTGTGGAGGTTCCAGCCAGATGTCCAGCCGCCACCCAGGAGCTATGCTGGTTGCCGAGTCTGAGCGAAGAGACCCACTTGATGAGCAGCCCATGACTCCCAGCCTCCTCTGCTGGTGGGCCGTAAACTTAGGGCAGTGACAGGGTGTGAGAGGCCCAGAGAGCACCTCCCTCATGAAGCACCTCATGATCGCTCCCACCTGGGACAGTCCATCCTGCTGCTCCCACACTCTGGGCACTTCTGCCACTTCTTTTGAGCTACCTGTGACCTGTTAGAAAGCAAGCATGTATCTAACTGGCTTTCCTGTCGAGAGCTCACACAGACATGGTGCCCCTGCACCTTTGAAGGTCGAGGGGCAGTGGGCAGTGGGTTGGTCACGGACTTTGTAGGTACACATCCCTGTAGGTAGCTCTCCCACTGAGCAGCTGCGTAAATCTGATAAAGTGCTTCATCTCTGTGAACACGGTTCCTTCACTGCAGAGGGACAGACTCAGGGTTGTAGCAGGAATGTCCTGAGACATCATCATAAAGGCACCAAGAACGCCGGGGGTCATGCAGGAGCTGCTAGGGGCACAGTAGAGCCCTTGACTTACATGGAAAAGGCTGGACCCCGGGCTGAGAACAGCTTGGGTCGAAGAGAGTGAGTCAAGGGAGGAGCCTATCTCTCCACACGGTCTGCCTGCTAAGGCCTCCCTGTCAATATGCTCCCCTCTGGGGAGGGCCTGCCCATCCTGGGGTCACCTGAGAAACTGACCTAGGTGCAGTGCAGCTCCCCTTTCTGGAAGGCACTGGATCCCACTGTGGAACCCCAGGTGCCACGGAGAGGCTCCCTCGGCCAGTTTGGAGGATGCAGTGGCCTCTGAGGGAACCACAGAGGGAGGCGGTGCCTTGATCATTCCCAGACTCTCGGTGTCACACGGCTCTTTCAGCTGTGAGCTCTGAGTCCCTGTCCCTCTTGTCAACCGTCTCATTTTACAGATGGGGAAACTGAGGCCCACAGGGGATAGTGACAATATCTCAAGTCCCACAGGAAGTTAGTGGGGACTAAGGCTGGAGCTTCAATCTTGAATTGTCTGGCCATCTGTCATCTTCCACTCAGCGAACATCGCGGAGGGTTTGCCTGAGCCAGGCCCTGGGCCAGGACCCTTACTGGATCCTCTGCAGGAACTCGGTAAGAGGGTGCAGCACAAAGGGGAGGCTGGGGGTGGAAAGACAGGGTTCTGGTCCCCACACAGCTGTGTGATTTGGGAGACGTTAGTTCCCTCCTCTGGGTCTCAGAAGTATAGTTTTTGTTTCTGTTTTACCAGTAAAATGGAAGAATTGGAACTATTGCTTTTTAAGTATTTACTTCTTTAAACTGAAAAGAACAATTAGTGTTTTTCTGAGTGGCATTTCTTAAAAATCAGTCTGGGATGGGAAGAGGTGGGCGTTTGCCTCACATCATGAGAACCGGGCTTCTCTGGGCGGGGCTCCTGGGCTCAGTTGCTCTCCCAGCCCTGTGACGACAGCTGTCTCTGCAACCACAGAGAGACCAGCATGATCGGGCAACCTGTGGGCAGAACAAGGCCTGGCTCCGCCTCCGTGCCCCATAGGCGCCTCCCCAGAGGGACCTGGAGCCAGGAATTTCTTCTTCTTCTTCCCCCTCCTCCTTTCTCCTCCTCTTCCTCCTTCTTCCTCTTTGAAGTAGAGTCCTACAACTTGTGGGAGATGCCTTAATTTATCCCATTTCTGCTTTTGGCCAGCCCTATCAGTGCCCTGCTGAGTCCCAGGACTAGAGTTTCAGCAACAGTAATATGGCTCCTGTTGAGATGGTGAGGCAGTGGCAAGAGAAAGAGCCAATCTTACTGGAATCTTCTTCTCAGATCTGGGCAGGGTCAGTACCAGTGGACTCCCTCTCCGCATCTCCCCCTACACACTAAGGCAATGGCTGGCACAGACCCTAGAGGGTGCCTTCCCAGGTTGTCAGCTCATTAGCCGAGCTCTCAGACCTTTCTGGGCTGGAGAGCCCCCCCACCCTCTCAACCCATCTAAGACGTGTGAATAAAACAGCAAGCTCCTTGTTTGTGGCATCCAGGCCTCACACCAGCTCACTTGAACTTGATTGGGAAATAAAATGCTTCAGCTCGTCAATACTCTTCAAGCGAGCTCTTCAAAGATGCGATCAAAGGGTCAGCGGCCTGCCCACTGCTCGGGCCCTTGCCCGTCTGGGGCAGGACCTCTCTGCTCCTGGCTTTGAACCCTCCATCTCCCTCGCTCCCAGAGCTCCCACATGGCAATAACTTATTACAATTGAGTGTTTTCACTTGTGCATATGGGGGAGGGCATCAAAACAGAAAAGTTCAAAATAGCTTCTCTTAAAGAAACCACCATGAAGCCAGGCTCTCCTCATTCGAGTGAAAAAGAGTCAAGGTTTGCATTTTTCCTAAACATAAAGGAGTGGATGGATGACCAAGACATGGGAAGGTTAAAGAACAACTCTACCAAGCTCCCTGCTACAGAGTGGGCAAGGGACAGCTCTGGCTTGGGAGTGGACACCAGTGCTGAGTGGCCCTCAGTGGATGGGCCCAGAGGGGCTGGATGAGGGATCCCACCCCCACACATACCTGCATAGTCAGGAACGGGCCAGTGCTGCGGGCGCAGTGCTCGGCCACGCCACGCCTGAGTGTGAACATGGGGATTGACCTTGCAGGCATGGCTGCCTTCTAGGGTCCTCAGAGCTCTCTGAGATGGCCCACACAGGAGCCCTTCCTGATCTGGGCCCAGCTGACTTTCTCACCTTCCACCTCCACCTCCGTTTACCTTCTCACACTTCATCATCTGTTCCTGGAGACAGCTCACTCTCACTTCTGTGCCTTTGCAGATTCGGGGTCCTTTGAGCTGCAGTGCCACCCACCACCCTTTCCTGCACCTCCTCCCCAGCTGAGCCCGAACTATCTGCTTGGTGGGCATGTCCTTCCCCACTCTGGCAAGTGTCCCCTACTCCCAGGAGCATTTCTGAGCACTTCTGCCTCACAGGTTCGGGGACCAAACACAATGGCCCCATAAACACCCTTGACCTTGACCATGAGATCTTTGACCATGCCTTGTTCATCTTTGAATCCCCAAGCCTAGAGGCCAACACAGAGTAAGGCTCATTCTGTGCGCCCTGTGATAGGTGCTCATTTGGCATTTTTGGAGCCCCCACTTTTCTTTCAGTGGGGGCTTCTGTGTCCTAGGTCCTTTGCCTGTGTGTGATTCTGGGAGAGGCAGGCTCTTGACACTCCTGCAGCCAAGGGTGGGGTGGCTAGGAGTACTTCCTATCAAATGCCCAAGTCGGGCAGCCGCTCTGGGCAAGGTTCACCTTGGTCTGGAACCCACCGGTGGGACCTACAACTCCCTGGCTACCTAGCACGGGGTGGGCCCATCCCCATCGGGCTTCTCAGGAGGAGTGTGAGACTGCATCAGCGGGGCCGCATTCCCGTTCAACAACTAATAGTTACCATGGCGAGAATTTTCATCTGGAGAAACAAAATATTATTTCTTTTTCTTTTAAAAAGTGGATAAGAGCTAGTTGTCCTGATACCGCCTTTTTCCCTTGGTCAAACCATGCAAAAAAAACTAAACTCACAATGGAGCAACTTCCATTTCAGATCAGTTTCTCCTCCTCTAACATGGTCTATTTATTTTTATTGGTTTGTTTCTCATTAAATCCTTCAATTACTCTGCAGTGTAAAATGGTGAAATTATTGGCATGTGCCACCTTCATCATGTCTCTGAGTTTGCTTATTACACTTGCAGAAAATGCCTGAATGGTATTTGGTTCTGTTGTGGATTGAGACAGAGTTAATAAATATTATTTGGTGTTTTTTTTTCCCTGAGAAGCACTGCTTTTCTTGATTGTTTTTTACAGTTGGATTGGGAATATTGATTTATTCACCACTGTTACAATAATTGTATACAAGGAACAAAAAATGCGGAGGTAACATTTCATCAGCTCCAGCAGATTAATTAGTTGTAGCAGATTAGGCACAGTGTTACAGGGAAGATTTGCATTTAGAGGGAGAAAAAGTTTCTTCTTCTCCTTTTTTTTAATCTTACAAAAGCCGAGAGAATTTAATAGAGATGTTTTACCCTAAGCTGCTTCACTCATTAGTCAATCAGCGCTTCTAGATGCGCCTGAAGGATAAGCGTGACTAGTACTCTGCCTGCTGGAAGGAAAGATTTGATGAACTCGTTGGGACAAAAGGCTCTGCAAAATCAAGAGAGCACAGTGATTCCCCCTCGCAGTGAAATTTAAGAAAATTATGAGAATCTGAATATGCAAATGCTTGAACGAAAGTTCCGTGCATGGATTTCTGGAGGGCTTCCATCCTCAGGAAACACCAGGACGCCCTTTGTAGTTTTGTAATCAAACTCCATGCCTTGTGGTTTCGTTTGCATTTATCCCACCAAAATGTAAAACAGCCTGAAGATGAGGAGAGTCACTTTCCTTCTCAGTTTCTCAGACGGGAAAACCTTTAAGTCCCCCAAACACAAACATCGCTGTTTTCCCCGAGTAAAACTAGACACAGCTGAGAAATGTGCGCTCTGGGTTAGGCCTCGCCCGTGTTAGCTGATCCAGGCTGATCCAATTGAACAAGAAATGGAGCTTCCCCAAATTGGGCTTGAGGCCTTAAAGGAGACTCCATCACCTTTCTTCCTGCCTCTGCACTGAGGGCGCGGCTCCTCCTCGGCCTGTCCCGGGACCCCCACTCCATCGCACTGCCTGCATTGCTGGTTAGTGGGATTTTGCTCTTATTAGGGGTCAGAAGGCATGTGAAGTGAGAGTCTTTTTTTGCTCTAAGATATAATGGAAAAGTGGTGCAGAGATGAGGAGATAGCTCAGGGAAGGAAAGTTACGGTGGAGAGAAAAGGGCTGGGATGGGAGCCAGCAGGACAAAATGGAAGAGGAGCCAGACCCAGATTGTGTGGTGACAGATGGGGGAGAATGTTCACTTGGGATCACCCCAATTCCAGAAACAGGTACCTAAGGCCTCCTGTGTGACCAAGCGGCTGGTCCCCAGTGAGGAGTAAGTTAGACGCAGTCCCCACACCGTAGATTATGATGCAGACTTGCTGGCCAGGGAGGAGGGCGACACTGACCACCCACGCTCGGTGGCATGTGGGACTCTAGGATGGTTAGCCCTGAACCAGGACCCCAACGTCTTCATTTTCCAGGGTGAATGCTTCTGTCCCTATTCATACAGGCTCACCTGGGAATTCAAGCCAGCGTGGGGAGCATGGAGTGGCTTTGGGACTGTGGTGGAGAGTGATTTTGAAGCTGCTTTGGTCGTTTTAACCGGGCTTTCTAGCCATAGGATTTCCCCAAGAGCAAAACACAGTGTCTCGTGTCCTGGACTCGTGAGTAGTTTCTTCTGTCTGCGCACATGTTTGTTTATAGGGTTTTACCTTTATTTAGCCCCGCACTGAGCATGCCATGAGGATACATTTTAAAACAAGATCTAGAGTTGGAATGGTCACAGGGATACTTTTAAAAGTTCTGTCTTGGTTGTGATGTTGGTGGTGTGACCCTGAGAGTCTGGACCCCGTAGGGTGGCCCCCAGGCTGTTGCACAGGATTGTGTCAGAGCTGGCCGTGTCAGACGAGTCACAGAGAACACCCAGGCTCCTGCTCAGTGCCCCTTGAATGGTCTCTCCATCGTGAAGCCAGGACAGGAAGTGGCCATCCCGGCATATTTTGGCCATTGTTGGATGGGGACACATGGCCATCTGTGGAGAAGCACATTTTGAAGTTACCTATGGGGAGGAGAGAACTGACGTTCCTAGATAAGGCCGCCTCATGTGGGATGGCTTCTACTTCAATTGATCATTCTGAAGTTGTCTAATTCTGAATTGTATAACATTCCTCAAAGTTTTATTTTGAGAAATTTCAAGCCCACAGAAAACTTTAAAGAACAGAACAAAGAAATCTGTATGCCCTTCACCAAAGTCCACCACTTTGCTGCATCACTGTATGTGTGTGTGTGTTCATGTACATGTGCACACGTGTGCTTTCTGAACCATTTAAGGTAAGTTGCAGATATCATGTCACTTCATCCCAAAATACTTAAGCTTATACGTCTCCTAAGAACAAGGACACTTTCCCACATGAGCACAATACTCTACCTTACTCAGGAACCTTAATGCTGATATAATAGAGCCAACATCCAGTCTTACTCAGGTTTCCCCAATTGTCCCGATAATGGGATTCATAGATACTCCCCACCTCAGATCTAATAAAGGATAACAGTGCATTTGGTTGTTATTAATTTTTATAATTTTTAAAGAAATAAATATTAATTTAATTATAAACTATAACTAGCCAATGTCTGATAGATGTTTCCAGTTTGCTGATCGGTTAACGCTGAGAGAAGCTGTGTTTGTCCTTTGCTTTCCCATTTAAGACTAGTTTGGGGCAGCTTCAAGTCACGAGTGAGTTGAATTTCTTCTGAGAGCTTGTTCATGTGGGTCCCGTGGAGAAGAAGCGTCTGTTGCCATACACGCTTGGTGACATGGTATGTGGTGCTTCCCTCTCGGAGAGCTGCACGTTGTTACACAAAAGGTGGTGAGGAAAGAGCCCGCTAAGTCCAGGTCGCTTGTCTTCCCCTCCTTCTTCAATGGAACCCCGCGTTTGTCGGTACCTCTAGAGCCAAGGGGCACAACTGCTAGTGAATTCATACTTACAGCCACGCAAAACTGAAAGCGGCTCAGAGCACTTTTTCACAACTGTGTTGGAGTGATGCATTAGGAGCGCTACCACGCCACATTTTCTCTGTTTTGCTCAAAGATCACCATGGATGGGATGCTGTCCGTGGAAGGGGTTACGAGTGGTCTCCTTTCAGGAACGATCTTATTTCAGGACTCTCAGCCCCTCCAGAGCATGGGGTGCGCCCGACCTGGGCCTGTTCATGAGATCAGTGGAGCTGGGAGAGTTAGCCAGATGACCCTGGGCTCAATGTTAATAAATGTTGTGGATTGATTCTTGTACATGTGCCCAGATGTTTTCACAATGGCCACGTAGAACAGAATACAAAATCAACCAGATTCCACCGTGGAAGAAGCTGACTATTCCATCAGGCAGACCCTCCCAGTTCATTTCATTTCTTGATGCCCATTGACATGGCTCCTCTTCTGCCATGTATTTGCATACATAAAATAGTTGGAAATCCTTCTTCTGATATACAGATTCAGTGTGTTAAACTACACAGAGGAATGTATCCTGCTTGAAAACCGGCTGATGCACCATCTACTGTGTAGTTGCCTGGAAGAGAAGCTCTGAGGACAGAAGGACTGGAGACAGGCTCTGTCAGCTGGGCTGTGGTCAGGCTGGCTGCCGGCAGCCCTGCAGATAGGGGCTAGAGGCAAAGGCTTTGGCTCCAGGTAGTCACCACCATTCACCACAATCCTGACCTTGAACAAGAAACTTGGCTTCTTGGAGACTCAATCTTCTCAAAAACAAAGAACAACGTAATCTAAGTGTGCTGCAAAAATTTACACATATGAGCAATGATTTTAGCATTGCACGAGATGCCTCAGTTCATGCCTGTCACAGACCCAGGCTGGTGGCAAGTGCAGGCTGGCCAAGACTTTGCAGGCCTGGGTTATGGTTCAGGGTATGGGGCTGATGCTCTCCTCTCTAGGCTGTGTGTCCCCCTCTGTGGATCAGGGGTCAAACAAGACTGGTGTAAAGGTCCTCCTAGCATTGTGATTCCACAACATTCTGAGAAGGTGGTTTGAGGATATTGTTGATCTTGTGTGATTTGGTCTTCCCGAGACACCCACAATGATGCTGTGTACATGGCCCCTTGTGCTGCCATTAAACACCCAGCTCCTGGCTCCCGATGGTTGACAGAGTGGGGCCTGTCTGGTGTCGCAGCTGCAGCCCCTTCCTAATATATTCGGTTTCCATAAGAAAGTTCTGAACCATCTTAAGCTTAACATTTTTGAATTTAGAGCTTTCTTCTGGACGATGGAATGAGGAATGCCCAAACATCTCTCCAATTCTTTGGATAAAATGAACAGATGCTGATTAAAGCATTCTTCACTGACATGACAAGTCATTCTCATACTCCCTCCGCCTCTCTGCAGAACCAAATAAAATAATTCCAGATCTCCCTTGTGCCCGAGAGGATGTTAGCGGCTTCCTTTAGGACCAGGCCTCTGGAAAGCGTGCTGCCTTTTTCCCATCCTCCAGGGACACTGCAAGTCCTCATGTGAGAATGCCCTGTAGGACGCTGTGACACCTGCTGTCTTGGCCCACAAAGAAGCTGCATGGTCATCATCAGTCAGTCATCAATATCTATTCCGTAGTCTCTAGGTCAGTGTTTTGACTCAGACCCTAGAGGGGTGTTCGTTTATTAACTAACTGGGCCCAGGGCTCTGCTGGGTGCTGTATGAAGGACGGGAGAGATCTACAGCTGGATCTGTATCAGTCATTATTTGTGCCATTGTGCCATTATTTGTGCCATTGGGGCACGAAGGGAAGGGTCCTTGGAGTTCACATACCAGGACTTCCATCCTGCCTCTGCCACTTGGTGCCATATCACCTTGATTTTTTGTTAATTTTTTTCTCAAATCTCAGTTATCTCTTGAGTTAAATGGGAAGAAACCTGTCATTATGAAACTATTATTCGCCTAAGTCAGATAATGTTTGTGAAGTTGCTGATGCTCACTTGCTGCTCGGTAAATGTGTGTTCCCTCCCTGTAGCTCAGAGGTTCATGGATCAGCAGGATCCAGTGGAAGATGCTCTCCCTGTGCTTTCATGGACCCTGTAGCCCTAGGGCAAGGAGGCACCACAGGGAGAGGGAACTAGCCTTGCCTGAGGTCCTTCATTTTGGAGATGGGGAACCCAGCCTAGGGTCCCCTGCCTTCTTACCAAAATTGGTCCACCCATTAGCGACTCCAAGAAGCCACTATGTCCACGTGGACTGAGCATGTCCTCACTTCTTTGTTGAGGGAATGCTGCCAATCTGAGTCCCTGGTTGGCTTTCTGCTTCCCAGGATGGTTTGGGGCCCTCCTTGTCAGTGAGAGAGGGGTAGAAGGAAGAGTATTAATAGAGAAGAGCCAGCCCCCTCCCATTACTTCTCAGCTTCATGGAAGCATCTGGAGCACATAGATCCTATAGGCATGTGCAGGAAGGAGGGACCGAGGACAGATCAGGTGGAATCATTTACCCAGGTGACCCAGAGTGAGCCAGGCAGGAGATGGACACAAGGAGAATCCAGCTGGGGCATTGTGGTTTTCAGAACTTGCTCCAAGAGGCCCACTCCAGAAAGGGATTTATTTATTTAATTTTTTATTTTATTTTAAAGATTGGCACCTGAGCTAGCAACTGTTGTCAATCTTTGTTTTTTCTTCTTCTTCTCCCCAAAGTCCCCCAGTACATAGCTGTATATTCTAGTTGTGAGTGCCTCTGGTTGTGCTATGTGGGACGCTGCCTCAGCATGGCCTGATGAGCGATGCCATCTCTGCCCCCAGGATCTGAACTGGCGAAATCCTGGGCTGCCAAAGCTGAGCGAGGGAACTCAATCACTCTGCCACAGGGCTGGCCCCCAGAAAGGGATTTAAATTTAAATTTCCTGCCAGGTTTTGAAGCATCAGTTAATTTCCTTCCCTTTCTATTTGGCTCTAAATTCCGAGTCTTTGCTAGCACACGGCATCTGTGGACGTGTTGAGGATTTGGCCTCATGGAAGTGATCGATAATATAATGGGGAACTTCACAGCACATTTCTGATGAAGCAAAACCCATTTCTGACCGAGCCAGATGGGGACTGGAGAGAGGAAGCCTACAGAATAAATCTTGGAAAGTAGCTCTGGTGGAATCACATTCTGCCTCTAATTGATCTTCTGCTTTTTTAAGGAAAAGGAAATTAACATCCAGTGTGTGGTTTTCTTAAGAAAACCTGTGATTTCCCACTCAGGAGCCACAGTGGTCAGATCAGCGGGTCTGGGGCTCCTGCTGAGCTGGGGACATAATGTTGATAGTTACTAGGAACTGACTTTCAAGTAAACACCTGGGTACCTGCAGGGCACTCCTGGGGGTGCCAGGAACACACCCTCCCAACTCTCCCCTCACCCTCTTCCTGAGGGGGGTGGGGGTCGGCTTTGGAGAGGGACACTCGCATCCAGCACAAGTGTCCCCGATGTGGTCACCCCAGGGGAACACCTCTGGCCAGTGAGGAGACCACAGCCACAGGCTCAATTCAGAATTTTGGAATCCATAGCACCTGCTAACCGAACTCTTCTGGCCCCCTGCTGTGTGTAAACACAAAGTCAGTCACCTAAAAACAGACACGTGGGCTGAAATTAAGCTTTAGATTTTCTGATAGAAGCTTCTGGCCCCTCCACCCCGGGGTCAGTGTGTGTGTTTGTGTGTGTAGCTTTTCTGGAGTCCTGAGCTCGGTAGATTTGGCAGACCTGAGCAGTATAGACCAAATGTTGAGGGATGCACGGGGAAGGGCGTGCTGAGACAGAAGTCACTGTAACTCTAGGCACAGAGATAAGAATCTCTCTCCCATGACCCCAGGCAGGGGTCACATGACTAGTTCTGATAAAATGGCTGCACCTGCAAGTAAACGTTTGTGGACATGCACCCCACGTACCATGTGGGGACTGTTGTAGGCGGCAGAGCTTGTCCTGCTGGTGGGAGAAGAGGCTGCTGAGGCTTGCTGACCCACAGCATTCATGGGGGCTACCCGCTTGGAACCCACATCATACAGGCATCTGCATGTTCTTCCCAGTGGCCCTGAGGTTAGCCTCATTTTACAGAGGGGGAGATGGCCCTGGAGGAGTCTCAGAGCCTTCCCTTCCCTGTCTGTGAAATGGGGATAAATAGCAGCATCCCCTCCCTTCTGGGGTTGATAGGAGTAAATCAGACCTGGTGGAGAGTCAGCCGAAGATGCACAGGAGCCGTTGGTGCTTTCGTCTCTGTGATGTGTCTAGGTGGTCTGACAGCTGACGTGAGACTCGAGGTGGTCATGTTCCCACGTCGGCACATGTACGTAGCGCAGGCAACCGGCAAAGGAGAGAGAAGCCCCAGCAGGGCTGCCCGTGGTACCCAGGAATAAGCCAGACACGATGTGGTGCTTCCTTCTTAAACCACCAGTGCTAACTTGGGCGGCATGGGGTATCACCTGGGAAAAGGCACAGAGCCCAGGTGCTGGTGTTATTTCTGTCCCACGGTCAGCAGCATCCGTGGGGCTACTGAGACCTGACACCCAGTGCTGTATGAAGGGGTTGGGACTGGGGCAGGGGCCCAGGGGCTCTCAGGTGTGGTCCATGCCGGTCTTTCGCTTCGTCGGGAAGCAGCCCTTTTACCAACTCTTCCGTGAAATGTTAAGCCAAAGCCAAGGCTCCCTTGTCAATCAGATGGGGAGCCACAGTCATTGGAGGAAAGAGAGGCCTGGCAGGGCAGAACCAGCCCGGCTGCCTCTGGAACCATCTGTAAGTTTAGACATGGACGGATGCTAAGCCGTGTCCCCGAGAGGCCAGCAGAGCAGTGTGGAGTGACCGCCCTGACACTGGGCCTGCCCCTGTGGACATGTCCGTCTGTCTGTCTCCTGCAGGACTCAGATTTACCAACAGCTTTGAATTTCTGTTTCCTGCTGATGGATGGAGAAATGAGCCCTTGAAAAATACTCAAAGCTATCGGAAGAATCTGAGAGAAATAAATCGTTTTGGGGGAGCGGACAAATAGGTGCTTATAGATACTACACTTAGCCTAATAGTCATGAAAAGGGTTTAAAGCTGCATCAAGGAGTTCTGGAGAGCTGAGCGGAGAAAAAGTGTGCGTTCAGCAGAACCGAGCAACGCCGCCGTGGAGCAGTGTTAAATGTCTTTCCCTCATAACTAGATTATTCCGTACAATGTCATTTGCCGCCACTGACATTTTCTTTAAAGTCATAAAGGCCTACATTGTAATAAAAGGGCTCGGAATAAAATTAGGAATATCATGTATAAATTATCTTTAACCTTAGCTTCATTTGGACTGTGACTTTTTAGACCTGATCAATTTTCATGAAACTATCCACATAAAACTGTGAAAAAATATTTGATCCCTGGCTCTCGTGAAGGCAGCGGTAACAAGGCTGGCGCTTTACCTCGACTTAATGGTGCTGTTGGTGCCAGTCTCTGCGGGGCGACACGGGAAAGCAGGGGATAATTTTGAAATTTAATGTAATTTCCCAGAGCATTGTTAGGGAAAACACCTTGGCTGATGTGCATATTTTATGCGAGTGCTGCGTAGTCAAGGACATTCAGCGACTTACTAAATTTTCTGCTTAGTTGGAAAAGCATTCACTCACACAACTTGGGCTCTTCCCCGGCTTTGCAAGGGTAAATTGGTTGGGCACCGTTGACGCATTTTTCCTCCTTTGATGCTCAGCTTCATGGGCTTCCCGGCAGAGCCAGCAGTGTGGGCCTGGGAAGTGTGTGGCAGGCAGGCAGGACCATGAAGCCCTCCACCGTCCTGAGGTTCCAGCGTGGTCCGGGCTGGGCCGTGTGGACAAGTGGAGAATGCGAGACTCCTGGGGGATTTGGAGCCTCCGACAGGGGCTCTTTGAGTCAGTTGTATTTGTTCCTAGAGCAAAGCCAGCTACGGTGCTTCCTCAACTCTGCGTGGAAACACCAGCTTGGGAAACCTCAGAATGGGACGGAAGGTCTCCGGGCCGTGGAGAGAAGCTTGTTCATCATTCATCCCTGCATTTCTGGAGGGTGCATTGGCCCTTCCAGGACCCTTTCGTAGGGCTCCAGAATTTCTGCCCAGCCTTGCTGAGCTCTCCCGGGTCAGTCCTCTGCCTCATTCAACCACTCTCAGTGATGGGGGCCCTGGGTTTGGGTTCCTGGTGGATTCCCACAGGCCCCCTCGCTCCCCACTGTCAGGAGCCGTGGTCTGGGCTTGGCCATGGCACCTGCCCCGGCAGACCCCACCCTTGTCCTACTCAGTCTTAACGCTGTCACTGGGCCCATGAGTCCGAGGTCAGTAGGTACAAAGCGAATGGAATATTAGCCATTACTCCCCTCGTAATCTGGACATTACGTTTATAGGCCTTCCCTCCAGACGGTTCCCAGAGGGCATTTGCAAACTTAACAAACTGTGGCTGAGAAGTCCAGCACCCTCTCAGGTGAACAGTCGTAATCGCTGAACCATGCCCCCTGCTAAGCCCTGTACGAGATGCTGGAGCCCAAGTTCATAGCAGGGTCTTCCATCAGCCTGTGGACTTCAGCACACACTAATGTTCCTTCCAAAGGCTCCGGCCCCTTAGCCTGTTACTGAGCCACCGGCTTGATGACCTATCACGTGAAAGCAGAAAGACATCCATCCCACACACCCAGCTCAGCTGCATGTCCCTCTCTCCCTGGCATGGATGCTCTTCTCTGCAGTCTCTGGGATGCCCCATCAGGTCTCTGGCTTGATTTGTGGTGCGCCTCCCCCCAGCAGAATGTGGGAGGGTCCAATGCCCCCTGTGGCATGGGGAACACTCGCCCACCAGGAGCACTGCTGCGAGGTGGGGTGTATTTGCTGTCCCTGAGGAACTTTGGGAGGATGTTGCCTGCTGTGAATGCCCAGGAAGCCATGCTCAGAGTGTGGGAGGGGGGAGGGGGGAGTGGCTGACAGAACTGACTAAAGGCTATCCTCAGCCCCCCGACACCAACATCCTGCCAGCTTGGATTATACATGGCTGGCTGGCTGCCCAGGATGCTCCACTGACTCATCAGAACCTCAAATGGATTTCCTCATGGGGCTGTCCACCAAAAGACACCCTGGTGCAGAAACCAGCAGCTGAAAACGCCTCCCCATCCTCACCCTCAGGTGGGAGAGGACACCCATGGGGTCTCACTCTGATCTGCAGTGAGGGGATGGGCCCCAGGCATCCCCTGCTCCTTTGCTGTGTCTTCATGAGGCAACGCCCAGCTGTGCCCTGGGGCCTCATGCGATGGTCCCACAAGAGCATGCACACACACACATACACCCCCATCTCCCCTGAGGCTGAGTGCAGGGACAGACCCCTGTCTGAGTCTCTGCAGGAAGATGAGATGTCCCATCCAGGCCCAGGCAATGCCAGTCTTTCCTCAGGTGTGCCACAGCCTGGCCTGTCCTTGTGGAGGGCCTGGGACATAGGCTTAGGCAAAAGAGCTAGGGCAGGCTGGAGGGACACTGTCATAGCTAAGTCACCTCTGATGCAGGCCTCACAGCCTGGCAGAAGGTCGGCTGGGAGCTGGGAGCTGGCTGGGCCTCCGCCCTTGTAAGTATTTTGTCCAGGTGGTTAGGGAAACCAAGGCCTGAGGAGACATCGTTCGCAAGGATGTGGTGCTGGGTGGGGTGGGGGAGCCAATGCAGGGAATGGGGGGTCCAGAGAGCAGGGGCATTTGGTGATTCTCGTGGCAGTAACCCAGCTGGGGCTCTGAAGCCAGAAATGCC
Source organism: Equus caballus (assembly GCF_041296265.1). Classification (NCBI taxonomy): domain Eukaryota; kingdom Metazoa; phylum Chordata; class Mammalia; order Perissodactyla; family Equidae; genus Equus; species Equus caballus. The sequence continues at coordinate 5,329,797 of NC_091684.1, forward strand.
CATGACTCATACATCCTTTCAATGGAGGCTTCTCAAATCCCTCCAGAAAGGCCGCATGCCCTCTGGGGCAGGCTGTCCCCTCCCTGACTCTGAATAGATGATCTCTGCTCAGCTCTGCTGCACAATAGCTGTGACCGGGAGGGGGTCAGGTATAGTTACTGGATTTCAAATATGGCACCAGGCCACCAAGCTTTGCCACTGATCACATGACTAAGATCCAAGACCATGATTTCTTTACCCATAAAATGGGACACGGTTTTCCTGGAACTGTGCATGAGTCAGAACACTGAGGGCAATATGGGGGTAATAACAGTGACCATTTCTCGGTCCTGGTCACTCTGTTACCCATGAAGGTGAGCTGACTTATTCATAGCAATTCCCCATTAGAAAAACGAAGCTGACCTTTTCTGTCCAGTTGGGACAGGTGCCACACCAGGCACCCTGCATGCCCCTGTCCTGCCCTGTCCAGGTGGGATGGGTGCAGGGATGGCTAAAGTGGCTTCACAGGCAGTTTGGCTGGGAGTTGGCGGCCATGCAGAACAGAAGGCTGCAGACCCCTGTAAGCGGATGCCGGTTCCTCCCCCCATAATGCAAGAGGATCAAAGCATCCTGGGTGGTGGCTTACATTCTGGATTTAATTGTCCTTGAAATTGTTACATTCTGGGGAGGCATTTCCCTGGATTTGGGCTGTCCTTGAAAAGAGGACCCCACAACTCCACATCTCCATGATTAGTAAAAGATGCCAGCCCCTTCACAAGGGGTCTGTGCTGCAGGCCCATCCAGCATGTCTGATGTGCTAGATCAGGCCATTTAGCCATCAGCAGCTGCCTCACCCCGGCTCCAAGTTCTTTCTTCTCTTCCTGCTCAACTGTGGGCCCCAGCCATTGGTCAAGTCTCCCTAGGAGCCCAGAGGAGCTGGCCAGTGCTAACTGTGCCCGGTGGGTCAGCCTGGTCAGATCAAGTCCAGAGCCTTGGCTTGGCATTCCAGGCCCTTGCCATCTGCGGCAGACCCCTCCTGGCTCACAGCCACTCCCACCAATCCTCCGCTGCAGCTGCACCTGGGCAGCCTTACTCAGACATGTGTGAGGATTTCCCATTCAACACGTGCCACCTCTCCTCTTCTGTGTGGGCTGCCAGCCACTGGGAGTCCAGCGGCAGGGGGTTGTCAGCCCTCACAGGACAGGCCCGAGTTCTGTGCAGTGCCTCGTAAAAGGCTGAGGAGGCGAGTGCAGGATTATCAGCGTTGTCATTGTGGGTAAGGATCTGGACTCAGGCGCTTGCAATCTAACTCTGCTTCTGCTGCTGAGACACACCTGATCTAAGCTTCCATGTCCCCCTCTGGCTGAGGCTTCATCTTCTTCAAATGGGAAGCTCGAGGCTGGGCTCCCTAGACTGAGGGACCCTCTATTAGAGGCTCTGTCCAGCAGCCAGGGCAAAGCCCTGAGGCCCCATGGGTACGAGTGGACAATCCAGGAGGCTGTGTGGGGTGACCAGCTTACCCCTCACTTTGGCTGTGCAGGGGGTCCTTGGCTTGTTTCTTCTTCCTGGAATGCCTGCTTCTCTGATTGCTGATTGATCTGAGGCCCACAGTCAGCTGCCCTCTCTCCAGCGCTGAGAAACTGCTCTGTGGGTTGGTGGTGATGAACCCAGCAGCACAACAGAAATACTTGTGGCTTTCCTAAAAAATACAGACATCCTGGCCACGCCCTCAGCTTCAGGCTGCAACCTAGTGCTGTTCTTGGGGGTCAGGCTAACTCGGTGTGGAATAAGTTCCTGTTGTTGTCAGCCAACTACTTCTCTGAAATAGGGTTCTTTCTCTCAGGTAGAGAGGACCATTGTCTGAGCAAATATGGTGATGCTGACTTTTCCCTGGTGCTTCAATGCTAAACACCGGTCATTGGCCAGTGACTTTTCTGGGAGACACAGTGACATCATCAATGATGATGGGGTCATAGCAAAGAAATAAAAGCCATGTTAATTTCAAGGTCCATTAAAACTCCAGTTTTTAAAAAAATCAATATTTTCTGAACATAAATGGGAAAAATTGGTAGGGGACGAAATTCTATTTCAAGGTTTTAAGTCTATGACCAGCAAGGGATGACAATATTGGCAATAAACCCAACAACAACAAGAACTTTTGCGTATTTGTTAAGCTCCCTCAGAAATACTGTGTGCAAGTGTAGGTTATATAAGACAATTGCTCACTGAGGCAAACTAAATGTCGCAGGCATTGGATTTTGATGGGAAGGCAAATTTTGCCAATGGAAATGTCTGAGATCGTAGAACCTGTAAGCAAAGCAGGAGGTGTTATCTCTGCCAGGGGACACCTGCCCTGCAGAGAGGAGGGCATGGCCTTCTACCCAAATACCTTGTGCAAGTTTGCTGTTCCCCCCACAGTGGTCAAATAACACCTTCTTGAAGGAACCAAGGAAATCAATGATGGACTCGGAAAAAAGAAAAAAATCTTGGTGTCCTGGAGGATTTCCATCTGTATAGTCATTTGTCACTTAACGACAGGGATGTGTTCTGAGAACTGTGTCATTATGTGACTTTGTCACTGTGCGACCATCATAGAGGGTACTTACACAAATCTAGATGGTATGGTCTACTACACACCTAGGCTATATGGTACTAATCTTATGGGGCCACTGTCATATAAGTGGTCCATCACTGACTGAAATGTCGTTATGCAGTGCATGACTGTGGATGAAAACTGTTATAAAACTCTTTTGCACTGTTTATGGCGTCCCTTTGTCAGTTGGTTGTTGGAGGTTTCCTTGAGTGATAGTGGCACACAATTGTGCACACGACTGTACAAGGCGGGGACTCTAATCCATGCCCTGGACAGCCCAGCCTAACTCCCCAGGGAGCAGGTAAGGACTGAGTCAGGACTCGCTGAGGTCTTGGGTTGGCCAACAGAGGAAATGTCAATTTCTCTGTGCTGTTCACAACCCCAAGAGCTGAGCTGTGACTCAAAACACCTTAGAAAAAAACCCAAAAAACTATTTTGAATCATCCAGCTTTCCTTCCTTTTGGAATGGAAACAAGGTACATTTACTAAAATAAACCTGAACGCCAATTTAGATATTTAACAGTTTAACTGTTTAATACTTTCTATTAAAGTAATTCCTTAGATATGTCCCACCAGTGACCACATTGTGTCAACAGAAAGAAGTTACAGGGCCAATCAAGGCCAGGTTTAGTCTTGTTGGTCAAACACAGGGTCAGGCCTGGGCACCCTGCACCCCAATGGTGTTTAGGCACCAAAAGCCTTTCCCGGTGCAGTGCCTGGCTTTACAAGAGATTTCTGGGAGTGCCCCCCTCCTCTGATAGGCTGCCTCCAGTCAGAAACTTGTCCGTTTCATCCAAACCATCCCACAGCTTCTGGGACTAGATGACCTTCTTGCCCAGAGGGTCTCAGTCCCACACAGTTTGTGCCCAGAAGAGTGAACCAAGGTTCAATTTCACATCACGCCGAGCTGGGAGAAGGCACTGCCATGCCTTTTGGGCACATTTTCCTTTCTTTGTTTTGGCAAAGATTTCCCGTTGCCATGTGCCATGGAGAGCCCTCGCGTGACCTAATTGATTCAGGCTGAATTGGCCCATTTACTGAGGCCACAGGAGCCCCGGCTCCACTGCCAGCTCTTGTCTTTCTTTAGAAAGTGCCTCCAGCAGAGATGGGAACTCCTTCAGCAGCTTATCGGTGAGAGCTGGCTTTCTTTATTCTGAAAGGCATGCCAGTTCCATCATGACTGGCACGAGATCTGGTGAAGTGAGCTTGGCCCTCTTTGAATCATCCCTGTCTTTTCTTTTCTCCCTGTATCAGTTGTATTTTCTCCATCAGCTGAATGTGCGGTCACCGAGGCCCCCTGGAGATGCCAGATTCCTCTGTCTCTGGGCTGTTACTGCCTCTCTGTACAGTATTTGCATAGGTCAAAACTCGAGAGCTTTAGCGCATTGCCTACACATCTTTCCAATCAGGAGAATTTGGTTTGGTTTTCTTTGGAATTTTGTGTTTGTCACCAACAGTTTCAACACGGAACGTCCCGGGCGAGGCTGCGCTCTGTCAGCCCCGCCGCTGGGAATGGTTGGTGAGGACATGCAAGAGACAGACAGTGCTAATTGTTTCAATCCCTCCCACTCTAAGTAGGGAGAAGTCCCCTGCTTTCTCAGCTTTCCTTTAAGGCTTGCCTTAGAAATTTTGGAGGAGGAGGGACGTTTTAGCAATGCTTAGATTTTGAAGAGCAGATGTTTTCCAACAATTCCCTCCAAATGGTAATCCTGAACTTTGATAATTAGGTGCAGATGATAAGATTTCACATAAGAAACCGGAATATTTTACTACCCTTGAATTTCAGTCAGATCGAATCCTTGCATTTTTCGATACCCGGATTTCTTCTGAAGTCAGTGGGGCACCCCTGAAAGAAGGGGGGAGACTAAAAGATAAAAAGAAAACACTGATTTTCAAAGCCAATCTGTGGCCATGTCTTTGGGATGCAAACCAAAGTTTGGAGAGAAAATAAGTGGTGTGTGTGGGCGAGGAGGGGATTTTCTTAATCTGGGAAACTGGTTCAGGCCCATGAAACATTTCATCAAACACTAATGTGAACCCGATGCACTCATCAATATTTATGTCCTCCCAGCTGGTTGAGGGCCCCTCAGCTCCCTCCCCTCTCTTACAAGTCCAGTCAAATAACATGGCGAAGGAAAACAGTGGAGCCAAATAATACAGTATGGCTCAGAAGTGTTTTCTTTCTGCAAACACGCTTTCTATCTTCCTCTTAGCTATTTATCTTTCACTTGAAAGATCTGCCTTCCCCCTAAAACCTGGAAACACTTACCAAGTGTTTACAATCCAGGCTGCATTCTGTCCGTGCTCTCCTCCCCCAGTGGCTGAAGCTCACAGGAAGGAAGACGGGAGCAGAGGGAGATGACCGGGCTACACAGGCCTTCTCTTGTTCAGTGTCACAGCAGCCCTGAGAAACGGGCTCGGTGATGATGGTCACCCTGTTTCCGGTGGGGAAAGTGAGGTTCCGAGAGCATCGGGAACTCCAGTACTAATTGGGAGAGTCGCATCCTGTGTTTTTGGAGGATGTCAGAGACCCATCCTGGACCCCAGGCCTCCTGCTAGAGCACTACAGCCCTGGGGTGGTCTTTGGTCTTGGGTGGCTTGGTCTGGCTGGAGAGCGTGGGACGCACTTCCTCCTTTTCTCTTCCAGTGTACGGGGGCTCAGAGACTTCTAGAAACCAGCAGGAGCACCTCCCACTGCCTGGTAATAAAACAATGTTTGCGCATCTTCCCTGCGAGATCGTGTGTCCCCAGAGAGCAGGGCGTGGTTGGATCCCAGTGCTCTCTACATAAGCCTGGAGACCTTTCCCAATCCAGCACCAAGGAGGCCCCAGGGCAATGTTAGTGGAATGAAGGATGGGGGAGGGAGGGGGGCAATGGCGGCAGGAGGCAGCTCTGTGGTGTCCCTCACAGGGTCCTGGCTGGGGCCCAGACCACCTGTGGCTCAGGTGCCCCTGGATAGAGGAGGGACTCCTTCACGAAGGATTCTTTGCACCATGAACAGGAGTCCCACGTGTTATCCTGAGTGTGTCTCCAGGAATGAAGTTCTCTACAAGTCACTGCCTTTGCCTTGTTTTGCACCATCTTCGTGATCTCAGCACTTCCAAGCTTGATTTTATAAACCTGGGTGGAAAAAAAACCCCAGCCAAACCTGAGGCTCATTACTCATAGAAACTAATTTTTAAATACACAAATGTAGCATAAATTTACATATAAAGAAGGATCTTGGTTGGAAAAAAAATTCCTGTTATCATAACATTGTGGTTGGCGTACAAAACCACAGGAGGCGCATATGTAGAGGTTATGGTTGCCCAGCAACCACAATTGCCCAGTTTAATGCCTAAGCAGATAGACCGATGGTTGGAGTAAAATGTGGGGAAGACCCTGCGTCTTCCACTACCAGAGTAAGGAGGTGATTGCTCAGCCCTCCCAGACAGTCTACGCAGGAAAGGTCATTATTAAACAGAAGCAAATAGATCCGGAGCTCTCCAGTTCTGTACTGCCCAACATCAGAATGTCTCCAACCTATCTGCCCCCGTCATGATCCATTTGTGAACTTTGCAGAATGAGCAGCACATACGCTTGCTCTGTGCCTCTAGGGTAGCAGGACGGGGGACTGGAACATTCCAGCAGCCATCATGGTATGCACCGTGACAGCCACACGGAAGGCCCTCGAAGGTCTGTGAGATGATGTGACTGAGGTGAGGGCAGGGAATGGCTTTCATTCCCCTTTGGGGACAAGCTCTGGGAAGAAGAGACTGGTGGGGTGAGCAGTCAGCACAGGAGACGGACAAGGAAACCCAATATTTATCCATTGTACACTACTCCCAATTTAGTCCTTCCTAAAGACTTTCACTCAAAGTTCTTCAGTGGTTCCTTATGGGCTTGGAGACAAAATCTAAACGACGCTCAAAACTCTGACCATCCATTCCTGAAATGAGGCTGTATGTGACAGAACGTTCTTTCCCACTTACTTGGTAAACTCACCCCGTTCTCTAACACGAGAGAGAGAGAATCTAGCAGGGAAGGGGCCCAAATAACCACTTCATTACTAACCCCCATGGGCTAGCAGGGAGGGAGAGGGGATGTGTCCCATGCTAGGCAGGCAGACTGAGCCACCAGGACCACCGCAATCCTGCTATGCATAGCAGGAGGCTTCGGGTCAAGGGTAGGGATCTGACATCTTCTGAAACAGTTCAAAGCTGGCTCTGCCAGTTAGTACGAGAGTTACCAACTCCCTGGGAACCTCAGTTTCCATATCTATTTTTAAGCATCTTCTGCTGCAGATCAAGCACAGTAGACAGAGAATGAGCAAAAGAGAGAAATGTAAAGAAAAGCCGTCATCTCAATACGGTCACAAACAAACATCCATCCCAAACCTCAACCTTATTGGTAAAGAATGCAATAAAGTCTCATTTTTGATTCCATCCTTAGATTTCTGAAGGGTTTCCCCAAAAGGAGTGCCACAGATGACAGATGGCCTCATCCTGGAGAATACTAATGAGCAGCCCGCTGCTCCTGTCTTCTGTGTGGCTGGCACTTGCCACCCAGTGCTGTGGTCTGTGTTTGTTATGACATTTACTCACCTGCTCCTTCTTTTTTCTCAGAGGATTGTTTCCCAGTGGGGAGGGATGTCAGCCATGGGCTTTGTCTCATCCTCATAGATGCAATGGAATTAGAAGAAGCAGAATGAATTGTGCAATTCCATTCACCATGGTCCCAAGTAGCAGTACTGACTTCCAGATAGGTCAAGGTGAATGTAGGGGTCACGGAGGAACCTGCCGCTGTTTTTGCCACCCACCCCAGCCTTAAAAACAGTGCTGTTCTGAGGGTAGGTGGGGAGCTCTTTAGAAGGGATATCTTGGAGATGAATGAGTGGAACATCACTGAAGAATAATTTCTGTGCTCAGGTATTTATGCATAATGAGCAAAATCATTTTAACATTCAGCCCAGCCTCTGAGTGGGCTTCCCACTGATAACCAAGAAGGAAGAGCTAAAGCATAGAACTGCCTCTACCTTCTTAGAGGGAGGAGGGAAGGCACCCGTTGGTTCTCATCTCTGCACATCTTCACCATGTTGGCTAAGGTTTTCAGTATTTCAGCTTTAGGAAAGCGCACGTAGCTCTGGTGGCGATCAGGGATCATAACGCTGAAATACTCCTAACCAGAGTGATAAGTATTATCTAAACAGTGTGCGCTAGGTTATTGGACACATTACTTTGCTTCTTTTATGTCAAAGAAACTTAGTATGCAGTCTGAGTTGAAGTCCACTTATCAGCAGCGCGGCTCTGTCACCCAATGGAGTGGTTACATTTATTATGAAAACATTGTTCAACTTTATCACAAGTTAAAATTCATGTACATTCCGCCCAGAGGGTGCAAGCAGAAAAGCATGCGATTTCCCCTATCAGGACTGTCTGAGGACGTGGGATCTTATGCTAATAACTGAGCATTTTGAACAGCGTCTCTGGCCCCATGAGTTAGAGTTTCTCAAATTCCTTCTTGGAATGAGGCGGAATACAAACAAACAGACCTATAAACAGCCTTACAAACATCTTAGCTCCAGCCCGGTGGGGGATGCCAACAAAACTGATGATCTAAAACCCTCCTATTTATATGCACGTTTTTGGTGAGATGAATAAAAGTGAGCACATGTGACTGAATGGGTGGATCCTACAGTGGTTGATTTCAATTTTCAGATTTCATATCTCCCTTTCGAATCGGCATTCATCTTGGAGATAGAAATGATCCCAGATACCCTATTGCTCACCTTTTTCTTTAGGAAATATACTCAGACTGAGTCATGCTGACTTTCTGGAATTCTCTGAGCTCCTGGACACATGGCTTCCCCATTGTCTGCTCCATCATCTCAGGCCACTGTTAGGCCTAGTAGTGTTTGCTTTCTGTTCTTCCCAGCTTCCTTTCTGACTTTGTTTCTCTTCTGGTTGGTTTCTGAGGCTCAAAGGCTCTGTTCCCCACGCTTTTCAGCAGCGGTCTAAGGCTGGAGGCATGGGCAATGTCAGTCCGCAATCTGGGGTGCAGGGCAGCCTCTCTTTTGGCCCAGGCTGGCTGGAGAGGCACTCGTGCCCGGCTCTGCCTCTTTTGTGTAAATTAGAATCCCGGGGTCTCCAACCTGCAGGGCCCTTAGAGACCAGCCAGGAACTGCTGTATTTTTCAGATGAGAGAACTGTCCGCCCGTTGACTCGTTCATAAACATTTGCTGAGTGGGCATCACATGCTAGGACTAGCTCCAAAATATATCCAGATAAACTAAAAACAATTCATGGGGTGGGATCTGGGGGTTACATCTATTCACCAAGGTCAGTTCGGGAGCCTGTTCACAAACATCTACTTTTACACGAGTGAGTGTACCTTCCTCTATTTTCACAAACAATGTCTGTGTCCATGAAGATTCATCCAGGGCTGGCCATCCCTTAAAATGATACTTTCCTGTCCTTTCTGCTTGTGGATCTGCTCCTCACTGCCTTAATCTCCAAGGCCAGCTGCCTGGAGAAATAACATCACATTTCCCCATGGACCTCACTTCCCCTCCATGTAAGTCACACTGGGGGAAGAGGTGAGTCATTTAAATACTTTTTCTTCTTCCTGGGTTTTAAGTTTTCATGTTGCTTTTGCAAAATGCAACAAGAGCCGGGAGGTAGACAGAAAGTGTGCAGGTTGCATCAAATCCAAAGATGTCTAGAAGCAACGGTTCAAAGCAGAAACTCTCTGGGTTGGGAGAGAAAATAAAAGGCAACTTATGAGATAATGCTTGAGACAGATCGTCAATAGCATGTGGAAAGGCCACTACATTTGATCAGGTGGGCTGTTTTGAGCAGAATTTTGATTAAAGAAGACGTTCCGGGCAGGGCTGGTGTGGACAGGCCATCTGAGCAAGAATTGCTCAAAATGAATAAATGGAAGCCTCAGTCCGTGCGACTGGGAATGAAGTGGAGCTGTCAGAGGGAGGGAGAGCCGTGCTCTCTCCCTGTTAGTCCAGTTCACTGGTTTGTCTGGACTGGCACACCAGAAGTTATCAATAGAGCCCACACATCCAAGGAGAAAACAGAAAGCTTCTTACCAATTGCTTGGCCTGGGGAAGACCGTGGTCAGGAACCAGGCTGCCTTTCCCCCTTGATGCTGGCTGATGGCCAAAGTGCTCCCAGGCTGGCTCTTCCTGAGCCTTGGACCCCAGGCGTGTGTGCCTGTGGGACAGCCTGTCCTCCTCAGACCCCTTTGATCACCTGTCGACCCCAACCACAGAAAACTAAAGCATTTCAATGGAAGAAACGTAAATATTTGAATTACCACCATATGGGAACTTCTAGAAAAAATATATTTTGGGGTCTGTGTTCAGGAAAGGGTAGCTTCTTGATGCTAATTTCATTCTTCCTTAGGCCGATGGGACCCTGGAAAATGCAAGTTGCATCAGTGTAGGATCAGACACAGGTGGGCACTGAGGAAGGATCACCTGTGAGTAGGGGTGTGCCATCCCTTCCAGCCTCTCATGTTGATGCTCATGCCCCTCTGGCTGTCCCCACCCCCATGTGTTTCCTTGCTCCTCGTTGTCTTTCCCAGGGAGGCAGATACTTCTGGGATCATCTAAAGGGATATGCTGAGAAGCCTCAAGATTTGAGGGGGCTCTGTTGTACCTGCCTGGCCAGCCTGCCTTAGCCACACCTGGATTTGGGTTTGGTTTGTGGCTTCCTGCATGGGAGGACATGCATACAGTAAGAGATGCTGCAGCTTTGCTGGGAGGGGTTTGGGTGTCTTCTCCTCAATGTAGAAGGGGCAGCTCATAGTGATCACAATCCACCTTCCCAGTTTAGGGCCCACGTGTTGTGTTGTGGGTGGCAGTTTGGCAGAACTGCAGGGTCATGGCCATGGCTAAGTGGACAGCCGAGGGCCTGGGTGTGGCTGTGTGTGGGAGGGCACTGCCTTTCCATGATGCCTGATTCAGACCATGTCCTCCCTCACCCCAGGCCAGACTCTGCCCTTCTTTTCTCTGCACAATTCCTGTAAACCCTGCCTGCTCTCCACTCCTCTTGCTCTGGGCCTTATTGGGTGACAGGTAGGGAATGCGAGGCCCATTCACACTCTTGTGTCACCAAGTGATCACTGCACTGACCTCTCCAGGAAGGACATTGTTTTTTACCCAGAATCTCCCAGAGAATCATCCAAGGAGGACAGGGACTGTGGGAGTTTCTAAGAGACGTGCCTGGAGGTGGTTCTAAGCGCCTTCAAAATGGCGCCACAGGACTGGCTAAGGCTCTGAAAATGTTGGACTTAGGGGGAAGCAGTAAGGGAGGTCTTCGCTCATTTCTGTCGTCAACACTCTGTCCTGTGTCTATTGGGTCTCGTCCCTTGGACCCAAGAGCCCAGCTGTGTGTTTTGGAGCAGCCATGGAACTTGCTGGTGTAAGACTTTTCTTGGGATGACCTTCCAAAGCACTGTGGATTGTGGCTCACATGAGTTCTAGAACAGTGGAAGAGATGCTGTCTTCTGGCATTGGGCACGCTGGGCTGTATTACACATGAGTGAGCCCTCATTTACTGCAGGTGTCTCCTAGGTCCCTTTCATCAGCTCTCCCTGCCCCCCCATCATGAGCAGCACCCTCCCGGAACACACACCTCTGCTGATGAACTCTGGCACAGGCTGGCTGGAAGCCATGGGGCACCCTGGAGATGTTCCCCCAAAGTTCACTCTGGGCTCCTCCCTCCTCCAGTGCCCAGGCAGAAGACTGACCCCAATGAGGTTGTGGGCAACAAGGCAAGAGGCAGCCACTTCTGGGGCTGAGGAGGGAAATTAGGACAATTTATTATTTCCCTGTTGCACTGAGTAAATAGACTTCAAGATAAATTATTGGTGCCCACAGCCTGCTTGATGCAAAACCCTTAGTGAAAGCAGACTCTAATGAACACATGCCGGCCCGCCCACCCCTTCTCACTTCAAGTCTGCTGTTAACTCCCCATGCGTTCGGGAACACTTAGCTCATGGCCTAAATAATAGAAGAATAATTAGAATAATTACAGGAGAAGGCCAGGTCAAATATCCAAGGATCTCTTCTTAACTATTTGGCTATGTTTATTTTTTTTAATTGTTAAATTAACCAAACACTACAACTTTGCATCTAGAATATTTATTTTATGTAAAATAAAATCATTGCTTTGTATCACAAACAGCAATTCAAAACAAAAATTACAGTAATTAATGACTTTTGGTGCCATTCAAGTATGGATGAACCTCTCATGCCAGCATTTTGTTTTTTTTTCTAAGTCAGGCTTCCAAAGGGTTACCTGGAGGATGGATTAATCCAGCTCACCTGAGTGGCTCATGAGGACAGGGGGACTTCGGCCACTCTTTCTTTTCTTCACCTAGTTGTTTTTATAAGGGTGGGGAAAGAACAACTCAAATCCAGATGGAGGATGGATGTCCATGGTGGGAGGACTCCAGGTGGGTGGGGACTTTGTGGAAAGTCCTCAGACCAGCCCTGAGCCCCATGTGGTACCTGGCTTCTGCCTCATGGGGTAGGGGATCTTGGATGCTCCTCTGCACACACATAGCTTCTTGACTCTGGTGCAGCTGCTGCTCCCCATGACAACCCCTGACATTTCTGTTCCAGCCTCTCTTCCACCTCATCCAGTTGCTGTACAGACAGGAGCCAGTCTTGCTGGGAGTCAGGGTTTGAATCCCAGCTCCGAACTTGTTAGGTCTGATACCCTGGGCGAAGACGTCACTGACGGCTTTGTGACTCTGTTTCCTTATTTGTAAAAATGGAGATAATAATACCACCCACCTCACGCAGGCTTACAGGGTTACAGTTGTTTCCACTGAAGCGTCTGACCTGGAATAGATGGCGAATTCCTGTTGGCCTATTATTTTGATGCCATCTCTGCATAACTACTGAATGAACCAAAAATAATTTGGAGAAGGATGCCCACGTGCCACACCAGGGTGAGACCCTTCGCCTGATACCTTGCCCTTGTTAAAGGCGGGGACCCAAGACCCTGGTCCTGCCTATTTCCTCCCAAGCCCAGTTTCAAGGTCTTGGTAGAACTCTGTCGATAGCAGATATTTGGGGGGGGGGGGTGGGAAAAAGGTTGCAAATGCCTTTTCTCCTTTAAATCATAAATCAAGGTAGACTGATTGAAAACAGCCATTTGAAAGCCAGGTTGCATGAAATCAACAAACACGCTGATACATATCCCCGCCCTAGGAAGTTGCCAAAGACAGGTCTGACTGTGCCTGCCCTCGAACAACCGGGCCTGGAGGAGAGCCAGAAACCGTGAGAGAAGAATGCTCACTTGCCACGTTCCCCTGGGTAGCAGGTGCTCAGGGTGGGAGGTCGTAGAGCCCAGTGTGAGCAGAAGGTTCCAGAATGGAGGGTGTTCTCTGCATACCCCTACCTCCCACTGTGTTGGCCATGCTGCTGTCAGCAAGGTCTGTGGTTGAGGGTGACCCTGGCCATGGGGGCTCAGAGGGGCCCCTACGCTGATGCTGGGGCTTTGGAAGAGCAGCCATCCCTGTGGATAGAGGTGGCCCAGGATTGGGGGTGATTCTGGCAGAGGGCTCCCTTCCAAAGCCGAACTGCTGTGTAGCATGACACTCTCGCTCCCCTGCGTGCTCACGAGTGACTGATGGCTGATCCAACCATTTCAGCACAGCCAGGCAGTCAGCCAGCATGTCACCGCAGTCTTTAAATATTCCTCCTCCTCGTTTTTGGTAATTAATAATATGCATCAATAATGCTAGGCTTCAAACCTGAATCTACTATAAACTTGACAGACTCCCACAGTCTCTCTGTTGAGTTTGTTTTTACCCTAAAAACATCAGGGACTCTGGTGAATAACCGCTCCCAGGAAAAGATCCCCCGAGACGCACAGCTTTGACTACGTGGTGGGCATCGGAGCAGCTAATGGGCTGGGTTTCTTGGATCTAGTCCGTGGCTAGCGTGCGCAAGAACAGCTAAAACCGCTCTCCGCACTGCTGTAGACGGCAGTATCCTTACGCATTGCTAAGACACCGATTAGTCCTCAAGGTTAATAAAATCCGGGCTTTTGAGACTGAAATCTCCATGTGCAGTTTTCCCTTCCTGTGTACCTGCCACAGACCCAAATTCCTTTTCAAGACCTGCTTACTCATGCAGATGGCACTCGAACTCCAGAATCGTGGCATATAAACCGTCCCTGTACAGCCCGCGTTTGAGAGATTCCTAAATGAGAACTTATTATCAACCTGTCATTCTTCCGTAATTATCTACAGCCAGGACGCTTTCCGTTGTTTCCCTATCATTTGGAATGACATAGAGTAGGTATTACCCTTGTCTGTGTATCGCGCACAGCAAGCTTTGCAGCGAGTACTCATCCATTTGCATTTCGAAAGAGGCAGAGGCTGACAGAATTTTTTTTGAGCTATTATGAAGCACTTATTAGTAGAAATTGAACCATCCCCCCACATCATTTCCTTCCTCATAATCATTATTTCTACAAATTCTCTGCACCTTCCAAAAATTCTAGGGCATGCTGTCTGAAAAGATCACCTGCCGCTCAAAGCACTATTCGTTTGGGTTAATACAGCTCCAACTTCTAGTGGTTTCTTCCTTCATATTTTCCAGAGATCATGGAAGGATCATCTGGAGAGAAAACCACTCTATATGTGGCTAAAATGTGTACCCACATGGCTGCATGTGAATGTGTGTATGCAGCGCCTACATAAAATACAAGAAATTACACGTGTGTGATGCATACACAAAATATCAGAAAAATATAGCCATGTATATGTGTGGTGCACACACAAAATACAAGAAATTATATGTATCTGTGTGCACAGGTGTGTTTGTACCTGCATGTGTCTCTGTGTGCACAGGTGCATGTGTCTGTACGTGTGTGTATACATATACCCGTGTATACGTACGTGTATTTTAAGCAGTGAACCAGCGAGCAGGGGACGATGGCCTGCTCCTCATTATGTGTTTAAATTTGCCTTCTAAAGAAAATTATGTACTAAAAAAAGCTCAGTTGTGGTAGCAGAGAAGATGTAGGGGTTGGAATGCTCTCTGCTGCTCTGCAGTAAAACACTTGCTTTTATAATTAGTCATTTTCATGCTGTTTAAAAATACCTCAGTATCAACTAGAGAATCAGGTTTTCCACTCCTCAGAACAGGGACAGTGCAAGGAGAATCTTTTTACGTGTCAGCCCCACCCCGCCCGCCCTCCATTTTTGTGATCTCCTTTATCCTCCTACTACCCACTTCTTCAGCTCTCCTGCCTCTCTCGTTTTCTCCCGAGTTCCAGCTTTTCCTTCTTGGACACCGGGCTGTCTCAGAGCTCACCTCGGCAGCCCCGGGTGCGGGCGCCTGCGCTGTAATCCTCTTTTATCTTCCCCAGGGCCTCTGTGAGGTCCCTTCTCCTTGGAGTGGCCCAGTCTGGCTTGGTTCCTGTCCTGCTCAGGCTCACAGAGAGTGGCGAGGTCTGGAGATTGTCTGCATGGGCTTGGGCGCGGGTCTGTGGTTTGTGGCTCTCTCCCACATCCTGGAGCAGGCCTGGGCTCTGCCCAGCTCTGGAATCATCCTCCCGTGTCGGGGCTGCTCCCACTCTGTCCTGCTGCCCTCGGTGTTGGTGCAGCCTCCTCTCTATGTGAGGTTGGCGAGGTCTCGGGCTGCCCCTCTGTGCTCTGTCCACTCACCGGAAGACAGAGCTTCGGGCAGAAGGTGCTCTGCAAAGCCTTGGTCTGGGCAGTCGCCATCCTCAGGCCCCAGCAGGGCACGTGTGGCTTGACAGGGGGGCAATGTGACCCATCCTCCACCCCTCCACCCCTGCTAAAAGGAGCTGGAGCAGGGACGTGTGAGGATGTTCACAGAGATGCCCTGGGGAACTTCCCATGGAATGTGGAATTAAATTTGAGTATCATCGTTATTATCAATTATTATTTATCACATGCCCCCCGGCGGCCCTAGCCTGCACCAGGTTTAATGTTTCCATAAGACCTTATTTGTGCAGCTCCCACTAGGGTCCCGAATTCCAGTCCTCGTCCAAATCCCCTTTCATGTGATGCTTTAATGATTTTTAGATTCTCAGATTAAACCTTGCTTGTCTCTCATTTTCCTATGTCTTTATCCTTCTCTGCAAGTGCTGTGATGATCTTTTCAGCCTTTCCTGTGATCTTCAAAATTTTCTGCTCTTTTTTTCTTCACTTTTCTGTCTTCCTTTTATCCCTTCCATTCCCTCTGCTGGTAGGTGCAATTCTGAGTCCTTCTCCCACTCCAGGGAAACCTTATGACTCCAAATGTGTCTGCATTTCTTCTTTCTGCCTTTCTGTATTTAACACATGTGCTGGGTGGCTTGTGTTCTTTCCTGGCACAGAATCTGGTGCAGCTCCCCACCGGGCTTCCGGGCAACGTTTCGGGGCTGTGATGAACCTGGGAAAAGGCTTCAGAGACGGGGGCCAAAGATGAGAGCTCCAGAGAAGCCCCCCAGGGCAGTGCTGTCTGTGTGGGGAGAGGGGCTCTGCCCTCCTTGGGACTCCATCTTGCCCCTTTGGTGCTTGAGCATTGCTTTCTGTTATTGCCTGCAAAATTTCAAGTTGAGTTTAACCAATCAGGCCTAACGTGAATCAATAACCATTTCCAAGTTCATTAAGGACTTCACAGGCACTGTTTTATGAAGCTTTATTGTTTAAGAGAATCCTGAGCACATCTCTCTGAGTGCCCTGGAAATACGAAGGTCTTCACCAGGACCCAAATGCACACATTTATAGGAGTTTGCAGTAGACTAATGCTAGAATACATTTTTAGATACAGTTTCCTTATCACTAAAAAAAAAAAACAATCCTGCCGTTGGAAAGGGAGAGCATGAAGCGACAGCACCATCCTTCAGCTTCTGTCTTTGGAAAACTTAGTCTAAATCAACCAAAGACAGGCTGACTGCAAATTATGCTGAGCGGCACTGAGGTGAGGTTGGCGCAGCCCCGTTCTGGGGAGCGTTTATCAAACACCACAAACTGACATCCGTTTTCTTCAGATCTAATAGATCACACGATATGAGCAAGAAGAATGGTGGCATCAAACAAAACCCCCCCAACACTTTTTGGAATGCAATGCAGACGAGGAGCCCCTCTCCGCACTAGTTCTGTAATCCCCCTAAACTACAGCTGCCCTTGGGAGCGGTACACTCAGGCTTCAGAGGGGAAGAATTAGTGTTTCATTTTCCAAGACTGTCACACCCCACCTTAATGAGCACTTAAAAGAGATGAATGTGCTGGGAATGAAAAGATTTATTTGAGATATTTAAATAATCTCTCTCAGCTATAACTAAGCTGACACACTGGGCTCTCACGATGATATTTTCCTGTTATTTTTGATAATATCCAATAGAAGTTTGTTGCTTGCCCTGCCTTTGTGTAGAGCACATCTTGGGCACTGGCGTTTATGGGGAAGAGGAAGAAATAACGCAGATCAAGATGCCTCGACCCCTCCACAACCATCACCACCATCATGCCAATTAAGGTATTTAATTACGTTTCCGAATGCAAACACCTAAATAAATATCATGTTAATTTAAGAAAAAATTAATAGTACAACAGATCTTCAACACTTTACAGCACACTAAAAATCCTTGTGAGAGTTATGGCGCCGTCCGTTACAATCAGCCATGAAGTACATTACAAAGGTAATGTGGGTTTAAGAAGGAACTACTGCAGAATGTATATTTTCATTATCAAAAACGTTAAGCCATTTATCCTGAGGAGTCAGAATAATCATTAATGGCTGGGAATTTATGGTGCCAGATCTTAAACTAATGTGAATGATTCCAGGTGTTACTAATGGCTTCAGTGAAATGTGCCAGTATCTAAGACTTCTACTAAATCTGAGGTAATAGTCGGACGCTTAATCTCGACAGATGAGTAGCAATTTAACTGACACATTGATTGGATTCTGTAGGCTTAAATGGCACCCATTGTGAAGGTACACGGTCAAACGGCAGTCCGGAGGGCGACTTGGAAGTCATTCTCTTTCCAGCGCCCCTGCACGAGGGTGGCATGAGTCCGTGGACTCTGCTTGCAGACCATGGTATTTTAAGTGTGTGCTTACTTTGTGTGACATTTGCAATAACAAAGTTAAAAATGCTCCTGTCAGCTTTTAAGCCTTTTCTCGCTAACGTTTTTGGGAAATCTTTGAGGTACTTGCCTGACAGTCCAGGAGTAGCTAAGTGGGAGATGTCAAGCCTGGTAAATATTTTAATTGAGCCCAACCCGTCCTGGTTTAGTGCAGCCCTGGGAACAGGCTGTGCCCCAGTCTGTGCAGTGTCGCTCTCCATCATCCCTGCCTCCTTCAGGTGTTCCTGCCGGGTGGCTTCCCTGAATAGAACTGAGGGGACCCCTGTCTGATTCTGGATCGGAATCAGAATCAGAATCATGTACAGAACTGGACCTTGCTGGTGCTGGGGCCACAGGTCCGGAGGAGAGCGGAGCTGGATGCCCCTCTAGCATCCACGCTGCGTGCTCATTAACAGTGACCGCCCGGGCCACGGGACCCACTCCCCTGAACACGGAGCGTGCATGGTAGACGTTCCTGACTGCTGTCAACATCCTTTGAAAGCACATAAAAATAAATTATCCATAGGTTTACCTGTCGGGAAGATAGATTCGGTGCATCCGACTGTTGCAGGCATTTCAAGTGACAGGGGTGCCTATCATGTTCCCGTAATAGGGTCAAACAGCTGGACGGGGATTTAACGCTCAGCAAGGCCAGAAGGGCCCCGCACTTGTGGAGGAGGATGAATGGAGTGATGGGAGGCAGCGGGACCTGTTTATTACAGCGTTTTTCTGCTTCACTGCAGACCTGTAATGATTGCCACAGCGTCCGATTGACGGCTGCCCTCTTCCTTCCAGCGCTCCGAGGAAAGTGGGTGAAGGCAGAGAAGTGTGCCTGCTGACCTCTCGCTCTGCCCCATCAAGAGTTCAATTTACTTCTCCTGACAAGCATCCTGGAGTCGTGTGGGTTGCATTTGACTGGTCCATGTAGGTTAAATAAAAATTGGTTTAATGAATATTTCAAAATGCATTGTCAGGACCAGGTATTTTAATTAAGGGACATGCCTTCCATACATTGAGGGGGACCCTTTCTTCCAATGCCCTTCCTGGGTGCCTACTGAGCCTCCAGCTTCGGGGGAAAACAGGAAGATACAATGGAAGAGTCATTGTTAGTTTGGGTTCTGAAAAGCTTATATGGTGCTTGTAAAGAGAAGGGAGCATGTGGGCCAGGAAGCAGAGCAGTCTATAAACACTGAGACTGCTGATGACTGAGGCCCGGGCCTGGGGCCAGTGGGGTTAACACGGGCAGTGACTTCCTCCTCAAGCTTGAAGAGTGCTCTGGCCAAGCCACATTTTGGGTCATCCCGCCTCGTTCCCAGGGGCTGCCCTTTGAGGCAGGGCTGGCCCCTTTAGGATTGGCTATAAGCCCTCCACGGGAGTTCTCCCTCAATCCCAGAGAACCTGGCTTGGGTTAGATTCAGCTTGTTTGTCTCTTCGCTATGTGAGTGTAAACTGGGGGCCACAGAACAGGTCTCATTTATTCCTGCAGCTCCCTAATATCAGGTGTGGTTCTGTTTCATTCCATTCCGTGAAAACGCATGGTGTCCCTCTCCGTACAAGGAACGGAGGATCCATAGGAGAACCAGGCCCGGTGCTGACAGACTGATGGTGAGATGGAGAGGAACAAAGACTGTGGGGATAGCTGTTGCTGGTGAGGGAGAGTCGAGGGCCCCCAGGGCCAGCTCTGTACTGTTCTTCTCACCAGTGTGTCCCAGTTGTGCTGACATCTCCATATTGTTGTCTTGCCTCAGTTGCCTTACTGGTGAATGGCTTCCCAGAGACCAGGAAGATAAGCTGTGAGGGGTGCCACCGAATCAGCACCAGAACTGAATAAGAGCTCCAGCACCTGGTCTTGCTTCAATCCCAAGTGGAATGGACTCTAGGTCTCGCCTCTAAGTCACACATGCTGTAAACTGGACACTTCTCATTTCCTCCGCTTTGGAAAAAGGTGAGGTGCACCTTGGTGCGCTGCATTGGGAATCCAGGACGTTGGAAGCAAGGAAGAGGCATGAAACCCTCCTGGCAGAGGTGGAAAGGGGGATTCTACACTGGCACAGAAATGTTGTTTGTATGGCAAAGAACTAGAATTATATTTTCAAGTAATGAAACACTAAGTCCATTTCATGTGCCTGTTGCAAATGCTTCTTTTTTCTCTGCCATCCTCTGCTATTGCTAACAGAGTCAGAGTCCGACGGAATGTTGTGAGAGGACATGAAAAGCACCCACATGCTTTCCCCCTGGGGGGAGAATATTCTGAGGCTGGACCTCTCAGGCAGGGAGCCCAGTGGTCACCAGGAAATCCTCTTGTCACCTCAAGACACAGAGCTGGGAGCAGGTCCCTTCCCACGTTGTCCGTGTCAGGTTCCTGCTGAGGGTGGGGCTTCAGAGGTACTGGGTTTAGAACATGCATAACATGTATAAGAGGGTGGAGAACGTGTCCCTGTGAAAGTGGACAGTCCCATGTTGGTGGTCTTTGTTAGTTTCCAAAGGTGACAGATTACATGTCCACATCCAAAGGCTCAGATTTTGTTTGAAATTATAAGTCACATTCTCCAGCCAATATTATATAGCAAGGGGGCAGTTTTGGCGAGCGTGTCAGGGCATTGGATAAATGCGATGTGGCAAATGCACACAGTGGTGGCTGAACGTGGAAGGACCGGACAGAGTCACAAAGAGTAAGATGGACATATTTTTAAAATGTACCGCACAGTGTAATAAGAAAGCAACAGAGTGCAATCTATAATAAACACCATTTATATAAGTTAAAAGCATATCCATACACAAGGTAATGTTTGTTTAAGGATACATACCTATATAATGTGTACAAATAAAATACACGGGAATAGGCCCTTCTGGGGTTGGGGGCAGAGCAGGAGTAGAAATGAGAGGAGAAGAGACAAATGTTTAATTGACCAAAACAAGGATAGGGTCTTGCGTGAAAAATGGGGATACTGTGCCACGCATGGAGAGATGTGATCAACTCAATTCCACTCATCTCAGGAACAAAATAAAGATGGGTGAATAAATAGGCCAGTGAAGGTTCCCCCCAGTGATGCACCCATCGGTACAGGTCCAGGACAGAGGCGGCAGTGTGAGCGTGCCTGTTGGAAGCAGGAGTACCACCGTCACCTGAGCGGACGTTCTTAGGGACCAGGCTCTGGCTGCCTTGCTTGCTGTGGTTTCGAGGTCTTGGCACACTGCTCAGCACCTAGCTGGAGTCCAGCCAATGTTTTCAAGTGAACCATAATCTAATTACTTACATATAATTTCTTCCTCTCTTTTTATTACAAAAATAAAATATACCTGGTATCAACTTTCAAACATTGGGAAAGAGGGCACAATGAGTGCGAGACCTCCCACTGCTCACCCCCAGAGGCTTCCCCAGGGATAACTCCACGAGGAGTTTTTCATATATTCTCAGAAGTTTCTGGGCATATACACCTGTGCAGGATGACATCATCTGAATAATAGCTCCATATGGATTGTAATGATGGTGATAATCCTTTATGTGTGGGCAGCACTGTGTCATTGATGGAGAACGCCCCCCTGACGATGCTGTAAGCAGGACAGAGGCTGATCTTCAATTTTATGCCCAAGGATGCTGAGACTCAGGTTGAGCATCATGTGTCCCTAAATGTGAGGTGCAGCCCCCACGTGCTGGGGAATCCAGAGTGGCACTGTTTCCAGGGTGTCCCAGGTGTGACTGCAGTCAGGTTCAGAGGCAGCACTCGCTCTGTGGTGCTGGCCTCCTTCCCCTCTCCCTGAAGCTCCCTCCCCCCCTCCCCCACCTCTCAGGGTCCCCATCTTTAAAAGAAATTAATTGGAAAAGATAATGCCTATGTCTGCCATTCTGTGGTCAGGGTGCCAGTTACAGGCATCATGCTGGCATTTGCGAGGACTCGATCTGTCCTAGTGAATACAGAGAATGGCCTTTAGGACACAAGGCTGGGTATTCCAAATGCATGTGATTTAAAACAGAAGATGGGACATGAGCTTCAAAAACCCGATTTTTAAGATGGTGGCTCCAGGTGACAGTTTGTGATCCACTAGGCCAGTCATCTCCAAACCTTTTATTGTCAACTGCACTAGCAGAGCTATTGCATTCAGACCATAGCACACCCATTCATGCACTATACACACACACCGCTATGTGCTAATGCACCCAATATATACACATGCAGATATTTTAATTATATGCTATCCATTATGAAACATATGTAAAAACATGAATGGAAATGAGCGACTCACAAACACAGAAACACCCCACATAGTCAACAATACTGTATTTTGAAAAGTATTAAGAGGGTAGATCTCATTGTTAAGTGTTTTTTACCACCAAAAAACAAAACACAGAAGCGACAGCAAAGGGCTGAGAGGAAGTTTCTGTAGATGATGGAAATGTCTATTACCTTGACTGCAGTGACAGTTTAAGGATGTATGTGTATGTCCAAACTCATCGAATTGTATACATTGAATATGTGCAGTTTATCAAATATCAATTATACCTCAATAAAGCTGTTAAAAAATACCTCATTTATGTCAAAGGGACACAGGCAACGACTGAAGGAGCTCCCAACAGCCAAAGCAATGAAATAAATAAGTAGAACCAAAATCATACGATAAATATCCATGAGTCCATACTAATATAAATAAATGATGGAATAAATAAATAAATGGGGCAGAATAGACAAATCTCTGGAGTAAACAATTTCAAATAATTTATGTAGCTGCTCTACCTTCAAGGAGGTGGAACAGAATCCCCACCCCTTAAGTATGGATTGCACATGGTGACTTCCAAAGAGGACAGTGTGGAAGGGGGATGGAGGGTGACGAGAGAGCAGAGCACCTGGCAAACGACCTCAGCCCGGTGACCAACGTCAGCATCGACGGTGACAAGTCATTGTCTTGATATGATGTGATGGAAAGTTACCTGGGTGCTGCTCCTCCCCAAGACACGTAACCCCAATCTAATCATGAGGAAAACATCAGACCAATCTCAGTTGAGCGACCTTCTACAAAACACCTGACTAATACTCCTCA
This sequence comes from Equus caballus, assembly GCF_041296265.1. Taxonomy (NCBI): domain Eukaryota; kingdom Metazoa; phylum Chordata; class Mammalia; order Perissodactyla; family Equidae; genus Equus; species Equus caballus. The sequence continues at coordinate 5,352,496 of NC_091684.1, forward strand.
AAACCCTCCAGTTCATCAGAATCCAGGAGAGTCTGAGAAACTGTCCCAGCTGCGAGGAGCCTCAGGAGACATGACTACTAAATGTCATGTAGGACCCTGAATGGAATCCTGGAACAGAAGAAGGGTATTAGGCAAAATCTAGGGACATGTGAATATAGTACAGACTTCAGTTAATAATAGTGTGTCAACACTGGTTTATTAATTGTAATAAATACACCAGACTAGTATAAGATGTTAATAAAAGGGGAAACTGGGTGTAGGGTATATGGAAACTCTCTGTACTACCGCCTCAATTTTTCTGTGACTCTAAAGCTGTTCTAAAATTTAAAGTTCATTTTGAAAAAAATGAATAAAATAAAACATGTCCAAACAGAAGTTGTCCCCAGCGCATTGTCCCCCGCATCCTGCACCACACGTGCCCTGGTCAGGGGGCTGCTTCTCTGCACAGTTCAGAAAATGAGTTGCTGTAATGCAACGTGCAGGTGAGGCTTTCAAAGACTCCGCCTTGTTTCCCTACCAGTGGGAATGAGGCTTCCATTTGTTCCCCCTGGGTCTAATCAGACTCCTACTGGCAGACTTCTATCTCCAGGCCAAAGGGGTCTAGCTCAGGGACGAAAAGCCTGAAGACTCCTTTGCACTACCAAGGGAAATATTATTTCCTTCTTGTAAAGACAAAGAATCTGAGAGTCAGAGTCTGTCTTAGTTTCCTGGGGCTTCTGTAACAGAGTACCACAAACTGGTGGCTGAAAATGACAGACGTTTATCCTCTTGCTGTTGTGGAGGCCGGAAGTCTGAAGTCAGGGTGGCAGCAGAGCGGCGCTCCCTCCGAACCCTGTAGGGAAGAAGCCGTCCTGGCCTCTTCCAGCTCTGGTGTTTGCCGACGGTCCTGGGCTTGTAGCCGCCTCTGTCATCGCAGGTCGTCTTCTGGCTGGGTCTGTGTCTTCATGTGGCATTTTCCTCTGCACGTGGGTCTCTTTTCTTCTTCTTATAAGGACACCAGTCATACACGAGTAAGCCGCACCCTAATGACCTCATCCTAACTTGAGTATATCTGTAAAGCCCCTATTTCCAAACAAGCCCATATCAACAGGTACTGGGGTTTGGGACTCCAGTATATCCTTTGGGGGCACAATCCACTCCGTAACAGAGGTGTGCGTGTCATGCTCGCGATCATGGTTGCTGTGTAAGGGTCATAAGCCACTACCCTCACTCTTTGTCCACCCCAGCTCTTCAGCTCTGTCTCTCCGTGAGGATCCCAGTTCACAGTGTCACACAGTTAGGCTGTTCTCTGCCTGTGTCACCTGAAGTGGAGGCTACCTGAGGCTAAAGAGAAAAGATCTGCCTCCCAGGATCGTTGTAGGGGACAGTGGACCGAGGGCTGCTCTGCAAATAGTGGCGGGTCCTGATCCTCTTCCTCTTGGTCTCATGCCAGGAGCACGACTGTGGCTGGCATTCTGTGGCCTTCCTCCGTGCAGCTCTGGGTGTCTGACTATCCTCTATTTATGTTGTCTTATCAGTAAAAATCCATGATAACAACATCAGAGGAACTTTTTTTTTTTGGGGGGGAGGATTAGCCTTGAGCTAAGATCTGCCACCAATCCTCCTCTTTTTTGCTGAGGAGGATTGGCCCTGAGCTAACATCTGTGCCAATCTTCCTCTATTTTATATGTGGGATGCCTGCCACAGCATGGCTTGATAAGCGCTGTGTAGGTCCTCACCTGGGACCTGAACCTGCAAACCTTGGGCCACAGAAGCTGAGCATGTGAACTTAACCATTATGCCACCAGGCTGGCCCCTCACAGGAACTTCTAAAAATAAAAAGCAGCATTCTCTACCAAACTGAAATACCTAATTTCATGTTTCTACTTAAATTCCAGTCTTTTTTTGCAATCAGAAGAAACCTAAACCTAAATCTGTGAATTTTAATACAATATAATGTAATTAGTTCCTGGTCTCTGTAAGTATAGTTTTAGTGACTAAGCAATATTCCATCAGTTTGATATACTATCCTTCAGTGGATATTATGATTTTCTCGTTTTTTCACTATCATAGATGATGCTGCAAGGAATAACTATGCACAGAGTTTGAAAAAAATTATTTCTTTAGGATAAACATACAAGGTTTGAATTCTTCCAACATCAAAGGATATCACAATTTTTATGACTTTAGATATTATAATAGAATATTCCAGAGAAGTGTTTGCCCTGTTTACAATGTTGCATACCATAGGGAAGTGAATCCATTTTGCCACACTCTAACCAGCATCAGAGGCTGCATTTCTTTTTGTTACTTGTGCTGGACTATAACCTTCCTGAGGAGGGAAGATGTCGTTTTTGGTCACCATAAATGTTTGTTGACTAAACAAATGACAGATCAGGATAAATGAACGAGTGCAGTTCACAGTGGGTGTAGTGAGTACGATGTGCAAAACAGGGGACCGGACCCCCTGGGATGCCCAGAAATAAAGAGTGTCTATTGCGTTCTTCCCAGGTGCTGGGCATTGTGAGGGGTGTTGCCTCTCAGCCCATGGGGTCAGCTTGATGATCACTCCATTTCACAGGTGAGGAGACTGAGCCCCTGCTCGCAGAGCTGGCCCGTGATGGACTCTGGCACTGGTGCCTGGGTCATCCTGTACCTGCTTCTCCAGTCTCAGGAATAGACCCTCTAATCGTGGAGCAGGAATGATGCCCCTGGAGACGACCTGGTACTTGCAGGGCAGTCCTGCCAGAGGTTGTGCATGCACTGGCGTCCTTCACGAGGTGCAGGCTCTCCCACAGAGTGCTCTTACCCCACGGTCACCACAGACTCGTGGAGAGCCCCGGAAGAGCCAGGAGTTACTTAGGTAAGAAGTGGCCAAGAAAAGAGGAGGTTTTCTCATTAACCGGCCAGAGGAGTTGTTGCCCGCACTGGAAGCATGGATAATTGCTGTTTTTAATGGGGTTGATTTAGCAGCAACAATTTTGCAATTTTCTCTTTTCCCTGGGGCTGTCACCTGGGCCCCGCACACCTGGGAGAGATGGCGGGCTGCTGGGGTCTGCCTGACTCCCCCGGGGCCCGGCCAGCTCCAGGCAGGGCCCTGACTCCCCAGACCACCTGGGGACTAATTAAGCCCCTGCAGCAACCGCGCCCTACACGCCATGAGGGTGAAACCGGGGGTGGCTGGCCTCCTGCGACACCAGGTTCTGGTTCTCCAGTGACATGGGCAGTTCCTCAGTGCCACGGCAGGTGTGAGTCATCCTAGGTCCACCGTAGTGAAAGAGGAGTGCCAGGGCCTGGGCCTGCTCCCTCTGCGGGAGGCATTAGTCAACGTCACCTGCATCCGTGTTGGAACAAATTGGAAAGCAGGATGCAATTGCAGTGGGCCTGGCTGCTGGGAGACACTGGACACCTCGCCACTTTCACTATTATGAACTTTAACATGGGTTCCAATATTAAAGAAAGGGTTACTCAGTGGAGGATGTATAGGCTACTCAATGCAGTTCCCACATGGGACCCTGTGGCCAGGATCTAGTGGACTTTGTTTCTGGAATAACACCTGACTTGGGAGGGAGATGCCGGCTGCAGGTCCTTGGGGTTGGGGACCATGTGGCCAAGTGGGGTGCTGCTGGCCCACCAGGACCAGCTAAAGGCATAGCCCATCTTCCTCCCCAGCCCCTTGCCATGGTCACGCTCAGGTTCAGGGCACAAATAGCCTCTGGCTGCCCGTCGGTCATTCTTCTTTCTCGGATTCTACTCAATTTCCCCTAGGGTTCCAGGACACCAGACCAGATGTGGTTCAGCTGAGCCCTCCTGTGTCCTCAGAAGTCACCAGCATCCAGGGCCTCTCCTGCAGACACTCGGGCTCAGGACAGGTCCTCCCAGCTTGGGCGGCTGACTGCACAATGTGGTGGCCCTCGCTGTGTTCCCTCCACAGCCTTGGGAAGACTCTGTGGGCACTTGATGGGTCCTCCAGGGCTTTCCGCCCCTTAACACAGAAGTGCAGGCCTGATGCTGCTGTTGCTACCCACCTGGGATGACACAGGCCTGGGAACATCCCCATTCAGGCAGGTGTCAAGTGGACTGTGCTGGGGACAATCCATCTGGATACTTTCTGCGCATCGTGGAGAGTTTTCTATCATCGAATGGCACAAAAAAATGAATCTGAGACTAGAGGCACACTGGTCAACCAGTCCAGAACATGCTATGACGGCAGGAGGCAGCTAGTGGTAACCTCATTGGAGCGGGTCAGGGCCACCCCGCCTGCTGAAGGTGCGCTGACCAAGTTAAAGCACATGTTCCCATCTCTGGCTACTCAAGTTATGCTCTGCTGGGCGTCCACTGTGTGGGCCAGAGAGGGTGTCTCTTTAACTGGATCATGTCCCTCCAATGGGACCGCGTCCCTCCAACTGGACTACGTCTCTTCAACTGCACTGGGCCCTGCAGTCTGACCAGGTCCCTCCAGCTGGGCCTTGTCCCAAGAGCCTCCAGGAAGGCATGGGGGGCAGAGGGCTTCCTTTTGGCTCTGGACATAACCCCCGGCCTCTAGGAAGAGGCGTTCAGCAGAAGAGTCTGCTGCACTGCCCGTCCTGACCCCTCCTTCCCCCGGCGGCTCCTTGGGGCTGGGCATGGACCGAGCTGGGTTCTTTCTATCTGAAGAACAATTCACCAGGACACTTGTTTCAGGTCGGAGCAGGCAGGCTCTCCCCTGCCTCTCGGCTTGTCTTTACTATCACGACTTGATTTGCTTTTCACAGATATCCACATCCTTGCAGCCAAGGCAACAGGTGAAGAGCATTTGATGAGACCCAGCAGAGAATCCCTTAGTGTGATGCTGTAGGTCTTGAACGGGAGGAACTTAGACCAAGGCCTTGTAACCTTGGTCCTTATGTGGGAATGAGGGATTTGCTGGGAAGGTGGCCACCCTTGCCTGGCACAGCCCTGGCAGAAGTACCTGGTTATCAGTCCGGGCAGCAGTCTGGCCCACCTCTTGGCCGTGAGGCTTTGCAGAGGCCTTCTTGCCCTTGGAGCCTCTCTTTCCTCATCTGTAACTTAAGCATATGGTGCCTGTTGCCCGGGGATGCAGGTCAGGTGCTGTAGCGTCGAGCTGCATCCTCCTGGCCCCAAGTTCTTGAGAGCCCTTCTGTCACTCTGCCTGGAGGCTGGCGGAGTTGGGGACTCTTGCACAGCCATGGTCACGGGACTCTTCCCTCTGCCAAGGAATGGAAGGGGCCCGGCCCAGTGCAGGCAGGCAGGTAGCCAAACCTCAGGGCAGATGGTGCTGACAGGTCAGTGTTCTCTCCCAGGCCTTCCTCCTGGAGAGGAGGAGAGACCCTGCAGATAGCCCAGCCTGCAGCCAGGGCCTTGCTGTGAGGGTTGTAGCATACGCTGTCACCCATGCTGGGTCTACTTTTCCTGTGGCTTTCAAAGGGACATGTTGACTTTAAGTCTGGAAATGCACTTTGTTGGCTTGTGTGGGTCCCTGTTTCTGTCACTGGCCATAAGTGACATCCCTGTCACATAAGCCAGGATCTGCTCTGACAAAAATCAGAAGGAAGCCATGAGAACAGAGGGATCCCCGCAGGCTCTCTATCACATTGTCTTTGCGTTGGCAAGAGCTTTCTGTGTCTTAGCGGCTCCATTTTTGGTTTCCATCACCCTTCCCACTAATGGGCCCTACTCCTTCCCTTTTGAATATCGCATTCTAATGCCTTTGCATCTTGTCACCTGGTCTACTCAGTGAGAGACGACACAGTTGTCTTCTGCTGGTTAAAGCGGAAATGCAGAGATGTCAGCAGCCAGCAGGCCGGAGGACTGGGACGCAGATGAGAGATCCTCTTATTCTGAATCCTGTGCAACTTTCAGGAAACCTCGGCTCTCAGAGACCCAGCGAGACCTTGTGCAACCCTCCGCCAGCCCACCGGAAGCCTGTTGTCTTCCCATAAAGACTGTAAACCACCTGTAATTGAATCCAATTAGAAGGAGACTGTCTAAGTTTAAACAAATGGCAAACCAATGGAGCATTCTCTGGTGAGCTGCAAATTTTATGCGTTGGCACTTTTGAGCGTTGTCAGGCTGAGCACATACCCAACTTAGAGCCAAACACACTAATGCCGAGAATTAGTTTAAAAGCACATGAGAGACTGGGAAAAAGAGAATGATTTTTAGGACTTAATAATTTCAAGGCCCAGTTTGTGCTATTGGAATATAGGCTGACTGGATTACCTTCTCATTTCATAATTAAAATATTCCAGGAGTTCTCATTTACAGGATATTAACTCCTTTTTACCAAACCTTATACCTTTCATCCTTCCTTTGCCCCAGATTTCAAAAAAATTTTTCCATGGAGACAATAAATGTTTTTAATAAAAAGTTGATAATCCACTTTCTCCGTACTTTAAAAGTAACCGCAGTTAAACCTCATGATCATATAACTTGATGTGTTTGTGTTCCATTTGGGGTTTTCCTTTCTCATAACGTGAGCCAGAGAAGTGAAGACAATGTATGAAATATAGGGAACTGACATCATGCCAACTTGCTTGAACACTCTACGAAGTATGGACGCTGGAAGATGACTCTGGGGTCCACGGTGCTAGTTAAGCACGTCCTTGGAGCACGGGCGGGTACTCTGGGCATGGTGTGCATGCAGCCGCTGCATCTGCTGCAAAACATCAAGGTCTGTGAACCATATGCATTTTTATGTCCTTCAAGGGGTAAATGGCCAAACCTACTGTGGTACCTCCGTACCAGGGAATATTACTCAGAGATAAAAAGGGAACAGACCTCTGACACACACTGCAGCTTGGATGCATCTCCAGAGAATCATGCTGAGTGGCAAAAAGCTAATTTCAAAAGGTTAGATATTGTAGGATTCCACTTATATAACATTCTTTTTGTTGTTGTTCAATTAATTTAGAGATATGTTACCATTTATGTTACTTATACTGTTATTTGTTGTTTGATATATAACATTTGCGAAATGACAGAATTCCAGAAATGAAGAACAGATTAGTGGTTGGCAGTGGTGGGATGGCAGTGGGGGGCAGCCCCAGGAGGGAGGTTATAAAAGGGTCTTGGGGTGATGGAAATGTTCTGTATCTTGACCATGGTGGTGGATACACAAACCTACAAGTGTGATAAAGTTGTATAGAACTGAATACACACATGCGCAACAGATGAGTACAAGCATAGCTGGATAACTATGAATAACATGGGTGGCTTGTTTCAATGTCACTTGCGTGGTTGTTACATTGTACAATTTTACAAGATGTTAGCATTGGGGGGAACTGGGAAGAGCATATGAGATCTTTTGGTGTTATTTCTTATAACTACATATGAACCTTCAATTATCTCAAAAACAATTAATTAAATAAAACATTAAGTTCAACTTGTCTCAGAATTAACCAAAATATATGCTCTTAATAGCAAGACATTATTATAATTTGTTGCTGTATTTTATTGTGTCCGTACACTGCTTTCCAATGACTGCCTACATCGCTTGACATGGAGTCAGTTCTAATCTCAACACAGGCAGTTCAGAATCCAGGGGCGGTCCAGGTGGGTTCCTCAGGTGCCCCTAGAGGCCTTGGAGGGAGCCCTGAGGTGGGCAGAAGGAATGCCCTGCACCAGTCTGAGGAGCAGGGAGAGTTCTGGAAAGTCTGGCAGGAGGCCTTGGAGGGAGTGGCAGGTGGGCTTCCTCCTGCCCTGGACAGAGGTGGCCTGGAGCCCTGCGTGCCCCACTAGTAGGTGCTGGGGCTGCTTTCCTTCAACAGGGAAGCGCACTATGGCGGCCGACAGAGCAGGACTCTGGTTGCAGAGAACCAGTCCCGCGCACGCTCCCTGGGAGATCCCGAGCATGTCTGAAGATCTCTGCTCAGGGCCCCATTGTTTCTCATTTGGAAATGAGAATAAAAATAATTTGGGGCTTTGAACGAGGATCCTAGGAGATGCTGCATGTGAACGTCCTTTAAAAGTTCATACAAACTTGGCTATTTGCTTTCCTGGGGGCCCTGGGGCACAGTTGAGACAGCAAAGGTGAGGCTGCCCAGACCAAGGACTGAGAGTCAGGCCAAGGGCTGAGAGCCAGGCCCTGAGCATTTAAAGCCCCTGTCCTTTAGGAGTGGCAGGGAGGGCGGGCCCTCGATCTCTGCTGGGGCAGCCAAGAGGAAGACAACGCCTTCCCCCCAAGAGAAGATGCCACAGACTTGCAGGGAGAAGGTGCAGAGGCCTGAGGTCACCATGCCCATCAGCAGACCTGCAGTGCCCATGGGCAGGTGTGTATTCCCGCCTGGGGTGCAGGAGGAGATGAGGAGTGAAAGCCCTACTGGGGAGTCATCTGGAGGCAGATGCTCATGGGGCCACGGCCTGGGCTCACTGAGAGAGTAGGTGCAGAGCAAGGACGTGTCTCTAGGGCTGGAACCGTGGGGAAGCACTGGCCTGCATGCTGCTCCCTGGAGGCAGGTGACCAGGTGCTGGAAGCTGAGAAAGGACTGGGGAGAAGGTGCTGCAGAGCCAAGTCCAGAGCCTGGGGCTGGAGACCAGGTACCCAGCTCCAAAACCAGCTTTGCTGCCAGCCCTGCGGCCAGCAGAATCTGGCTTCCTCTCCGGAGCCAGGTTTCCTTGTTAGTAGATGAGCGAAGGACTAGAGAGTGTTTTTCTAACTAGTCCACGGGGTCCTAGAAGTTCCATGGACCCCTTCCATGGGCCACAGGAGGTGGGAGGGATGGGCCCATCACTGTTTGACTCACTCTGGGTTTACCTGTGTGTGTGTATTTCGTTTGACTAGCCTTCCTCTGCACAAGACTTTGTTTGGGTAAAAGAATTGCATGGCCAACCAAAATTTAGAAATAAATAGAGTAAATAGGTGATATTTGAGGAGCATTTTGGTTCTAATATCCTACAAAGACAATTTTAAAAAGGCGATGTAAGTTATAAGGGCCAAATGCTTTCTCTAGACCACCTGCACCATTTATACTTCTGACCAGCTGACCAGAAGTGGTGCCACTCAACCACCTCTCATATCCATCCACCTTGCTTCCTCAGGAAACGTCTGTTTCATAATCCACACTATGGGATCCGCATCTGGGACAGCTTAAATCAGAGAAGAAATCCAAAAGATGTCACTGAAGGAGAAGGAACAGCGAGTGTAACCCTGAATACATCTGTCTGCGAGGTTCAGAATTTGGTGGGGAGCTCCACATTTTTTTTTGCTGCCCAGCTGAAAGAACCTTCTCTGATGACAGATGTAGGTATGTCAGCTCGCGGGGCAGGGTGGAGGGAAGGTGGAAGGATCGCACCCGGCCCTTTCCTGATTCCACCTCCCTCGGTCTCTGTGCCCAGAATGCGGCTGTTCCGCTCAGCAGTGACTGAAGAGACTCGCTTGTAGAGCAGATGTGTCTGGTCCTTCCTGTGCGCTTCTGCGTGAAGATGCTCCCTTTCTTCCGAGCAGCCCACCTTGTACCTGGAGGGTGGAACCAGCGTGGGGAGTACTCAGCCCGCCGAGAAGGCGAGCCCCACTTCCTCCCGCGAGATCCTCAGAGGACCCTGCCGGTACAGGGATCTCTTCCCACCTGTCCTCAGGGATTAGCAGTGACTTTCAAAATGGAATTGACTAACTGCCATTGCTGGTTTTTGAAATACTTCTCCTTTTTGTGGGCCTTTATTATTAATGCAAAGTAGCCTTGCCTGTGCAATGTAGGCACCCAACGAACATTAGGATACTGAGTGAATGGATGAATGGGTGAATGTGTGAAACCTCTGCCTGCTTGACCCGGGGACCGTCTCTTAAGACTGGCTTCCTGGAGACATGCATAGTATTGGGTGCTCCTTTCAATATGTGGTGATGATCGAGTCTAGTGACTACAAGCTCTGTGTTCAGAGCAGGGGCTGTCTTCCAACCCTCGTACACCCTACTACCTATAGGACCTTGAGCAGCCTACTTAAGCTCTCCAAGCCTCAGTTTCCCTAGTTTATAATTCCCTCCCCTCTAGGATCTCTGTGAGCAGTAATGAGTCAATTCCAATGCAACACTATGCCTGGTACCCAGCAGATGCTCAAGACCCACTTAGAGGCAAAAGTAATCCTTACTATCACTTTGCATGCTTTGCAAGGTCACATTGCTTCTCTGATGAATATCTTCCCTAGTCCTATCCAGGATCAAGGATTTCCATTTGTTTTGAAAACCTTTGAGCAACCAGTGCCTAAAAGTAAGTCCCTTGCAGCCTGGGCTTGGTGATTATCTAGTAGCTCACAATAATTGGTCGCAGACATCCATCCTAGGGGGTTGATTAGCTGGGAATCAGCTGAGCATTTTGTATTTCTTTACTGTAAGGCTTTTTGGAGGTAATTCCACCCATCATTAGAAAGGCAAATTTGGCCTTCCACCAAGAATCTCTGCCAAAGCCATCTTTTCCATCAGGAGACTTTGCATGAGGCTGTGCTGCTGTCTCCTGGGGGGACAGGAAGAAGTCCCTCTGCGGGTCTCAAGTTAGGGTGAGGACTCACTCACATGTGTGCATGTGCATGTGTGTGTGAGACAGAGAGAGTGACAACAGACATCGAGAGATTGCTAACCGTTGGATCTTCATAATAACCAAGGCAAGAGTGCCATTTTGGTGTCTGTGTTTGGAAGCACAATTCTGTTGTATTCTGGAAACTTCCTCATTGTGGACATTTGAGGCTCCTTTTGGAGAAGAGGAACATATCCTCAGTGCTGGCTCCCAGTCCTGGGGAATGCCTTTCCCCCCAAGGAAACCAGGCTCTTTCACTTTAAAACACCCACTTTTCTCCTCATGCCTGGTTCTGTGTCTTTAAGACAATAATTGCTGAATTGAAATTTGAGACTGTTATCTTAATAACCAATTACTCAAATAACTTTGAAATTGGCTTAAATTGGCTCGTCATGCTACATTTACCTGAATCTTTTTATGGGAAAGTTAGGAACAAGAAAAAAAATTCTTGGCGGTCTCATTTGTTTGGTATCGCTGAAGGGCCTTATTTGCAACAAGCGAGTGGCGCTGGGTGGCCTTGGCCCAGAGCCTGCCTCCTAGGTTGGCATCTGCCCTGGAGGATCCTCTCTGAGCTCTGCCCACCCAGTGCCACAGCCCCTGAGCGCTCTCCGTAGCCCTTTCCAAAAGAAGTCACTGTGTTAACTGTACGAGAGAGCGAATATTTAGATGTGTCATGCCCATTAAATAAATTTCCCTCTTCTTTGCAAAAGACTCAAATTTCATGGATTTTTTTCCTTTTGGAAAATAATAGATAAGATTATGTAGCTTTAATTTTCTCCCTTCCAACAGTTATGAAAGCTTAAAGGTGAGAGTCACAATCTTTAAACTAAAGGAATTCACCATTTATTAGCGGTTTGAACGGATGAGGACGAGTGGCTGGGAGCAATGTACTAGGATTTTATATATGGCCATAAACCCAGCGATAGAAGATTACATCTTTTTCTTTAATATGTTCTTATACCCCCTCATTTTTTGTCATGGTCTAAACTAAAGTAATGGGAGTTCTTAATGGTCTTCAGGATCATATCACCTTTTTTTCTGCACTGTTAAAAAATGTTGCTTCTGCAAACATTTTCCTGATTGTAAGTAATTCTGTGACAAGGAAAGAGAGCACAGGGGAATGAGAAAAAAACAGGCACCGACCTTCAAACACCCAAAGACCAATCTCCCTCTCCCCTGGCCTCTCTTTGATACCGGAAGGCCCCAGCGGCTGGATGTCATATCTAGCGCCCTCCGTCACCCTGTCACAGATCAGCCCGTCCCCACCCTGGCTCTGAGGGAGGCCACTTTTGTTTACAAGCTGCCGTGCAAAATGAGGTGAAAAGATTTTTGACTTGATATCTATGTCCTGCCTGAAGAGAGGTTTCACAAGTAAAGTCACACGTAAATGTGCTTCTATTTGAAGGCGTTGGAAGAAAGACAGAAAAAGAGCAAAGATTTCCAGGTTTGGTATTGATCCTCAACCTAATAAAACAAATGGCTCTTTCCAGACACACGCCTGTTCTGAGGGGGAAGGAGCTGTCAGAGTGGTGGGTGCAGCAGGAAGCTGAGAATCAAGAGGGCACCATGGGCTCAGAGCTGGGGGTCTGCATTCCTCTGTGACCACAAGCCACTAGATAGACACGCAGTGGAGTGGTTCCAGGGGTTTCTGTACCCCAGCATCCTCGTCCGTGACATAAGGGTGTTAGATGAAGACCTTTGAACTTGTGACCTTGCTGAGAGTTGTGGGGACACATTCTGGGAAGTGCAGGGGCTAGTGGGCAGAGCAGTGACCCCGAAACAGAAGCCTTTACCTGAGGGATCCTTGCAAGGAGCTTGGCTACCTTGACTCCAGTTTCTTATCTATGGAGTCAAGAGAGATTGTTTCCCACCTCCCCTCGTGTGTTTGGGAGGATGAAATGAGAAAAAGTATGAAATGGAGTTTGAAAATTGTAAAGCACTCTATATGAATATGAAATATTAGAGCTTTCATGATGCAACAAGATTTTCAACCTCATAATTTACCTCGAACTCCAGGAGGAAATCACCTTGTCATAAAAACATCTTGGAATGGTGATCCATTATTCTTCTACACTGGGAGAAAACTCAGAGAGGTTTCCAAAAGAACAAGATTATAAAACTGGAAAAGAATCGAAGTTCAAAAGCCCTTGGAAATCGCTGGACTGAGCCTTAATAATTCAAACAATTCGGCCAAAGTTTTTCTTTCTCATGGAATAAAACATATTTTTTGACAAACCAGATAATGTGTCATAAAAAGCTCAGGCAGGATCCAGAAAGCACGGACCCCAAGGCTTCTCCCACTCCTGACCTTCCCTTTGGACGCCTTGCCTAGTTTCCAGGATGCTGGGGGGCCGCAGGGAGAGCTGGCCCGTCTGGAAACCCTCCTTGGCCTTCAGTCACAGCCTTCCTCATTTCCACATCTTTCTTTCCTTCAGCTCTTCTCCCTCCTCTTCCTCTTCTCTAGCTGATGTCAGGGCTGTCCCATGACCTCATCCAGAAGGGGTTTTCCAGCTCTCTCTGTGGCCTCCTCTGTCCCTTCCTGCTCAGAGCTTCGGTGGCAGGCATCACCTAGAGACCCATCTCTGGGTGGCCTTGGCCAGGGGAGGGTCAGGGTTGACGACTGGGGAGGAACGGAAGGTAGGCCTCCAGAGAATAGGCGAAGCAAGAAAAGATGATGCTGGGAAAGTATTTCTGATCTTTTCTAGATTATTCTATTGATTCTGGCAATGCCACCATGGCTTAAGATTTGCAAGAGATGCAATTATTTTTTCCCCTGGAAATATTTTAATATAAGAAACAGATTTCCAATTTTATCTGTAATCCAAAAGGAGAAACCTAAGATTCTGTATGCCATGCAGGATGCTTCCAAAGGATTTAGGCAAATACAGCTTTTAGTATAAATATATTGTATTTTTTTTTGATCCACAATTTCAATGACATCGAAATACATGCTACTATTTATTAAAGTACCAAAGCTTTTGTAGTTTTTGCTGTGAACTCAACTAGGCAACGTCGATTAAGTAGAATAAAAGTCTGAGACATCATTGTGGGAATCCTGAGTGGCTGTCATAAACTCTGCCCGAGAAGTGACATTATATCAGCAGGAATTCGGTACAAGAGGAAACATTCAAGGATGAGTCACATTTGATAGCTGGGAGACATAAGTAACCTTATCTGGTTTCCTGATGTGCAGAGATGGAGCTGGCCCCACTGGTCCACAAGCAGCAGAGTGGGCCTCAGAGATCCCAGGGCCAGCCGTGGCTTTCCGGACCCTGGGGTCCAGCAGGCTGCAGTGCCATCTGGCTGACCTGTGAGGGCCCCAAGCAGAGAGGCAAGTCTGAGAGGAGGCAGCCAAAGGGGGCGCTATGGGCAGCACAGCCTCTGAGCACCTCGAACCATGTGGTCCACAGACCCCCCAGGGGGTTCCCTGCAGTTAAAAAACAGAGGTTTCAAAAGAAAAAGAGCAATCATGCAATTTTATTTGTGTCTATTTCACAAATGTGAACTGTTAGCACAATTAGCACTTTATAGCAACCCCCTTGTGTTCTTAAAGTTTGCACAGCACACGGATGGAATTCGTCTTGACCATATGTACCTCATGTAGTTCACCTCCTCCCACACAGTTTTATGTCACGTGGCCTCATTTATTTCGGTTATGCTTGCATTTGTGGTGTACTATTGTACTGTAGTCAAATAATTTTTCAAAAGTGAATTAATGGCTCAAGCTTTCCATTGGAGTCTAAAACTAGTGATGTAAAAAACCACCCTCTAAAATCACACCCTTCAAGTTGAAAAAAATAAAAAAGGATTCCAGTCTCAGTTCTGCTGGAGCACCTGTGGCACCAGCCACGAAAGTGACAGCGAAGGAAGTAGAATGTGCTGTTGGCACCACTGGTCACCACGAAGCCTTGATGTGTTGGTATCCCAGACAGGATGCCTTAGGGCGGTGTGTGCACGGGTGCTGCTGCTCCGCTTTTCAGGTAGAGGCACCGCAGAGGGCAGAGCTGCAGAAGCGTGGTCTACTGTGCAAGAGGAGTGCTCACGGCCTACAGGCTGTGCAATGTTGTTGGTCACAGCGGATCCACGCTGCCAGAGAGATTTTTAATTTAGTCCATATTTATGCTGTAAATTGTGATTAGGTTGAAAAGTGTGTTTTGCGATGAGACTTTTGATCACATTGCACCTGAGCACAGGTGATTGCACTTGATGCCAGTTCAGACCCTGCTTCCGCCACAGAGGGCAGCGGCGGTCAGCAGTGTGCCTCCGGACCAGAGAAGCGAGGGTGGTGAATGCGGCCAGCGCAGAGCTCTCACAGCCATCCTTTGAGTGGAGAGCACACAGCACACAGCTCTTCCACAGGGAGGTACTCTGAAAGTCAGGGGAAAGATTCGTGTGGGATGGGATTAAAATACGTCTGCCTGCCCTTGATAATGCTCACAGAGCCGTTTTGAGTAACTTACGCCAGAAGAGTATCTTAGCTAAATAGTTAGTTTCTTGAATCCCTGAACCTGGCATTTTGGGGTTTGAATATGATTTTAATGTGCAAGCTCAAGTGGCAGTGATATTTTTTTTTAAGATCAGACTGTGGCCCAAACAGACTGATCACTCAATTTTATCTTTTTTAATACTTGATGATTTTATTACACACTGAAAAAAAAATTGATTATATAGTATTGGAAATTCACCAAAACTTCATCCAAATGCTGAAACAGAGTATAAAACTTTTTTTTTTCACTGACAAATACTACCGAACAGAGGATTAAGAATCCATTCACCATTATCTCACAAATTGAAAGATAAGTCCACCATCCAGCTGTTGAGTAAAATATACACATCAAAGGCAACTGGCAATTCTGGCCTTCAGGGAGAAATCTCTTCATGATTTCTGGGCCACATTCAAACCAAAGGTCCACAACCCAAAGTCTGATAATCCCCATAATATGTGGTGTATAATTAGTGTTTTCTAACTTGGTATTTCAGAAAAAAAATGCAAGAAATGGACTGACTTAGACTTGAGCTCTCTATACAGACAGTCCGATGTGTCTTCATAAGAGGTTATGAACAATAGAATTACTCTCATTGATCCAAAACAATTATTTTAACTGTTAATTTAAAAAATGTCATGCGCAAACGAGTGTATCAGAGCAGGGGTCTCACAGTACAGGAGGATGAAGAAGAGAAGAAACCCCCGCCAGACGCGTCCTGCGCCGCACGGGTAAATCAAATGAGTGATGGCGGCTTGTCTGGAGACGCATGAGCTTCTTGAAACAGAAGAGACATAGTGCAAAGGAAATTCTAATAATCATCTCGAAATAAAGTAATAAATTACCCGGCAAACCTACGAGCGAGTGGGGGCTGTGAAAGGGGGAAATAAGTCATTCCCAGGGCCTCATCTGGGGACGTGAGGGTAGGGAAAGTAATTCAGGGGTCACAGAAGAAATGGAGGAATTGAATATCTTTTGAAGGGAGAACTCAGAATCTGTTTTTACATCGTTTTAGGGAAGTACTTGTCTGATGATGGTTTCCAAAGACGAGGAGGTTTCTCAGCCAATGCCAGTAGGGAACGGTGGGCTTACTTACATTGGGCACTTTGAGAAAGGTCACTAGGGACAAGCAGCGACATTTCGGCACCCCAGGGATGGGTAACGCCTCTGCTGCTCCACAGCCCGGACATGAGGAGGAGGGAGCAGGCTTAGCAGGACACCAAGCCGCAGAGGAAACAGAGCTGGGAAGACAGTCTCCTGTGTGTGGAGGCCCCTCCCTGGCAGGAGCTGAGGTCTTTCCTCAAAGGACTCAAACTGCCTTTATGGAGCTGCAGGTGGAATGTGGTGGATCCATGAGCTGAGCACACTCACCCCCCACCTCCAGGTTCCAGGGGATGTCCCCATTGCTGCAGGCTAACATGAAGCCCCAGAGCAAAGAAGCCTGAGGACGTGGTCCGTCCAGCTCAGCCCCTGGGCACAGGGCGGGGGATGGGGATGCAGACTGGGACTCAGGGCAAGTGGAAGATGCCCAACACAGAGAGTGACCAAGAGTGGGATAAAAATGCAGAGCACAACGTCCAAATTAACTAGGGAAGAAGGAATCACTAGTAACTTGATCAAATCGGCAAAAATAAAGGAAGAAGAAAAACAGCCACGTAAAAAATCTAAAAAATATAAAGGCGATAAATCCAAGCGAATCCTGTTACGTAACATGCCGTGAGCTGAACTCTCCCATTAACTTAAGAAAGCCCTGTCTTTCGGGGTCCGCAGATTGGACCTCTTCTTTGATGCCTCTCTCCCCTGGACTACGAAGCCCTCAGGGCACCTTTTATTCCTCCCACCCAGTGCAGGGCCTGGCGCACAGAAGGTGTTCAGTGCACATTTGAATTACATGCCCCTCTCCCCATTGCTTCCATCTCACAGCAGAGCTCCTGCCTTTGGCCATAACCCCAGAGGACACGCGCAACCCCGTGAGCTCCACGGGCTCTGGCAGTTTTCCTGAGAATCCCCTTCCATGTTGGCGTTTCTACGTGGTCAGTGAGGAAATAGAGTCAAAAGACCTGGAGTTCACTTGATTGTGAAGCTTTCCCAGAATCTGACGCAAGTCATGTGAAGAGAAACATAGAATCCTTTTATTTATAACTAATCTGGCTTTGCCCACCATCACCTACCCATCGATTAGTAGGGAGAAAAAGTAGCTAAACAACAGGCCAGTGTGAAGCTCATTCAGACCCGATGACTTAGAGAGTCTCCTTCAGCAGTTCTCAGTTAGCCTAAGGAAGAATGGTCAGTTGCTCCGAGGCTCCCCTCCCCTCCTCTTCCTCCTACCACGGGGTCTGCAGAGGGATGTGGTGGGGAAGATTCGGGACCTTGGGCATGACCCCGCTGTTCCTCTGGTCTCCAGGGCATCATGCCTTCTCCACCCAGGACCGTCCCCATCAACAGGGTTGGAGTCTGGTGGTTTGGCCTCACTTGGCTCCTGCTGGTTCTAGAAGTCAGTAGATAATATGACCCCTGGAGTTGACTCCTGGAGTCCCAAACAGGGCAGAGAACAAGAACCCCTCCCGCAATAGGAAGGGGGCCCTCAGCAGACAAAGAATCTGCCAACATCTTGATCTTGAACTTCCAACACTCCAGAACAGTGAGAAATAAATTTCTACTGTTTCTAAGCCAGCCAGCCTATAGTCTTTTGGTGATAGCAGCCCAAACGGACTAAGACACCTCCTTTGAAGTTCCTAACCTTCTCGGTTACTAGGACAGAGACCTGCCCAACCCACTCCCCTGCCTTGTCTCCCCATCCTACCCTCAGAGCTGGGAAGCACACGGCTTCCTGCTGCTTTTCCCATGTTATGTGCTCTCCTGCCAGAGAGACGGTGGAGCCTTGTCACGGGCAGGTGGGCCACCACCCTCCCACTCAGGCTGAGTCCCTCAAGCTCATTTGAATAGGCTAAAAGAAGGTGATGAAAAATCTGGCAAATGTCCTCTTTCCCCATAGTTGTCCTCCTGGTGTAGTGCTTACCGGGCAGCCTCGTCTTTTCCTGTGTAGGTGCCTGGAGCTGGACATTACCCAGTTCTGCCTTTCTTCGCCTGGGTGACAAATCCCGGTGATCCATCAGGCAGCGGCTACTCGAGGCACCTATGGCAAATGACATAAAAGAAACGCTCGTGAATGGTTTTTAAGGTAGTGCCCTGTTCCGGCAGGGTTTGGGAACGTGTTCGCCTCCTCTCTCGCACGCACTACTTCCACCCTGCAGAGTTCCGTTTGCCGGCAGGTGTTGGGTTCACCCCTGAAGCTCCCATTCCTAGAACAGGGTCGGCACAGAGGGGGAATTGGGAACCGCGTGAGGCTTGAGGGTTAATTTGCGCTTCCTCCTGCTATCCTCACTTCGTGCTGAGTCACTGGGGGCAGTGCCTTTAAGGTCAACCTGAAACCAAGGGGAAGTAGCTAAAATATCATGGCAGCGAGTTCAAGCATGGCCTTTGTCTGCAGCGCCACGCAAAGTGGTTTCAAAACGAAGGCTGGGTGTGCGCCTCGGCAGCGACACAGGATGGAGGTGCTTAGGAAATTCAAATGGTGATATTCCAGAAAAAAAAAAAAAAAAAGCTTGCTGTGTGTTAATTTGTAAGCGATGAACGTGCGATTTTGTTATCAATTAAAAAAAGAAAGAAAAGGAAAAACGAGGTGAAATTTTGCAATAGAAGGAGGGAAGTTCTGTCTTAAAAATTCTGAGTGGTGGCTAATAATTAGGGGGAATGGCGTGTGGTGACTGTAGATCTGCTCCCAGTTGCCCTGGGCTTTGATCTGCACTGTGGCTTCCGTGCTGTTTTCTTTTAAGCAAAAGGCTTCCACTCCTTGGTCCTCTGCAGCACCCTCCGTTACTGCAAGAGGCCTAATTGGCTCTTCACAGCACTGTCAGCATCACAGACATTAGCATTAAGTGACACAACATGGTATAAACAATACCGATGCCCACGTCCACAGCAGATTAGCTCTGTTAACCTTCTGGCTGGGCTGGAAGCATTGCCACTTTTTGTCCCCCCAAAACAGCCAGTGATGCTCTCTTTCAAATACGCAAACTCAAAGCACCTGTGTTTAATTTTCATTGGGAGCACCGTTTTCATTTCTGAGCTGCAAAACTTCCGTGCTCCTGGCCCCTACTATGTCAAAAATGCACAGTGGCAGATTGGCATATTGAGCTATTAATAATTTGCTATATGTGTTACAGATGTTGCATAAATGAACAGTGTTCTATCACTATTTCTTGACATTGGGGCCCTTGGGGTGGCAGGCTAAGACCCAGATCTGTCTACAACCTGCCTGTTCTGGAAAAAAAGGGGAAAAAAAAGTGGCCCCTTCGAGCAGAATCACATTCCAGATTGCAGAGCCAATTTTTCAGATGTTTGCTCTTTCCTGTTCCTTGTTCCTCCACTCAGACCTCATCTGGCCACGATGAAAAATGACGTGATGCAATTTTTTATTCTACACTTGACACTCTTATGGAAGGCAATGTGGTTCATTGATTCCAAGATCCAAAAAGGTCAAGAAATGAGGAACGAAATTTTTGGAAGCAGCCCAGGAAAAACTTTCAAGCCCAGGAAAACAAAACTGCTAATTGTTACCCCTTCTGTTGCTATTAAGCTTCAGAGGGCCCCGGAGCGTATGTTTCATGAGCATGTACTTTTATATTAAAACATTATTGAGCCACCAGGTGAAATGTATATTAAATGCCCAGCTGAAAATGGACAGTAGGTTTAAACTGTGACAGCAAACAGCTGTAGGATTTCTTAAACTTAATTCAAATAATGAAATCAATAGGTAGGCTACAGTTTCAAGTTTCCCCAAACAAATTTATATGAAAAATGATATTAATTTATCTGAGATTACTTCAGCCAAGAAATAGATTTTTCTCTGTCACTTCTGAAGGGGAGGGAGAAAAAAACAACGTGAACTATTACAAAAAATGTAGCTTGGACTGTTTAGGGATCTAGTCCACAAAATGTGCCTTTTCAATTTAGATTAATCACGATCGCCCTGTTTACGCATTCTGTGGCTGTGACGATTTTTGAAATGCTAATACATTAGATGTCCTTGCCATCCCCCAAGGTCAGAAAATGGTCCTTTCCAAACAAAATACATGTGTGGGCAGCATGCCCAAGTTTTTCTTTCTTTCTTTTTTTTTTCACATACACTTTTTAAAAATGCCACACAGCAGTGAGCCCCCTATTGAATAATTCCAGAATGAGTAAAACCTGAAGGTTAGCGATCCAAGTTTAAGCCAAATGGTGCCAGATAAAATTCCAATTTAGACACGGTTCCAATTCACACTGCTTTCAGCCTGTAACCTTCCCCGAACAGTGCAGCCAAAAGATTTAATAGTGTCACCAGTAGGGCACGCATAAATAGCAACTTTTATTGGTCACTATTTTGGAAATGTCAAGAGGGCTACAATATGGTTCTGGTTTGCATTCAGTGTTCACTTTACACACCTCGCTGGATCTTGGAAAATGTTCTTCCACTGTGAGATATTATAATGCCTCGTGAAAAAGCGTTTTCACTCACAAGATTTCTGATGTGGGACTTGGCAATGCATTTCCTGGTCTGGTCGCGTCAACTAATCCACACCCACTGGTGGAGACTTCCATGGAATAACGCCCATCCTGGTTACCGCGGGACCTGCAGGGTCCTTCCTCCCAAGAGGCTCACGGTCCAGGTAGAGAGGTGAGGCTTGTCCCTGGAGCGTTGCTGTAGCGCCGACTGTAAAAACGGGGCACTGGGGCCACAGCAGATGAGGGAAGATCCAGGGGACATGAGACAGACAGGAGGAGGAACGGATTCCTGGGTGAGAATGGGGTGAGCGAGCGCGAGCAAGAGCCCCGAGGTAGCAGTGGGTGTTCTGTGCAACATGTTGATTAGAAACTCAAAAGCAAGTTCTAAGTCCTTACAACGTGTTTTCTGTTTTCGAGAGAAAGACCCTGCCATCACTTGGAACCTCCGTTTTCGGAGACACGTTTAGCTCAGATTCTACGCTGTTTTCAGAAATGCCGCAGTTCCGTTCAATGTTCGGTGGCACGGGAAGACTCGGGAATCCGAGGACCGCTGCACAGCGTGTACTCATTTGTTATCGTTACGTTTCCTGGAAGGAGCACTGCAGAGAGCGCCCCCGAGTGGAGGGAGGCCCGGGCCCCGAGCTCTCTGAGAAACAGCGATGGACGCGGGGGTCTGGGAGCGGGAGGTTCCTGTCTTTCCAGGGCCCATTGCACCCAGGCAGCGGAGCCCAGCGTTTCACTCCAGACAAATGATTTCACTACAGTGTTGGAAACGTTCCTCACTCGAGGATTTCCGTTCCCACTGCTGCTCGTTGGCGACCTACTCAATCACATTGGCTGTGAAAATGCTATGGAACCTCAGGACCTGTGGGCACAGGCGAGGAGTCGTGACAGTTCCATATGCGGCGCCCAGCTGGCCGGGGACTCTTTGCTCCTCCCGCTAAGGTTGCTCCGAGGGCTCAGCCGACCTAGTCCTCTGGGCCTGCTGTGAAGGGCCCTGGGCTCTGCAGAGTCAGGTTCGCGGCGGCGCGCGGAGGAGGACGCAGGGTGGAAAACCCTTCCCTCCAGGGCCTGGACGGAAACAATCCCCTAAAGACAACCTCAAATACAAAACCCATCTAGAAGGAAGGCCCGTCTTGTTTAAGGAAACCTGAGAGCTTTTTCCTTTTGCAAAGCCAGCTCGGTTCCTTCTCTCTTTCATTTATTGGTGACTTTAACAAATGTTTTAAACCAAATTTAGAACAGCTGGTGTTCCAGAAACTGCTGGAACATAAAGAAAATGCTTCGTTTGGTGCCATATCCAAATAAACAGGAGTTTAAACCTCCAGCTCTGAAGAAATCTGGCCTCTGGTGGCTCTGGTTACTGAAAAATTGGCCTTTGTTCAAGAGAGATGGTGGAGGCCTCGCCATGTTGCACTACCTTGTGTATATTTTTCGCTGAGTGCAGCTGAGTTAATAGATACCGTGTCTCTAAGACCTGGATGATTTTCCTAAAATGCGCACGTGGACCGAGGCAAAAAAATGCCACCAGTGGAAAGTCTGCCAAGAGAAGTCTCTCAGACAAGGGTAGGGCACTTACATCCTCCTTAAAAAAAAAAAAATCTCTAGTTTGTATAAGGTGTAATTCTGGGGTTTGTTTTTTTAAAGTCTGTGCCTTGTACCTAAGTTCTTTCCCAGTCATTCTGCTATATGACCCTTTCTTTCTTTCTTCCTCATCTGAAAATACTGTTTTAGTTTGCGTCCAGAATTTAAACAATCCAAAGCTCCCCAGATTGTCAACCTTCTAATTCCAGAAGTGAGCTCCTGCGTCTGAACGCCCCCTTCTCAAGTGCCGGGAGGGTGGAGCTATCCATCGCTTCTGTTTTTTATTAAAATAAAGAAACCAGCTTATGATCACAAGAGGGAAAGGAATCCCCCCCAACCCAAATATGATTTTTGATGGTATAATTCTGGTTTCTATTCCCCTAGCAGCACTTACTTGTTAATATGCCAGATATCAGGGAGCAGGAATCACTGGAAACATGTTTATTAACGTATTAAACTCAGCATAAGGACCCAGGGACAACACTTGCCTGGTCAGCAGGATGCTAAATGAAGCCACATGCCACAGGCCAGGCCTGCCCCCCAGAACCAGAGCAGCAAGGGGCTGGGTCTAAAACACAGACATGAACCCCTAAGGAGGCATTTAAAATGCCCACTTAGGACCACCACTCAAGTGCTAACGGATGGTGTCCTGTTAACTTCCTGATTAAGCTGAGTCCTAGTCCCTGGCTTGGGAAATGCACAGGGCATGATGCAGGCTGGTGCAAGAGCCTGGAGTTGCATATGTGTGTCGGGTCACACGCACGGATGGAGATGCACTCTGTGGGCAAATGGTCAGAACTGCTGGACCACCACCAGACCAGACCGCTGGCTCCGACCTCAGAGGCCCGAAGGAAGGAAGGAGTCCCCTGAGCATCTCTGTCTCCTTATTGAAATGTAAAAGTGAATCTCCAAATAAAATAAAAACCCAATTCCTTTACTTTCTAGAATCCAGCGCTTTGTTGTTTTAGTTTTCCTTACGTAGCGACACCACCTAAGAAGATCCCCTACTGTCACCATTTCTGTTTTACAGATGAGGAAACAGAGCTTCTGCCGGGTTAGAGGGTTTGCCCACGGCCACCCAGCTGGCCCATGAAGAGCCTGCCTGCCAGCCACCTCCTCTACCACCCGCCTAAGGGTCCCTCCAGTCTCTCTCTCACTCCACCTGCAGGTCCAGAGGGGTCTGCATGTCTAATCACTAATAAATAGGCTGCCGTATTAAAACGACTCAGATAATGCTTCACGTTCTACTGGTGCTTGTCTCTCTATCCGGATGGTTAACTCCGCAGAGCAAAGCCTGCTCTGGTTCGATTTTGGATTACCCTCCACCACCACACACCGAGAAGAATGGGATTCCACACTTTGCTCATGGCTGCTGGGTCGGTGCTTGGCCAGGTGCTGCAAACTGCCTGAGGTCCAAGTTCCTTAAATTTCTCACTGGTTTGGAGCAAGTCAGTTATCAAACTTCTGAAACTGACCCAAGCCTGCAAACCCCTCCCTGCAAGTCTGAAGCAGGTCTCGGTGTGGGCGACCCCCCGACACGGTTCCTGGGCTGCTGCTGCCCAGTGGCATCACCCCTAGGAAGCGTGCAGACCCAGTTCCAGCCTGCTGCTGGGGCTGTGGGGACTCTTCCTTGGACCCCTGGAGCCTCCCTAGAGCCTTTCACAAAATATGCAGACTATCACAGAGAATTGCAAATAACTGAAAATAGTGCGGACTTTCCTTCAGTTCTACAGCCGAAATAAACAACGAAATTCTTTCGATTCCACTGGACGTTGTAGACATTGCAGTTTCATGAAATTTTGCTGGCCTGTCTTAAAAAGTTCCAACTCTGTAACCCAGCATGCCGGAGCTGTTGAAACAATTGGAAAGGAACAGCAAAGTCGAAGGAAAATAAAACACAAACGCCACACATATGTGAAGTGTCCCTGGAGAACGGGGCGATTGTGGGAATAGGTCATCCGGTGATGGTCTTTAACACAGATTCATTCAGAGAGCAGACGGCCTGTCGGAGGACCCCCGGTCCAAATCCTTACTTTGAGTTCCTCAAGGGAGCAAGCTGCCAACCCCATCTTCCTGTGTCAACCTCTACCTCCTTTCAAGATGGAGAAGGGGCCCAAAGAGTATTTTCCCATCAACGGCTCTGAAAGACCAGGCGTCCCAGCCAATAAAGCTTCAAGTGCCTGAGGCCAGTCACAGGGTGTGTGAGCTAGTGCTGGCCCGACGATGGCTGCTTTTTCATCTGGCTTATGGGACCGTGTGACCATATGCTCAGTGCTTAGAATAGAATATTCTCAACGTGGAAGGGACTCTGAGGCCTCAGAAAGCTGGGAGTTTACCTGCAAAGTCTCCTTGGGAAGGGTTGACTTGTTTTTCCCTTTCTTAACCCATTTCATCACCAAATAGCTCAAGATGTGATTTTTGGTAAAGGATATTAACAAGGTCTTAAAACGGAACCTCTCTCCCCTCAGTTTCAATTTGATAAATATGAAATATCAAAGCGAGTATGTGACAGATTGCCACGTGCAGAACTCATAAAGGACATGGCTAAGAACAGATTCGACCCATCTTGGACCTCCAGCCAGGTTAAAGACATAGAGTTGTAAATGGGAGATGCAGCACTGGGAGCAAGTTTCTCTGCTCTGAAAGAGCAGTTGCCATTCTGTGTGTCCTCTCTCCTCTGCCTCGTGGGACTGCACAGATGCTGGAGCTGTGGGCCATGGACGGCTGCCCGTCCTGCCTGGGGAGAGCCTCTGGGTTGGCGAGGGGCGGGCAGAGAGCAGGAGCCACTTCTGCCCTACTGGGGAATAATGCTCCCCTCCCACTGCCCTCAAAGTCTGGGACTCTGGGCACCAGATGCAGAATCCTTGGAAAGAGGGGAGGAATTTTGGCCTGGGGTCCAAGAGTCCTTTGCCAGGAGCTCTGCCCTGGCAGCAGGAGGAGTCGGCTTGGGGTGAACTGCCAGAAAATCACAGGCTGAGCAGGGACCATGAGCAGGTGGCCCTGGCATAGCACAGTCACCTTCACCACAGGAAGCTGGGTCAGAGGAGTGGTTCCCAAGGGAGCTATAACAGTCACCAGAAGAGGGACAGGTACTGTGCAGTCGGAAATCTCTCCATGACAGCCTCTGCATGTGTGTGTATGTATACCTGCATGTGACATAGTTTATATATACATATATCAAATATATGTATATTTTATGCATGTTTATATATGTATATTTTATACACGTATGTACATATATCTTTTTTTTCCCTTCTTCTCCCCAAAGCCCCCCAGTACATAGTTGTATATTCTAGTTGTAGGTCCTTCTGGTTGTGCTGTGTGGGACGCCACCTCAGAATGGCCTGATGAGCGGTGCTAGCTCTGCACGTACAATCCAAACGGGTGAAACCCTGGGCTGCCGAAGTGGAGTGCACGAACTTAACCACTGGGCCACGGGCTGGCCCCTATGTATATCTTGATATATAGCCAATGCAGCATGTGCGTGGGGGGTATGTGTACATATACGTGTACAGACATGCATAGGCTTTCAGATTGGTCATGCAGATCCAAAGTATTCAGATTCTAGGGCACTCATCTCTCTCCTAGTGTCTGAGTCAGAGGGACCCTTATGTTCACACTGTAGAGGAGGAAAAAGAATTTTCCCTGTACCCTTCTGAGTTCTTGGCTGAGACCTTCTGTAATCGAAGACAGATTAACAAGAGAAAAAACCCAGAAGCCTATTAACATGTATACCTCACATATACATGGGAGAGAACCATGAAAACTAACTCCCGAAATGGCTCAAGCTACCACCTTAAATGCCATCTTCAGCTAAAGATCAAAAAAAAGTTGTTGGGAAGCCAGTTATGGGAGATGACGTGGAAAAGCAGGTAACAAAGGTAAGGTTGTTATGCAGATTGAAGTGGGTGCCTTCTCCATTGAGAAGGAGACTCTTACAAAGGGAGATTTCCTTTATAAATGTAAATTTCCTTTACAAATGAGTCACTTCTACTCTGTTTACAGATCTTCTCTTGTGTCTGCAGTTTCTCAAAATAATCAGTTCAAAAAAATCCTTAAGCCAAAAGGCATATTTTGGGGTGGCATGTTCTGTTGCCCTTCACCATCAAAAATATGGTTTTGCTGGGAGCTGTGATTCAGTTATGAGATATGCTATATGACATATGATTGCTATATTATATGTCATATATGCATACAAATATATATTCTTACAATTCTCATTAATGTGTAATCCATATGTTAATAATATATAATTAATATATTTAATTCTCATTAAAACGCACGCACCAGAGGAATGAGTTTAGAACTGAATTTCGAAGGAGAGAAGCTGACACTATGCCTGAGAAGGGGCGCTGATATTCTTTAAATGAAGAAAATGGCATAAGTGAAACCATAGGCATTCAAAGAAATTTGCTAGGTCTGGAAAATGGCAAATAACATCAATGCAAAAACAATCCTTATTAATTATCATGGTTGGATTTGGGAACGAGCTAATATGGGTCAGGTTAGAGAAATTTTGGCTAAGAGTAAGGCATGACTTCTTTCAATTCTGGGCATATGGGTACATAACATTGCGTTTAACTATTTATTTCGAAAGAATTACTGATTCTCAGAAAGTTGCAAAGATAATGCAGGGAGGTGCCATGTACGCTTCACCCAGTTTTAGCCAATGGTAAGAGCTTACGTAATTGTAGTATATCGAAACCAGACAATTAACATTATTGAAATCCACAGACCTTACTCAGCTTTTGCCAGTTTTATGTGCGCTGGTGTGCATGTTTAGCTCTGCACGATTTTATCCCGCGTGTAGGTTGGTATAATCACCACAGTCAAGATCCAGAGTTGTCCCACCACCACAAGACCTCCTACATGCCATTGCATTGTTGTCATTTCCAAGTTCCTCCTTTCCTCCCCCACCCCTGAACCCTTGCAGCGCTAATCTGTTCCATCTCTACAATCCCGTTAGCTCAAGAATGTTACATAAATGGAATCTGACTGTGGATAATCTTCTGAGGTCGGCTTTTTTCACTCAGCGTAGTGCCCCTGAGATCCAAGTTACCTCGTGTATGACAGTTCTTCCATTTGCATGGCTGAGTAGTCTTCCATGATGCAGATGTACAGGGGTTTGTCTAACCGTCCCCCAATCAAAGGACATTTGGGTGGTTTCCAGCGTGTGGCTGTTATAAATCAGGCTGCTATGGACACTCAGGTCCAGATTTTCATGTGGATAGAAGTTCTCATTTCTCTGGGATATATGGTCAGGAATGTGATTGCTGGGTCATATGTTAAGTGTATGCTTAGATTTTTAAGAAACTGCCAAACTGTTCTCCAGAGTATTTGTACATTTGCATTTTCCATAAAAGTGTACCAAGCTTCTCCTTGATAGGATCTGTATTGCCACCATTTTTAGCTTTAGCTACGCTAATAGATGTGTGGTACCGGCTTCTCTGTGGCTCTGGTCTGCATTTTCCTGAAGTGTGGTGATGTTGAACATCTGTTTGTATGCTTGTTTGCCATTCATACAGCCTCTTTAGCAAATGCTTTGTCTTTTGCCTGTTTTCTCATTAAATTGTCTGTATTTTTACTGTTGAGTTTTGAGAATTTTTCATATGAGTCTTTTGTCAGACATGTGGTTTGCAAACACTTTCTCCCAATCTGCATTTTAATTTTTCATCCTCTTACAAGGTCTTTTGTAGAGCAAAAGTTGTAAATTTTGATAAAGTCTAATTTGTGGAAATTTTTTGTTTGTGGATAGTGCTTTACCCTAATATCTAAGATCTCTCCTTTCCTGGACCTTTGGCTCCAGGAAACCAGCTTTTCTTGGGCCTTTTGGCCTGTGTCTGTCAGTGTTCCAGGGCTGTATGCTTTCAGAGTACCTCACTCAGGGTACAGTGGAGGCAAGCGGAAAGCTCAGGACCCTCATGGTGTTGTTTGTCAAGGCCCAAGGTCCCAGCTCGTTCGTTCTTTCCACTACTCAGAGTCACAGGTTTATTGTGCATATCATGTCTGTGGTTTTTATCCATACTTAGCTGGGAGGATCCGGGAGCAGTCTGTCTGTTCCATCTTGTCTGGAACTAGAAGCTGGCTTACAGGATTTTGAGTCTGCTGTTTTGTCCTCATATTTTCCATCCTGGAAATACTTTGATAACATTTTATGAACGCAAATATGTGAAACAGAACTGTATGAACATTGAGTTTTTGTGGAGAAAGCATTTTCTGGAGCAAATCTGGTTAAATCAATTTAAAATAAAAAGAGAAACACTTGAAACATTTCACTGCCATGTAGAAAGTTGGTCAAGGAATTATTTTACCAAAATTATTTATTTTTCTTTTCTTTTCTTTTCTTTTTTTTTTTTGAGGAAGATTATCCCTGAGTTAACTGCTGCCAATCCTCCTCTTTTTGCTGAGGAAGGCTGGCCCTGAGCTAACATCCATGCCCCTCTTCCTCTACTTTATATGTGGGACACCTGCCACAGCATGGTGTGCCAAGCGGTGCCATGTCTGCACCCGGGATCCGAAATGGTGAATCCTGGGCCGCCGAAGCGGAACGTGCGCCCTTAACGACTGTGCCACTGGGCCAGCCCCATCAAAATTATTTTTAAGATCAATTCTCTCCCAAGTAAATTTTGCAGTCAAGCTTTGATTCACAGGTCAGTTTTTCTGTCCACACAATTTCTTATTAATTTCAGCTTTTGCCAGTGTATACTTTCTATTGTGGTCATATTTTTCAATTCCAATATTTTCTAGATCATTTTTACAGATTTGGGTCTGCCAAAGAGGTTTCGAGTCTTCCGACAGTTTTACCATGTGCATTTTATCCTGTCACTTTTCTTTGGTGCTGATTAGTTTCTGCTGTAAGAATCATTAAGAATTGAATGAGGCCTTAGTCTTTCGTGTTTATTTCTTAGCTAATCTTCGAGAAAATATTTCTCCCAAATATCCCAAAATGGCTTTATTGTTTAGGCTGGACAGCCTTCTTTCACTATCTAAATAAAAATAAGCCAACCCTGTATCCTCAGAGACCACCAGAAGCCCTGTGCCCTCCCCAGCACTTCTGGGGAGCCTGGGGTGGGGGAGGTGCTCCCAGGTCTGAGTGTGGGAGGAACAGAGGACTCCAGCAGGAGCCAGCTGCGAGGAGGTGCTGCTGCCCTGGCACAGGAAGGAAAAGAAGGTGGGGAAAGGGCTGGAAAGGGTGGGGGTGGGGTAGGAGTCAGGGGAGCAGTAAGCCCAGGACAATGGCATAACGGAGGTGCCTTTGATACATGGGGAAACTCAAACTTATGCAATTACTTTTTCCTTAAACTCCCAGTCTCTCTGTGAGCATCTTCAGTAAGTCATTCACACACCTTCCACTTTGTCACAGGTGCATCCTGTCATCACACCGTGTCACTCTCACGGTGGTGTGTCACTCCATGAGGAGTTGTTCCATGTCCTGCTCATTCTGACAGTGCCTTCATCCAGGAGGAAAATCGCCTCTGATGGCAGTGAGTTCAGAAGAGCTAGCTCTGGTTGCCACGAGCGATGTCGCCCATTGACATTTTCCTGGCAGAGTCACTGTGATTGTCAGCAGAGCTGCCTGGCTGGGCCAGTGAGCTGGCAGAGGAGGGCTCCTCTGACATGTGCTTGCTGGGCAGAAGCCCCTCGTCCAGGGTGACCAGGGCTGAGGAAGAGGAGGTGTTCTGCTGAACAAGGACACAACCAGTGGCATGCAGGGTTCACGTGGGACGCAGCTGCTGAGCCATCCTCCCACTTCCTCTCTGCCAAAGCAGCACATGGCCAGCTTGGCCAAGAGAACCAGGAGGTTTCCCAGGCCAGAGCTCCCTTAAAAAAGTGTTCTTGTTTGCTTGTGTGTTTGTTCTTAACAGGCACAGTCAACTGAGCTGCCCGAGACAGAAGGAGGCAAGGGGAGGTGTGAGCCAACAGCCCCAGGGCTCTCTCCTCAAGGCACTACTGTGAGTCCCAACTGTGCCTTCAGTGGCCAAGATGCCTCAGCTCCAGGACTGGGGCATGCTTGCTGATGGTGAAGGCCTGCAGGACCCACACAGCAAGGACTGGCTTTCCAGCACTTCAACAAAGGAAAATGGCTGAGTTTTCCCTGGGCTCCTCTGCCTTGTGGCCAGCATCACAGCTCAGCTGCCGCTCATCACCTCTTGGACAGGTCGGGCACTGAGCACCTCCTGGGCCTCAAGACACTCCCTGACTCTCCCCTCTGCTCCCTCTGCACTCCGCCTGGGGCCTCATCTGCTGCCTCATCTTTAGTGAGGAGGGAAACACCAGACCCATGTCGAGGCCTGGGCTCCAGATCCAAATATCCAACCGCCTTCTGCCCTCAGACGTTCGGTGAGCATCTCCAGGCTGGGTTTCAAAGGCCCGGCCTGTGTCTCCTTTCCCCTAGCACACGTTCCTCCCTGCCTCATAACATCCCAGTAAATTCTGTTCCTCCTGCAACCCTCCTCTCCAGGCTGTGGAGAGCAGGCCCAGCCCAACTCCCCAAACCAGAAACTCTTCTATCGCCCTCTCACTGCATCCCTTCCTCGTAGACTTCCACATTCATGGATTCCTCCCCTGTGAAGTCTCAAATCGGGCCCTCCTGCCCTGGCCTGCAGTCCCAGCTTTAGCAACTTGCGCTTTCACTCTTGGTCTTCCCTTCCTTCTGGATCTATCCCTGACACCTCACCTATTTTCCCCTTCTCCCTTTGCCAGAGGGAGAGGCCCTAAACTCATATCTGAATGCGCAACCACCACGTTGCCATAGCCCTTTAGGGATCTCTGTTGCCCACAGGGGAACCCAGAGGGTGACGTTCAAACTGCCAAGTCTGACCAAGGTCACCCAACGGTCCCAAGATGTCAAGCCTCCTTGAATCTCTCTTTGCTCTAAGTCAAAACAATCTGGACTGAGTCCTTCGTGAAATCCTGCAGCCTCCCTGAGGACTTCTGGGTTCCCAGGGGCTCTGACACCCCTGTCCACCTTTCACTCCTCACTCCTGCCCCCATCCCAACAGGCGCTTTCTGCTGCTGCAGGCTGTGCGTGCATCCACTGGCCTCTCGGGGCACACAAGCCTTAGCATGCAGCATCGACATACTTGACTGAAGATTCAGGGATGACCCAAAGAAACAATGACCCTGAGAGAAACAAAACAGACTTAGAATTGTGCATCTGATTTCAGTGCTCCTGAGCTCCTCATTCATCTCTCCCCTTTTGGGTCCCCTGCCTGGAAGATGGATGACGAGTTAGGAGAAGCAGTGTTTGGGTCCCAGGGCTGGCAGAGGCGGTGTAACTGTTCACATTGGGGGTGTGCAGACGCAGGATGGGGAAGGGGCCTGGAGAGGACTATGGCTGCGCTCCGAATCAGACCCCTGAGTTCCGGTCCCTGTTGCAAAATTGCGTGGTTGTGTGTGTCATTTCCCTTTCCTTGGCCTCCACCTCCTTATCTGAGAAATGGGAATAATAACCCTTGCCTTACTTCCCAGAGTTATGAGAATCAAATGAGAAAATACAGGCAGCTGTAAAAATATAAAAGTATAGTATTTGCATTCATCAATTCCTTAAGGACATGGGACCAGAGTTGAGGGGCAGGCCAGACTCTCCTCCATGCAGACTTTACAATCCAATCCTAAGACCATAACGTGTCTAAAACATTACAAATTTAGAAAATGCCTTTTCAATATGGTGAAGAAAATAAGGAGGCCCCGTGATGGGCAGAGCTGAGGCCCACTGCGGAGAAAGCCGGCCACAGCTTCAGTGGAAAAACAAACCACCTGAGCGTGTCCCACGGAGAGCCTGACGCTGGAAACAGCCATCGCAGGCAGATGATAAATGCTGCGGGGGTTTCACAGCTTGCGGGAGTCGACTTTGCTAGAACCAATAAGAGCCTCCTTGACTTAGAGAATAAAGCCCTTGTGACTGTATATGCTTTCAGGGGGAGCCCTCCTGGGGCTCATGGCTCACTGTGTGAATAATGCACCCAAAAACTTTCCCAGGAAAGGAACATGGGGGACTCAGGAAATGGTACGTTTGCAAGATGACCCCTTAGTCCTGTGGCTAGTGGAGTTGGGACCCTGC
The DNA here is from genome assembly GCF_041296265.1 of Equus caballus. Lineage (NCBI taxonomy): Eukaryota > Metazoa > Chordata > Mammalia > Perissodactyla > Equidae > Equus > Equus caballus. The sequence continues at coordinate 5,384,658 of NC_091684.1, forward strand.
TGGCCAGCAACAGCAGCCCTCAGACAAAGATATGATGCCACCAACCACAGCCACACACACAAACAAGGAGAAGGGGAGGCAAGGTCTGTCCCCAAGCTATCAGGTCTCTGACATGTGGTCAGTGGCATGTGGTGTAGCTGCCATGTGACCCAAGGGACCAGTTGCCCCACTGCTTTGTCAAAGCTGAACTTCTTGAAGGCGCCCCAGAAAAGAGCTCTTCCACAGAGAGGAGAGAAGCGTTGCTTGGTCAGGGCCCCTGCCCTCCTTGGCAGCATCCTTGCTGGCCCAGGTTTATTGAAGGTGTGCCCTCACCTTTTCTTCCTACTATTCCATTTAAATAAAGAATATGGACTTGCTGCCAAAGTCCACAGGAACATTCTCATCCAAGTTTAATAACAGGAAGATCAACTTTGACCTTGATGACTCTATGAGAGTTTCTTGCAAACACGTTTCCAGGTTCCAGACATGGCCACCTTCCTGCTGCGAAGGTTTATTAGCAACCTGCCAAGGAATTGGAAGATATTTCTTAGAGCGCAGCTCGAGATGTCTCTGCGTCTGTCCCCGTGCCAGCCCAGAAGTGCCTCTGGGTGGTGGGGGAAACGATGCCACCAAGCTGCAAATCTAAGGACGCCTGCCTTCCTTCTGAAGCTCCAAGCGCTGCCCCTGCGTCGGACTCTGCAGCTGCTGCACCCGCCACCGCCTGCTCCTGGAGATGAAAGCCGAGAAGACAAACGGGGGATAAAAATAGCAGGCTCGGGAATAGAGTTCATTAAGCATTCGATTGTCTTTGCCCCAAATGATATTCCTGGGAATTTTGCTTAAAATCATTTCCTACTGTGTTTTAAAAAAAAACAAAACAAAACCAAAAAATAAAACCTCATTCTTGTCTCCACCGATTGCTCCTGGCAGACGTCAGTATTTTCTTTCAGTCTGGAATGGAGGGGTCTGAATTCTAAATTGGTTTGTAGCAGCATATATTGTTAAATCAGTTTTAAAACGTGGATGCTTTGTTCCCAAATATGAATGAACTAGTTAGAACTTGAAAAATCAGAAACAAAAACCAAATAGCCTCAGACATTTGTTGTATACTCTGGCACAATTGTAGTATAAATTAACGTTAAATTCAGGAAAAAGCACTCCAGTGGGTGTGCGGCGTATGCATATTTTAGGGCCTTTTTGCTTGCCTCAGACCCTGCAGCCTCTCCTGTCCTTTCTCTCCCGTTCCCCTCACCTCCCACGCACACGCTGAAATTTTGAAGTTAGACTTTTAAAAACTGTTCAAGGAGGAATAGCCTTTCATGTTCAAACCATCATCCTCTTGGCGCTTGTGAAATTCCGGGTACACCTGACTCAGAGGATGCACAAATGGCCACCCACGTTGCGTTGGGAGGGAGGACCCAGAACTCCCCCACGGAGTGAATTGTCTCTAAGTCAACATCTGCCCGCCGGCCTGAGTCTCCCGCTCCTCCTTGAGGATTTGCAGACGGGCAGGAACTGCTCCGTTCCCCCTCCTCTGAGAGAGTTTTCCCTTTTCTCCTCCTTTTCCTGCTTTGTTCCTTCCCTGTAGACTGCCATTCACCCTGCCTCCCTCCGCAGCCTGGAGGGCAGATTCGAAGACTTACTCTTTAAGTTTGCCCTAGCAAGACTGTTTCTTAAAAATTTAACACACTTTCACACCTCCTCAGGATGGCAATCCATTGTTTGCAACGTATTCCCCACTAGCCAAGAGGGGCCAAGGTTCAAGTTCAAATCCTTAGGATTCTCCTAGCAGTGGAATACAGTGCCTGAGAACTGAGTAGGTGTTTTTTCCTCTCAAATTGAGAGGAGTTGAAACAGAGGCTTAAATTGGACAGAACCAGTGGCGTGGGATGGAATGCCTCAAGTACATGTCTTGTCGTGGCGGCTCACTGCTATTTGACTTCTCTGAACCTCTGTCTCCTCATCTGAAGGAGTAGAGAAGTCGTACTCACCAAACCCCCTCTCAAGCTAGATACAAGACCTGAAGAGTCCTCATCTCTGCCCGCTGTCCCTATTCTTCGCAATATTATTGCAAATGATTTGAAGACAAATGGAATATTTACTGATAATGATTTCTGGCAAGACCAACTAAAGACAGTCACAATAACCCGCTCCCTCTGAGATCTGAAGAAAGACCTGGTCCTGTCACCCCTGCAAGGCTCTTTCTGTAGACAGGGCACCTTCAAGTCTGACCTCTTTGGAGAGCTCAGCTTGGCCCACTCTAAGAGAAGACTCTAAGCCAACAAGCCCTCAACCAGAACTTCCGCCATTCCATTTTGCAGCTGCCTCATAATACCCTAGAGTGGAAAGAGACCTTAGGTAACAGCCAGCCGGAAGTCTTCATTTATGAAGAGATGCAGACACCAAAGCCCAGAGATCAGACACGGCTTGCCCAAGGTAGAGCAGCTAGTTGGTTCAGAGAAAGGAGTTAGTAAGAGGTTAGTGCAGACACAAGCTCATACTGCCGCTCTGAGGCTGGGTGTGGAGCTCCCTGATTGACACATCACAAGGACAGGCGTGTGGGGTCCAAGTCCCTTCCTCGGTCAAGCGGCAGAATGAGTGTCATATCCCCATCCTCCACCATCACCTTCCAGGGACTACCCAACCTTCCCCACACCCTCCCACCTCCTGCCTGGCTTTTAGGACTCTCACTATTTGCTTTGGAACATCTTCTGTTCACCGACTGGGAATAAGTGTGAGAATTCCAAGGGAGTGGTTTCTATGGCAACAACAACCTCATGGAAAGTTTCAGAACTTTTACCTCCTACTCAGAGTACTGCAGACATTCAGAAAGCATAAGGCATGAAGACGAGTGCTAATTATCTGACCTGAATTTGCTGTGGTGGGCAGAAGAAAGACAAGTGCAATGCAGCCTGGCAGACATTCCTCATCGGCACATATCCAAATGACTTTCTGGAAGTGAATCATTGTCATATTATTATAATTTCCTGTTAGAGGTGGCACCAGGGATCACACTGAGGGTCATTTGTCTTGCACCGTGAAAGGCTCGGCCTCATGCCTTTGAAGGTGCAGCGTTGTTTTCTCGTCAAGTTGGCAGAAATGATGATCTCGTTGATTCGATGTCTCTATAGCTGAGATGTCGGTGGGGCTGTCAGGTACTTATCCAGCATTATTGTGGTCCCGACAGCCCCTTACACCACTAGTTCTCTCCATGGCAGCAGTCCTTTGGAGACAGAACCACCAGGTAAAAGAGATTGCCTATTAGATGAAGTCTGGCATTCTGGGGTCCCCTTGGCCCATTGTGAACAGAAGAGCTTGGGTCACTGGGGCTTTTATCTGTTGGCATGGGAGGACATGCTCACATTGCCTTAGTTAGCAAGACCAGCTTCTCATCCATAAATGACTACTGGAGCATTCTGGGGCCTTCTCCCTCCATGCATCACTCAACATCAAGCATCTGCAATTACAAAAGCTTGCTTCCAAGGATGCTGGGATAGAGATGGTGGGACAGAACCTTCAGCAGTCCCTCCACTGATGACATAAATATGGCTCCTAGTGTAAGCCTGGAAATCCTTTTCCACTCTGCCCAGTAGTACTCCTTTGCGAAGTTAATAGTCAGAGAGATCTGCTTTACCCAGACAAGACGAAATCGAGGCAGGCCAGCCCCCAGAAGCAATTCTTGTTTTACCAATTAGCGTAACTTTGCAGACCCAACAAATCATGAGGTAGAAATGCCTCTATTGTAAGGTCTTAACCTTTTAGGTTGACATTAAATTGGAAGAAACTGCTCATGTTAGAAATAATTACTGCTGATAATGAATACAATTAAGCATAAAAGAATCTTTATAACTCCGGGACCATTTGTGCACTTAGAAATCGGCTCATATTTTTCCCTTCACAGATGTTACAATAATGGTGTCAACACTTTTATTTCTTTGTCCATAAGCTGGAAATTATGGCTGTTTCATAAATCGCTAACGTGCTCAGGAGATGGAGGCCCAGCTGCAGAGCACATGAGTTCAGGCTCCTGCCCCAGCCTCATGTTTCATGATGACCTCAGCTTCCTGTGCCGAATGGGAACCGATGCGAGTAAGTACTTGTAAAACTGTTTTTGAAGAGTGAAGTTATGAAGAGGTGCTGCGGTGTCAAACATCTGCTTCATCCATTACACTCAAATAGGAGCTGGGAATGTACAGTAGGCGTAAGAAGCATCAATAAATTAAAATTCTCCTGTGAGCACACTTTCCAAGACTGTGCCAATTTGAACCATGAAAGAAAAAAAGATGCTAAAGAAGAGAAGAGAGATTTTTGCTCCCTCTACCAGAGCTGGTTTGGGGAGTAATAATTAGAATCTGATTTTCCTTATGCAGCTGATGGGCTTCTGTCAAAATAGAAGCATTTTAATGGCTGCATGAGACAATGAGGGTCATATTCATTTTCTCCCTCATGATATTGTCTTCATCAAAATACTAGAAGGTGAAAGAACATACATAAAATGTCATTCTAGTTCAATGTGTAGGTTACAGATGGCATAAATACCTAAATAATTATTTATGATATCTGGAATTCAATACTATTAATTATGTTAGGTTGTGTCACCATGCCAGTAACACCCATTTTGTCAAAACTGATGTAGGTATTAATTATGAAAGAAAAATATACAGAAACCTAATCGAGTTTTAAAGTTTTTAAGTGCGTTGTTTCGAGTTGATGTTCTAAATAAGCAGTTTAGGTAGGAGACGTCCCCCACCCTGTTCTCACACACGTGCACATGCCACCACGAGCAATCTAAAGCCCGGCCCATCTACACTGCCAGAGGAGGGAGTCAGGAAATTGGAAATGGAATGCTCAGTAATCCTCGCAGCCTTTCCCCCTGTCCAGGCTTCTTCCCCCTCACATCATATATCAGAGACAGTCGAGACTGTTCACAACCCCACATCACTCCTGGTACTGGAGGCCAGGTCTCTGAATGCGCTGGCAGCGGTGGGGGGGACTGGTGCACCTGGCGATAGGAAACACGTGCAAGGCTGTGTGTGCAGCTTGCAGCTGGGGGATTCAGAGTATGCCCTGAGGTGTTACTGTGAAGCTTCCTTCTGGGATGACCCAGGTGACCGGCCAGTCCTTGCTAGAATGTCTAGAGTGGATGACACAACTGTTTCCGCTCCTGGGTGGCATTTGGTATGCTCATATCCTAGAGCATCCATCACTCTCAAACCACAATCCTTCCAAAAGTAACTATAAATACCTGTTAGGCCAAAAACTCTAGATTTTTGCCTCATTTATTCCCTAAATAAATAAGTGACATGAGGCCGGCCTGGTGGTGTAGTGGTTAAGTTCTCATGCATCACTTAGGTGGCCCAGGTTTTGCAGGTTTGGATCCCGGGTGCAGACCTATACCCCACTTATCAAGCCATGCTGTGGCAGGCATCCCACATATAAAATAGAGGAAGATGGGCACAGATGTTAGCTTAGGGCCAATTTTCCTCAGCAAAAAGAGGAGGATTGGTGGGAGATGTTCGCTTGGGGCTGGTCTTTCCTGGGGAAATAAGAAAAAATAATAAATGAATGAATAAATAAATAAGTGATAGTGGAAAAATCATATCTCCCCACCTCAGTTTCTCTTATGTGTAAAATGAATTGTGTGACACTGATCAACAAGGACTAAATTCAATCTTTGCATCTCCTTTTAAAAATTCTGATACTAATCCGAGATGATAAATTAGAAACCTCATTCACATTATGCAAAATTATTCAAAACAGATGGCGGAGTCAATTTAAAGGCTATTTTTTTTTCCTATCCCTAAGAACAAGTGCTGTTTTGGGGAAGGAAAGAGAGTCGATTTTAATCTGTTTGCCCTTTGAAATGACCATCAGTAACCTACTTCCAATTACCTGTGGCCTCTGACTGTGGGCCTGGGAGATGGCTTTATGAGTTCGAGGCTGTTTGCATTGCCACCAGAATATCTATAAAGGCACTGTCGGCCCACGTGCTTTCAGAGTTTCTAATTGGTTTCTTAAGCAAAGGGAGCGTTCAATAAGTATTTGGCTTCAAAGTCATTGTTCTTAACCACCAAACTCAAGTGAGGTTTGCTCTTTTAGGCAAACTTGGGTTTGAATCTCAACTCTGTCATTTACCAGCTGAGCGACCTGGCAAGCAGTGTACGTCATCCTCAAGCCTGATGATCTTCATCCCGAAAACGAGGCTATTTGTGTCTACAGGACTGTTCAGGGCACTGAAGGAGTCAATGCAGAATTATTAGCATAGTTCCTGGGACATAGAGGCACTTTCCAGCAGTGCCCATTATTACTGTTGTTATTAATAATATTTTAATCATGCGATTAATAATATTTTAATCTGGCCAGTTTCCTACACTCTCTCTCCCTCATCTGCCTGCCTTGGTGTAGCTATAGTCAAGCCAATTTGTCTTGGATAGTTGAAGACAAATTTGAAGCTATGACGGCCTTGTGGTGTTCTGATTTCGTCTGAGTTACTGTTATGTGTTATTATTACTCATTCCAAAGTGATTAATGTATGATTCATTATTTCATCCCATTTAACCAATAGTTATTAAAATTTTGGTGTACAGAGCAAAATCTACAAATGCAACATTTTGTGAGGAAAAGTGGAAAAGTGCTAGTGGATTAATAAATGAGCAAAGGTACGTGAGGACTATATTGGAGCCAATCCCTTCCAAAGTTATTAAGGCCCAGAGAAGCCCTGGAGGAGCCAGAGACGCACTCAGTGCAAGTGCATGAGTCCTGACGTTTGCCCACGTGGAGCCCTATGCTTCATTGCTCTGGCTCTCCTTAGTTTCACCCGCACATCCAAAGAGTTGGACACACGCAACCCGAGGGGGTCCTTTCACCTCTGACAGTGCTGTGAGCTCTTGAGAGGGCAGTTTGAATGAATACTCTTTAATAATATTTTAGAGTTGAAATCTCCCACTATAATTATGGATTTTTTCATTTCTACTTTCAGTTTTCTCCGTTTTTGTTTATGTATTTTGAGGCTCTTTTATTAAGGGTATACGTATTTAGTAAAGTTATACCTTCTTGATGAAGTCACCTGTTCATTATTATCTAATACCTATCTTTTTTCGTCCCTGGTAACATTCTTCACCAAAGTTCTACTTTGTCCAGGATTAATATAGTCTCTCCGGCTTTATTTTGTTTTTGCTTTTTGATTAGTGTTTTCTGGCATTTCTTTTTCCATTCTCTTACTTTTAACTTTTATGTGTCTTTATATTTAAAGTGAATTTCTTAGAGATAACATACAGTCAGCTCTTGCTTTTTTGCCCATTCTGACAAACTCTGCCTTTTAATATTGGCATTTAAACATTGACATTTAATGTAATTTCTAATATAGTTGAGTTTAAATATATCATGTTGCTATTAGTTTTCTATTTGTCCCATCTATTTTTTTTTGTTTCCCTTTTCCTCATTTTCTGTCCTCTCTTGGGTTGAGTGTTTTTTATGATTCCATTTTTATCTTCACGATTGGCTTATTAATTATAGTTTTATACATTTTGCAGGCTGCTTTAGGGTTTGTAATAATCCTCTTTATCTTATATCAGTCACCTCAAATACTATTATACCACTTCCGGTAGAATGTACTAATCTTATAACAGTAAACTTTCATCTCTTCCCCCCATCCATTGTGCTAGTGTTGTTACGCATTTTTTTCTATGTATAAGCCCACAATATATTTTTACTATCTTTGCTTTAGACAGTCAAAGATCCTTTAAAGAAATTAAAAATCTTAAAAATTCTTTTATATTTATCATTCTTTTTGCCATTTCTGGAGCTCTGCATGGCTTTGTGTAGAATTAAATTTCCATCCGGTATCATACTGTCTCTGTCTGAAGAACGTCCCTTCATTTTTATGGTGCAGTTCTGACAATGAATTTGCTCAGCTTTTGTTTGTAAGAAAAACTCTTTGTTTTGCTTTCCCTTTGAAAGGTATTTTCACTGGCTATAAAATTCTTGGTTAGCAGTTTTGTTTTGTTTTGCTTTATATTCCTTAGTATTTTAAAAATATCACTCTGTTATATGCCAGCTTTCAAAGTTTCTGACGTTAAACCTCCGATATTTCTCATCTTTGTTTCTCCATGTGTAACGTTTATTTTCTTTGACTGTCTTCGAGATTTTCTCTTTGGTTCTTTAGTGGCTCAACCATGATCTGACAAAGTGTGTGTTTAATTTATCTTTCTCAGAGTTCTTTGAGCTTTTTGGTTTTGTGACTTGTTTGACTTTCATTAATTTTGGAAAATTCTGGTCATAATCTCTTGAAATATTTCTTCTGTCCCATTCCCTTTTTTACCTTCTGGGATTGTATTTGCAGATATGTTAGACCATTTGATATTATCCCACATGTCTTGGGACTTCTGTTCTCTTTCTCGTCCATGCCTCTACTCTTTTTTCTCTTTGTTTTTCAGTTTGGATAATTTCTATGGATTTAGCTTCAAATTCACTATCTTTTCTTTATGTGCTCTGTCTAGTCTGCTAATGTATCAATTGAAGGAATTTTTTACTCTGCTATTATGTTTTTTATTTCTAGCATTTTCATTTGACTCTGTTTTGTAGTCTCCATTACTTAGCTGAATTCCCTGCATTTGTTCATGCAAATTGTCCACTTTTACCCTAGATCTTTAACATATTGATTGCAGTTATTTTTAAGCCCCTCCTGTTAGAGCCCACGTCTGGTTCAATCTGGGTCTGTTTCTGTTGGCTATCTTACCTCTTGAAGGTTTTTTCCCCTTGCTTTTGTCTGTGTGTGTTTTGTGATTTTTGATTGGAAGAAGGACATTAAGTATAGAAGAATAGTAGATACTGAGGTAAAGTGTGTTTGTGCTTAAAATCAGCATACTTCTTCCTCTGTCAGATCATTATTGTGTGGAGTTGAGTCAATCTAGTCCCTAGCTGAGTAGCATTTGGGTTTTGTTGTTGCCATAGTTATACATAGTGCACCACAGACTTAAATCCCTTCTCTGGTGGGCTGCCGCAGTCTTGTTCTTTGTGTGGGCCTGGCTGCCTGAGGGTTCTTCAGTGTTCCTGTTCTAGCTTTAGCTTCCAAAAGTTCCTGCACACCTCTGTAAACTGGGGGGGCCCTCTCCACGATCTGCATTCCTTCAGTGGCCGACTACCGTTGCTTGTACCTCGTGTAAGACCTGGGGTGAGATCGGGGGCTGGTTCTCATCTCTCCTAGCCTAGCCTCAGTCTTGGGCAGGCTGTGTATATCTGTACATTCAGGTGGGGTTTCAGTGTTCCTGCCTCCTCCACTGGCAGCCGGATTTTGCTGTAGATCTTTAAGAGTGTCTTTGTTGGGGGAGAGTTTCCTGCCCCTGTCCCAGAGGGAGGCTTCCAGGCTCCTGTTTGGGGCAGAGAAAGCTGCATTTTGTCTCTATGTCTTCTAGGGAGGCAGTGAGTCTTTGCCTGTGTCCTGGGGTGGGGGTAGGGGTTTTCTGTCCCTTCCTCAATGGTTTAAGACTTTTTCTTAATATGAGAGAAAACTCTGAGAAGAGGGGTTTAGTGCATATGTGCCAACGAAGGGAGCTCACACAGGTCATCTCTCCTCCCCTAGCCTTTCTCGTAAGCACCTAGTAGTGGCCAGTGGAAAGGACCTTGTGAGGGATTGTGGATTCTCTTTGTATCTGGGGCTCCCAGGCATTTAAAAGCCTCATTGTAGCCCACTCACACTTGGTCTCTAAGAGTTTGTTAAAATTTCAGCTTTTTTCTTCTGACTTGTGTTCATGATATCTGCCTCTTTTTCCCCATGCACTGCCAAAAGTGAAACCATTAGTATGTCTGATGTCTCCTAGGAGAGGCTTGTCAACATTCAGAATTCAGTTTACCTAGTTGCTTTGTGACATCAGTTCAAGAAAATGTGAGATTTATAGATTATCCAATTTTTTAAAAAAATCGTTGTTATAGTGGGAGCAAAGATCTGTTGAAGGTTTCTACATCCTAAATGGAAGCAGAACTCCCAGGCAGAGGAAACTGGTAAAATGACTCCTGAGGCCTTTTCTCAAGCTCTGAAGAATGGCGGTGACTTGGTTGGGAGCCTTGAAGCTGTGCATTCAAAGGAGTATTTCTGCCTCATCTTTTCTGTATTTCTCTAAACTCACCCCCTTGTTTTCTCTTATATTTACTATGCATTCCCTTCTCAGCGTCCTTTGAAAAAGGAGAGAGCATTAGTAGAATTGGCTGCACCAGGCACATAGACACCAATAAAGAGTGCATTTTAATAGATTTTTTAAATTTAAAAAAATTCAACTATATTATAAATTCTTCTCAATTGTGTTTTTTGCGTGTGTGGTACCTGCTTTGTGAGCTACCTCAGGGGTACATCTATTGGGCTTGGCTTTTGGGAAGAGCAGAGAACTGTCATAAAACTTACTCCGTGCATATACTAAAAGAGGTGATAGGTTTGCTTAGCAAACACATGGTAGTTTTCAATGATGATATTATCCCAGAAAATAGATGAGTAATGCCAGAAAATAGATGAGTAATGCCGTTACACAATACTTGTTGGATAATTATTTGCAGATAATCCATGATTCCATCTCTGGAAGACATTATTATGCTCTGAAAAATTTTGGACTATTTGGTACTTACTATTTGCATAAATTTTGTGCTTTCTGCCCATTACATTATTTCACACCAGCAAGACAGATGATACGCTATGATAGAAATGAGAACTTCAATGAGTAGACTGAGAGGAATTTGGGTTCCCTCATGGATTGGTGAAATAGTCTGACTAGACACCCATGTAGGATCATTACTTTTTTGTTAAGTGAATTTAGCTGTGTTTGGTAGGTTTTCTACAGTACGATGCTTACTGGAAATTTGAGAGAAGTTGAGGATGGGTTAATCTCTGTAGATAAAGATTTGAATATGTTTTTTAATATAACAATTCGTATTTCAACATTTTAACGGTAAAACTACCATTTAAGGGCTCAACATAGAGATGCCAATGACAATGATAACAGGAACAGCAACGCCCTGTCTGGAAGCTGAGGTGGTAAGGGTGGAATAGCCCAAAGAGAACTTGATGATCACTTTGCTCAAGTTCCTTCCCTCTGCCTAGAAATCTTGTCGTCATCTTCCCTTCGGTATCTTTTCTGCCTTGGTCTCCCATCCTGGTCAACCACACCCGTGTCCACCAGGCCCCAGCCTGGAACTGAGAGGTGTCTTTTGCTCTTAATTACCTTGTTTGCCAACAGCTGTACCAGCAGACAATTCTTATTGCCTCTTCTTTCTCTTCTTAATATCTGTGCTCTCTCTCCTCTCCAGCCCATAGTTCAAATTATTGCTGTTTCTCATCTGTAGGTAGAGTGGCCTTCTGATTGGTCTGCTTCCCTACATTTCAGACTTCTCCAAATCCTCCTCCATCATCCGCCAAAATGACCTTTCGAAACTGCAAATCCAATCATGTGACCGTCTTACCAAATGTTTTGTTATTTTCCCCTTAACTACAAGATGGAGTTCAAATTCCTTATCCTGGCATAAATGCCCCCCATCGTCTGGCCCCTGAGTGTATCCTCAGCATCTTCCCTCGCCATGACCTCCAGCCACCTCCCCTGCTGCCAGCTAAGGCCCAGCTAAGGGACCCTCAGCCTTTCACACCTCTGTGGCTGGTCCTGCTGGCCCCTGGGCTACTCTCCTTCCTTCCCTCTCCCTGTTGAATTCCTCCTGCCTTCAGGGATCAGCTCAAGGCCTACTTCTTTGGAGAAACTCTGCCTGTCTTCCCCTCTTTCTCTCTCATCCTCTACCCTCAACATTCTCTTCTGTGAGCTACCGGTGTAGCCGGGAAGGCTCACCTTTATCAATGGCTCATAACAACTTAGTGCATCTATTGGTTTGATGTCCATCATCTCCTCCTGGTGTGTGTAAACCTTTGCCCCTTTGCAGGGGGCAGCTGAGTGAGGTTGGGGACAGGGCTTGTGTCTTATTGCAGTTTTTTATCTGTATCTTGTCATGATCCTTCATGCATATAAGTTAGCAAATGTCTATTAAATAAATGTAGGTTGCCTGATGGAATACGGTTTTCTGAGATCATGTCTTATGCTTTCGAGTAGCAGAGGACAGAGAAGTGGCACTTTGGGAAGTTTGATGAGATGAGGCGTGGATGTGGCATATATATGCTGTTAGAGCTTTCTCCTGGCATTTCAGGGTCAAGGTCAAAGTGGGCAGTTAGTATTTGTGAACCCTTGGGGTAGAAAGCACTGTTACGGCCTCTAAACATCAGTGTGACCTCATATGCTCTGTCCCTTCCTTTATGGGATTTTCTGAGTCATTTCATTCTTTACAAGACTTCCAGCTGTGCTTGTCATGCTTGCGAAGCCCACATTTCTCTCCAGACCACAGTCCTTCCTCAGAATCATTCCTGCTTTTCCAGTGGCTTCTTAGGCAATTCCACTTGGATGAGTCATACAGGTACCTTGACTACGGACAACCCAAACTGAAGTCACTCTTTCTCTTCCTTTCTCATCCCCTGCCCCGGACACTTTCCCATGCTCTTTGCCCCTGGGTTGATGCCATCATTATTAACTTTCTCATGTCATCTAGACCTCTCAGGCATCTTTGAGTCTTTCCTTTGAGTCCTTCTCAGCAGTCCACTAGTCACCGAGTCAGGCCCATTCACCTCTGAAACCTCTTATATCTGCCCCTTCCTTGCTTAGATAATTGCACCAGCTCCCTGGCAGGTGTTCTTGCTCCTGGTTCTCCTCACTTCTCAGGCCACCTTCCAACCTTCCATTAGCACCATCCAAGGTACATAAGGCTCAGAGTTCTTCTCGGAGTATACAAGGCCCTTCACAGTTGGCCACATTGGGTTTGCTCTCTGCTCCTTTGCAGTGTAGGCACTGTGCTTTGGTCTTAGGACTCTTTCTTTCTCCTGAACACAGTGTGAGCTGCCTGGACCCATCCTCTGCTCTTGCTCTGCTATGTTCCTATTCCTGCAACACTTTCTTCTCATTTCTTTGCCTTGAAAACTCTGACATCATATTTAATATCCTGTTAAAATATCACCGCTCCCCCTGCATGAAATCATCCTGACTTCCCCATCAAAGTCAGTGCTTTCCTTCTCTTCGTGCCAGGAAACTTGAGTATGTACCTCCGGTGAGAATTTATCACACAGTATCGCAATTTCTCTCCGTTGGTCTAGGAAGTGCCTGGGGACAGGGACTGTGTCTTGCTCACCTAGGCACCCTCAGTGCCTTGCACAAGGCCTGGAAATCACAGGTACTCAAATATCTGAACACAAGTGTGAATTAGAAAGATCAAAGACTTGTGGGGTTGGCGGTTGCAGGGAGAAAAGGGGGCTGGCGGTTAGGAAGAGAAAGTGCAGGAACAGATGAGGGCCCAGCTTGCACTGAGGTGTTTATTTGTTTTTGATAATGAAACCTTGGGAGAAGGGGTAAAAGAAAACATGGTCCTTAACTAGTCACCTTTTTCTATTATTCCTCTTCCTGGGGATGGAGCCAAGATATATTTAGAAGGGGTCTAAAGTTTCTTGGTAAAGTTTATGATTCTAGGACAAATCAAAAAGGTTTTTGCATTGTATGCATTTTTTTTCTGGCACATGGCTTAGCAATTGCACTCTGCAGGTCCGCAAGGACTCTTGCAGTTCCAAGATTCTGCGAAATCGTCTCCAGTAAGTCTTTGTAATAGGGAAGTCCAAGACAAGATGTTGCTTTTCAAGGTGTAAAGGAATCCATACAAACCTACGCTGTGTATGCTATTACCTGGATTGCTAACTACAAGCCCGTTACTGGCTGATAAATTTAATTCATGGCACCAAAATGGGGTGACGAAGAAAGCAAAGCCAAGGTAGGCAGGTTGGGAGTCCGAAATCAAAGTCAACAGCGAAAGAAAGATCTGAAAAGAATGACATTCTAGCTCCTCATTTCTTTTCCTTTCAGGCTTTATGGCACTTGGAAGAAACAAAAGCTTTACAGAGAAAAGGCTGGTTTGGCAGAGAAGGCTGGCTTCCCCCTTCAGCTCACTTTCCTGTCTTCCTGGCTCTTTTCTCTTTTGAAACAAAGCACTGAAAGGGCCTGCGTTAAGGCTTCACCTCTCCTCTTCCTTCCTCTCTCTTGCTTCTCTCCTCTATCTCCTGAATAGTTCTGGAGAAAGCAGCATTTACAAACGTGCTGTGCTGTGCTGGGTGCTGAGTCGGCCCTTCTCTCTCTCTGTCTCTCTCCCCGCTCCCTCTTTCTCCCTGATGTAATGTCTCTGAGTTTGTCTGGCTCCAGCTGTCCTCCCCTTGAAGCAGAAAGTGAGGGGGGTAAGTTTGGGGAGACAATCTTGACGTTATTCATAAGGCCGCATTTCGTTCCAGCAACTCTGTTGGATCCACGATAGTGCAAATCTTCAACTGTTCCCCTCTCTTGGAGGATCAAATTTACAGTTTTCTCCTGGCTGTTCTTCATGGTGAGACACTTGAAATCCACAGGCAGACTGAGCCAACTGGGCAGAAAGTGTGGAATTCTGCAAGGCTGCTGAATGAAGTCAGGGACCAGCCTAGCTAATTTGCTGATTTACTCAACTTGACCCAAATGAATTTCTGTGTAAACAAAATTTATGAAGAAGTCTTTGAATAATTCTATTAAATGAAATGCCGGGCTTTTATTTTCCATTTTATTACATTTTCTGAACACTGTGTATTCCAATCATATTGAAACATTTTGTTTTCAGGCTCTGTAGAAAGTGCTGATGGTTGAACCTCAAAAGAATTGAAGGGTTAGTTCATAAATGAATAAAAAGCCAGCGGCATTTATCCAAAGTTTGTTTAACTATCCTAACCTCATGGGCCTGTAAAAATTCAACTGAAAATCATTGAGAAGAGGTTTTCCCATGAGATCCTTTGGCACTTTCTGCTTCTGCTTGGATCAGAAATACCATGAGAGTATCTTTTTTTTTTTTACTTGCAACATTTCAACACTCCTAGTTCCATTTGCAGATGGAGAAGAGCAGAGGGGGGAAAAAAGGGAATGGGAGAAAAACATGGTTGAACTTTTCTTAACCTAGAAGTTATTGCAGCTTTTACATGAAATTTCAAGCCAAAACATCCCCGGTTGAGGCCAATTGCCTCTGCCTAGGAAACCTCCCAGTCACAGGGGCCTCCTTCACCAAGGTTCTGGTTGAAGATGGCCGTTTCAAATCAAGTCTAGGACATCTGATGGTGGAACTCAGCCTCTGGCCTCACCACCCATTAGCCCAACCTCTCAGGGTGTAACAGATACGGAAATTAAATCATTGATCCAACTAGACCAGTGCTCTGGTGTTCATGGAATAGCGTATTTCGTATCAGTCCTTTAGAAGGAGAGGTTGTGTGAATACATGGATTGCAAAACTAGCCACAATCCTCATATCTGTAGAGACGGCAAGAAGATTAGTGATTGCCTCACACAGGGTCGGGGGAGAGCTGGAGGGAAATGGGAGTGATTGCTAATGGGAATGGGATTTCTTTCTGGGGTTAAGAAAATATGCTAAAATTGATTGTGGGGATGATTGCACAACTCTGTAAATATACCAGAAACCATTGAGTTGTACCCTTAATTGGGTGAATTGTATGGTACGTGGATTAAATCTCAATAAAGCTGTTATACTAAAAGAAAGAACCACAATCCTTCACTCCTCTCTGAGCCCACGCCCTTTGCAATGTGACTTTGCAGCTCTTCCCATCAAGGAATGGGGTCTACGTTCACATCTGTTGACTCTGGGCTACCTTGTGGCTCTTGTTGGCCCATAGAACATGGCAGAAGTGACAGTATGCCAGTTCTGAGACTTAATTCCCTCGAGGCCTTGCATGCTTCTGCTCACTCTTTCTCCACTTCTTCACTATGAAAATGCACCTGGGCTAGCCTCCCGGAAGGTGAGAGAACCTGTGTGACAGAGCTGAGTCATCCCAGCTGAGGCCATCTCAGCCCACCTGCCAGGTGCCTGCAGATACATGAGCGAGCCCAGGCAAGATTAGCCAAGCCTGCCCAGAACAGCTGAACTGCTCACTGAGCCATAGATGCATGAGGCATAAGAAATTGTCATTTTATGCTAAGCGTTGGGGCAATTTGTTCTGCGGCAATGCCTGACTGATACGTGTGGCAATCTCTTTGAGACTCTAGCAGCATGGGAAGAGAAAATGGCACAGGTTGCACTAGTTACCCACTGGGACCATAACTTCACTCCGATTTTTAGTCTTTGACCAAAACTTTCCAATTCTTTCATTTTTCCTGAAATAGTAATGAAACTCATCCTTGGATAGGTCAGAGGTGTGATCATTGGACACTTGCCCTTAGATGGCATGAACATCACATTAACATTTTAGGACCTTCTGGAGAGGAAAGTGCTGGGCTGGTTGGAGCACCCAGCCTTCCCATCAACCTGGGAGGGGCTGTGAAGCATTTTCATCACAAAAGTAGGGCCAGCTGTTATTTGTTACACATGGGTCACACCTACAGCATCCTGATGTGGCTGACATAGTCCACTCTTGTGTAATGGGGGGAAATCAGCTTGCAAAAATGTAAACAAGATTCACGACCCTCACACAGCAGATGTTTTATGGAAGCCCCCACTCCATTAAGTGTCTTGGGATGGCTGGGGAAGTGGAGGGAGAGCCTGCTCCCAAGGAGCCTGTATCCTGCCAGGGGCAGGGCTGTGGAACAGGCTCAGGCAAAGGGCTGAGAGAAGGGAAGGGCAAGGTCAGAGGTGGCTGCATGGGAGAGGCACACTTCTAAGGAGCTGAATGATTTTTAAGTTTTTGAATTTTGTCAAGAGTCAGGTGGAAATGACCTGAGCCAAGGTCCAGAGACAGATAAGAATGGGGAGTACATATATGTAGGAAAGCGTCCCACATGGACGCTGCCCAGCAGAACTTTCTGCATTGCTGGTGTGGCAATTGACATTAGAAATGTGGCTGGTATGACTGAGAAATCAAATTTTAAATTGCATTTACTTTTAACTAATTTAAACTTAAATAGCCACACATGACCAGTGACTAGCATATGGGACAGCTCAGCTCTATGCGAGGTAGAGACGAACATTTTCTTTTTTTGCTGTAACAAATATTGTACAGCTATTTTTTTCAGAGAAACACTGGGCTCTGATTTAGTCATAACTAACTTCCACACTCCCAACCACCCAAATTTCTTCTGTCTGTAAGAGATCAGCTCAGTGGGACCCAGCACCCACATGTTCAACAAGTGCGTGTCATCATGGACTGTTCTCCATGTGCAAGGTGCTCTGCTTGGCAAAACACAAAACAGGAGAAAAGGGTCGTGCAGTCCCTTTGAGTCTGGCTGTTTAAAGCTTACAAAACTGCAGGAGTGGCTTTGATAACATTTTGGAGTAAAATTATTTAAATTAGAAAATGATGAATTTACAAGAATAAGGAACTTGTGCATTTAGAGAAGGCTCGTCTTAATTCTGGAGGTTGGCAGGTTTGATTTCTATTGTCATTGAAGATGATGTAATTGTGCCTTAATAAGCGAAATTATTAAAGGACTTATGCGCTTTCATTTGTGAAACCCAGGGAGAAAGGTCAATAAGGACTCCCCCCTGCAAATCTCCAAAGAATTTGAATTTAAAATTAATCTCATTCTATAAGGAAACATGTAAAATCAGAAAGACAGAAAGCAACCGAAAAAAAAAGGAAAAAACCCCTTAATTTATGTTGACTTCATTATTCTCTAGATTAAAAGCAGCTCAACATAAAATGAGGACTTTGAGTTCAAACTTTTAAGGAATTCCCATATTTGCATCAATTTTTAAAAGGTTTTATAACTAATGAACTTGGATTTCTTTTGGCATGGCATAAAATCCATTTGTACAGTTTTTAATTAAGAATGCAGCCTATGCAATTAAAATTAAGGGTAGGGACTTCATCTGATGTCCTATGAGAACCCCAGTCGAAAAAATTATGGTAATGCTGTGTGTCCTAAAAGCCTTCTCTGGGTGTCACAAACACGTGGTGAGCAGTCACCCCCACTGCATGATGAGGATTTGCTTAAAGTTGATAATTAGGAACATTTAATTTTGATGTTTTAGGGCCTGTTTACCAGCAATCTCCCTGGCATTTGTTGTGGGCTTAGGAAGCAGGGCCAGGATCATCTAAAATTGAACTCAGAAAGTATAGACTGGGTCAAATTCACAAGCCATAATGCAAATAGTACAGTTTTTACATAGGCAGGGGAATTCCTAATGTAGATTTTAATATTTAAAGTTACCACTGCCATTATTGAGAATATTAAGATGCTTTCATGTCAAACTGATTAAAATTACATTTGGAATAATGAATGACATGTAATGTACAAATACCACTCACTTCTGCTTTTTTTTTTTTTTTTAGTATAAACAACTGTAATGGAAAGTCTTCCAATGTAGTCTTTGGGGAGAGTTGGAGCGAGGCGGCAGAAACCCGGGGCCAGCGGGTCCTGTGAGGTGGTCTGCTATGGCCTTGTGAGTCACAGCTGGCTGAGAAGGAGACTCAACGGGAAACTGAACTCCTGGAACTCAGTATTCCTGTTCTTCCTAATGTCTGGAAGACTGAGGATGCCTGTTAAAGGAGGTTTTTATATCTGGCAGCAGGAGACAGCCCAGGTTGCGGGACTCTGAGGCCCTTTCATTTCTTTAAGCAGCTAGGGTGCAGCTCCACTTGTATGCTGTGGGATGCTCCCTCTCATCAAAGCCGCAGCAGGTCCTTATCAAAATCATCTTGGTTCCATTCTCCCAGGGTGTAGGTCACATACAAAGCTGTGCTTCTGGCGTTTGTATTCAGAACGCGGATATACCGGCCTCCCCAGGTAGCCCTCACAGTGAGGAAGGTTAGTTGAGAGCCAAGCCTGGCAAGGAGTCCCCTCCCGTGTGCTGGCAGCTCTCAGGGGCTTCCTTGAGTCTCAGCAACCCACCATAATTCCCCAGACAAAGCACCAGGAAGAAGCTGCTGGCTCCTGCCTGCCCCCGTCCCCAGTGCAGCCCACAGAAGCGGGGAGGACGGTGGCCCTCTGCAAGAGGTCGAGGCTTGCTTGGGGGCCTCCAGCATCCGAGATGAGGACGCCTGCAGTGCCTCCGCCACCACTCCTCCATCAGCCTCTCTTTTATCACCAGAATGACCTTTTGTATTGTTATTACTAGATTTTGTTTTTTAAGAAAAGTTTTAGGTTTATGGAAAAATGAAAAAAAGTACAGAGTTTGCATACACTCTCTCAGGCTGGCCCCACCCCCTAGATCCTATGGGTAATGTCTTGTGTTAATGTGGCACCTTTGTTAGAGAGGATGAACCAGTGGTGACACGTTATGATTAACTAAAGGCCGTGGCTTACCTTAGGGTTTCCTCACGGTGTTGTACATTCTACGGGTTTGGACAAATATATAACGGCACGTATCGTATCCACCATTACAGCATCATACAGAATAGTTTCCCTGCCTTAAAAATCCTCCATACTCCACCTATGCATCCCTCCCTCCCCCTAAACACAGGGATGGGATCATGTTATCCCCTGTGTAAAACTGTTAAATTCAAAGGGCTTCCTGGCGCCCTCCCCTACCGGTACAAGCCGATTCTATTGCTGCCTCTTTCCTTCACCTGGAAGAGTTATTAAAGAGAGCACAACTCCATAGCTGAGGGCATTAAGAACCTTCATGCTCTACCTGGTCCCTGCCTGCCTGTCTGGCCACATCAATCCCACATCCTTATATCTAACGAAGTGTCCTGGATGAGGGCATGGGCTTTGCTCTCAGACATACCTGGTCTGGAACCCATCTCCTTCACTCTCCAGGTGCCTGACCTTGAAAGAATTAACTACTGTCAACAACATCGTAAAATATTAGTGACACACTGGGAAGGTATTTGAAACAGAAGCAGCAAGTGTATCCTAAACATAAGAATAGTCTGTGCATGTTTCTTTTATTCATTGAACAAGTGTTTGCTAAGTGCTTACTAACATGCCAGGACATCAGCACCCAGGCATTAAGATGTCAATATCATACCCATTATCTCAGAAAGTCTATATCTCCATTGACATATAGAAATAAAAATAAATATGTATTTACAATTTCTTTCTAGAAAAGTCATGCCAATTTAAGTGCCTACTGAGAGAGTACTAGAATACCATCTCTGGTTCACTTATAACCACTGATTCTTCTGTTAAAATATTTGCCAATCTGATATACAAGATAGTGTTTTGTATTGACTCACATTTATTAGATTATGAATGATTTTCACGATTATTACTCACTGATTTCTCCTTTGAATTACCATTTTGAGCAGATAATGCTATCTGCAAATAATAGCCTTTAGATTATTCCTTACATTTTAAAACTAGTTTATTTGGATTGCATTGACTAAGGCATCCAGCACGGTGCTCAGGGTCTGGGGTATCCTTTCCTCATAACTGATAGTAAGGGAAGTGTTTATAATAAGTTGCCATTGAGAATTATGCTTGCTGTGTATTTGCGGATGATCTTTTTGATTAGGTCAAAGTTTCCTTCTACTTCTTGTTAGTTCAGAGTTATTTGCTTAACATGAGTAGTGGTTTTATTCAGTGCTTTTCTGAATCCACCGTAATGATCACATATAAAGTATTTTTTTTCTGCTAATTTGTTAATGTGGCATATACATTTATAGACGTATCACCAATTTTGCACTCCTGGAAAAAACCTGAGTTGAGTTCATGTTTGATTGTTTTCTAGTCCTTATGACTGTATAAAATGGGGATTATCTGTTCTCGAAGGTTTGGAAAAATTCAGCCGTAAGGCTATCTTTGCTTCTAAAACTATCCAGGAGAGTGTCTTTTGCAGCATTAGATGTTTACTAACAATTCAATTTATTTAGTGGTATAGGTTTATTCAGATTTTTCTGCATTTTACTAACGAAATATATTTTTTTAATGTATTGGTAAACATTTTCTAGAACGTTGTGCATTTCATCCAACTTTTCAAATTTACTCACATTGCATTGTTCAGAATATTTTGTGTGTGTACTTAAGCCTCCTTTCTGTTCTTGATATCTTTATTTTTTGCAGTTTTTTCCTCTTGTTTATTCTTGTTGGAGTTTTTGTTGCTGCTGCTTGTTTTTTTCTAATTAATTAGTCTTTTTAAAGAGCCATCTTCAGATCTGTTTACTTTATTTCAGTTACATTTGCTCTTGGTGTTACTATTCCTTTATTCTATTTTTTTATTTATTTCAATATTTCTTTCTTCTAAATAAATGTATTTAAGACTATAAATTTGCCTCCAATTACTGCTTTAGATACATCCCACAAATATTTGTACGTACTAGAGTCCAGGGTCTCATTCCAAATATTTTATAATTTTCATTGCTGCAGTGTGATTTCCTCCTTAAACTATGGTTTGTTTAATGAATCTTTTAGTTTTCAAAATGTGTTTTATCATAGTTTTCTAATTAAATTGATTGAAATATCTTCTTTATTGATTATTCTTATCATAACAAAAGGTCTCTCTTTTTACCTTCAATTTTTATATTTTCTATCTCACTAAACAATTTTCTTTCAGTTGGTATTTCCCTGAGATGCATTTTTCCATTTCTTTACTAAAAATATTTTTGATTCATTCTGTTTTTGTTGTATATCTTTTAAGAAGCATATATGTATTTATATTTTAATCTGGCTGATGTTCTGATTTTAATATGTGAGTTTATTCTATTCTTTGCAGTAATGGACACATTTAGGATTATGACTGTCGTACTTCTTGGGTCCTTTTTTTTAACGTTTGTCTTTGTGTGTTTTCTCCTTTCTATTTTCTCTGAGGGGTTTCAGATTTTTTCTCTATCCTTTGTATTTTTCTCTGCTGGTTTGGAAGTTACAGATTGCCCTCCTGGTTCTGTGGTTATCACTAACTGTTTAGAGTTTATTTAAAAATTATGTGAACATGAATGTGGAGTTATTTCATATCTCCATCTGGCTCCTGAACAAGGCTAGGATTTCAGCATGTTAAGGATCCAACAGCTAACTTCCTGTCCCCTCCCTTACCTTCTCTGTAAGGTTTTCCAAGGTTGAGTTCATCATACCAAATTCACGTAATTAAGTATTATTTCTCAATGTCAATAATTAGTTAAGTTTACCAAGTATTTTATCAATATTTCTTGAGCCCACCTCTTCTCTCGGAGCTTGCTTTAATTCTTGCTGAAGACAGACATCTAGCAGACCTTTCAGTGAGGGGCTTTGAGTGGCAAATGTTTAGCCTTTGCTTTTCTGAAAATATCTATTTTTCCATCAGTTGACCCACGTTTGCTCTCAGAACTTTGGCGATTGTCCCCATTATGCTCAGGCTTCTTCTGTTGCTGTGGAGGGCTTCCCTCTGTCCGTGATGTCATCAAGATTTCCAAGTGGTTCTTTTTTTTTTGTGGCTGCTTAGTCTCCTTTGAAGTTTTCCTTTTTGTTTCATAATTTCTTGTCTTCTAAAATTAGGTATTATTTTTTCTTTGCATATTGAGGATTCTAAACACACTTATTTTAAGGTCTTTTTCGTGTAATTCTGTTGTTCTCGTTTCATCTGGAGCAAATGCATCTCCACTTTAACGATTGTGTTGTCTGCTTTTCTCAGCGCTAGGTTTCTGCAAGTGTTTCCTGGAACTTTGTGTTTATGGATCCTGAGAGAGAAAAGAGTGCTCTGTTCCTCCCCTGCTCTCCGCCCAGTACAGTAGCTTGTCTGTAGTCTGCACTCGGCTTCCTGGGTCCCAGCAGGTCAGTGTGCCCACCAGAGCCTGGCTCAGTTCTGGGCACAGGGCTGGGATCCGATTTTTCTTCCTCAGGCCCTAGCTTCACAGGAGATGCAGCCATGAAGGTTCCCATCAGCAGCAGCTTTGCCAGCCCCCTTTCACAAATGGGGACCCCCTTCCAGCCCCTGGGTCCAGCAGGTGCCTCTGCAGCCCATGGAGCATAGTTAGCTGACCAGCCCAGCAGCTCCCGCTCTGCCAGCACAGGGTCTGCAGCCTGAACCATTTCACCACTGAGCATTCCTGTTCTGGGGCTAAGGAGACACGGACCTGGTTTTGTGTTTGCCTGTGTCTTTTTATTTTTCCCTCTTGTGTTTCGTCTGTCATCATCACGTCTTTGCAACGGGCCAGGCAGGGGCTCTAACTTTGAATTTGCAGAGCTCTGGTGCAAAATCACAAGACTTTTCTGTTAGATTTTAATCCTTATTTATTTAACTATTTCTCAGTTCATTTATTAACTTTTAAAATTATAAATAACTATATTGATTACATTTTATTTAAAATTTTATCTATACTCTAGGGTAAATTTCTTAGAAGAAAAAAATGTGTGGGTGTGGATGGAGATATGGGGGTGTGGGCCACAGGTGTGGGTGTGCATGGAGGTGTGGGTGTGTGGGCCACAGGTGTGGGTGTGCATGGAGGTGTGGGTGTGTGGGGCACAGGTGTGAGTGTGCAGGGAGGTATGGGTGTGTATGGGGTATGAGTGTGGGTGTACATGGAGGTGTGGGTGTGTGGGACACAAGTGTGCATGTGCATGGAGGTGTGGGTGTGTATGGGGTACGAGTGTGGGTATGCATGGAGGTGTGGGTGTGTGGGGCACAGGTGTGGGTGTGCATGGAGGTGTGGGTGTGTGGGGCACAGGTGTGGGTATGCATGGAGGTTGGATGTGGGAGGAGGTGTGGAGGCCAGCAAAGGGGTTACAAAGCAAGACAACATGCTGCATCCAGTGCTCGGGAATTAAAAAGGGTGATCTAGAGTTTTCTTTTCTTACATATTTGTTTTCTTTACATTTTTAGTGTTTCCTTCTGATCATGAAAATAATATATGATCATTACAAAACATTTGAAAGACACAGAGAAGCATAAAGAAAATTAGAATAATATCTGGTCCTTTCCTTTGATATCTATGCACCTAGTATCCACGACGTACTATTTTATGTCATATTAATATGTAGCGACATGTATTTATCGAACTGAGTTTTATATTTGCATTTATTTAACAAATTCTAGGTTCTGCGTATTTAGTTCTTTATTTTGCTTTTTTTCCTCAACATGTGGTTGTGATCATTTTCTTAGGTCACCAAAAATCCTCTGAAAAAATGTGTAATGGTAAGTTATTTTCCTGTCTTATGAGTGTTTTATAATTTAATCATTTCTTACTGTTGGCTATTTAAGCCACTTCCAGTTCCAGGACATCCAGAACATGTTGTGGAACATTTGGCAGTCCCATGGCCACACGCTGTTGAGCAGCATCAATCCCTTCACCTACTCAAGAGACTGACCGCTCCTTCCGGAGCCCTGGTCAGTGTAGAGCCCAAAGCCATGTCAAGTCAGCCTCACTCTCAGCCTCAGGGACCCCCCAGCAAGTGTTGTAGACTGTGGGTGGGTCAGTGTCCCACCACAGGTGACACCAACAGGAGCTGAGAAATGGTGGTTGGGAGGAGCCCCAGGGAGCAAAGGTGGGGTGAAGGGAGCATGAGTAAGGAAGCTCTGCTGGGTCTGCCCTGGTCAGCCCATGAAGCCTCATTCTGGAAGCTACTTGTGAGCTGAGCACTAAGAGGTGAGCAGAGTTTGGGAGAGATGACCTTGTGTCTGTGTGGGCGTGTGTGTATGTGCCTGCATGCATGCATGTGTGTGTGTCTGTGTAGGTGTGTGCACAGG
This sequence comes from Equus caballus, assembly GCF_041296265.1. Classification (NCBI taxonomy): domain Eukaryota; kingdom Metazoa; phylum Chordata; class Mammalia; order Perissodactyla; family Equidae; genus Equus; species Equus caballus. Next base: position 5,409,249 of record NC_091684.1, read on the forward strand.
CACACACATGATCGTTCCAGGCTGAGGAAACTGCAGGTGAGCAGGTGCTAAGCAAGAAAGTGACCCACAGAACTCCTGTATGGCCCAAGCTGTGCATGAGGTAGTGTGTAGACTTTTGACTGACCAAATAGCTAGGGAAGGGAGACTGATGGGAGAGGAGCCAGACACACAGCAGGGGTAGCCATGCAGACCCTGAAGATCAGACTAAGGAGGATGGAGGTACCATTTAATGTGGCAGCATGACATGCTACATGCTGTTTTTTTCATACCTAAGTCAGGATGTCTCGAGAAAGGTTATAAAGAGGGAGGGATGAAACATGGCACCTGTGAAGGAGCCCATTCAGCCTGTAGAGGATAGGGGGTGATGGCCCACTGGGGTGGCAGTGCTGGGGGGGCGGTGAAGAGAGTGGGTCCAGAGACCATCAGCGAGCTGATCGCCCAGGACTCATTTGCCTGAATGAAGTCAGTAGAGGAGAGGAAGGGGTACAGATTCTGATCTGAGTGTCTGGCTTGAGTGGGTCATGCTGAGGAAGGGAACACTGGGGAAAATCCATTTGGTGGAAGATTATGAGTTCTGTTTGGGACGTTTGAGTTTTGAGATTAAGGGGACATGCTGAGTAGCATTTGATCCCATGAGTCTGAAATTCAGAAGAGTAGCCCAGGCTGGGACATCTGTGGCTTTGAAAGCCATGGGCCCTAAACGCTGTGGATTGTTGTGAGGAGGGTAGAGTGGAGGGCTGGGCTTGACTCTGGAGGAACTCTTGGCGGAGCAGGAACTCCAGGCGAGGAGGTGCTTGGAGGAGGAGGGCAGGGCAGAGAGAAGGCTCGCCTGAATTCATTCTGCTGAGAAGTCAGTGACGCCGGGCTGAAAAGTGCTCATGCACTTAGGGGCCCAGAGGTCATCAGTGACTTTCGCAGAGGATCATGAAGAAGTGGGGAAAGGGAATGGAGAAAAACCTCCAGAAGCCTGTCTGCAAATGGCAAAATGGGAGGTCAGACAGAGCCAACACCCCCAACTTGGGTCCACATGGCCCCCAGCCCAAGCTCTTCCCCACTCACTGAACCTGCAGCCGATGTTCGCCAGCCCGAACAAGGAAAGCAAGTAGGAACACGTGTGTGGGTCAGGCAATGGGGGCTTCCAGGTGCAGGAGAAATGGAGGTCAGTCCAATGAAATCACTTAAATGTTCTAAGCCTCCATACCCACCAACGCAGATTATAATTACACTGCCGCCATTTAGTTTGTTCCTCGTTAGTCAGATGAGAAAAAGAACTGAGTTATGGCAGCTCTTATCCTTTGAGAGCCTGGCATACCTCTTGGAGGTAAATCACGCGTTGAGAGAGAAGGAACTGCTTGCGCTGCAGCAGGGCCAGCTGGCATCTGCCAGCATGTGCCACCCGGGCTGGGCAGCAGCTGGAGGGCAGGGCCGAGGCGTCCCTTTGTGCCTTCGTGATGGAAACTCTGGACACGGATACAAAGGAATACAAATTAGTGGCAGAGTGAAAATGACTCTGGCTCTCGCCAGCATTCCCGTGAGCAGCACATGCAAGCACGCACGCAGGACGAGGTCTCCATCCTGCAGAGGCTCCCTGTGCGGGGCCGTGGCGCTCCAGCCCGATTCCTCGGGGCCCAGGGAATGGTCTGAGCAGAGCACACTGCAGCCAAGAAATATATGGAAACTGTAAATCAAAAGCATAAAATATATGAATGAAGAGAAAATGCACTTTAGCTGTAAGAAGAGACATCTGTTGGGCTCCATATAATATAATTAACAACTGGAACCAAGCTGAAGCGAGGGATGGTTGGTGTCCCCTTGGGAAAATGCCCCATGTTTGTCAGGCTGACCTCATGAAGCCTTGGGAAGAAATTTACAGGATCACCTGAGACCAGTGGGAAGTAAAACACTCATGCCTGTTGGAGGTGATGTTCTCTGTTCAAAAATGTTCACTTGGTCGAAGATGAATGAGAAAGGGCCAGTTTACTTTCGTATAAAGAGCAGCATATCTTTTCTACTCAATTATTCTCTTTCCTTGATTGGATTTTTTCATGGCCTGTTTCTCCTACTGCTTTTGGGAGAAATATGTCTCCAGTTTGCTGATATCCTGCTCTGGGCCATACGTCCTCCTGTCTGATCAATTCAGAACCACGGTGTGACCTCGCAGGGGCAGGCATGATCCTTAGCCACATTTTTTTTCTTTTAGATGAAGAAACTGCTTGAGAAGCAGTTACTCTATTTGCAAGAGCTCCCCCAGCTGATTCGTGAAGGATCTTCAGCTCACACTCGGGCCCCAGTCCCAGGACTCACCCCTCAAAGTGCAGCCGTCAAGAAGAAAGCGCCTCAGTCTGCTCAGAGGCATTCTCCTTGGACATGGGCAGTGCCCCAGCATCTTAAGGAAGCAAACTAATTGCACAGTTAAAGCCGATTTTGAGAGTCAAAAGCCTAGATTTTGTATTTACTGCCATAGAGTCAATGTGGGTTTTGTGGCGATTCTGGAAACAGCCTTTGTTCAATTGAAATGACTCTGATAGCCTCTTAAAAATGAACACAAGCATGCACATCGGTTTAATTTTACATTTTTCTCTGGGAGTTTTGGAGGAATCTATCTATTTGTTGGAAGGAAGCTTTACGAGGATGGCCTCCATCTCTGTGTTCCTTGTCTTCCATCAAACACCCTGGGGACCTACTTGCTTGGTGAGTCAGAAGCCAGTGTTTCAGGTGCATTTCTGACTTTTCATTCTGCCATCTGAGGCCCTGGATGTTAAAATATCAGTATGTGAACATATAAGTATATGCACATTTATGTTTCATATATAAAATTTACATTGTTTTTATAATTGCAGCCTTTTATAATTTTAGCTTATGTGTAATTGTAGATTGACATTATCAACTGACAGTATTTTGAATGTCCTTTAGTGTCATGACATAATTCCTCGTATTTCTATCATGCCTACATCTAATTTGCATATCTTCTCTTTCTCCCCCAAGTTTAGGGCTCCTTATGCTCCAGCCCTCCTACCATTGGTGAACCGACCTTTTCTCTTGGCTTCAACAAGGACCAGTTGCTCGAACCTCAAGAATCTCTACTTCCCAAGCTCCAGACTCTGTCCTCTGGTCCTTGGGGAGACATCTTCATCTGGGAGTCCTATAGATGCCTCAATGCGTGAGTCCCAAACTGGACTTGTGCCTCACACCCCACATCTATGCCTCCTTCTCTCAGTTCTTGTCATGCTTGTTCCCCTGATCACCCAAGTCAGAAACTCGAGAGACATCCTAGCCTCCAAATTTTTATTTTTTCACTATCTAAATATTATCAGTCAACGAGTATCCAGTTGGATACTATCCTATAGGTAGGTAATTTAACCAAAGAGTTGGCCTGCTCATTCTCTTTCATAACCCTCTCCTTAGGTTGGTGGAATCACCATGTACCTGTCTTCCAAGTTAGAAGTCTGAGTCATCCTTGATTTCCATTCTTCCTTATGTCCCAAGCTCAGTTATCTCCATGTTCTAAAAAATCTGTTTCGCAAACCAGAACTACACTAGTTCCCGTCTAGACCACTCCCAACCCTCTTAACTGTTCCCCTTGTACCTGACTTTTTCCCCTTAATCCCAACCCCCACACTGCTGCCAGGGATCTAGCTAACATAAAATTCTTTGAAATTTTTGAGGGACACCTTGCCACCTACAAGTTAACGTGGCCAGCTCCAGAGCGTAATCTCTCACCTTTCCCAGTCTACTGTCTGTTTCTCCATCTTCATCTCCTGCCACGTGCTGCTTTTCACAGCACCAAACAGCTCAAAGTGCTTTGGAAAAACTACGCCACCTCCAGGCAGTCTCTCAGGCTTCGTATTTCTTTAATACACACTCCATCATCTGGTTAACTCCTCGTCATTGTCTCCAGCAGTGATGATGCCATTCTGATAGCCACACAGCCCTCTCTGTGACCTATACGGTCCTGGGCATATCCATCATTTCACCTGCTGCACTGAATTATGGCAGTTTCTTCATATCCCTGTCTTCTCCGTGGTAAGTGAGGTGCTTGTAGGCGGTATCTTAATCATTTTCCTGTCTCAAGGCCCAGCTCAGGGCTTGGCACAGGGTAAACATAAAGAAATACTCAATGAGTGAATGAATAAGTGAGTGAATACAGGATATTTTCCAGACATGTTTCAATGCAGATGCCTTACCAGGGGGAACCAAGTCATGCAGAGTTGGTCTCTTCTGGCATTTTCAGCTCACCTCCCACAACTCTCCCGTAACCATTCTAAGTTGCCAATGACTTAATGGTCATTCCCTCTTACATTTTCTCCCTCAGTAATCTCATCCACAATCTTGGCTTCGATTTCTACCTATTCTTGGATGAGTCTCAAAGGTGCATCTCTAGCCAGACTTCTCCTCCGGGGTCCACATCTGTTGAGCCAGCTGCCTGTTTGGAGCTCTTACTGGTACCTACAAGTCAATGTGCCTCACCTCTGAACTGTCCTCTTGCAGGTTCCCTTTCTTGGTAAATGATACCACCATCTGTTCCTGGGAACAGGCAGAAACAGGAGTCATTCTGGGTCCCTTTCTTTAAATCTCCCCTCACCCATCTCCAATTCATCACCAACTCTGGAAGAATTTGCGTCTCATTTATTCATCCAACAGATATTTGTGAGACACCATTTATGTCCCGGGCTCTCATGTGGGCCTAGGGAATTCAATGGTGAACAAGACCAGTAAGGCCCCTGATCTCCTGGAGTTTACATGAGGGAAGAAATAGTCAACAAATATGTCATTTAACTAGATAGTAAGAAATCCTATCAACACAGTGAAATATGATTGTGACTGGAGGGGAAAGGGCAGTGTGGTAAAAACTGCTGATTGCCCACCCAATATCCACACTCCTTTTCTTCTTTACTAATAAAAAACCTGATTTTATTTGGGGGTAGCTATGTGCTTAGCCAAAAACACAGCAACACAATAAAAAATAAGCTTCATTTCCAGCCCTCTTTGCCACAAGCGTGGCCATGTGACACAATTCTGGTCAAAGAGATGTAAGAGTTGGTGAGTTGGTGTCTGAGAAATGAGTGCCCTCCAGATAGAGGTGCCTTCCTAGGCCTTCTGTGGATTCCATCTTCTTTTCTGGAATGTGAGCAAGAGGTTTAAACTGGGCAGCCTCAGGTAGCCAGGACTGGCTGAGAGGATGAAAGTCCTTGCCAAGGGTGCCAGAGCAGAAGGAAAAAGAAGTGGGGTTCTAGAGCCACTGCACCAGCCCTGGATGATGGTCTCCAACCTTCTTGCTTTGTGAGAAAAACATGCCCCGACCCCATTTGGCCGAGCCTCTGCAGCCTAGTGTACAGACAGAGAGCTTCTTAAGTACCCAAGAGACTCATCTACATGTCTCCTCCCCCACACCACCAGTAGACCAGGGCAGTGGCTTCCTGGCTGGTGAGCCAGCATCCATGAGGGCCTCCTGCAACACTTCGCCACACTGCAGTCAGAATACTCCCTTCAAAGTGTAAATTTGATTGATCTCCCTGCTTCCCACAGTTGTTAGCACAAAGACAGAACTCCCTCATGTGGCCTCAGGGCCTGCAGCGCCCACCAGGCTCCCTCCCCATCTTTCTCCACTCTCCATGCTGGGCTCCCAGCCTCCGTAGACTCTTCTCAGCACTCGTACTCGCCTTGTTCCCTAATCTACTTTCTTCTTCCCTCTCAACTAACTGTGGCTCTCTCTTATCCCTCCTTTAGAACTTAGCTTTACTTCCAGGCCCCCATGGAAACATTTCCTGGTCTCTCTGTCCGCGTTGTCTACCTAACACGTTCTCTCATACACAAGCCTGCATCCCTCCCAAAAAGAACCTTTGGACAGGGTATTTTGCATTTGTTTGAGGGACTTTTTGATCATCTGAATGTCGGAACTGTTTTTGTCTCCTATTATAATTCCAGAATCTAGCACAGTGCTCACCCCCAGAGTATCTGTGGTATAAACGGATGCACAAATAGATGAATGCTCTGGCTCTTCTCCATGGGCTGTTCCCTTTGCTTCTCATTTCTTTCTCCTCCTGGGCATCTACAACTATCCTTTAAGATTTAGAGAATCAGTAGATGGTGTTTCAACAAATTAAATGAGACAATGTCAGTACATAATCAGTGCAGGGTCTGACAGAGTAAGCCCTCCATAAAAATCAGCCATCAATGGTAGCCATTCTCTTTGCTTTGAGTCCATTCTCTCTGGACAGAGTTAGGTCTTTCTATAATTCCTGGTCTATTTGTAGAATGTATATACACCCAGAAATGTTTACAGAAACACTCTATCCCTCCCTCTACCAGGCTAGAAATACCTCTAAGAGATGAAAGCATATTTCATTTGTTAGTCCTACATAATCTTTTCCAGCACAACCAACAGATTCTAAAATCATTGGAGTCAATTAATTTTACCTAAAAGAAGACTGCAGCTTGGAAATGCTGAGTTCTCCCATAGCTGGAGGGAAGCGATGGAGCCAGGCTCAGGCTCAGGAGTGTTGACCAAGGCTCTGGTCCTTGTCTCTGTATGTTGATGCCCCAACACTCCACTTTCCAAGATTTACGTATTTTTAAGGAATGTGATGACTAACATAAGGCAATTCTCAGTATTTACACAAAAATTCCTATCTTTGTAATATCTCCCTAGAAGACAATGAATTTTTTTTCTCTCTCAGTGAACTCTAGCCTGTGTAATTATATAGGGAATTAAATTGTTTATCTGAAAATATTTTTTCCCCAGCGGTATCAGTTCTCCAGTTAGTCACGATCCCTTTAAAATAACCCTGGCACGGCATGTGTAGGACAAAGTAGTTGTGAAACCTAAACGTCCTGTGGTTTCTCTCATTTCCATTGACTTGGTGTGAGCACCTCTCACTCAACAGAAATCTATTTCACAGAATTCAGAGCCGGGGGAGTTGAGGAGTCAAGACACCTGGTAGAATAGCCTTCCTTGGCCTGCGGGCGCCATGGAGAGTTGTGCTGCCATCTTGAGCCCACCTCCGTGTCCCTGCTGCCAGTGCCAGTTTGAGCGGCTCACTCCTGTTTCCGAATGAGTTCTGACTAAACGCCGTCAACCATATGACAGGGTCTAACAAATATCAGCACTCTGCCAGGTTCAATAAACACCCTTTTCAGGGTAATGGTCCTTAATGAGGACGCCAGCCATCAGTTAGGTTGGGAACACACTATAATTATTACTGGGCAAAGATGTCTGGAAAGAGACCTGCAGGTTTAAGGATTGGAACAATGTGGGGGAGGGGAGCTCATAAAAAAAATTGCCTTAGTTCTAAACTTTGTGCTGGTGGGAGGAAAAAAAAACAACTGAAGTTTTAAGGATTATTTCCAAAACGATGTCTACAATTTATCTAGAGATCTAGGGGTTAAATAGTCACTCATGTAATCTGTGCCAAATTTTATGTATCTATAATTAAGTCAATGAGAGGATCGGAAACTTGCTTGATGGAGCACTTGGCTAAATTGGATCTATTACATGGAGCAAGGAACACCTTCCATCAAAATAATCCTTTAGGGTCTGCCATGAATGTCATGGATGTTTCCATCATAGCAGCTGAGACAGCCTTTGCCCCCAAGGAGCTCAATATATTATGGCTGTGTTTGTGTATAGCTCATCTCCCCAATTATAAGACCGAAACTATTAGACACCACCTTAAAGGTACAGAAAAAAGGTCCATCCCAGCTGGGAGGAGGGCAAGATCACTTTTGGATTGGAGAGGCAGGAAGCGTTCCTTGGAGGAAGTTTCATTTCATTTCATTTATTCATTCAACGCTAATTTGTTGAGTGTGCGCTCTGTTCCAGCTGGCCCTGGAGATTCAGAGATGACTGAGATAGGGCCCTGACTGGAAGATGACAAAGTAGAATGTGGGAGACTTACTCAATAGGTCCTGAAGGATGGTGAGGATTTTGACAGGTAATTGAGCGTGGGGGAAGAGCATTCTGTAAATTGACACGGGCTGAATGATTGGGATGAGAACATTTAGGAGGTTGTCAGTACCGAGAAAAGAACATAACTTTTATTGAACACCTACTGTGCACCAAGCACTGCCACAAATTCAACATATTTTACCTTGATAATGCTACAATAACCCTCTGAAGTAGGAATATTTTTAGCACGATTTTATAGAGGCACAAATGGAAGCTTAGGGAACTGTATTCATCTAAATTTACATGGCTAGCAAGGGGCAGGTGGGGACTTCATTCCCTGCTCTTTCTTCCACCTCTACGAGTTGCCTAGAATACAGAGTATAGATAAGGAAGAGGGCCAGGGGGCTGAGAAGGATACGAAACTGGCTATGGAGGGCCCTGAGTGCCAGCTAAGGAAACTGTTCTCTTAAGTGTGAATTTAAATCCAATTAGATGAGTGATGTGGTCGGCAGAAAGATCATCAGGCAGAAGAAGTGGTGGCGATGGATTGGGGAGGAGCACTGGGAACGGAATCGGGGATGGGAGGTGAGGACAGTTGAGGAGATGGATGAGAAATGCTTAAAGTGGTCCCAGACTGGGGGTTACAGTTGGCTCAGAAATTGGAAGGGAGGCATGGAGGCGGTGACACGGTGAGGGCCATGTGGAGGACAGTACATCCAGGGTCTCGTTCTTTTCCACAGTTGAATCAAGAGAAGCCTCTTGGGTTAGGAGAGTGAAATGGTCCCCCAGGAGAGACGAGCCCTCCTCCCTTACTTGCTTTAAATAGGTTGTTTCTAATTCAAACCTGAACATACAAGCAAGTTAGAATGACAATTAGAAAACATAATCTGTGCTTTCACAACAGACAGAATGAATCCATTTTGGGGGAGGTGGGTGGGTGTTGGAAGCTTATATCATTTTTGAAGTCCCTCAAATTACACATACAAAACTGTTATGAGAACTCCCAGGGGCTTGCAAGGTGCCCACACAAATGAGAGCCCCAAAACTTAAGACTTAGCTTAACAGTGAATCTCGCCCTGACTGTGGGTATTGGCTTATGGAAGCTCATGCACCCGGGCCAGATGGAGACTGCCCCTACTTGAGACACCGGACAAGCTTCCTCTGGAATGTTTTTCTAGAATGATGATTCTCTACCAGAATCCACCGTAGTCTGCTCCTGATCCTATATTTGAGTTATCCATAGTAAAATATCAGGCCGGCTTCCCTTCGACTGCTAGCGTACTTCTGGGCCTCCTTCCAACCTGGTGTACATTCAGGAGACGGCAACAGATTTTAATATTAATCAAAGCCAAGCATAATTAGGAAAATAAATCTGCTACAAAAAGTGTGGTGTAATATATTCCGAACTCCAAGGGAAACCACAGATGAGTCCTTCTTTGGATATCTAGTGAAACAAAAAAAATGGAATTGTCCAACACAGAATCATTGTCTGGTTTCGGCTGCACAGGCTTGGCCTGGAGAAATGATCTCATCGAGACGTGGGCCGTAACTTTATACGTTGTGCAGACATAAGTACAGTAGTTTAATCTTGATATTTTTTCAAACACAGAAATTTTAAATCAGTGTGAACATTAGCAATAGAATTTTGCAAAAGAAAACAAGAATATTGGTCATCTATGACCACAATCTTTACAATTTGGGTGACTATATAATACAGAAAATAGTTATAGGAGATGTCCCATTGTGACAATTTTCTGAGCCAAATCAGCAATGGCCATCTCATTAAAGGTAACGAAGGGAAACACCCCTTTCCACCACATGCTAATTTGACGTTGAAATCAGCATATTTCCTGGGAATGTGTGTCAATATTACTGAGAACAAGGAACATCCCCTTTTAGGAGAATCTTAGCATGGTGCTGCATAAGACATTGCTTCTTGACCCAATGTTCCCACCGGTATTATCAATGATGCTATAAGATCTTTAACATATCAATATTTTTAATGAGTTGTTTCTTACTGAAGACATATCAATTGTTAACTTTTTCTTCTACTTGGGGATTCTGCAGATGATTTTAATCACAGTAACACTGGGAAATTAATTTCCTTTCATTCTCCTACAAAGAATTCTCCTATTGGGCAAAGCTTGCTATTTCTCTTAATTATTTTTGACGTCACACTGATGACTATTATTTTTCACTACATTAAAGAGCAGAATAAGTTTCTGCAAAAAATGAATTAAATTAACGTAAACAGATATAGTTAAGTGCATTGTTGTGCTCTAAACTGGTAGAGAAATCTGATTGAGAAGGAAAACGTTCAAGTAATTTAAAAGAAAAAAGGTTTAATTATCAAGATTTCTAAGAAAGATGATGATGTGCTCAGTATGGCCCCTAAAAGACGGAGATTGATTTCTTTCTGAAGCAGATATCCAGAACTAGACATCAGGAGCAATTAAAAAATGGTGGTCTTTTGTAAATTACTCCCAGAAGAAATCTTGGAAATCTTTCATTTTAGTCATTTCGGTCCAGTGAACCATAAAACCATTATGAAGGAACAAAAATACTAGGGAGAAAATTGAAATACAACAGTAATTAACAATATGAATATATCAAAATAAAAATGAATTGGAAAGATAACGGTCATCACATAGGCAACAGGAAATGAAAACATTAAAACCTTCCCCAGATCAAATCTAAAGTAAAAGACACTCAAGGCAAACAGAGCAGATCAGGTGCTGTTTTCTAAGATTGAAACCGAAAGACTATTTGTAGCATCTCTCAAAATGTACAGTGAAGGTATCGTTGAAGGTTTGTTTTTCTTATTTTTAAAAATAATTCCTAGTTTTGCAAAAACACTTTTGCGAGTGTGAGGTACGTTTTCTATTTACTTTAGAATCATAGTTAATAACCCCCATCTCAGATTTTCACTCTTTATTTCCATATGCTAAATGCCAACAAAGAATAATAGAAGAAAATGATGGAACTGTGCTGCTATCACAAACACGGATTTCCCTGTGGGTTCTCTAATACTTTACAGACAAATGTTAAAGATTTATTGCACATGAACATCAAACATGGTTTTACTACAGTTCTCATTTGGATCAAATTGACACATTTTACATTCATTTTAGCCTAATGAGATTCTTTCACTACACATTATATTCTGAGTGACCCCGTACATTAAATTTGTGGCATGGAACAAACCCATTGGTATAACAAAGCCCTATTCTTACTGGTTTCTTAATTTACAAAGGAGAGAAAACAGTTTAGCAAAATCATAAATCTTGAACAAATGAATGTATTAATCGCTACTCAACAGAGAATACAAATACTCTGTAGATAGGTTGTGTTATGCATGAGGTTCGTTTGCAGCATTGATGGCTAAACTCTTCTAGACTTGGATTATAAGCTGAATATTCAACAGTTCAGGCATATTTCATAATTCAAATCGAGGGACTTAGTAAAGACAAGTTACAATCTTGACAAGGATGGAAAATTCGATTTGCACTTCGTTCTAAAATCAGTGCTAATGGACTGCCATGAGTCCGTGTTTACTTTGGTGAACAATTACTTATTTTTAAAAATCAGTCTTATAAAATACTCTTGTTGCTGAATCCTAATGATAAGGAATGCCATGGAAGTTTGCATGGCAGCAGCTATAATGCTGTTCCTCAAAGAGGGAGGAGGTGACCTTGAAAGGAGGTGAAAAGAAACTAGAAAATGTTAATTAAAATTATTAGCGCTGTTTGAGGTGCTTATCTTGTTTACTGCTAAGGTGTTACTCCCTTCTGCATAATTAGGGGTAATTTTACTTACTTTCAAGTCTGTAATTTTAAATATCACAAAGTTTTATCTTCCAGCATGAAGTAATTCATTATTGGTTTGTATGTAGCTGCTTGATGTTTTAATCAATATATGCAACTTCCACAAGTCTGTTATAATTTATCTAGAGGTTTTATATATCTTTCGGATGGCAGGTTTTTCATGGTACGCGAATTGAAATCTTTTGTTTGTTTGTTTTGCTGGGTTTTAACATCATTCTAGGTTTTTGATGTGGGAAAAGATTTTTACTTGATCCGTCCTTTTATATTTCTTTATGTCCAAGATTTTACAGGCCAGTAATATTGGCAAAATAAACTTCTTTGAGGTCTACTCTATTTGGAAAGAAAGAACTTCTGCCACTTAATCAAAAAAATCCCCCAAATATTTGTACACGTTGTAAGAAATAAATGTCTTATTGTTGTATTTTAAATCTAAATAGTCTATGCTTTTAGCTGTTGCTAGAAATTTGCATAGGCAGCCTAATTTCATATTAAAATTAATTATTGAAGGTCTCAATGTTCAGGAAGTGCCCAGATGACATAACCAGGGTTCTTACGCATAGTTATACTTTAAAATATACTTTTAAAATAAAACTTTCTAAGTTTTCCTACAGAATCTTCTATTTTTTGAAAAGTTTTTCTCAGTGGAAAGTAGAGGAACATATAAGGTTGATTTTTTTTTCATTTATAATAAATTGTGACTTTCTTTTTCTTAAGTAAACTGACAAAAGACTGTGAAGGTTAATTTTTCTCCGTGTAGATCTGTAAAAGAGTCATTAGGTTAAGACACACTCCTGGTACATGATTTTAATTAAACTGTAACAGGGAAATGTTCAGTACTAATATCAAAGGGCATCTTCAGTTGATTACTATGTTTTTAGCTCAGTGATTTGCCTGAAGATTTGACTGTTTGGAAACCATCCACAGAAATACCAAGTGGCATCTTAAAGGTGCACAACTGGAGTTCCTGAGAATATCACCCCACCTCTGTTTAGAGTAGCATGATAGTGAAATTCAAAGTTGAATATTCCAGAACAGGTTTGAGATTACCATTCACCGATTCTACAGGGAATCAAGCGCTTACTTCTCTAGGATAAGTGGGAACCAGAGCGAGTTCATGCCCTCAGTCAGAGCCCGGTTTTGTGGATTATTCCCAAGTATGCTGAATGGTCCCTCATGGCTCAACAGAGTTAATGACCCTCCCAGAGAACTTTCTGAACCTGGCAAAACACTGTCCTCCATTAAGATCCCCCACACGGTGTTCCCATCACACTTGCTCGGTTACGAGTAGCTCTCAACAACCCCATCGGCCCCACAGGAAGAGCCCTTTAAAAAGTGCTGATGAAGCAGTCATAGTTACTTAACAAAAGATGTGCAAGGAGCTCCCCCAGTGGAGGCAGGGTGACTTAAGCCTGTACGAGAGCAAGGCGTGGCACTTGCTCCGTCCTCCTGACCCCTCATTCTCTTGCTTTGTCTCCTTGAAGCTGCCAATCCCACGAGTCTTTCTCAGGATCAACCACAGTGGTTTCCTAACTGGACCCAGACTGTTGTCCTCTTACCCTCCACTGTCCGTAGGGCGGTCAAGATCCTTTCTTTTGAGAGCATATCAGGTCATGTCATGACAATGCTTAAAACGCTCCATGGCTTCCATCATACAGAGAGGAAAAGCAATGGCTGGAGGGCCCTCTCCATCTCATCTTGTATCCCTACACAGCCCCATCTTACCTGTCTTCTCCTTGTTCCTCAAAAAGTCAAGCTGTCCCCAGTGGGCCTTCCTCCTGTCCCACAGAGCACGCAGACCTCCCCTAGACATTGGCATCCACAGAGAGGCTCCCCAGAGACCCTGAGCAGCGCCCTTGGAGATCTACAGCACGTTCCTTGGCTTTACGGCCATCTCCACACTCAAGACTAATGGCCCCTTGTTGCTCTGTTTCTTTAGTTGGTGTTTGTCTGTAAGCTTCCCTCACCTACCCAGTCCTTCCCAAGGAGGGCCTTGCCTGCCATGTTCTCCATTTTGTCCTTAACACCTGGGAAGGCACCTGGGAAGAGCTCCCTGAGAGTCTGCAGAATCCAATAGCATGATTCAGCACCAGTGAGGCATCTGTGCATGCCGCCTAGCCTGGGTGGAGGAGCTGGGGGCCCGGCCAGCTAGGGCTGTTCCTTGTTAAGAAGTCACCCTTCTTCCCTCTTCCAAGGTCCTTTGCCATATCTGCCAGTGGGAGCCTGCAAGGCCAATGCAAATCTCCCCTCTCGGGAGATTACTCTCAGCATTGCTCAAGTAATCTCACATGAAGATGTTGTAGGTACCTTTGCTAGGCCACAGCATCACAGTTCCCTGCACCCCAACTGGTAATGGGAGAGGTATCTACACACGGTAGTCACAGAGGCTTGTCCTATTGGTGAGTGAGCTCCCCATGGGACTTCGCCCACTGTAGGAATCAGGGTGCGCTATATAGAACTGAAGCCTGTGGTCCCTTGTGGAGCAGAAGATGGCAGTACACTCAGCCCTCGGTATCCACAAGTTGAGCATCCGTGAATTCAACCGACTCTGAATGGATTCGCAGTTAGTTGAATACGAGGATATAAAGCCTGTGGATACTGAGGGCCAACTGTATTCATTGTACTAGGCCATTTTACATAAGGGACTTGAGCATCTGCCAATTTTGGTATCCATGGGGTTCCTGGAACCAATCCCCCGTGGATACTGAGGGACGTCTGTACTGGGTGACCTTTGCCGGGGCAAGAACTTTGAATTGTTTGCCCAGTAGCAGGGAGGAGGAGAAGACTATGCATCTGCTCAGTGCCGTTGACCCCGCAGTTGTATGGGCTCCCCATGCTGGTGGCTGATTATCAGGGTTCGCGGCTCAGTCCTAGCTCTGCCTCGGCCGTTGCTTCAGACCCGGTGAGGTCATGCCAACCACCAGGTCTTCCTGCAGGCCCGTCCGTGGACCACTTTCTACATGTTTACTAACATCTTGCTCCCTCTGTAATGAAGGTGAGGGAACTCCAGCTAAAGCTTTGCGGGACTTCACAATTCCTTCTCCAACCTAAGAAATCACTTCTCCCTCCCGCAGAATAAACATGGTGCCCTCACAACACGTGGTGTCGGGCTCTAACCTGGGTACCTCCTTCTCCTGTGGTTAGACCCTTGCCCACTACCAAACACTGTTCTTGGAACAATATTAATTGTCAGGAAAATGTGAAAAACCAATGATTGTATATGGTGAGTAAATTGATCAGTTTGAGAGACTGGGGAATTTTGAGGACTCCAGCTACTACTAGTAATAATAATAATATTAATAACAATTCTGAGAGTGATGGGAGCAATCATAGTCACAAGAGCCTTAGATAGTCTACCCATTGTATTGATAAGCAATCAGGCTCAGACAGAGGAACTTGTTGGAAGCCACATTGCTGGAAGTGCCTGCCTGACCTGGGATCTGAAGCCACATCTGAACAACTTGTTGCATCCTCTCGCTCCTGCACAAAGACCATCCTGTCAACCTAAGTGACATCAGACAAAACCAAAGGGAATCATTTTTTTAAAAAAACCCTGAGGTTCTGGGGCAGTTTCTCTTCTCACTGTCTAAACCTCCTACAGATTGAACACTTATCAATATGATGGTGATGGATTGGACACAGGGAAGGCTGGAGAGCCTAAACCAAGTTCCTTTTTGAGTCCATGGTATGTTTGCTCAGAGCCAAAGGCCAAGGGGATTTATATAGTTGTTGGAAGTATTTCCCCCGAGGAGTTACGAAACATTCTGCAATAGCTGTTTTTTATAATAAACTCTGAGATAGACTTGCTTCCAACTTGCTTGCCTGCTTATCTTACTGGTTCACTGTTAATAGTCCCCCGGGAGCTGCAAAAGATGGGAGAAGAGGGGGAGATGCAGGAGACAGAGAGGAAGTTTCAGAGGGAGACAGTGATGACCCAGACCTCAAGCCACTGAGAACATGTAGAGAAGTGACACTTTGTGACCTGGCTCGTTCAACTTCCCCTTCTCCTCCACCCCCAATCTTCACAGAGGCTGTCGACCACAACCACAATATTCTTCAAGAATAAGACAGAAACATCATTTTCCTACAAGAAAACTACCTTTCTCCTCTTACTAGTGGTGAACTCTGTCAGCGGGAAATTTCAAGAGCAATGGTGGACTTCTACATGACCGCCTTCCAGCCAGGAGCCATCACTTGGTAGATGGCCCAGAGGAATCTTTGTGCGTGAAGGATGAGGCCCTTGGAAGGAGATTAAAAAAGAGTCTTTGAATGTTACAACTGGAAAGGAGCCTTGGCGCCATGCACAGACAACTTCCTTGCTCTTCAGATGGAAAACAGAGTAGGGACTTATCCAGGGTCATAGGCCAAGACGTGCTGATTCTGTGCCCTTTAAAAATAGATACTGATTCTTTTTCTAAGAAGTCTTATCTGCCCCATGGTTTTGAACACTCTCTATATTCCACTGACCCCTAGGCATGTCAACCAGCCCGACTCCTCCACTGAGCACTGGATTCTTAAGTCTACCCATCAGCCCAACCTGTCCCAAACAGAAATCTTGACTTTCGCTTCCCTCCGTATAAAAATATATCTCCTCTTTCACTCTCCCCCACTTAGTAAATGGCACCACCATTTATTCTGTTGTTTAGGCCTGAAGCCTAGAAGGAATCTGTGATTTCTCTCTTGCTCTCTCACTTCACTACCATTCCAACAGCAAGTCCTGTGCTGACTCTACGCACATTTCTATCTCTGCCACCATCAACCCGATTCTAGCCACACCATTCTCCTCGGGACTTCCAGAAGAGCCTCTGAGACACTCTCTCCTTCCACTCTGGACCCTTGAGTGCCCATCCTGTAAACAGAGGCCAGAGGGACCTTTCCATAACATAAAGCATATTATACAAGCTCCTGCTTAACAGCCCCCTACTGCCCTCCCCTGGCTTCCCAACATTGGCTGGAGAATCTGACTCCTGTCCAGCCTCTGATGGCCTCTGTGGCCATGCTTCAGGCTTCTCCAGCTCCCCCTCAGTGGCTTCCTCTTTGTCCTTCACACATACCAAGCAGTTTTTTCTCAAAACCTTCAGTTGGCATTTCTTACACTCACAGAATTTCTCTCTAGAGCTTGTCAGAGCTGGTCCTCCTCATTCTTCATGTCTCAGACCTGGAGCGCCTCCTCAGGGGGTCCTCCCTGACTACTTTCTCTAGAATCATGGACTTGCCACATGACTTCTGCTTTTCTTCTTACCAAGACCATTTCAGAAACTGATGTACCTGGACGTCAGCCCCATCAACTTACAGCAAGACAAGCACTTTGACTCCTTCATTGCTTTACTGCCCGCCTGGCCCAGGGCTGGGCTCAATAAATGGGTATGAAATCAATACCGAAAATAATAAGATACCTGACAATATGAATATACTTAATGTCATGGAAATATACACTTAAAAAGGGTTAGTGCTGGATTTTATGTTGTATACATTTTACCACGATTAAAAAAAATTAGAACCAATTTGATTCCTTCTTGGCAGTCTGCTCTAGAAAGGCTCAGAAAGTTAGTGCCAGAAGGAGAAGTGGAGCCACAGAGAGTGGCCTGATCCACAGATTGGCAGAGTTGGACACAAGGGACTTTAGCATCTGTTGCTAAGGAGATGCTGAAATAACAGATCTCTACAGCTGTGTTGTATGCTAAACAATAAAATATTTTCCAACTGAAAAAGACAGACACCAGAAATTATGTGTTAATATACGTACCCATATTCCATGCCATCACACAAACTTACCTTTCAGACCATTTCAGTCTCACCGAAGAATTTATAGTTAGCTTGCACAGAAATAACTAAGACGAAATACATAAAAATAAGCTTCACATTCGGGCAGCAGCATACACGTGCTTTACACATTACAGCATCATCTTATTCATCTTCGTAGAGGTAGACAATGAGAACAAAAACGTCCTGCAGACTGAAGAAGCAATAAGAAGGGCCATGCAGCCTGCAGCTGAGACCAGTGGCTGGGAGGGACCATTTCATCCTCACGCCATCTGCTCCTGATTCCCTCAGTGTAGCTCGGCCTGAAGTTCCTATAGGTATCTTTGAATTGGAGGAGAAGGGGAGAAATCAAAAGCTTTAAACTTATTCTTAATTTGTTTTTCACGTACTTAAAAAATTTCGGGAGTTGTATACATTGCAATTTTAGAGAGAGTTCTGCACAGTCCCAGTGGGTATAAGATTAAAAGCAGCAGTTGGTCCCAGTACTAAGTAGCAAAAAGGAGATTTCCGAAGCAAATTTTTCATGTTCACAGCAGTTTTCCCATTTAGAAACCCTGAACACAGGCTTAAAACAGCAAAGTGAAAATAAGCAAAGTTACAGGTGATAGAGAAACCTAGAAAATTCACGAGTTTCATAAGAAGCACAATTGTGAATGCTTCCCCTCCAGCCACATCTCTGTGCCATTAGGGGCAGGGAACTCATAGATTTGAAGCTTACCATCACATAAGATTCTTTCCAAATTAGGTTAAAATTGAGACATCTATTTAGATGTCTGGTAGAAACATTTTAGGAATAAAACACTATGGTAGTCCTGTTGGAGCTGGGAACATGGCTGTGTCTGGCACGAAGGATGCCTGAAAACTGTTGGTATTTGCATAAACTGTTGAAAGTCTCTCTAAAAAAAAATAAGGTAGACTTCGATGTGAATATGAAATCATAGCTCAATGTGTATTTATGATGCCAAAAGAAGTGTCTTTCCTTTAATTTGGTTATTGAAATAAGTGTTTAGATTTTTGTGATGGCATTATCTTTCCTTCCTTTTTTTATACTTCTAAAATTTGTAGTTCTATGGCAGAGCTCTGATCATTTCAGCATGTTCTTTGTCTTCCCACTATTTGTGGGAGGCACAGCTGGGTGTTTTTTCCCCCCAGATCTTGAAATACTAGTTGAAATGCCAGGACTTTTGTATGCAAATGTAAACCAATAACGCTGAGTGTTTTCCTTCAGATTCTAGTGAGGGCGTGTTATGGTTCTCTCCGTGCTGCGTGTCAGAAAGACCTTGCTAATGAAGGAGCTTTTCGTTTAGGAAAACGAAATTGCTGCCAGAGGAGAGAGAAGGGTTAAGATCAAAGGGCAGATGCCCGCATTTACAGCATATTTTCCTGGGCTGAAGCCGCCTCACATGGTCTGTGACATTTGGCCACAATGGAGAGAATTTGGAGAGCGAGTGAGGTCAGGTGGGCGTCTTGGGAGAAAAACACAGAGAAATACTATAAAATATGTGCAGTTAAGCGGAAAAATCAGCATCTGCCAGCTTTTTGTTTTCTTTCTTGTTTTTTGGATTCACAGGAAATCGTGTGCATGCACGTGTGTGTGTGCGCGTGCGTGTGTGTGTGTGTGTGTGTGTGTGTGTGACTTCAGCTCTGGAAATGAGAGAAGAGGCAGAAAACAAGGAAGATGTCTCAGGAGAGGAGGTGAGGGAACAGACGGGTTTTAACCAGCGCCTCCGTGGAATGGTGCAAATGCAAACAGCAGAAGCTGTACCCCCAAGGTGAGAAGTGTTCTGGTTTTGGTTTTTTCCCCTTTGAGTTTACCTACTACAAAAAAGGGCCAGTCTTGACTGGATAGATGCCACCATAGGGTAGACACACAGACTGGTCACCCTCTCATTCCACTTGGCTTCCTGCACACAGGTCCCAGGACACAACCCTCAGAAGTCAGCAGGGCTCCGAAATCAGGTGTGTGTCAGAAGCTGCATGGCCAGCTCTGTCAGAAACCCTCCACTCTGGGATGATGTGCGTGCAGATTATGTAAGTGTATAACTGGGGCTCATGGCATCTCGTCCTTGTCTTTTGGTCTTCGTTTTCTTAATAACATCATGATATTCAAGGTTACTACGGTGTTTAACATGAACACCGTGGCTTCTGCTTCGTTCCACCTGCAGGCTGCGTTCCCTGGAAGCCCATGCTGAGATGGAGTGAGGCGGGCAGGGTGTTAGGAATCAACCCCTCTAGAAGGAAGGAGAGGAAGCAGCACAGGGGAAAGGGCAAAGCGGACTGCAGTGGAGGCTGGGCAGCAACCCCATGGGCAGCTCTGATCACAGGGGCCCCTGCAGTTGTCTTGCGTTGGACTGAAAAGGCAAGGCCTTGTACCTCCACTGAGACCAGGCAGCCTCCACCACTGCAGCAGTCCCAGGACCACGACAGATTCTCGTTGTCAATTCCTCCACTGCCCATTCTAGGTCCCTCTCCTCCTCATCTAGCACACCTGCTGGCTTTGTGGCCAGCCTGGTAGTGTGACCCAGACCATCATGCTTGAGGGGTCAAGCTGCTGGTCTCTGTGTCCTTCTCAGGCAGGACTTGGTGCTCATCCATTTACTATCACAGCTGGGCGAGGGGGCACCAAGAGGTGCCCACGTGGGTCACTGGGGGCTAAACACATTTCTTCCTGCCCCCCGTGTCACAGCAGACCAACCTCCTCCTGATGACCAGGGTCAATTCTCCTGCCGTGATGATGACCTTCTCCCTGCCTGCTGATCTCTGGGCACAAGAAACTCGAAATGCCCAGGTGGCAGCCATAGCTTAGAGTTCAGAGGGACTGTGCTGTATCTCCGGGTAAGTATGCCTCCTTTGGAGACTGAGACCCTAACCCTGCAGAGCACAGATGTGTGGAGACAGGAAGCACAAAGTCTCCTGGTGGGGCACTGGGAGTGATGGCAAGTGGGGTCACTCCTCCTCCCACCCCACCTATCCCAAGCGGTGAATTACTGTAAAGGGACTTGTTTCCATGAGTACCTTGCTTCCTGGAGGGGAGCATGCCATCCCCACAGAGGATTGTCCCCAAGTGAGTGTCAGCAGACCCTCGCTCCAGTGCCCCATCAGGATGGCAGCTTCTGGGCGGTTCTGTGTCTGATATCGTGGGCCTGCTCTCAAAGTTCTTCTACTGTGAAGTCAGTCCCTTACCATGTGTGGGATGTGGGATGGATAGCAGTGGATCAAACCCTCACGAACCTTTGGGTAGTGGTGCTGCCTGAGGCCCGGTGGGCAGGAAAGTCAAATCTATATCTAGAGGGTGTGTTTATTCCTATAAGAAGAAACACATCTGGCCCTTCCACGTGGAAGGGACCCACTGAAGTCAACTTCTCGAGGAATAATGCCTTATCAGGGGCGGAGGTTGGACATTCGGGAGCAGCAATAGCTAGATCACTCCTCGTAAGAAGAACCCATGTTCTTGGCCTCGTGTAGCCTACATCTCTCCCACTGTGGCCACTACATTCCAAAACTGGGGTGGGCCATGTCAACTGGCTGAGTTATGTGCGTGCTTTGAGCCTAGTCCTCCAGGACCGTAGATACTCTCTGGATGGTATCACAGGTGTCTTCACACTTGTGCCTGCACCCCCATATCCACATGGCTGTCCCTCCCTCCTCCTCGTCCCCATTCATCCACTCTTTCTAGCCTTGGGCCAGTACAAGGTAGATGACCAGGTGTATGGGCTGCGCTTCTGCCCCTGGAGGATTTTCAGTTGCCATGGGGATCTTTCAAGGCCCCTCTTGGGTGAGCCTGCAGTGCAGATGCCCTCATCCATCTTTAGCTTGCACCCACATGCCAGGGTGACCAATCAGAAAATCAAGCTCACATTTTTCCCTCCTCCAGCAGCGGCACCTAAAGGATTGCCCACATGGCTGTAGGTGTGAGCCCAGGGAGGTCACTGGAGTGCAATAGCAGTGGATAGCATGGGGTGGGGGCTACCTGCTTATGCAGTTTGTGTGTGCTCCCTCTTTCCCACCCTCAACTCTCGCCGGTAGGGCATTACTGGTACCCCTATCGACCAGCCCATTCTCATGGCCTCCTAAACCTATAGCCTGAAACTTTTTCACAATGTACATTTCGACAGATGACTCTGTTTCAGAAAGATTGAAGAGAAGTCCTGGGGGTGGGGGTGGGGAGCATCAGAAGTTTTCTGGCTGGTTCTTCTCAACATCCCTGCACACTTAGTGCTCAGGCATCCCTGGGTCAAGGAGACACTGGTAGGATGGCCCCCTCCTGTCTTGGCCAGAATCCCCTTGGCCATGGATTACTTTGCTGGGGATGCCATAACAAGACCCTCAGACTGGGTGGATTAAACAACAGATATTTATTTTCTCACAATTCTAGAGGCTGGAAGTCCCAGACAAGGATGCCCAGCAGAGTTGGTTCCTTCTGAGGCTTCTCTCTTTGGCTAGCAGATAGTCGTCCTCTCCGTGTGTCCTCACAGGGTCTTCTCTCTCTGTGTGTACATCTGTGTCCTAACCTCCTCTTAAGGACACCAGTCAGAATGGATGAGAGCTCACCGTAATTACCTCATTTAGACCTAATCACCTTTCTAAAGACCCTATCTCCAAATGCAGTGACACTGAGTTGTTGGGGGTTAGGACCTCAACTTACAAATTTGGGGAGGACACAATTCAGCCCGTGACAGCCCAGAAGCCACTGCAAGCTTCCATTGATTTCTTTTCTGCCTTCTCTCCTGGGCGTTGTGGTTGGGAATGCTCTCTTCCCTGCCTCCATTTCTCACTCCCTCCTTCTCCCCTTGACCATTAGCTACTGTCCCCCACCTCCTGCCCTACACTGAGAGCCACACTCTCTTGAAGGTCATTACTTGTGGACATGTTCAGATCTGAGCATGTATTAATTGTCATTAATAAACCCACAAGTGGGTAGCAGAAGTGAGCAGGAGAGTAAGAAAACTCTGGTGCAGTTGAGGGAGAGAAAGACATATCTTTTGGTGCCCCCGTGATGGAACTGGAAATAATGGACAGACATTAGAAGGAGGCAGACCTTGGCTTGGCAGAAGGGAAGAGGATGTTCAGCACTTTAATGACCCAGCAGTGTAATGAACGAATGCTTCGGAAGTGGGATTCTCCCTGCCACTGAAGAGCTTCAGCATGCCCTGGATTATGGCTTTACCCTCAGAGAAACCAGAAAAGGAATTTTAAAATGGGTGAGAGGCTGAAGAGGAGAACTAGCAGGCGACTCTGGGCCCTGGTGACTTGGTCTCTTACCTTCATCTTCCTCGATCTTCCCTGTCCACATCCTTGCCCCTAGCTCTTGCACACCTGGGCTCTCTCCTCACCTACACGTCAGTCACCTTGCACTTGCTAGGTCTAAACTCAAACCTTGAACTCATTCACTTAAGTCAAATTGGTAGCCTCTTTAGTCAAGGAGAATCCCTTGGAATGTTCCAGTCGTCCTTGGATATGGGACCAAAGACTAGGGGGGCCAGCATGGAGCTTTCTCTTGCCAGCCTCCTGCTCTGGGGCTTGATTACCTCCTTCATGAATTTTTGAGACAATTTCCTAAATGGTTTCTCTCTCTCCAGTTTCTTATTCTATCACCAGTCATAAATATTACTGATTAATCTTAAAATTTTAATTGACAAATGAATATGGGAAAATGCTAAGAAGTCAAACCACAGCAAAGGGCATAGCTGGACCCAGGTCCCCCAGCCCTCTCCTAGAGCAGCCCTCTAACTGCTCCATCCGCAGCCTTGTGTTCATCCCCCACTTCAAACCTTCTTTCTGAGATTCTAGCTTCTGAACTGAGGCCCATGAGGCCACTCTGACCAAGCAGAGGGGGCTTTTCTGCTCTGTGGGAGTTCTGACTGCAAACAGCCCGGCCCTTCTGGATGTTGCACCCTTGTCTCTGGAACAGGCTGGGGGTCCTTGGTGCATGCGTAGAATGGTCTCTTTGCCTCCATTCTGCCTACAGCATTCTTCCACCTTTCATGACAAGTCAAGGAAGCCGGTGTTCACAATGGCTTTCCTGGTCAATTTGTCCCACTTCTCCTTCTGCTTGGGCTCCCTTTATCTCGTGTTGCTGAAATTTGTGTGAGGGGCTCTGCTGTCGCCACCCACTGCCGGCCATGATGTTATATCTTCTCTTTTACCTCTAACAATCTTGTGCACGTGTGAACTGGGCAAGAAATTCTTGGTGAACAAGCGGAAGCCCAGAACTCCCCATGGTACCCTGCCTAAACTGCTCTGCGCCCTGGTGGCAGCTTGGCGGCTCTTGCTGGGAACTGATTTGGGTGGTGTTCCAGGCAGACAAGCAGCAGGAGACTGGGACTGAAGCACCAGCCCCCATAGATCAGCAACAGGGCACTGACTTCCCTCATGTCCAGTCCTGGAGCTGCAGAGGCCATCTGGAAGTGTCTGTGAACTCTGGAAATCAGAGTGTTGCCGCAGCACCTGCGAGCCTGCGACAGCAAGAGCAGGACAGAAGGACCGTCGTACACCAGCATCACTACATCCAGGGAGCAAGAATGGAGGATGGGAGAGTGGGAAGAGATGGTCTTGCGGGGAGTCTGAAGGGCTACCTCTGCCACAGCATCAGCCAGGCAGGCGAGCAGTCGGACCTGGGGATTCTCCTTCCAATCCCCAGGCCCTGAGCACTGGCTGGAAGTAACCCCAAGCAAGCCGATTGCCCATCCCAGGGGCCAGGATTCTCCTGGCGAATGTAGGAGCAAGTCCACATCTACAGCTTAAGCCTCAGAGGTGAAGGGGGCCCAGGAGAGGCCTGAGGCTGAGGATGCCATCCCCCTGACAAACACTCTCACCTTGACCAAATCTTGGCAGACTCCCGAGCTCTCTTCTCAACCAGGCCTCCACCCGCAGAACACAGTCTTAGCAAGTATGCTGCGAAGTCAGTTTAGCGAGAATGCCCATCCTTGATATCTGATCCAGTCCTCATGCCCCCTTTTGATGTAGGATTCCCAGCCTGCATGAGCGAGCATTCTTGGACCTCTGATGTCCTATCCGAGTAACTTCCCATCCTATGACCCCTCGCTCTGCTCCGCGGCTATAAGCTCCCACTTGTCCTTGCTGGATTTGGAGTTGAGCTGATCTCTCTCCCTGTTACAATAGAGTCAGCCCTTGTTTTAATAGTCTTGAATAAACTCTTCTTTGCTGTTTCAACAAGTGTTAGAATAATTTCTTCTTTACAGCCCTCAGAAAGGGTTTCAGGGACTGAGAGGCCACAGGACAGGTGGTGCCTTTGGGCTAGGGCACCAGAAGCATTCAGCTGATGAAAAGTGGGTATTATGTCCTGGGGCTGCCCTGACAAAGTGCCACAAATGGCGTAGGGAGCCAGAGGCCGGAAGACTGAAATCAAGGTGTCAGCAGGTCGGTTCCTCCTGGAGGCTCTGAAGGAGACTGTCTCTGCCTCTCTCCCAGCTTCTGGTGGCTTCCAGCTATCCTTGGCATCCTTGACTTGTAGACACGTCACTCCAATTTGTAAAACCATACACTTTCTTTTTAAAAGTTTGAAACCACTGAAGCCTGGGTGGATTCTGTAGGACACAGCCGAAGGCATAAGATCAGGAGGAAAACACATCCAGAGGAACGCTGTCCCGGCGAGGCCTGAGCCCAGTGCTCCATGTGCTCTGGTGACTCTAAGACTAACGGCACGTCCACTATAAATGCAGACGCAGGAAAACTAAGAGGCGGCTGGAATCCTAATCGAAGGATGCCTTCTCCTGTTAATACATGTATGGGATCTAAAGCAGGCAAAATCGAAATTGGGGCATGGGTGTAAATTGGCCTTGGTTCAGGGAATAGTGCTTCAGGGCGCCCTGCAGAAGTCAGGAAAGCTCTCTCTCAGCAATACCAGCGGTCCCTTCATCTCTGCAGCACTTTCCAGACTCCGAAGGCCTTTCACTTCATGTCTCACTTGAGCTTAGCACAGTCCTGTGACAGGAGCAGGCAGGAGCCCCACTTCCTCCTGGGGGAGTCTCAGGGCCTAACTTACGCAAAGGACAGGAGGTGACATGTTTAAGGTCACAAGACTGTTGAGCAAAGGTATCAGGGCCGGAGTCCCAGCTCTGGGCTGCTATCTCCTATGTAATACTTATTCACAAAGAACCTAGGCCTTCTGGCAAATGAGGCCGTTGAGGGCATAATAAGATCAGAGACCACTCTTTGTCCTGCAGGTGAGAAATGGTGGATCCTTTCCACACAGATATTTTTTGTCTAATTTATCTAATTTTATTCTCATGCTATCTCTAGGCATAGCTAATTACAATTAAATAATGAAACCACTGGAAACTCTATACTAGGTGCCAGCTGTTGGGAGGTAGTTAATGTACATAATTTCTAGTCCTGACAATAACTCTGCCATTGGGGTTGAAATATCTCCATTTAACAGAGGAGAAAACCGAGGCGGCTGAATCCATTTTCCTGATTCACTGTACTTACAACTGTCAGAACTCGATAAAAATTAAGAGCCATTTCACTTTGATAGCTGAGTTTTTTCTGCCACCCTCACAGACACACCCAGAAATAATGTTTAGCCAAATGCCTGGGCACTGCATGATGCAGTCAAGTTGACACTTGAAATTAGTCATCACAGAGCTGAAACCTTGAAAACACTGGGCCCACATTCCCATCAAGTAAACACTGGGTGGAAACAACCCCTTACTTGGGGCATTTGGCCTCTGTCGGCCCATGACCCCGCCAGCCCTTCCTCTCCAACCTCAATCCCTAGTTGGTTTCACTAACTCATCTTACCTGGCTGCCCCTGTGCATATTTGACTTTATGATCCCCACTATGAAATAAGTAAATATGCTCTATTTTTAAATTGGCTTAATATAGCAAAATAAAACATATATTTGAACATGGGTTAGGATGATTCACCTGAGTATATTTCAAATGAATAATTAACTCGATCTGTACGTTGGCTTAAACCCTTTGCGATCCAGCAGGTGCGTTGCGTTTGGAAGTCCTTGCCTATGGTTCTTACTCTTCCTGATATTCTGGGAAGCGGCAGAGCCAGTTCCGTTTGAGTTTGAGTGAAACAGGGTGAGAAAGGGTGATGCAGAGCTTTGAACGCTCCCTGTTGTCTTCTTGCCCTTGACGCGCCCTCCCGGCCCCGGCCCTCACCTCTTCAGCAGCACAGTAGCAATCCTGTACAGCAGCACAAAAAATTCCAGATGGGTTGGGGTTCTTTTTGCCCACTTGGAGGCTTACCAGCAAATTAATTATGCTCTCAAAATCACAGTGAGGAGCCTGGTTCTTTACCACCATTTATTCTTTCCCCACATTTTGCATGATGGATTTTTTTATGGCCCTCACGTTCGTAATATCTCCCCTGGCCAATCCTCCGCTCCCCCTTCTGGTACCAGGCAACGGTAGGACTCCGTGAAGATTGCTGAATAAAAGAATGAAGGAACAAGGCAATGATTCCCCTTTCAATGCTGGTCAACACAGATGGACAAAGAATAAAATGAAAACGGCTTTCAGAAGTTTTTCCAACAATGAGTAAAAAGTTCTAAATCAGCTTGGACTTTCCTATTCTTTCACTGAACCGTGATTGAGGACTTTCTCTCATCTGGGTCTGGATTTCTTAGAAAGAAGTTGGGGAGGAGCAGGGGAGAGGGAGATGACTTAGACATAGGCCCTGTCCTTAAGGGGCCCAGAGTCTGAAGAGGTGAGTATGGGAGGTGAGTATATGAGAAGTGAGTATGAAACGTGAGTATAAAAGGTGAGCATATGGGAAGTGAGTATGGGGGGTGAGCATGGGAGATGAGAATATGGGAGGTGAATATGTGGAAAGTAATTATTGAAGGTAAGTATGGGAAGTGACTATAGGAGGTGAGGAGGTAAGTACAGAAGGTGAGTATGGGAGGTGAGTATCTAGGAGGTAATTATAGGAGATAAGTATGGGAGGTGAGCATGGGAGATAAGTATGGAAGGTGAGTTTAGAAGGTGAGGAGTATGGGACATGAGTAAATGAGAGATAATTATAGGAGGTGATTGTAGGAGGGGAATATGGAGGTGAGTATAGGAAGTGAGTATATACTGATAATACTCGGATGAGGGATGTTATTGAAGAATGTACCACTGGGATTATCACTCACTCACTTGGAGGTCTCCAGGAGGCTTGGAAATGTAGTGGTGAATGAGCTGTGTCTGGAGGGATGGACATCTCCTTGCCAGGGGACACTGTTTTGTACTTCTCTCGTCTATCTGGGCAAGAGCAGGGCCACATCCAAGAGAAAGTGGACAAACAGTTCTGGGAGAAAAGTAGGAGTGGTGATGTGGTCATTCTCCTGAAACCATGGTTTTCAAAAGAATGGAATGAAACCAACATGAGGGTGAAAAGTCCAAACAAGGTTGCTTATCATTTTTAAGTTTATGAAGAGTGAGAATGAAAGGATCGTCTTTGTTTACCTTTTGAGGCCCAGAAGAACACTGATGTAGCAGAAGAGAAGAGGCTCTGAGGGTAGCAACGGGCAGAGGAGAAAAGCCATGAGAATAGAGCTCTCTCTACTCCCATCCGTGGCATCCTTGGAATCAGGCCCGGAAGTCCCCGGTGGATTGTCTCGTAGAGCATCCACATTCAGCCAGTCTGTCCTCGGGTCTGTGGAGGGCAGTGTTGTGTCTTCACCCCTATCCCTGGGAGCCTGAGCCTTCAGCCTCTTGGCTCCTATGGCAACCATCCCCAGGAAATGTGCTTTGTAAGCTCTCTGCACCCTCACCATCAACCTATGTCTCCTATGCCCAGCAAGGCTTGTGCTGAAGCTTCTAGATTATGAGGGGTCCTTTGAGTGGGGCAAGGGTAGTCTGCAGCCTCAGTCCCCATGGGCCATGGGCATGGTTCCAGATTCTATGGTGAAGAAGGGATCAGCCCTCCAATGGCCACTGCTAGGACCCAAGAAGCCCAGTGCTCCATATGGTTGTCCTCTTGAGAAGCACTTGGTAGTACCCAGGGCCCTCGTAGCACTGGGGAGGGTCAGAACCCTGCATCCCCCCAGTGCTTCGATTGGGCATGAAATCCTGTGCAAAACTCCATGAAATGTTGGTTCCAATCACGGGCCCGTTAGCTGTGGACATCTTGGCAGAGCTCTCCAGGACCACAGCCAAGATGCTGAGTATAATCCACGTGTTCTGAAAATCCCAACCTTTAAAATCCATTCCGAAGATGTGATTTAATTAAATGCTATGTGCTTGAAACCGGTTCAAATTAGTTTATCCATTTCTGACGGTGGTTTCCCACGTGAGCACACGTATTAACGATGCAGAATGTATGCACCGTTAGCATTCGAGGATAAAATACTTTTATGCTATTTAGAATTTAAAAAATAAAATAAAATGACTGCCCTTAAATTGGTAAGCCAATTCCAGCCACCATAAAGTCTTAAAAAGCCAGACATCTTCTAAAACACTTTTATGAGAGCACATGGTGAAACTGCTGCAAATATTATTGTTTGTGAATAAAATGTAAATTAGTGCTTTTGTGTTCACCTGTAAGTTTTTCTTTAAAGCCAGTGATTGCATTTGAAATCTGCAATTCTCAACAAAAAGAGAAAAGTTCAGTGCTGATTGCTGGCTATTTGGACCTCCCAGCGCAAACATTAACTGGCTGAGAGACGCTCTGGAATGTAATGAAGGGAACAATACTGGGATGAGAGCCAAGTGCAGCAACCCTGGCGCCGGGAACCAGGGGATTTGCCGCCCGGTAATAGGAGCTGAACGGGGCCCAGCACTTCTGTTAGACTGGAAATGACATACTGTGATCCTTGACTTAGCCAAAGGGATTTTAAATGGAGGGAAGAGCTGGCAAGACAGAATCGCCTGCACTTTTCACAGTGTTTTCTAAAACAAGCAGAGGAAATAAGGGGAAAAGACTGAAGTCTATTACATTTGATCCAGTTAAGTCAAGAGTGGAAGCTTTTTAACTGCTGTTATTATTTTTTTGTACTTTCTCATCATGTCCCACCACCCAGAAAGCACAGACGCAAAGCAGAAACTTGAAACTGCTTCCATTCAAGCAGAAGGGCACCCCAACATCGCGTTATTGACAGGAGGTCTAAACTGTGGCAGCTGCAGAAATTGTACAGTTGAAGTTCAGTTCCCTGGGGTGGGAACAATATCCTGATGGTATGAATTCTGTTTGGAATTGTTAAAATAAGGAAAGGTTAGGGGGCTGAGTCAGGGACCTGCCTTTTCTTCCTGGGAACAAAGAAAGATCTCCTGTCTTCCTTGGTGTCCTTGGAATGTCATTTACAACCTTTTGAAACTGTATCTGATTATCCATGTGGCAATTAATCATAATTAAGCAGGCCTGAGGTTTGGAGAGGTACAGAGAAGGTGGCTAAGAGCTGGCTTTGGTCCTGAGAAACCCCTATCCCTGTTTTTGGCCGCAAAATCTCTCTTTTGGAGCCGTGAGAAAGCGAGGCAAGGCTGAGGGAGGGACGTGGGCCGGGAGAGTGAAGGTGGAGAAAATTCGAGGGGGTGGGGAGTCTCAGGCTTCTTTCTTGTACCTTTCCCTTTCTTTGGCGATCACAGCTCCTCACCAAGTTCCAACACATTGGAAGCCAGGTAACAAATTACCTTTTTAATGCCAAGTGATTTGGATCCATTCTTACAAACCAGATTTTTTCAATTTATTACAGGAAAACATTCAATCATTATATGCTGGCACTGGGTCTGGGGCACATGGAATTCTCCTCTACCCGCTCCACCCGCAACGAGCATTTTAAAAGCTTAGCAAGCCCAGAATGCCTTCTTATTAAAATTTTTTATACATTTATAATTAAAACATGGGGCTGGCATTCGAATCGTTTTAACAGATGTAATCGGACACGCAAGGCTTTCCGAGCCCAGGTCAGGACAGAGACAATGGCTGCTTTAACTCCGGACTTCGGCTCGGGTTTCTGTTTGCACATGGGCCCAATTTGTACCATTTATGATTAGGTTTAAGTAAGTTGATGTGCTATTTATTTAGGAGAACTGCCATCTCAGAATATTACCATATTCCCTCTACAACTGCGTTGCTGTGTGGCGGTTGCCTGAGATTGCATCATTACTGTACAGAATGTAGTCCCGTCTCGTCAGAAACGGCCACTGCAGAAGGGCCTGGCTTTCCTGGTGACTTACCAAGGTCATGATGCCAGTTGTTTGTGTGTTCTGTTTACAGAGAGAGCTACAACTTGGATTCTAGACCCTGAGACCTTGTGTATAGCTGGGCCGGCACGAAAGAGGTTGAAGTCGCTCTGAAATTGAAGTCACTTCAAGGCTGCACTGTTCATTGACTGTCTCTGAGGTACACAGTAGAGAGAGCAACGAGAGAGAGCCTTCTGCCTTCAGGGGCCCTCAGGGATGCTAACCCCGCACTACAGGGGAAGAAAGATTCTGCCCAGCTGGGCAGATGAATGGACAATTTTTTCTCTCTTCTTGACACCACGTTAATCTAAGAAGCTTTGCAATATTGATCAGTGCAAACCAAGATGGCCCATTTCTCACACTGCATCCACTCTACTGATAAGTCAGTGCCCTTGTATTAAATTTTACTTCTATAGGCAACAAGATAAAGTCTCCGTTCCTCGGCGGTCCAACCCCCACCACGTGGAGTTCTTCTTCCCTTACCTGACTCCTCCGTGGGCTGCTTTCCAGCCCCACCCGGTTCTCCTTCCTGAACTCCAAGGCTCAGCTGTCCTGCTCTACTCAGTGAACGTTCTTCCTAGCTCCCTGCATTTGCTCATGCTCTTCCCATGCTCTTCCTTTTTACCAAGAGCCCCACCCCCAAATTCAAACCTGCCTCCTCCAAAAGTTTCCTTTGCACACAGCTAGAAACTAGAAGCAACCTCTCCCTTCATCAAGTTTCCAAACCCCTCATCTGACTTTCACCTCTGTGGAGTGGCTGGCCTCAGCACGCTTTTTTCCGTGTGGATGTAGCGTGGCCCTTCACGAGGGACATTCACACACCTATTTCTTTTACCCGGTCAGGTAGGCATCATTATTCCCAGTTCACTCACAGACTCTCTGCACTTTGATTTCATCAAATGATTTTCTCAGGCAGCTGATGTGGGAGGGGAAAGCTAGATAACAAGCGTGTGTCTTGTGTCCACAGACCAGAACCTCTCAGCTGTTTCACACCAAGTTCGTGCCCAAGGCCACTCCCATCCTTCCTGATTACAAGGTGCCTAAGGGGCTTTCATGAGTCCAGGTTGCGTTTCTCTTTGTCTTTGTGTAGGGCCAAGCACACAGTAGGTGCACACATAACTGTGTCAACCAAGGGAGCTGGCTCCCGCTGCAAATTGTCTAGCTGTGGGCTCCAGCCAGCTTCAGTGCCCACCCCATAGTCTCCACCTCCCAGGCTCCTTTGCTTACGTATGGCCAAACTCCATTCAAATACCTTCCGTCCCTTGTTGGGTAAGGTGCCTGCTGGAGAAACGGCAGGATTGCTGACGGATGTGGTACCAGAGTTTGTGATTTTAAAAAGCTGCTTTTCACTTTGAGAAAATCCCTGGTCCCCAGACTCCTCTCTTGTTCCCCTTCATATATGGTTTAACACGTGATCAGCAGCTGGAAATCACATAAAGATAAATTAATAACCACGATTCAGATGCTTTCCAAAAGAAACAGTTATGGTAGGAAAAAAGAAAACAGAAGTATGACTCATTCTCTCTGGCTCTTACTACTTCCCATTTTCCTAAAGATAATTACTGTGTTGTTTGCCTTTTTAAGTCTTAAAAACAGATAAGATAAACATTTTCGGGGAGAGGGGGAAATATTAGATTTTTAAAAGGGGGTTTGGGGCTCTATTTTATTGCCATAGGGATCTGGAATCTCCATTTTATCTCTGGAGATGGATTTTTTCAACACTATTATGCAAATGGTTGTTTTGGCACCTCCTTTCCTTCTGGTGGGTTTGGAATGCTGCAGGCTGAGAGGATGCATGGGCGCACAGCACTGGAAACCCTAAGCCCCCTCTGTCCGGCACCCTAAGGAAAAACAGGCAGGTGTAGCTGAAGAGTTGCAGTGAATTAAAAGCCCCAAGTGGATATATCCCAGGCTAGGGATCTTCTATCACAGGGACAAATTCTAAATGTCGCATGTGAGCCAGGCATCCGCATTTGCATCCAAGTGCCCTTCTCAGTGCAGAAATGAAGGGTCTCTCATTTATCCAGCATCAAAGGTCTGAGCAATTGTCCATATATTTAGCAGCAAGTAAGGCCCCAAATCTAGACTCAGATGTTGTCCAGAACACTATCAGTGAACCATGCCTCCAAACTGTCTGCCTTCCTTCCTTTGTCTCAATGGGGACCATACAGTGAAACATGTGTCTGGAAATTATCTTTGGATAATCCCAAAGATCCTCAGTGGTTACCACTGCTGGGCTGTGGGCTTCTCCCTTGCAACCCAGCCCCGTGGTTTAGAAGAGGGCTGTTACTTGTAGGAGATGGGATATTGACGTTCCTCCCTCACCGCTGCCCACCCCTACCATATTGGTCATTATGTGGCTTCACTTTCTAGGAAACAAACGAGACTTGGCAAATGGTATCATCTGCAAGCTGTAAAGCGAGCAGGTAGGAATGCTCTCATTGGTTCGGAGCTGTTATTTACAAAGCAATGTCTGGTCTCATTCACTCAACAGACACTCAAGGACACTGGCCCTGTGCAGGGCCCCAAATAAAGCACAGCGAAGAGAGTCTCTGAGCAGTAAAGGGGATGAGCCAGCTTCCTGCAAAGGAAAGAGCCAACGTTGTTCATGGAACACTGCTCCATAGGCTTCTCATGTATTGACCCCTTTAATCCCCACAGCCACCAAGGAGACAGAGAACAGCGTTACCCATGATTCCCTGTTGAGGAAACTGAGGCACTGACTGGTTGACCAGGAGCCCAAGGTGGGGCAAGGAGTCCAACGCCAGACCCCGTTAGTATCTTCCACGTTTCATTGTCTCACAGGTCAGATACGATTCTGTTCATTCCTGTGGTGACTTTTATGAGTTTTTCTCTATATGTTTTGCTGTATCAGCTGGTAATTTTTAGAGTATCTGCATTAAATTTAAGCAAAATATATCTACCACTATTGCTAAGAGTAAATTAATTACCACTGGGGACAGAACTAATAGAGCTGGTTGGGGGTGGGTGGAAACAAGTTAGATATGCTTGAAAGGCAAATTTGATTCTGTTTGCATTCTGACCCTTCTCTTTCTTTTTGTTGCTTCCATTTCTCTCCCTCCAATTTAAGCTTGAAATTCCAGCTTGCATATACTTTTCATCCCTAGGTTCAGGAACAGCAAGAAAGAACAAAGGACAACAGAAGAAAGGCAAAGTGGGGTGTGTCCGTGAGATGTCCTTGCCATCCTTCTGGGTAACTCCCCTCAGGAAATCCATGAGGCTCCCCAGGCAGTGAAGCCCCAAAGGGAAACAGACATCACACAGGTCATCGAGACTCCTAGAGAGAAACATTATAGCAGGTGGATGGGTGGCATGAGAAAGGGGCAAGAGAGGCTGCCTAAAAAGTCAGACACTCTTGACTGTGAAAAGGAGAACAAAGAAACCTAGGCCATGTGTCCTGACCATTGACAGAGCCATCTCTGAGACATCTTTGGGAGTGTCTGCATGGGGATGGCTTCCCCAAGTTGTTTCTGTTCTCTTAGCTTTGAGCCAAGGCCTCTGATGTGCTCTGTGGGCTTCTGCCACCGTTACAGGTGCATGTGTCTAGGAGGGGGCAGAGTGGGAAGGCTGATGCTGGGGCCAGCCTCATGGTTGCAAACACAACTCCAGTGTACACAGCAGGAGCCCACAGCCAGAACCTGTTTTTCTGCCCCTGCAACCTTCCTTTTATCAACTGCATTTGAAAAAACTCAACTTCAGGAATGATTCCTCCTGTCCGATGTGAGACTTAATTGCTTGAGAGAAATTCTGAACATGTAGCTTTTGTAGATTTCGAATCATAAATATCAGAAGCCTCATCTTCCCTCTTCCCCATAGTGTTTCTAGTGTGCACCAACGTGAACCTTATGCAGATTTAAACAGAAACCCCGTTTCCTGGACATTTGAGTTCATTAAACTTTGGACAAATATAACATTTTGTCTCTGGGAGTTAAAAAAAAATCTTAACTGACCCATAAAAAAGACTCAAAAAACTCTGAAAATCCAAAGAAGTATTAAAATCACTATTTTAATGCAATCATTATTCAGAACTCAGAAACATAAGGATGACATTTTCCACATTTATTATAATGGATGGGGAAGTTTTTGGCAGATGTGTTTTTCAGGAAGCAATTTTTTAAAGAAATCCTGAGATGGTTCTAAGCGCGAGTGTACACGCTCTTACAGGTTCTGGATCTGTCACCCGCCCATAAAACATTGTGCTGCTCTCCGTTTTCTCCCCCCTAAAAGATGTGAAACTCGTTGCTGTTCTGAGAGCTGCAGATGAGGCGCAGGTGCACCTTGATCGTCGATGCTTTGCGCCCTCATAACAATCGCACGGGCCCTGTCTTTCCAAGTAGTTTATGTTTCAAGTAAAACATGGGGTGAGCTGGCTAAGTCTTAAGGGATGGGGAGGAGTTCCAGAGCTGTTCACGCCTTAGCCATAATCCTGCAATATATTAGGAAGAAAGTACAAAACCATATGCTGGGGAGGAGGCAGGGCTCCTTGGCCGGCTCATTCATCACATTTCCAGCCCACACCCCAGGGGAGGCCCTGCCATGGGTCTTCTCCAAGGCCTCTGTACGACCAAGATATTTTCCCACACTGGTTCCCTTCTTTAATTGTGAATGTAAAGTCAGCACAGGAAAGTTCCCTATTTTTGGCTCTCTGGATCAGATGGCAGGGAAAGAAAATTGACCTGATCTGGACGGATTGGGGATTTATTTGCTTTCAAACAATCAGTTAACACAAAGAAGAAAATTTTCCAAAATCACGGAACATGTACATTTTGCTCTGGGGGAGTTTTAAACGTCAGGAATGAAATTCCACCTGGGACCGAGAGGAACCAGTTTCAGCGCAGGGGTTGTGGGTGGGAGACGCACCGATGTTCCCGGGAAACCAAGATTCCCAGATTTAGTGCATGTTGCAAAGTCACCAAATCCTGGTAATCGTTTCTAACTATGTGTTTAATGCGCTGTCACTTGGTCTGCGAAGGATGAGCCTTTTTGAGCCATCCGTTTTGGATGATGTGCTGACACGCTAGATATTTATGTCAACAACAACAACATCCTTTTTTCTCTTCTTTAATTGAAAGTTTTGAAACGAATCACTCTTGTGGGGAAAATGTGGCAACAATTCCAGAGAAACACAAAAGCACATTTTATATTCATTCTCTGACTAAATGAAAATTCTTTGGGGAGTGGAAATGGAAGTGCATAGAACATTCTTTGGAAGTGAAAACCCTCATTTCCTCAACTGATAAATGAGGCAGCCAATGTCACACCATCCTGGAGCAGATGGGCCCTGGACCCATTGCTTCCCCAAAGCACTGTGTGACTTCCAGGGTGCAACTCACCTGTGGGAGCTTTGTCTCCTTGTCTGAAGCTTTGGGAATTATGTTAGATTTACCTTTACCTAAGCTTAGTGTGTGTGTGGATTACTGACTCCCTGGGATGTTATTAGGTGTTCTGTTTTTTTTTTTTTAAGAAAAAAGCAAGCTCTGAGATTGATTAGTATTAGAAAACGCTGATTAAATAACATCTGTTAATTTACACCCAAAACATTTGCACATGTTATGACTGGTTGTTAGGCTCCTACTGTGCCAACTCCTAACTGTTAGAAATGTTGATGATGAAAGAATAATATAACTAGTACATTCCCTTCTGTATCCAAACCTCCCACAGATTTTTTAGTTTTAAAAATAAAAGTCTCGGAGAAAGGATTAGGATGAGAACGTCAAATCCATTTAAGTGTACAACAAAGTCCTTTATTTAAATTCACCTGTTGCTTGATGGAATGTAGTTGTTAAGTAGTCCTTTTGTTTAATTTTGACTTGTTTTGTCTTAAGAAGGAGCCACAGAAGCTGTGTTCCAAGTGTTCTTACACACTTGAAAATGTGCATCTTGCACAATGTACAAGAAACGTTGCAGACAGAATTCTGCCCAGCATTGGCAGCGAGTGTTGCAAATGAGAAGCAGCTTGAAATTCAGCTTCTCCCTGGATGCTGTTCTAACATAGACTCTTTGGGCTGCAAATAAAATAACTCAAAATATCTCAAACAGAAAAGGGAATGTATTGACTCCATCAGTGACGCCAGTTACATCTGCATCTAAATGCTCAATAATATCATGAATCTATACTCCTTGAGATATTTTTTATTTTACTTTCACCTGCGTTGGCTTCATGCTCAGTCTGGCTTCCGCGACATGTGGTTGCAAAAATGATCAGTAGTGGGTCAGCAACTGTCCCAGAAAGAGAACCCAGTTCCAGCAAGAGGCCTGGTGCTGAGCCTCTCTGTGACCTGCGGCCACTCTCCCACCCATCCCCTTGTCAGTGGACAGAATGCACTGATGGGCCAGGCTTGGGGTACATGCCCAGCCAGAATCAGGAGTGGGGATTCAGCTCTGCTGAGACTTGTGAATTGAGGGTGGCCAGGATCATTCTCCAAATGATATGTATGGGATCACCAGAAGTTTGTAACCTGGAGTTGTTGAGAAATTTTTGTTTGTCACTTGCTCTATTGAAGATAATAGATTTTCAATTTCCTATATAGTAATCTTTTTGTTGTCTGTTTTTGGTAATTATCCATGGAGATGAGTAAAGTAAAAACATTTTTACTCTTCAGTCTTTACAGGAAGGTCTCAAGACATATTTACTGAGGAACTACTTAGTGATTCAAGCCAGCATGCAGAGCAGCGTTAATCGAGACCACCTGCTGAGGCCGGTAATCAGCCATGGAGTCATTAGTACAGGGCTGCGTGGCTATGGCAGAACCCCCAGGGCTTCCTCTGAAGTGGCCTCTGCAGTTGGTGTTGGCGCCGAGTCTTCTGAGGGCATCCCAGGGAAACTGGAGTAACTGTTCATCGCTACGGGACAAAACAGCTTCAGGACCCTTACTTTTTATTTGAGGAGTATTGCATTGCCAGGGGCCCTGCTAGACATACCACAGCCTGAGGAGTGGGACTAACGAAGCAGCCAGTGGCCTTTACGTGAGGCTGTGCTCGTGTTCCAAAACTATTTTGTGGATCTATGACATTCAAATTTCAAATGATTTGAAGTTTTATTTGTGCTAGTATTAAAGACTGTTCATGACCTATGCTTGCACAAAAACTAAAATCCATAGCAAAACAACATATGTTGCATGACCCCCATTACTTTTAAAACAAACCAAATCTCTTTCTCTTTCATCATGATGCTAAAAATATAACAAAATTAAATATCCATTTCTGATTTTAGAAAACTGCTAAAACAGATTACATGGATATTTCCTAAACATGTTAAAATCATAAAAATATGCAAGTTTCACCCTGAGTGGTAAAATAGTCATAAAAAATGACACCCAACAATTATTAATAGAAGCAAAATTTACAAACAGTTGAATGTGTAGTCTTAAGTATACAACTTCATAATTTTGGATAAATGTGCATACCTGTGTAACTAAAACCCTACACTGGATATAGAATTTTTCCATTACTTCAGAAGATTTTCTCTTGCCTCCTTCCAGCTAATTCTCACTTCCACACACAACTATTGATTTGTTTTGTCTGTTCCTGAACTTCATGTCAACACAATCATTCAGTATGTACTCTTTTGTGTTTACCTTATGTCACTCAACACAATGTTTTTGAAATTCATTCATGTTGCTATATGCATCAATTTTTTTAATGCTTAGTAGTGTTCCATCTTGAGAAAATACCACAACTGGTTTGTTCTCTGTTGATGGACATTTGGCTCGTTTCCAGTTTTTGGCTACTGTGAGTGAAGCTGCTATGAACATTCATGTGCAAGTCCTTTCGTGGTCGTGTGTATTTTCATTTGTCTTTGGTAAATGCCTAGGAGTGGAACTGCTAGGCGAACAATCAGATAGGTAAATGATTAACTTTATAAGTTACTGCCAAACAGTTTTCCAAAGTGATTGTGTCATCTTTTGATTGTATCATTTTATGCTGCCACCAGCAATTTATCACTCTCAGTCCAGTTGTTCTGCATCTTTACCAACATTTAGTGTCCTTAGTCTTTGTAATGTTAGCCATTCTATAGGATGTGAAGTGGTATTTTGTGTGGATTTTAGTACCCTGATAATAAATGATGTCCAGCATCCTTTTATTATATTTTATTTTATTAATATACCTTCTCTTTTATCTACTTCAATCATTTGCCCATTAAAAAAATAGTTGCCATTTGATTGTTGAATTTTATGAGTTCTTTACATGTTCTAGATACAAGGGCTTTGACAGATACATGTATTGTGAATATTTTTTCCCAGTTTCCTACTTGCCTTTTCACTCTTAGTAGAGTCTCTTGATGAGCTGAAGTTGTTAATTTTGATGATGTCCAATTTACGATTTTTTTCCTTTTGTTTAGTGCTTTTTATGTTTTCTCTAGTAAATCTTTGACGGACTCGAGGTCACAAAGATATTCTCATATTTTCTTCCAGAAATTTGAGTTTTGGCTTTTATGTTTAGAGCTCATCTCAAATTAATTTCTTTTGGTGTGTGAGGAGGAATTAAGGCTTATTTTTCCCCCTTATGTTTATCTAAATGTTCTAACATTATTAGATGAAAAGATCATACTTTCACCATTGAATTACATTAGGCCTTCATCAGAAGTCACGTATCTGTGGGTCTGCTTCTGGACTTATTCTGCTCCATTGATCTATTTCTCTAACCATATGTCAAAATGACAACATCTTGGTGACCGTAGCTTATAGTAAGTCTTAAAATCAGGTAGTGAAATTTCCCCAAATGTATTTCTCTTTAAGATTGTGTGGGCTATCCCAGGTTCTTTAAATTACTACATAAATTTTAGAATCAGCTTGTTAATATTTTTAAAAATGTTTGCTGGCATTTTGATTAGGATTGCATTGAAACTATGAATCAATTTGGTAGAGAATTGACATGTAATAATATTCGGTTTTCTAATCCATGAATTTTGTTTCTCTCTCCATTTATTTAGTCTTTAATTTCTCTCAGAAATTATTTTTACAGTTTCAGTACAGAGGTCTGGCGTGGCTGTTATTAAATTTATTCTTAAATATTTTATGTTTTTTGGTGCTATTATAGATGGCGCTATTTTGTAAACTGTGTCATCTATTTGCATGTGGCTGGTATATCCATAACTCCCGTTGAATTTTTTGATATTGACCTTATCCTGTGATCTTACTCAGTCCACTTACAAGCTCCAGCAGCATGTTTGTAGACTGCTTAGGATTTTCTACATAGATGATCATATTAACTGCAAGTAAAAATAGTTTTATTCTTTCCTTTCTAAAATTTATGGATTTTTGTCTTGCTTCATTGCTCTGTTAACTTGAAGTGATAAGAACAGATGCTGTTGCCTTATATCCATCTTAGAAGGAAAATATTTAACATCTTACCATTACATGTGATAATAGATGTAGTCTTTTTGTAGATGCTTTTTATCAGAATGAGCAAGTTCTCCGTAGTTTGATGTAGTGATTTTGTCTTATCATGAGTTGGTGTGGAATTTCAACAAATACTCTTTTCTGCGTATGATCATATTTTTTCCTTTATTTTGTTAATGTGGTAAATTACAAAGATTGATTTTCAAATGTTAAATTAACCTTGCATTCTTCGTGTAAACCTCACTTGCTTAAGACATATTCTTGCATTATGTTCTTTGCATGTTGCTAATTTAATTTCTGTGTGTTTTATTAACTATTTTTATGTGTATATTTATAAAGAATGTTAGTCTTTAATTTACATTTTTTGTAATACTTTTTTCAGCTTTTGATATCAGTTGGACTGGCCTCAAAAGATGAGTTTAGGGTGTGGTTCTTCCTACTTTATTTTTTGAGAGCATTTGTGTATGTCTGGGCTTGTCTCATCCTTAAGTGTTTGGTACAGCACACCACTGGATCTTGGCTTGCAGATTGTGCATGTGGGGTGGGAAGATTTTTCGTGACAAGTCTAAATGTTTTAATTATTCAGATTTTTAAAATTTTTTCTTCTGTCAGTTTTGCTCAGTTGTGTTTTTAAGAAATTTGTCCATTTCTTCTAATTTGTAGAATTTATTGGCATAAAATTGTTCACAACATTCCCATATTATCCTTTTAATGGCTGTAGCATGAGTAATTACTTAAGGATATCCTCTCCTTCATTCTTGACGTTGGTAAATGTTTTCTTTCTCTTTTTCCCCTGATTAGCTTCGCTCAGGGTTTACTGATTTTGTTAATATTTTCAATAAACTAGATTTATCCATGTTGATTTTCTCTACAGCGTGTTTTTATTTCAATGATTTGTCTGATCTTTACTTTTTATTTCCTTCGGTAGTTTTGTGTTTTATTTGCTCTTCATTTTCTAGCTTCTTAAGAAGGAAACTAATATCATTGATTTTAAACCTCTTTTTTTGGTAGTATCTGTATTTAAAGTTATAAATTTTCCATTATGTACTGCTTTTTCTGGATCTCACAAGTTTTATCACTATAATTCAGTTCAAAATATTTTCTTCTGTATTTTTGAATAAACAATGTCTTATTGAGAAGTGTAGTGTTTAATTTATAAATATTTGGAGTTTTTTTTATAAATATCTCATTGTTATAGATTTCAAATTCAATTCCATTTTTGCCAGAGAACATGCACTTTAAGATTTTGAAACTTTGTGAAATCTACTGGGATTTTCTTTTCATGGTCCATTTTAAGATTTTGAAACTTTTTGAAATCTACTGGGATTTTCTTTTCATGATCCTGTATGTGGTTCCTTTGGTGAACGTTTCATGGGCACTGAAAATAATGTCTATTCTACAGTTGTGGCTGTAGCAGTCTGTATATGCCAGGTCCAGGCAGTTGATAGAGTTGTTCGGATCTTCTCTATGCCTACTAATTTGTTATCTAGTGATTATTTCAATTTCTAGGAGAGCAGTGTTAAAATCTCTAACTATAATTGTACAGTGTCTATTTTTCCCTTTAATTCTAACAGTTTTTGCTTTATTTATTTTCTAGCTCTGTTCTTATGTGAATCCACATTTATGATTGTTACATCTTCCTTAGGAAAAGACCTTTTATCATTATGAAATGATTCTTATTATCTCTGGTAATATATTTGTTCTTACTTTTCTGTTATTAATATAGCCACACAATCTTTCTTGGGCATACGGTTTGGCTGTTACATATTTTTCAGTCTTTTATTTTCAACTTGTCATTTCCTCTTATTTAAAGTGTAATTCTTGTAGATATCATATAGTTAGGTCTCACTTTTTTATGCAGTCTAATACTCTCTGCCTTTTAATTGCAATATTTAGTTTATTTACATGTAATGCAATTGCTACCATCTTGCTATTTGTTTTCTTCGTCTCATCAATTATTCACTCCTTTTTTCGCTTTCTTATCTTTTTTTTGAGTTAATTTTTAAAAATTCTGTTTTCTATACTATCTTTTAACTATACCTCTTGGTGCTGGTGGTCTTCTCTTTCTTTTTTGTATATAGAGATTACTCTAGGGATAAAATTATGCATTTTAACCTATTGTGGTCTATTTAAGATTAATATTGTACCACCTCAGATAAAATATAAGAACCTTCAAGCATTAATCTATTTAATTTCACTGTCCTTTGTACTACTGTTTTCGTATATTTTACTATTATATGTGTTAAAAATATCACAATATAATATTTGTCAGTTCACTATGAAGAAATGAATAAAAGAAAAATGTTTTTTCATATTTATCTACATATTTACCATTTATAGTATTCTTCACTTCTTTATATATGTCCAAGTTTTGATATGATATAATTATTCTTCATAAAGAACTCCTTTTATCATTTCTTATAGTCCAAGTATGCTGGTAACAAACTTCTTTAGCTTTCATTTCATTGAAAATATCTTCCTTTCACCCTCATTTTAAAGGAGATCTGCAATCAATATAAAATAAGTGATTGACAGTTTTTATTTTTCAGGACTTTAAAGATGTCATTTCTTTATCTTTTGGTCTCTGTTTTTGTTTTGCTTTTTTCTGATGAGAAGTTAGGGGTCTCTCATGGTTTCTCTCTGTGTATTTAATGTATTGTTTTCATCTGAGTGCTTTCAAAATTTTTCTTTTTATCTTTGGGTTTCAACAGTTCTACTCTGATACAGTTTTGTTTTCATTTATCCTGCTGGGAGATGTGGTGTTTCTTAAATCTGCAGATTGATGCTTTCCATAAACTTGAAAATATTTCAGCCATTATTCCCCAGTATTTTTCTTTCCTGACCTATTTTGTTTCTCCTCTCCTTCTGGGAATCCAGTTGTATATTTGTTCATTTGC
The DNA here is from genome assembly GCF_041296265.1 of Equus caballus. Taxonomy (NCBI): domain Eukaryota; kingdom Metazoa; phylum Chordata; class Mammalia; order Perissodactyla; family Equidae; genus Equus; species Equus caballus. The sequence continues at coordinate 5,452,118 of NC_091684.1, forward strand.
TTCTTATTCTCCATCAGGTCACTGAGGTTCTATTATTATTATTTTTTTTTTAAAAAAACCCTTCTTCCCTGTGTTTTCCAGTTTGTAAAATCTCCATTGGTCTGTCTTCCAGTTTGTGGATGCTTTCTTCCTCACTGTCTAACCTGTTGGTAGGTCTATCTGAATGAATTTTTCATTTCAGATATTTCACTTTTCTATTTTGGAATTTACCATTTGGTGTATTTATTTGTAGTTTTAATTTGTCTGCTAAGATTCCTCCTTTGTTCCCTCTTAATATACCTCTTTGCCTTTAAATTCTCTAACAAGCTTAAATTTCTATTGCCTGCTTTTCCTCTTGACTATGCATCACATTTTCCCTGCTTTGTCTGGAATAATTGTTTCCTCCCCAAAGCCCCAGTGTATAGTTATATGTCTCAGTTGTAGGTCTTTGTAGTTCTTCTATGTGGGATGCTGCCACAGCACGGCCTGTTAAGTCGTGCATAGGTCCACACCCAGGATCTGAACTGGTGAACCCTGGGCTGCTGAAGCAGTGTATGAACTTAACCACTCAGCCACGGGGTGGGCCCCTCGGATGATTTTTGATTGCATGCTGAACATTGTATACAACATGTTGTAAGGAGTGTTGTTAGTTTCCTTTGTGGTTGAGAGTTTTCTCTGTCAGGTGCTTCAGTTATTGGCAGAGCCCAGTGATCCTGTCGGCTTGTGTTTACTCTTTGTTAGAGTGACTATATTTTGGTTTTGGTCTTGGTCCTAAGATATGACTTTCTTTCTCTCTCTCTATATATATGTATCTTTCTCTCTCTCTCTATATATGTATATACTTTTTTTTCCTCTGGTAAAGAAAAAGTTTCTGTTTACAATTTCACCAATGAACAAATTAATTAAGAATAAACCAAACAAACTAGAAAGAACATCTATGTGAAGAAAACATTAAAATTCTGCTGGAAGATTTAAAAGAAAGTCACACCCTGTGTTTACAATAAATAGATATTTTAGCAATATAAATTAAATGTAATCAGAACGAAAATTCCAACAAACTTTTTACCTTGTCAAATTCAAAATATCATAAACCTATTATTCTTGCATAAATAAAATAATCTTAGTATGAAAAATAAATGGGGTGAAAAAAATCTATCCAGATGTTACATGTATTATGAAGCATGAGTAAGTTAAATGATTTGGTGCTTGGCATAAGAATAGATAAGAGCAATGGGGAAAAGTAGAGCATGAAAATAGAGTCTAATACATATATAAATTTAGTGTATGATAAATGCAGCATCTAAAATCAGTAAGAAAGGCGTGAATTATATAAGAAACATTGTCAAACAAATAACTAACCATTTGACCAAAGAGGTCAATCTAGACCCTCAGTTCATTCCATGTATAGCAATGTAAATTCCAGGTGGATCATAAATTTAAGAGTGTAAAATTCAATTAAAAAAATACTAAAACAAAACATGGACGGATTTTATTTATAGAATTTCAGGGTGGAAAAGAACTTAGTAAACAGGAAATGAAATCCACATACCACAATAAAAAAAATTTATAAAAATTTATTGATTTGGCATCAAAAATTACCCAAAGTAAAAAGACAAATAAAAAGTAGGAGGCAAAAAAGAATTTTGCCACAAAAATGATAGATACAGATATTCCTTTCCTGATATACAAAGAGCACTTACACATTGATTAAGAAAAGCCATGATCTAATATACAGCTGTGCAAAAGTTTTGGATGAACTTTTCATGGACAAAGAAATACAAATGGTTTTTAAACTTTGGGTTAAAAGCCTAACTTCACTCTTTATTAAAAATTAAAATTAAAATGAGACATTTTTACCTCTTCGATTGATAAACCATTTAAAAATCTTAATACAGGGTGTTGGTGAAGTCGACTGAAAACAAGCATTTTGTACACTTTTAATGGAGGTGTAAATTTTTCTTCCTCTTGGAGGCAATTTGGTAATTATCTACTTATCATTTGACCCAGGAATTCTCCTTAGGCAGTCATTAAAAGAAGAAGTATGAGTGGGGCTGGCCCCGTGGCCGAGTGGTTAAGTTCGCGCGCTCCGCTGCAGGCGGTCCAGTGTTTCGTTGGTTCGAATCCTGGGCGCGGACATGACACTGCTCATCAAACCACGCTGAGGCAGCGTCCCACATACCACAACTAGAAGGACCCACAACGAAGAATATACAACTATGTACTGGAGGGGCTTTGGGGAGAAAAAGGAAAAAATAAAATCTTTAAAAAAAAAAAAAAAAAAAAAGAAGATGTATGAGAATGTTCATTTTAATAGTAACAAAAGGCTTGAAAAACTAGGTGTCCAGTAATAGGGTACTCGTTAGATAATTTTTGTTATAGCCCTAACATACAAGACAAAAAATTTGCATGATGTATAGCTGTATGCCCTAATATGGAACATATCTCCAAGTTATATTTTTAATTGAAAAAAGCAAGAAGTATTGCAATAAGTGTAATAAACTCCATTTGTGTAAATAAGTAATATTACACACGCACACACACACATGTTTGTGTATGCTTGAAGCACGCACAAGAAACTAGTTGTGATGGCGACGTCTGACAGTGAAGGTTTGTGGTTGGGGAGCAAGGGAGACTGCCTTTCCCCATTTTACCCTATTCCCCAGTTTAATTTTTTTGTAATGTGCATAAATTACTTTTTATTAAATATTTTAAAGCATTATTTATGGGCCTTTTCCAAATTTGACATTCTAGGAGGCTCTGGTTATGAAATGGTAATGAGGCAGTGGGTTTGGACAGAATGTAAGATTTCAGGTCAGTAAGTAAATCAAAGCTCGGAAGTTTAGAAAACTTGGCAACATGACTTAGTCTGAGCCAATTTCTAAAAGGAGTTACTAATCCTCACCTCACAGAAATTTTAAAAGTTTTAGGATACGTCGAACTGCATTGTTACTTGTGTGTTCCTATTTAAGTGCTAGTTAGTCTCATTGGTGACACCGTGACAGTTGAAATACTATGGAAAATATTTTGAAGTCCTTACTGTGATTGACATGCTCCTTTTATAAACTGGTAAGATACCGTTCACACAGCCAACATCTTGGCTTCCTCACTCCCCTGTGATTTGGTTCTCTTCAGGAGGGAATGTTACTCTGAGCTGGACCAACTGGAATTATGAGATGTTATAAATCTCTTCATACAGAGCATTTATTGGATTCACTGATTAAAAGACATTAAGTGTAAAACACTGTTTGGTCAATCCAGGACACTGAATTAATCTTTACTTTGGACAAGGGGGCATATTCCATGACACCTGGGTCTCTCTCCAAGATTTGTGACTGAACAGGGTAGCATATGGCACAGCGGCTTTTTCTCCTGTTCCAGGGAAATAACTCTGAGGCCACCTCTTGTTGTAGCTGAGGCACAAGCTATATACAGAAATCCTATTTAGCCTAGCATCATTCAACGATAAAAGTGAATATCGGCCAATTTCAATTCACCAACCCTGTCCACGCCTGCCACATTCTTTGCTGTGTGTTGTGCGCCATGGGGATCTCACAGATGCAGAGTGCACAGCTCTTGCCCTCAAGGAGTTTATAGCCCCTGGGGGACAACTGTGGGGTACAGTAAGGCAGAATGGGGCTACAGCCTGAGCTTGGAAATCAGGCCCACCTCTGAAATCTAAATGAGGAAAAAGCCGAAGTTAGTGGGTGGTTCAGAAAACACGGTGGTGAACATGGGAGAACACTCAGCCACATTCCAGGTGGCCGACTCTGGGCTTACACCTGGATGGTGCTCGTTCCAAGGTGAGAGGACGTTGACTCTGGAGTTACCGAGCTCTCAGAGCTGCGGAGAGCCAGAGCATTTTGTGTCTCCAGTCCTTGAAGCGGAGGAGGAACCCTTCAAGCGTTCCCATCTGGACATCTGGGGTGAAGATTCTGGAGAATCATCTGAGGCCTGCTGAAGTGGAGGCTCTGGGCTTGGGCACAGGAAACTGCCGTTTTAATAAGAGCCCAGGTAATCCTTACACACACCGGAGCCAACATCCAGAGCCCACAGACCTCAGGTCATTAGGATCCAGTTCCCCTGGCCAGGAATTTGCACTTCCTGGGTCCTTCTGGTGGTAATTGAGCCCCCAGTGAAGCACTCCTCCAGGAAGAGAAGTCACAGGACTTAGAGTGCTAAGAGTTATACCTCTCCCTGCACAGCAACAAGGAGGTCAGCTTGAAGGCCTGAGTCCCTCTGAGGATGAGTGGATGTTTGCGTAGATGGAGAAATAGTTTCTAACATTATCAGGAAGACGCAGGCAGAGCAACAGAAGGCAAAGAAGGGAACGATGAGAGATGAGGCTGGACATTTATTCACTTTACAAATACTGACTGAGCACGAGTTATACACTAGGTGGTTTCTCATGAGGCCAAGATCTCTTCCACATGAAGACTGGGCCCGGTCTGTTCCTTGCAGGGTCTGAGAGCACAGGAGCGCCACAGCCAGCTCAAACTGCACAGGGGCGCCTTCTGGTCTCCTGGGGCAGAACCGAGGCCTAAGGTTGACCTTTCCCTGAAGGCCCTTTATCTGCTTTAGTTTCTCCCCCTGTTCTTGCCCCTCTGAGTGGAGTGGGGACCTTGAAGGTCCTATGACCCTCTCCACTTAGGATTCCTTCCAGGTCATTTGGAATTCATTTCTGGGACTTGCTCCAGATGGATTCCCGTACCACAGAGTGCTGCAAGCACAGAGAACCGGATGGAAAGCTCACTGACATTCCTGTTTAGATGTTTTCTGCAAACTTTATGTTTGCTAAGTTTGCTAGGCCCCTGAGCTTTATACATGTCTGATATGAGGAGCGATAAGTTTTACAGAGAATAGACAGCAGAACAAAAGAAAGCACATTGCTTTTGTATTAAGCTGTGGACCTGCTCCCGGCTCTCTTGGAATATGGCATCCTGCATGTAATCTGTTTGCAAGTGGCTCTGAAGCGGCCCAGCATCACGATGATGTTCTCAGCACACAGATGCATGAATGAACACCCGCCAGTTGTCAGGCTCTGGTGGTGGTGGGGGGGTGGCACCAGCTCCCACCAGGCTGCCCTGCACAGAGATGGCAAACTGATATTCACTCCCTCCTTCCACTTCTGGCCAGGTGCTTGGTGCTCATTCTGGCTTTGTTTTTCCCAAGATGGCTTCAGTTTGGATGCTTCCAGCTAGGCTTGGCCAAGCTGCATCAGCTTCTCATCAACGTCACCATCACCATCCGGGGATATTTCCTGTGTGCCTCTTGTCAACTGCTGCCAGTTCCACTAATGGTCCTTTACTGTCTGTCATGTGCCAAGCCCTGTGCTAAACTCCGGGCAGACGGCCATGCAGAGCATCCTAGCTCAAGGAGCTCACGCTGTAAGGAGCAGAGTAACATGGAAACACAACATTTCAAAATAACTTAAACTGAGCTATGCTGGAGGGATGAACAGGGTGTTATGGGGACCAAAGAGGATCACTTAGTTCTATCCCGAGCAGAGATGTCAAGGGCGGAGGCATCAAGGAAGGCTTCTCAGGGCAACTGCTGAGAAGGTTGAGTCCTGAGGGTGAGTCAGCATGAACTAGATAAGGGGAAGCAGTGAGTTCAGAAAATTCTCCAAAGTTATCTAAACTTGGGCCCAAGCTCAAAATCAGAAGTTGGGAAGGAATTCCTCCACTTCTGCCTCAGGTCAGAATTAGGGTTGGGGCCTGACTGAGCCCTTGGGTTCCTTCCTACGTGGGCTAGTGGAGATCAAAGCAAGGACTTTCTCCTTGTAAGGATCCTCTCAGCTCTGGGCCATCTCAGAAACCCCTCAGAGAAAGTCCTGCTGGCACTTTATTCCCCTCTGCCCTAGTAAATGACTCCAGAAGCAAGACCTAGGAAATCAGGCTGGCCCAATCTGGGGCAGATCATGGATTCAGATTATAACCCTCTGGCTTTGGTTTGGCATCAATATGCAACTGGGGCCTCTGAATAGTCATTTATCTTATTTTTTTCTGTTCATTTGTTCAAGAGACATTTACCAAATACTGATTGATGATGATGATGATTATGATAGCTAGCTACATGATAGGTAGTTAGATAGATAGGTAGGTAGATAGATAGGTAGCATTAATTGAGCCCTTGCTTAAATATATTAGCAAAGTGCTGGACACATAGGATTATCTCTTTTAATCCTTACAACCACTCTGTGAAGTAGGTACTAGTCTGAAGTTAATTTGCAGAAGGAAAAACTGAGGCTTAAGTGGTTGAGCGAATTCTTTACACAGCCAATCAAAGATGAAACTTACACTCCATCCCTGGGAGCCCTCACTCTAGGGTGTGACTTCTAAGGAGATAAGAGAAAGGAGTGGCCTCCTGGTGGAGTAAATGGACAAAGATGCAAAAGCAGAGGCTGTACTTCTCCAAATGGCAAATGGTCCAGCATGGCTGATCACAGGGCATGGGCAGGAAATCAAGGAAAGAAGGCCAGGAAGGTGGTTGGGGGCAGATCAGGGAGGGACTACCATGCTACGCTAAATGGTTCATATTTTCTTAGGTAGGCAATGGAGAGTCATTGGTGGTTTCGAACACAGAACAAAGATATGCTCTAGGAAGATTAATGCTGGAGTGTGACAATGTGTGCAATTTTGTCTAAAACACTTTAGTACTGGGATTATATGCAAACCTAAGTAAAACGCCTAATCTCACACTGATAAAGAATGCATGATCCAGGGTCAGCTGTGTTTTTATCAGGACGCCCAACCTCCAGAGGCAGCTCCCACTGGCATTTCCATTATTGACATTTGGATCAAAAACAGTCTGATAGCTAACACTATCTATCAGTCAGGGTAGGCTCTGCAACTCCAGGATCTTTGTTTCCTCACATTGTAAAACTTTATTTCTCACCTGTGCAAAGTCTGAGGCAGGCAGCCTCCCCCACCCTGCTCTCCGACATTCAGTTTGTGGGGCCTTGCACCATGAGTTCCCGTCAAAGAAGAAGGTGCTTGTTGATACGTCCTAGGATAACTTTGCCATACGGGGAAAAAGTAAAAGAATAATCCAATGACCACCCAAATACTTGCCACATAAATCCAATAATTATTAATATTTTCCATATTTGCTTTATCTCTGGCTATTGCCAGCAACTGTTCCAGCTGAGCCCTTTGAAAGTGGGTACAGACATTATGACCACTTCCATAAATACATGAGCATGCCCCTTCCCCAATAAGAACAATCTTTTACGTGAAGACAGCATTATCCCAGCTGGAAAAATTAACAATAATTCCCTAACTTCATCTATGATTTAGCCTATGCTTAAATTTCCCCGATTGCCTCCAAAATGTCTTTTATGGCTTTCTTTTTCAGACACAAACCCGTCAAGGATCATGAATGATGTTTGGTTGTCATAACATGTTAGTGTCTTTTAATCGAGACTAAGCTCCTCCTATATATATATATTTTTTTAATGACATTGACTTTTGAAAAGACCAAGCTTGCTGTCCCACTTTAGGGTTTGTCTGGGGGCTTCCTTGTGGCAGTGTTTAACATGGTCACATCCTGCATGTCCTATGAATTGAGGTTAGGTCTAAAGGTTTGATTCAAGGTAAATGTTTGGCAAAAATAGTTGGATTCCATATGGCTGAACTTCATGGGCACATGATAATTTCTCACCGTTATCGACGCTGCTTAAGATAATAACTGTCATATCTTCCCATAACGAAGACACATATTTCCTATTGAACTTTGAGGGGTGGTATTTTGACAATATGTGATTATTCTCTCATCCAATGGTTTTAACATCTATTGATAGTCCTTGCTTGAATCAGTTATTTATGGTGAAGAGAAAATCATGATGATTTTTTAAAAAAGGAATGAGTTTTTCTTATACTTTATGATTATAAAATGCTACTTTGGCATTTTATTTATGCTTCTTATATTTTATTTGCAATCCTTGTATTTTATAAGCTAGTTTCTAATATTTTGTTTGCACAAACAATACCACATGAATCCCCATTCTATAGGTATTTTTGTGAACGTAGGCCAGTATCCATTAAGGAACAGTTCCTAGAAACAGAGATCAAATGATACATATGGTGAGTTTTGGTATACTTTGCCAAACTTCTCCCAGAAAGGCTAGCTGGAAGCCTTGTCTCTCCAGCAGCATGGTGCCGGGCCTGCCTGGTGCAGGAGAGCCACCCTAACGGGAGATTAACGACAGAATTCTGAGAGGCTGATAGGCGGGTTAGGAATGTTTAATTAAAGAAACAGAGAAAAAAGAAAAAGGAAAATGCTGATTGAACCCAATAATTCACAGAATAGTAGTCTTTAAATTCTACTGGTTCCTTCCAAGGAAAGGGCAAGGTGTCTCTTAAAGCTACCGGTTTTCCCTTCTGTCCTTCTCGATCACGTACACATACACAGCTTCCCTCTGGATTTATGGATTAGCATTTATTCATTTTTGTGATCAGTTACAATTACTATTATAATTTTTTGATACTCAAATAACTGTCCTGAATGTCACCTCAGGAATCCTTTCAAGCTGGCCCTTGTGTGTTTGTGACACACCTCCATTTATCTCCGAATACTTTTTGTTTTTTGTGGGGGTCGGGAGGAAGGCTGGCCCTGAGCTAACATCTGTTGCCAATCTGCCTCTATTTTGCATTTGGGATGCTGCCACAGCATGGCTTGACAAGAGGTGTGTAGGTCTGCGTCCAGGATCCGAACCCATGAACCTGGGGCTGCCAAAGAAAGGCATGTGAACTTAACCACTATGCCACCAGGCCAGCCTCATAAACACTTTCTTACTCTCTGGTAGCACAAGAAATCCAGCCTCACCCATGTTCTTCCTCCAGAGCTGGAATCAGCCATGGAATCGTAGTTTCTATAAAACGAGAATGGCAACCACAAACCAAAGTCTAGGTGCTGGATGTGCTCGTTGCCTTCAGGGCCTATTAGTGGATAAATTATGAGTTCCTCTTGACATTTCAGCACAAATTTTACATTATAGGATGTTCTTAACTCTTTGAATTTTTACTCAGGTATGTTTTCTCTTACCTAGAAAGCTTTTGTTCCTAGTTTTTGACTTTATCCTACAATATTATGACATTGTTTCAAAATTTCAATATGAACATCACTGTTAACGATAATATTCAATAGGTGAGAAATGGTACTTTGGTATCATTTTAACTTGTCTTTCTCTTATTGTGAGCGAAGCCGTATGTGTTTCTGGACCATTTTCCTTTCTCTTTCCATGAACTGCCTGCTTAGGCCTTCTGCCCATTTTTCTACCTAGTTTTTGCTGATTCTTTGGCTCTAATTTTAGAAGATCTCTCTATATTAGGGATATACCCCTTTGGTTTTGATAGAAGGTTCAAATATTTCCCCTGGTCTGTTATTGTTTGTGAATATTCGTTACAGAGTTTTTTTATTCCGTACAAAACACAGAGTGGGACTTTGCTAGTGAAAATGCTGCCCTACTAACATGACATCCTAGTAATACGGAGTTCACCAGAGAGGATGAGGGCTAGAAATGTACTCCTGTTGTTGCAACTGGAGATACTCAAGGCGGTAGGTGGCTAAAGTGTTTCAGAGACACTTCCCACTGCACAGGCAACTACAAGATTCCAGCAAGGCACCAAGGCTTTGCCCATAGGAAATTTGGTTCTCAAAACTTGAGTGTCATTCCTGAATCCATCTATTAGTTTAGGAGGAATCCTGGTTGCCTGATGCCAGCTATGAAGTTGACACAGTCCTGCCCTTTGGAATGTGGCCATGTTGGCCTTGAGTGAAACCTTCATGTAAACTGCTGCTTGGCCACCGAAGGAGCAGAGTGCTAGGACTTGCTGTGTTCATGGAAAAGGTTTACAAACTGTCTTGCATCTGTTTGCCACCAAATATTTGTTTAATAAATGTGTGGCTGCATCAGTCTGCCTTCCAACAGGAAGCACATGGCACACACAAAAGAGAAGTGGAGAAGGGCATGTTTATAAGGAGATACGAGAGATGTAAGGGTGGAAGAGCGGCTCAGGTGTGTAGTAGGCCAGCTGTAGGAGCAGCCAAATGGTCACCACCTGGTAGCACAAAGGGATCATGAAGAGGAACAGATCCCAGGACTGAGACTCAAGAGGGAAGCCATAGAGAGAAGGTCACTTTGAGAGCAGCAGAGAGCTGTGGCCATGGGACAAAGGCAGTCTAAGGTGACTTTTCAGTACAGTAGCCAGGGGAATATATACTTTGGCTTCACTCTCCTTCCTCCCTCTGGTACTCTGTTCAGACCCACAGACCAATGGGCAGCCAGAGGATGAGGGGCCTTGCTGACACAGGCCATGACCGTCAGTGCCCTGGGAAAGAGCAAGGTGGAGAGGGGCGAGAACGGAGTAGCCAATCTCCATCCACTTGCAACTTCTTCCATTCCTGCTATTTACCATGAAGAACATCAGAGACTCCAAAGCCTTCCAAATCTGGGTGCTTGCATGTTACTACAAACATGACATGGACGTCAGGAGGAGGAGCTGCCTTAGGGGTAAGATCCAGGGAGGTAGCTTGGTGGTTGGGAGGTAAGAGCAAATGTGCCAGAGTTTTGGGGTGAGGTCAGGGCTGTCACACCTATGGTGATGACACGAGCAGCAATGGACTATTATGATGAGCTCAGCTGGGGAGAATTCAGGCCAGAAGGCATAAGGGCAAAGAGAAGATCACCACTGGTATATACATAGCTGTTTTCCTGGCCTTTCAATGATTCAATCAACAAATATTTATTGAGGGCAAGCCGTGGTGTGCCAGATGCAGGTAGGGATGCCGATGTTGGCATACAGGAGGGGATTGAATGGAGAAGCTCCTGGCTCTTGCTTTATAGTGAGGAATATAGAAAAAAAGATCTACGAAGAAAATACATAGTTTAGTGATAGAGAGCAGTAAGTAGTATGAAAGAAAGGAAATGTTGTGTAAGTAGAAAATATAAGTGGTCAGGGACAGACTCTCCAATGAGAAAATGTTGGGAAGTGGCCTGGGCACAGCGAGGGAGCTGGCCACCAGGAGCTCTGGGAAGAGCCGAGGGAGCAGCAAGTGCAGAGGCCCTGTGGCTGGAGGAGAGAGGGCAGAGAGATGGCAGGTGAAGCGGCCCCAAAGGCCCTGGGGTCAGGTCGCAGTGGGAACATTGGCTTTGCTGTGAATGATGTGGGAGCCTCTGTAGAGATTTGAGCAGAGGAGTGACATTTTCTGATTGTTCTTTTAACAAACTCACTCTTGCTGCTGTTTTGAGAATTGATTCCAAGGAGGACAAGGAGCTGAAGGAGGGAGACCAGTCAGAAGGCCATTGGCTTACCCAGATGTGATGATGGGACCAGGGTGGTAGCAGAGGGGGTTGGTGATAGAGTTCTTGATCCAGTTTGGTGTTGGCATGGCAGGAGTTGCTGAAGGACTGAGTGTGCATGTGGCAGGAAGGCCTTTTGCTTGAGCAACTGAAGAACAGAATTGTAATACCTGTGCTGGGATGGACTGCAGATGGAGCTGGTGGGAAGATGCCTAGGTGTAGACACATTAAGCCTTATTGGTCCAGGCCTCCAAGTGGAAACATCACAGCAGTGGGATAAATGGGTCTGGAGGTCAGAGGCCGGGGCCTGGCTGCTTGGGCATTTCATCACTGCTGGTGGTGGCAGTGGGAGGAGCGTCAGGGGAGTGAGAAATGTAGGGGAAATTTCTAAGTTCCAATTCACTTCATACACTGGCTTTGCCCCCTGCTAGCTGTGATAAACTATTTCATCCCTGTGGGCCTCAGTTTCTCCATTTGTAAGATGGAGACAATTCCTTCTACCTCTCTGGTTGGTTGAGAGATTTAAATGAGGAAATGTGTGTGCAGGGTCTGGCACAGAGAGCACCATGTGGCTCCTTGATCATCAACAGCCGCTGTTCCAGCCATCTCCCTTCTCCCTCCACGTGCTTTCTTCTCCTTCCCTCCTCATCCTCCTGTTCTGCGGCTTACTCCTTGGAAACTAGTCTCAAAGAGAATCTGCAGAATGACCAGAGAGGAGGCCAGGCCGCATGCATGTTGTCAGTGCTCAGTTTTTGACTCAGGTGCAGGGTCAGAGGGCAAAGGAGGGATGAGGTGAGGCTCAGGTGTGGCAGCACCTTGACGGAGCCTGAGGTTGCAGACTGGTCCATCTTCCATTCGCCTTGCCATGGGTCAGTTCCTGCCTCTCAGGGCACAGGGTGGTGGTCTGGTCCAGGCCCCTGCTCTGACCAAGTGACTCAGAGCCCCCTTCATCCTGTTCTCTGAGATGTGGCCAATTGTGTCCTTGTTGACCCCATGGGTGACTTAGGCTACATGACGAAACAACATTTTGAGTTAATAGTTGGTATTTTTTTGTCCCTAAATGTTTGGCTAACTCTATTCCCAGTACCTTTGGGTTCCTTTGATCGAAATACAGGACAGAAAGCACAAGTAGGTCCAGAACAATTGCCTTGTGGCCTTTAGTATTCTAGCAGCTGGCTCTCAAAGAGAGGATTGTGCTGGGTTGGAAGGGGAGAAAGATGGGGCCCTCTGAGGACAGCAGGAGATGTCAGCATGTGGGAGCATCTCCACAGCCAGAGGCAGACAGAACTCTTCCTGATTCGTGGATCTGGGCCCTGCTGACTCCTGCCCTGAGCCTGGGAGGGAGCAAAGCCTCAGAAGAGGATGGCAGATGGGTCTCCTGGGAGGCCTGGGCTCCTGGCATGAGAGTGATTCCTGTGTCCAAACTGCCCTGGAGGGAGCAGAACCACTTGCCTCCAGGCCTTTTTGGAGGGCCTTTCCTGCTCCAGCACCCCCACCCTCCCAGATTCTGGTGTGCCCCAAGAAAGGGAGGGGCCCTCTGCAACGGTGGAGACTGAGGTTCCTGCAGTGGGTGGAGTCGGAGCTCAGCATGGGATCTTGTGATGAGAAGGATGTAAACTAATTTATTTCGCTTCTTTAGGAACAATGTTCATACACACAATGTAGCTTGAGGAAGGACGTGCTCTAAGGCGGCCCCATGGCACCAGCTGTACTGTTCAATGATGCAGCCAGGTTGACTCACCAGCCCTGGTACCCCCGTGTGCTGAAACGGCTAGGTCCCGACCTGCCATCTTTGGTGTGCAGGAACGGGCATGTGAGTGCTGTGAGGGATGAGAGGGACGAGGCAGGTCAGCTGCTTCCTTTTCCAGGTGGCAAAGCAGCGGCCAGAGGGATGGTGGGACTTGACCAAGAGAGCTTAGTGAGTTCCGGGCAGAACCGGCATGGAGCCCAGCGTCTAACATGAAGTCCAGAGCTCTTCATGCTACACCACCTGCTGACTAGTCTGGCCTCCGATGGGAAGAAGGAACGGGAGACCACCCCTCCCCGCTGCAGGGTTGTCAAGGCCCTGGGTGTGGAGACACGAGGGGCAGACTGATTCCTTTGGAGGATTTTGCCCCAAAGCTCTAAAGTAGGTATAGAGTTCTAAATTCCAGTAATTGCTACTAAACAATTGTTCAAAATTCTTTGAGCATGTGGTCCTCAAAACTCTTTCTTTGGTTTGACGTTAATTGGGGTGTTTGTGCTTTGACTTGTGGATGTTATTTCCCCATGGGTGGGCGCTGCAGGAGCCGGTTTCCACTTCCCACATGACGCCCTACTCTGTGTTTGGTGGTACCATCCTCCTCTCAGAGGCAGAACAGGAAACCATTTTCATCAACCATCTTCTCGTCCAGCTGTGCTACAGTCAGTACAAGCGTCCCCTGTATAGATCCAAGGAGGGCTAGAAACCGACTTCATTATCAATACATTCCTGGGAGGTAGACACTGGGAAATGTAGCCAGAGCCCCCTGGGGCCACCCCATGGGATAACGTTTGGAGCAGCCTCAAAAGACTTGGAAACTCATCAACAGCTCTCTCCTCTCTCTCCCCCTCCACCTCCTCCTCTTGTTTGAGAATTCTTCTGACACTGATCTGCAGTCAGGACTCAAAATTAAATTCTTCTGCATTATTAAATTGAGTATTTGGCTTAATATTTTAAAATCTGAGACCAGTTGAGACCCAAAAGCACTCCATCAGTGCCTCATGTTCCTGTTGAAATTAAAAGCTTGCTGGAAAAAAGCACAGCAGAAGGATGGCTGCAGAGCGTTCCCCGGGGGCCGTGGTCTGTTTATGGGTCTCTGAGCATTTTTTTCCAAGCTCATGTTCTAAGCTCCCTCAAACCTCCTGAGTGTATTCACCAAAATGGAACTGCAAAGTGCCAAAACTGGAATCCATTCTTTTATTTTCTTCTTCTCAGCTCCTCTAACACGGTCTGACTCTGAGATTGTATCACCCCCCGCTCAACCCCCTTGAAGAGTCTGGACGCGATCAAACCGCAGTGAACGCATTTTGAACCCTTACTTTGTATTTCAGCAGCTCATTTGGTTCTCAAATATGAAAAAGTGCAAATTTCCTGTTGGCTTGGAATTAGTTTAAGTTTTTTTCTCTCCTACTCCAAGACAAATCAAATGAGAACATTCAGGATATCCTAGACATGGAAGCTTGAGCTCATAGATCAAAATGCCTCATTTGCCTTTCCTAGTGATGTTTTTGCTCCATGTAAAATTATAGCAGAACTTGGCAACCCAGCCCATGTATAGAGTTCCTGGGAAATATGTCAATTTTATGTCTGATTTTTATTACTAAGATCTGGGTGCTCTGTGGATCTAAATGCAGTATACAATCCCAGGAACTCCATTTGTCTATTTGTTTGGTGTATTTACTTCTGTCTCCTTCTACATGGCTTTTTGATTTTTTTTCTATTCTAACAGCATATGTTTAAGTTTATAAATAAAACTGACAATGCTTGCTGATACCTGTTGTGAATAAGGAAATAGTGCTACTTTCTCGGATTGGGTGACGAAACTCTGATACTTTCTCCAGCCCTGCAAAGACCCTTCCTACTGTACAGATACAGATGCATTCTCTTCCTTCTGGCAAGACATGGCAGCACCTGAGGGTGAACAGCTGCACCTGTAAACAGCTTGCATCTCTATTTGCTTGAAGTTCTGTGGGCCCTTTGGTGAGTTCAAAGTAATAAACCCTGAATGGAGCTTGAGTTGGGAAGACAGGAAACTCACAAAGCCAATTTGTCCTCTGAACGGGATTTCTCACAGTGTTGTCTACAGACCACTGACCAGCCAAGGTTGTCTAACCGGTGGTCCTGAGCCAGTTTGTCACTTTGGGATGAAATGCTAGTGAAATATTATCCTCTTTCGAGGTTGTGAATATATCTGAACTAAATTCATATTCTAATTAATTGTTAGATTTTAAAGGCGACTCATCAAGTGTGAGCTTTGAGAGAGGATGCAGTGTGTCCAAGTTGACATAGATGAAGGGCTCAGGGTTTGAACTTGGGCGCCATTCCCAAAGCCCCCTTATTTATTTTGCATTGTGATCCTTGTAGTGGAGGAGTCTGATATGGTAATGCGGGGGTAATTAATTACACTTATTTAGCTAAAGCATTTAACTTAAGCCTTCTGGCTATAAAACTAAAAGATATTTTTTGTTCAAAATTGGGGAAAACTGCAAAGTGTGTGAAGAAAAGCATAGATGGAGGCAGTCATACCCTCGAGATCTTCCTTTCGAATTTGTGAATCAAATTGGGCTTATGATTTTGTATCCTTCTTATTGGTTGCTTCCCTTGTTATTAAATATTCTTTGGGAAGATGATTTTCAATACTGAGTAGTATTCTGTCCATTGGAAGCACCATTACCAGTTTAACTAGCCCACTATTATGGGGCATTCAATTTGTTTCCCATTTATCGCTGCTACAGAAAAAACTTTTCTGAACCTCTTACACTTAAGTACTTGAGCACAATTCTGAAAGCCTGGAAGTGAATTCCTTTGGTAAAGGATGTGTACACTTCTTTTACATTTTATTATCAAATTGCCCTCCAAAGTTGTTATAACAGTAAGACTTTTGCCAACAGTCTGTGAGAATGCCTCTTTTCGCAGAACCTTCAAAGAAACTGTGTCCTCATTAAAAATTAAAAATAGCGGCCATTTATTAAGCAAAACTCAATGGCTTCTTTTATTTTAATCTCCATTTCCTTCACAATAGTGAAGTTGGACATTCGTAATGTTTTATTGACTTTATTTCTTCATTTTGTGAATTGACTGTTTTTTCCATTGAGTTATTCGTCTTTTTCTCGTTGGTTTACAAGAAATCTTTATAAAGTAAACAGATCCACTTTTTGTAATGTGATGGAAATTATTCTCCTAGAATGTAGTGGGCTCTTTTGTTTATGATATATCATTTTAATATTTAATTAAGGTAGTTAGAGCTGTCTCTTTCTTTATAATTTCTTTCTTTGTGTCGTGCTGAGAAAGACTTTCGTGTTCTAAGATCAGATAATTAACAATCTACATTGCATTCCAGTTCTTTTATAATTTTACTATTTATATTTTACCTTTTCATCTAACAGGTATTAAAGTGTACGCCATGAGGTAAAACTCAAACTTTTCTTTTTTCGCTTTAAATAATTAAGAAATCATACCAACATTTAAAAAATTATCATCCTTTTGCCACTGATTTTAAAATGACACTTCATCGTGTATCACGTCCATGGGTGTCTCTGAACTTTCGCATGTGGTTCCCTTTGGGGCCAGTTTATTAAATTTGCTATTAGTGCAGATACTGCGACAGACTTCATGGACTTTGTTTTCATTATCTTTTCCATCTGATATAAGGAAACTATGTATTTTTGTATATTTATATAGTTACAAACCACTTCATAGAGATTTTGTGCATTGTGATGTTTTTTCATCATGGAATTTTCTGGGAAGAAAATTGTATCAGCTGCATATAATAACATTTAACTCGTATTTTTTAGTACTATTTCTAACATGCCATTTTGACACAATTTATGGGTGTTTATGACAACGTACATTTGTCTTACTTCTTCCATCTTATAATTTAGTTCTTTTATTTTCTTGCTTGATTCTTACTTACATGTTGTGCTTTGTTCTTGGAGTACACGTCCTCTAACAACTCTTTTTCAAAAGTATCCTTCTGTCCAGCACCTTGAAAGCAATGTTCTCAGAGGGACCTTTCATGAGCCTCACACAGTTTTTACCCATTGCCAAATAAGAAGGAGCCTATTGGGCCTGGTGTTTCCACAAAGCGGGAAGATAGAGTCCCTTTGCTTCTTCCCCCAGTCTTCCTTGAGATACTGTTAGAATCCCCTTCTATGGGGCTGGCCCAGTGGCACAGTGGTTAAATTCACATGTTCTGCTTTTGTGCCCCAGGTTCACAGGTTCAGATCCCAGGTGCAGATGTGGCACTGCTTGGCAAGCCATGCTGTGGCAGGCATCCCACAGATAAAGTAGAGGAAGATGGGCATGGATGTTAGCTCAGGGCCAGTCTTCTACAGCAAAAAGAGGAGTATTGGCAGCACATGTTAGCTCAGGGCTAATCTTCCTCAAAAAAAAAAAAAAAAAAAAGAATCCCCTTCTTGGATTTTAGCTCTAGACTTGGTTGATAAACGTTCATACTACAGATCCAGGGTCATAGAGTGATGGAGGTCAGAGGGGACTTGGAATTGCAGGCAGCTTCAGGGGGAAAACATCCTTCCTACACTGTGTCCTCTTGTTTAGGGAAGTGGCCCATGGAGCCTGGGTTTGTGTGTGATCATGCTTCCAGAGAAGCCACCAGAATGACTTTCCCCACCTCTTCCTGTGCTGCTGTTGGCCAGCCAGAGACAAGTTCCATCTACCAGGCTGGATTTCGCTTGGGGTAACTCCCATATAATCTCAAGGACCACTGATTCCAAATGTTTCTTCCTTCCCATCTGCTGTGGCTCACTGAGATGCTGCACACTGGAGGTAACTAAGGGCACCCTTCCAGAGTCTCCCTCCTGAATTGTAGGAGAAGGCTCTGGGGTCTACTGTGCTGAAAAACAGCTGCATTAATGCAGTGTTACCATCGGCAGTGCATCTAGCAGATGTTCTTGACGTTTGGGAGGGTGAGAACGGGCACCCCAGGTTCCAGCTCTGTTGGAGATTCACACACCTTTATACATACACTTACCCAATAACTCTTTAACTTTCTCAAAAGACGAATATTAGATGCAGCTCCTCCCCTCATCCAGCTGGACTTAAGGAGAAATAGCTGAACACGCATCCACTTACAAATTTCAAATCAATTTAAACAAATTGTACCATTGGTCATCAAAGACTTTCCAGTCTTGACTCACTGTTAAAGACACCGTGATAAGAAAAGATAAGTATTTTATCATCACAAATATTTTTCCCATGGAAATTGACTGCAGAACCTTCAGACTCTTCGAATTGTCTTTCCTTTGCTTTACTTCTCCAAGGTCCTTCGAAAAGCCGATGAATCTATGGACTTGTTCTTGGTGCCAGAATCATGAGATGTTTCGTTCTGTTGATCCATCCTAAAATATAAGGATGTGCCCCCAAGTGGATTCAAGTCCATCAGAATAATTTATCATGAGCATGTCATCTGAGGGTTTATTTATAATTTTAGCTTATATTATCTCGTTTCCTCTTAAGATATAAGCAAAACACACACACATTTGCACACATGCACAGTGATTTAGTGGGGATTGTATACAAAGATTTATGTTTTATCCTCTCTGTCAAATTTTAAGCTCAAGGGTTCCTCCCGATTCCAGCCTTAGACCTACATTACCTTGCCCTCAACTCAGACCCTTCCTGATTTTACAGACAGGTGTTGGGTTCATGCCTGGCTGGCTTTGCCCTTCAAACCGGAGCCCCCAGCTATGAAGGCTCGCAGGTGCAGATATGAGGGCTCCGTGATCATTTTGCTGTTCTTCTCTGAAGGTTTGGTTCAACAGTAGAATGCCGTTCTTTGTTTTGTTTCCTGTACTGTTTCCTCCAGGCAAAACTTGGCATTAGTCAGATCTGTCTTGGCCTCCATCCAAGCAATTTAGTCCCACAAGTTTCTCATTATGAAATGGGTTCACCTGTAGGATGGTCCCATGGTCTGGACACCAAGCCCACATTATTATTATTAAGACGCTGCTTCTGTACAACATATGTTTTCAGCACAGACTGTTAATTTCCCCGTATCCATGCCTAGAGAGGTTCCTTTAGGGCTGGCACATCTTTGTTCTTGTGGGGAATTGGGAGAACAGCTAGCTGAATTTCCAGCTGTCCTCTTCACATTACTGTTTAAAATTAGAGACGACAAAGACCACAATTATAAAAAACAAATTGCCAGCATGTCTGTTCGTAGGCTCCAGGAAGGGCCTTTCAATCGCTCTGGCTCTTTGAGCAAGCATTTCCATTCAGGTCACTATTAAACCATGATTACAGTACATATAACTGTCCTTTTGTTTTAAAGAAGGCATGGGTTACTTCGGCCCGTTTCTATCATGCTACTCCAAGGCTGATCTTTTCTCAGGTTAAAAGAGAAAGATTACACACTGAGGTCACTCCACAAATGTTTTGCATTAGTGCAGAAATTGCCTTCATGTACTAAGATGTTTAAGCACCTACGAAGTTGTCGCCAGCCATCTGGGCTGCTGGGAACACTAAATCAATCTGTTGTATGCACAAAGCCAAGTAATTTATCTGTCAGGTAGTATTTCATTTAAAACATATTTCTGTGCAAAATGAAATACGTAAAATAGTCCATTTCCATACCCGAGTCTGGCGGTTCCCATTATTTCACGGATAAAATTGTCTTTTTAATGGAGCAAGGAGGTCCTTGGGCTCATTGGCCTTCGACTTCAGAAGGAGCTTCTATTTACATTATGCAAATATCCAGTCCAGTCGCTGTTAGGAGAAGTCACAGGAGCCTGTGTGATTGTCATGTCTCTCGCAACCTACCTCTGAGTGTCCTTCAGGTCAACACTTGTATCAGAAGGTCAGTTGAGGTTTTCCACGATGACTTCATGACAAAGTATCTGTCCATTATCCAATTTGACGCAGTTAGAAGCCAGAGCTCAATTTCATAGCCTTATACTGAGAGCTGGGCGAGCTTTATGAAGCTTGAGTTTCATCTCCCTCTCAGATTTATGCGCCTCCACTCTCCAAATGTGGAAGAGCCTTCTGGCATCCCCTCGTGTCTCCACTGTCAGACACCAATTTGCATTACAGGAAGTGTGCATTTGTTGTACACCCTGCATAGACCTGTTCTGTTAAATTATTCCCTTTTTCAATCACAAAAACCAAGCAGGAGTTGGATAAAAAATAACTGGCTCTCTTCCACCATTTTTGTGTTTTTTTCTTATAAATAAATGAATCATTTGTAAGTTGATGCATTTAATATGGGGATCCCAGTCTGGTATCATTTCTCCAGACCTGGAATCTGGTTAATGACACACCGTCTGCGCTGAATTTATGTTCCTATTCACCTGGGGAAATGCAGTTTGTTCTTCCTTCACAAACAGAAAGGAACCGTGCGGAATCAGGTTTCTCATACCTGCGTGTGCCAAAGGGGTAACAGAAAAGGGCTGTGGAATGTGTTTAGAAAAGGCTGCTTGGGAAGAGAAAGGCCCTTTTGTACATTTGAAAATATTATTGCTGTGTCCAACTGTTTGTGTCCTATTGGGTTAGTTTTCACTCCTTCAAAATGTATCTATTTCTACTTAAAGATGCTCCGTGTGCCGAGCATCTACCTACTGAGGTACCAGGCCACTCTGTGCATCACTATTGACTTCTCTCCCTCTTATGAGCTTCTCTTCCTCCCCGACCTCACTTCGGGCCAGCGAAGGCCACGGTGCCTCCTTGTTGCACCTCTGGAGATGACTGCAGATTTAACTACCTGACTGTATAATTCCTGGTGAGTTCCATACAGACTGGTGCTAAATCCCCATTCCTTAAATGTTTCTAAATGTCAAAAAGAGATACTATGATCATTTTGGTGCCTCATCCAAGCATGCATGGTAGGCTAAGTCTGGGGTGAGATTTTAGGACTGCAGGAATATAGCCTCACCGAAAAATGACCTGACAATTCCAGTTCCCCGTTCAATGGATTGGATGACAAGGACACTCAAAAACTGCTCAGGCTCATAAGTGCACTGAGAGAGCAGAAAAGTGATTGATCCAAGTGCACAGCCAGTGCCCCTGGCTGCTCCCAAGAGAGCTGTGCCATCGCTGGGTGCTGGAAAAGCAACTGCCCACCACTCCTCTCTGCTCCCTGGCTTTCTCTGAACTTGTGTTCCAAGGTCTCCCCATCCATTTCTGTCCAGGGCAGCAGAGTTGCCGTCCACCTCACATTTCCTGCATGCTGTGTGCTCTCCTGGTGGGGGGCTCTGGTGGCTTCCCCTGATCTTCAGGAGCTAGGAGCCGCTCCTCAGCACCCCCTCCCAGACACCAACCTCTTCCTCCTCATAACTCACTGCTCACTGTCCCCTCTCCCTTTCCTCCCGCCAAAACATCCCTCTCTCATTCTCCAGTGCTCCGGGCTGGCTCTCTTCTCCCGAGTTGGCACGCCAGCATAGGCAGTCACCGCTGTAAGGGACATTTTCTCCATCTCTGCGCCTGATGACCTCCTACACATCCTCAGGCCTCAGCCTTGTGCAGAAGCAGGTAGCTCAGTGGCCCAAGGATCTGACGTCTGACTTCTTGTGTCATTCAGCATCACCACTGACCTGGGCTGATGCCCCGGGGGCACACACTCCATTCTCTGCACGGTTGCATTGGCTGTCCTCTTACATTTCTTCTGTCCCTGGGAGACAACCTAGCTGCTCTTGTTCATTCCGCTCATCAACAAATACTTTCTGAGCACCAACCACATGCCAGGCAGTTCTGGGTGCTGGATACAGCGTGAACAGGCGGTGAGGCTCCAAGTCCTGCTGTCAAGGTGCTGTGGTCTCAGCCACTCCAGTTGTTGCTTTGAGAAGTGCTGCCAGGCCTCCACTGGCTTTGCTTTGCCTCTTGAGGCCAGATCCCAGCCCACCACCTTGAACCTAAATCCCACGTGGTCAGGTGGAACTGTAGACTATGTGTTTAGTTGTGTGCAAGCCCACTCCTGTGCCACCAGCCTCCAGGAATGGGGAAGAGGTTAGTGGACAGCAATCAGGGTTGGGGTGGAGCAGGTATTGGGCATGGGATACAGGCTTTACCGCAAATATTCTGCAAGAGTTTCAGAACCCTCTCCATGATTTGGCAGGGGGTTGGGTTTCACAGCCTCTGCAAAGCTGGTTCGACTCTGTTCACCAGGATAACTGCCACTCGCCTCTCTGGGTCCTGTGTGCAAGTGCATGAGTGTCCCAAGGCCTGGTGAGATGTTGGAGCCATGGAGCTGATCAGCTGGCCCTCTTCTGAGAGCTGGATTTCCCCGGGAGATTGATTAAGGCCATGGGTGGCTGCTCTCTGTCGGAGAAGGTGGGGATTGAACTCATTCTCTGTTATTAGAGTGACATTTCCCCAATGGGACAATTGGCAGAAGATGCCGTGGGGTGTGTTTCCCCACAGGAACACAATATCTTGTCCTCTTACCCCTTCTGGTGTAGAGTGACTTAGCAGGAACAGTAAGTAGAGGGGAGTTATGCCCTCAGACCACGTTAGGATGACCCAGTCCAGGAAGTGAGCTCCGAGGTTGGCACCGGCTGGGAGCGATTTTATAACACTAAATAATGTGCTTTTCCTATTTGTAAAATTATTTTGTTTTATGGGAGAAGCAGAGCTTTGAGAGGAAAGATTATGGTCACCATGCTTAATTAACAGCAGATATGAAGCATGTCTCTGTGGACAGACCCACATGAAGTCTACACTCAGTCAGATTATCCAGATGGTTAAGAAAGGGCAAAACTACACTTATTTAATCTACAGAATCTGATCGAATCAGATTAGTATACATTTCAAGTTTTCAGGCAATGTTAATGGATTAAGAGTGTGTACATGGTCAAATAGCACGCATGCGTGTGTGTGTATGTCCTTGTTGCTAGCTCAACACAGCTCTTTTGTGCACGAGTGCCCCAGGTTTTCTGAAATCCAGAGAGGGGACACTGTGAGGGGACACAGGGGTATTTCCTGGAGGACTTCTACATCTCTCTTTCCTTCTCAGAACCCGTACACTGGCTGCTTGGGGAAATGGATTTGTTTTTATCCAAAGGGTAGCCTTGAGATGCAGGCAGGAAGGGGAGATGACGTGGCCTCAGACACCTGATGTGTTCCAGCCCCATGCCGGGGGAAGGGAACCTCCTTTCCCTTCCAGGGAACACTAAACACAGCCCTGTACCACCTGCCTGTCAGGCGCCTTGTCAACTAGGAGGTCCCCCAAGGCCTGTTTAGTGGGAAATAGCAGAATCAGGCTGGCCCTGTCCACCGCGGGAGCACGGGCTGCGAGGTTTGCCCTCTTGGTTTGCATTCCCAGGTAATGGTCCTCTAAACAGTGGCAAGGCCACTCATTGGAACTGACACTCTGTGATGGGCTTAGACAAACACAGGGGCCTGGCTGGCCTCCTGGAGCCCCGTGATGGGGAGTGACCCAACATGGTTATCATTTGATTGAAACGATCAGCTCATTTCCCATAGGTCATGGGATATCAGTCGGGCTCCAAATCGGAAAAGACTGGGCCTCATTGCCTGATTACAGGCAGCAGCCCCAGCTGACTTCAAGGATGTGTGTTGTAAAGTGCTGTTTCCTCCTGTTTACAGCCAGAACACAGAAGACGGGGCGATGCCTCGAGGAAGCTCCTTCTTGCACATCTGCACACTGTAGATCCGGTAGTGGAGGATCACAGAAGGCTGTGAGCCCCGCCCAGGTGCAGTGGGGGTAGGGGGAAGTACCCTCCATATGTGTTTGAGGAAGGCGCCTGGGTGTACAAAGCTATAAGGAAAGAGGAAGTATATGTTTTTCCTGAGCTACCCTTGCAAAAAACCGCAGACTGGGTGGCTCAGAACAGCAGAAACTCATTGTCTCTCGGTTCTGGAGGCCAGAGACCCAAATCATGGTGTTTACAGGGCCACACTCCCTCAGCAGCTGCTAGCGGATGATCTGTTCCTCTCTCCCAGCTTCTGGTGGCCTCAGGCGTGCCTTGGGTCGTGGATGTGTCACTCCAATCCTCTGTCTTTACATGGCGTTCTTCTCGTGTTTCTGCATCCAAATTTCCCCTTTTTGTAAGGACACCAGTCACAACGGATTAGGGTCCTCCCTAGTGACCTCATTTTAACTTGGCTGCTTCTAATAAGATCTTATTTCCAAACAAGGTTGCGTTCTGAGGTACCAGGGGTTAGAACAGCAATGTATCTTTTGAGGGGGATACAACTCAAAATCTAACAAGAAGGAAAACCAAAGAAGTGAAATTAGTAGCTTGAAGAGATATCTGTGCTCCCAGGCTCATTGCAGCGCTAGTTACAACAGGCGAGATGTGGAAACCACCTAATGTCTGTCAACAGGTGAACTGTCAAAGAGACTGTGGGGTATAGACGCCACGGAATATGATTCAGTCTTCAAAAATGAAGGTGATCCTGCCATTGCCAACGTGAAGGGACCTGGAGGACATCATGAGAAGTGGAATGAGCCAGACACAGAAAGAACGAACTACGTATCTCACTTACGCATGGAATCTAAAAACGTCAAATACGTAGAAGCAAAGAGTAGAATGGTGGTTACCTAGGTAGGGAGGAGGGTGAAATGGAGAGATGTTGGCTAAAGGGAGTTGCAGCGACGTGAGATGAATGAGTGTAGGGATCTAATTAATGTACAGAATGATGACAATCGTTAATAACACTGTATCGAATGCTGGAAATCTGCTGAGAGTAGATTTCAGGTGCTCTCACCAACACACACACAAGGTAACTATGTGAGGAAGTAGGATGTTAACTAGCTTGCCCAATTAACCCTGCAGCCATGGTGTCTGCGGATGGTCCTGCTCACATCCACCTCAGCTTTGCTTTGTTTCTGGCGGAGGCTGGAGACCTGAACAGCTTTCCTGATGCCCAGACTGAAGAGACCTCCTGCCATCTTGCCAATGGGAACTCATTCTCCACATAACAATCTGTTTTCAGAACCTTCTGGCTGATCGTGGAACAAAAAATGAAAACCCACCCTGAGCCTTGGCATCTTCTCTGTGAATGATTATTCTGGATATTGGCCTCCTAGAACCTTCTGCAATGGCTATGAAAGGTAGCCCTGGCCTTGGAGAATGTAGTGGACTCCGCCTAGGATAAACTCGAAGGAGAGAGGAAGCATGCCTTGAGTGGGCTGGGAGCTCTCTGGAGCAGCCCCCGAGGCCCCTGGCATGCTGTCCAATGAGATATACCTGGTGACAGCCCTGTGGGTCCCTGACACAGAGGCACCCCCGACTGCCATCCTGCATGAGCACCACCTGGAACAGCTCAAGATTTTGCTTGGAAGAGTTTGCCGGCAGCGTGTCAGAAGTTATTAGTGAGAGAGAAAAGCTGGGCCCAGCTCAAGGCACAGAAAAGACTGGAGATGGTGGACTTAGCTGTGGAGGACAGGGCTGAAGGATGGAGGAGGTGTGCAGGAGCCACAGCAGGGGCTCAGAAACCTTCGTTTCATCTTGCTGTTATCTATGTGGTGTGTTCCTTTTTCTAAAATTTATTTATTTATTTTTGCTGAGGAAGATTAGCCCTGAGCTAACATCTGTGCCAATCTTCCTCCACTTTATATGTGGGTCACTACCACAGCATGGCTGATGAGCACTGTATATCCACACCCAGGATCCAAAACCGTGAACTCTGGCCGCCAAAGAGGAGTGTACCAAACTTAACCACTACACCACAGGACCAGCCCCCATGGTGTGTTTCTTATTAAGCATTATTTAGAAATGAACTGTTCCTCCTCATCCCTTTCATCTCTCTCTCTCTCGTTTTCCTCCCTTACAATTGCCAGAGGATTTGAGCTCACTTAGGCTCCTGGAATTACTGTGGTGAGCAGGTTACACCACAGGTGGGATGCCCTGTTGACTGAGTGTTTGCTGCAGCAGCCAGCAAATACGATTCTGAGTATTTCGTTTTTAAACTTGAGCTTTTGACCTGCTAGCTCTCTTCAGTGTATAAATACTTATTTAATTAATGACAGAAATCTGTGTTTTTCTGTCTTGCAAAACTATGAATGAAATTAATAGTAATGAATAACCAAATGTGCTCTGGATTTGAATTCAAGGTAGAAGCCATTTCCATGAAAACAAGACTTAAACAAAAGAGAGATACAGCAACTTATTTTTCGAAAAACACAGGACAATTGATCCACATCACAAAGTGGGTAGGGAGAGATGAACACAGAAGCTGGAAAGTTTTTCCCTTTTTGCATGAGTTTCAGCTTCAATTTTGCTTTTAGGCGTAGATATGGGTCAGCGTATGCAGTTCACAGCTATCGTTTGTGCCATGGAACAATGCTACCCGCCAGCAACACTCAGCTTCATAGGCAGGATGCCCAAAAGCATAGCCTCCTTGGGTCTTTCAACGACTACATCAGCATGAAATATCTCCATGAGATGCCTCTGGGACGTGCCTTACTCTGTGAGGGGGAAAGTTCAGGTTGCTCTCTTAGATCCCGGAGATTTGAATAAGTGATGGGCTCAAATTCTTGCCAAGAAGATTCTGTCATGGGGTTTTAAAAATCCTCAATGATGATGAGGTTCTAGAATAAACTTCCTTAATGGACAAAGCAGGCATGAAGTCCCTCCTTCCTTGGCCAACAGGCCTGGGGGGAAATGAGGGGTCCAGACGAGGAAGATGCAGGTCCCCACTGCTCTGGGCAGGGGAGAGGAGAGGGGTGCCTTAGTGGGTCCCAGGAAGTGGTGAAGGTCGGTGAAGGGGATTTTAGCCTGGCCAATGCTGATGTGGCAGCAAGGAGATCAGAAATCCCTTTGCTGTGTGATGGCTGTGTCCTCTACTGGGAACAGTGTTTGGGGTGGCCTATCCTTCCTCATAGTTTCATGCTAAGACCTCTGTCCCCCCGCAGTGTCTACCACACAGTGGTCTTTTTCAAGTGGCTTCTTCTAGTGGAAGTTCTCTAGCAAGAGGCCTTCTCACTAGGAGATCAATCGTCCATGTCCCAGGGCCCCTTTCCAGGCTGATCTGTGACAAGGCTGCAGCGTTTGGCTCCCTCTTCCATCATTCACCCCTGACCTCGTCTGCATTCTCAGTTTCTGGAAACTTCACAGCCCACACCATAAAACCCCCCTCAGAACCAGGCCCTGGGAAATCGCAGTCCTCTCGAGAACACACACGCGCCCACCAGGCCCTGACCCCGATTTCTCCAGGTGCTCTCCAAACGTCGCGTCAGTATTCTCTTACATACCTCTCTCCACCCACCTGAGCACAGGGATCCTCAGCACCTAGGGAGACCACAGACCCTTCAAGGAGGAGGCTTTTTCTCCTCCTTCACTGGAGAGCTTGCGGACACCATTGGGTTTGAGGGGCTGCTGAAGACTTGTGGGTATAGCAGCATCACCCGGCCTGCCGACAGAGAGTCTCGGGGGCAACTGCGAAAGCTCCCCATTAACCAACTTGCCACGGAGCACATATGCATGCATGTGCACCCGCAAACACATGGAGGCAGAAAACGGGGTGCAGACACCCCTAAATCCTCCTGTGCCACCCTTGGCTCTGGGCCCCCTTGGCTCCTGGCCCCCTTGGCTCCTTGCCATCCGCTACTTGCTCCCAGGCTCAGGCCCCCGAGCCCCTGCTCCCCAGCTCCCGTCTTCTGTGTTTCCTCCCCAGGCTGAGTTAGGGGCCCCTCCTCTGGGTTTCCATGGCAGGATCTAGCCACTTCTGTCATAACGGTCATCACCTCGCATTGAAAGAATCTTGACATCATCTTGCTCTCATTAGACTGGGGCCTTTTTGAAAGCAGGGAGCATGTCTTTCATTTCTAAAGCCCCCAGAGTCAGCACGTAAGGGGAGGGTAAATGTGGAATGATTATATATCTCCAGTTCTCTCTCTCTACCCAGACCCTTCCCTATCCATCTCTATCTATTTCTACATTTGTATTTGTATCTCCATTTATCTATCGGTCTATCTATCTACTATTTTTGTCTGTATTATGTCTGTACCTATCTATATCCAAACCATATCCATCTACATCTGTATATATATGGGTAGCTACTTGTATCCGTATATATCTATATTCATCTGTCTGTATCTATATTCATATTTATCTACTTGTACGCTTTCTCAAGTCTCCCTCTGTAAGTCATCTTATACAGACATCCCTGGAGCACCATGCCCGGGGCTGGAATCACGACCATGCTCACTATTTTCTGCGAAGGGCAGAGCCAGGCCCATTGCTGCTTCTTGTTCAGCACCTCTTCCCTGACTTCTCGTTCTTCTTGTTTCAGGACAGTGGAACTGAACCATCTGTAGCTACGTAAGTTTATAGAGCAGCTCTTGCTCTTTGCCTCTAGAACTACTTTTTTCTCCTGCAAACAAGACACAGGACTGATTTTCTAATGTTCCAGCTTAAAGACAGCTTTTATATTTTGTTGGCATAGGACCTGTGCCTTATATTACCTAAATTTTATTTTAGGACATTTCTCCAGTTTAAAAACTCACCAGAACATCAACAATAGCTCTGGAAATCTGGAATTGTTCATAACACAACTGTGCAACATAATTTAAAGGTTCAATTCCCTTGATAGAATGAGACACCCAAGAATGGCACCCCGCAATCACTGAGCAGGAATGGAGGCCGCTGGAGTCACTCAGATGCTGCCTGGCCCCTCGGACGCCCAGTGCAGCCTTTTGCTTCAGAAAGAAGCACTAGCAGAAAATCTTTTTAACATCCATGAACGGCAGGCATCCTCTAAAGAACACCTTCCCAGTTTATTTTTAATCTCCCCCAGATTCTGATTCTAAGTTTCTTTTCCTCAGGTGGTCTTTTTGCCACTGGGTGAAGGAAGATGTCAGAAGAACCTATGAGCAGTTGTGCGGGTGAGTGTAGGCCACTCCTGTCACCTGCAGGACGGTGTGCTTTGTGCTCCATGGAGGGCGGGGGGTGGGAGTGGGTTCCCGGGTGGAGGCAGAGCCTCGATGAATAGTTGCAAACACTCCAGTAAGTTCCACTGGTAAATGCGTCAGCTCTGCTCTGTTTGATGGAGGGTGGGTCCTGGTGGGCTGGAGGAAGTCGGGGTGGAGGGATGAGCAGGGGGAGCCGCGAAAGGAAGGGCTTATGAACCATAGACGAAAAGTACTTTCTCTTGGGGAGAAAACAGTTACATATTTTAATGTTATTTCTTCTAAAATAGCCCTGTGAAGTTTGGCCAGAACCTCTCAGCAGAGGTGCATGAGCCGTTGGGCTCGCTTGGGATGACTCCTGATCCTGGCTAACAGGAGAACGGACCTGGCCCGAGAAGGTCACTTCAGTCCCCAGCACTTTGGCGGCATGAGAGCACTTGCTTTCTGAAACCTGGGCGTCCCACGTGCTCCCTTGCATCTCATTCTTTCTAGGAGCAGTTCTTGATTCCCTCAGGTTGAAGATGCTGGACATAAACTTGACCCAAGAAAAAGATTCATAAAGTGAAGGGCAAGACTGTGTGCCACCAAGAAGCTAGGCCTCAGAGGTGTGACATCTGGAGAGTGGACAGCCACCACAACGTGCAGAGCTCTGGCCCTGATAGCCCAGGCTGGGAGCACTGGGGCCCCAGCCTAGGGTGCGAGTCCTGCAGGCTCCGTGTGCAGCATGAAACTTGGAGGCCGTGTCTGTGCGCAACATGCCTTTGATGGATGGCGCTCGTCTTCCTGAGCACTTACTTTCCAATAAAATGATCTTGAGAGGGATCCTGGAAGCCGGATCATTAGGAAATTGAAAGAGCTTGGAAAGAAGATTCCTTTTCCGTAAAGCAATCACTTTCCCACACTAGCTAAGTCCCAGGGTTCAGTCACTTATGACTATTAATACGGGTATAAAATAACACAGACAAAGTGGCTTTTTTAATCTATCATGAATCATTTGAAAATCCCTTCCTATTCAATTTATATTGTGTGGACCACATAGCGTCACTGAAATGGACACGTGCCATCACTGCTACAAACAAAAATGACAAACTGTCAACTTCGGGCCAACAACCAACTGCAGGAGAGGTAGTGACCTTTGTGACATTTTTGTGCAGCCAATCAGATGGCCACAAAACTTCTGGTCATCGTGTTGATGCTCAAGAATAAGAAAAGGAGAAGAAAACGGAGGAACTTAGGAGGAGAGAGTAAAAAGAGGCAGACAGGAGAAATCAATCCACGAAATACCACGCCCATCCTATCAGGTCACTCGTCCATCTCTCCCTCCCTTGGGGACCCTCAGAGAACATGAATCAGCTCTGCCTTTCCCCAACTTATTCCTGTCAGGCCGACGTGCAGTAAGGCTGCATGAAGGCCAAGCTCCTGCACGAAAGAGAAGTGGGCTTTAATGCTTGAACGTGACACTGTCCTGTGCCCCTGGGCGAACTGCTCCATCTCCCCAGCTCAGTTTCCCTCGTCTGTAAAGTGGAAATCATAATGCTACATTACCCTATTCTAAGATGACTTTCAATCAATGGTACGTTTGAAAGCTGATGTACATGTTTAACGTGGTAGTATTTATTTTTGCCAGAAGATATTATCAATTATAAGACAGATCCCAATTTGAGAAACATTAGAATGTGACAAAATCCCTATCTAAGAAATACAGGAAACTACATGACATCTACCTGGGCTTAAATGAGCCCTGGATTTTGGAGCGATTTGCACTGGGCTTGGCACACCACAAGGGCTCCTGAGTGAAAGTCGCTCTCCTTATTGCTATTCCTGGATTAATTGGGGAAGACGTAATTATGACATTACCATCAGCTGGGCCATCGCTCAGTTAGGCACTTACACAATGAGCTATTAAGCTACAGGAACACCTAAATGATACCCCCTGGTTTGCCTATTCAGAGGACACCCCAAAATGTCATCAAAGCCAGAGCTAAGTTTTCAGAAGGAAATTGTTGAATTTTTAAATTTATCTTTATTCTTAGATTAGTTTTCTACATGCTGAGTTGACTTGGTAGCACATCAGTAGTAACAACTGTTAAGCTATCTTTTGCTCCCATTTATCACGCTGGCCGTCAGGCGTGGATTCACCAACGTTGGCAGAGCGCACAGTTTTTCTGTGGAGTCCCCCGGTCATTGGCTTCAGTAAGAATGGGTCGACTCTTTGAATCTTCTGGGGCCAGGCCACCACGGAAAACACGTTTTCCATGTCCCATCTCCCGTTTTTTCTGCTGGCAAGCCCACAGACACCGAAGTCAGGGCTTGGAAACAAATCTCTGCTGCCAAATGGCTTCCACTCATCGCTGCTTCATGTTCCTGGGGCCAAACGGGCCTCAGAACAGATCTGGAAATCCGTGTTTCTGAAGCTGGAAGCAGAGCAGCCCTGAGCTGAAAGGGGCTCTGAGAATTCAGAGTGGTTACGCCACACGTGGAGCACACACGGCACACTTACCAAGTCGTGCCTCTTTCCAAAATGCACCTGGACCCAGCCGGAGCCTGTGAGTAGCTCAGGCTCGTCCCAGAAAAACCAGCCACCAAGGGGCTTCATCCTGCTCTCAGAGTTTGAAAAATGGTGGTGGAGTGTATGATCCACACAGCTGAGACAGGCACGCACACAAGAGACCCTGCTGTGTTGAAATCTCGTGGGGTAGAGATGACTATTAAAACTGGGGCATCGTGGACTTCCGATTTTTAGAAAACACTTACTTCTGATCACGATGAGGATGACAATGAGGGTGGTTCTGTCCATTTGCTAGCTCCATTTCCCCTTCGGTTCAGACAGAAGACAATCTCTGATTCCAGATCCTGCAGTGGAACCCCAGAAAATAATAAAGGCATTTTGTGAAAAACTCCTTAGTCTGTGGGATAAACCTGGAGCCCTGACATGTATAGCTTGAGGCTTATTTTTAGATCCTCTGGAGAATGAATGTGTGTGAGTGAGAGTCAGAGCGAAAGAGCAGAGAGAGAACGGTTTAAATCGTAATAACTTCATAAAACAGAGTTTTCTTGTAATATTCTTTGGTAATGTTGAGCTGAAAATAGATTTACAATCAAAATGGGCTTAATCTGATATTAAAGAATTCCCTTAAAATCCCCCAAACAATTGAGGTTTTTTTCCCTTTGGTTTGTTTTGCGTTAGCTCCTCCAAGAGGCTGTGGATGTAAAGAAATATACTGATGTTAATTAAAGTGAGTTTTTCGTTGCTCAGTGGGGCAGTTTCAGCTCCCGATGGTCTGCTGCAAATAACCCTCCTGTTTAGCTTAGAGGGTGCCTCGGTCCCCAAGTGAGAACTTACACCTAAAGGGGCAGGGCTCTGCATGATAAGGGGCCTTTTGGATCATAACAGACTGGAGTGTAGATATTTCCAAGGCTGATCTATATTTCTGAGTCTACACCCAGCACATTTGAAAGGATTAACAATCTACATCATCCCTGAGAACATGGCACCTGGACTGTAGGGTTCTGGCCTAATCCCCTGAATCCTCAGGTCTGAAATTTGGAAATTGGGGAATTTCAGGAAAAAGCTCACCTTTTCTCTTCAGGAAGAGGGCCGTGCAATCTTCTTCAACAAGGGAAAAGTGTGTAATTTTTGCTTGGCTTTTTCTCCTAATGAAGGCCTTTTCATATCGGGGGAGCAAATCTATTTCACAGCACATCCATTACTTCAGTTGATGACGTCTAATAAAAATTCTTAATTAAAAATAATTGTATTAATGATAATATCATAATAAGGAGCTGTAACTCCGATTTTTACATATAAAGTCGTTTGATTTTGAAACAAATCATCACAGCGCTCTCACTTGGCTTCTTATTGACCAAATTAATCAAATAGCTGAGACTATTTCAAAGTAGAGCCACTGTGCTGTACATTATCTCCTTCATGACTAACAGCAGGCTGGAAGATTTTGATGGAAACACGATGGAGTGCGTCTCCATATCTGCACACGGGGTCCCAGCAACACAGGCGTCGCTGAGCCCAGCTCTTCACTATCAGTCCACACCCACATCCACTTCCCGCTAAGCCCCACGCTGACTCACACAGGCCGTAGTATATTGTCCACATCTCCCGTGTGTCTGCACAACAAGATTATGCTGTTGGACACAGACACTGAATTAGTGTAATTGTTCTAAAATGGCCATTGCCACATGGCTAGATGGCTTAACCTTTCCCGAGGTGCTCCGAGCTCCCATTGCCATGGACTATGCTTCCCCTCAGTGAATTGAGGGAGAGCTTCCTAAGAGCAGGAGTTGTGAAGAGAGACCAACCTCTCATCCCATGGGGTCTTTAGGGACCACTCGGAGGTGAAATGTCGCCTGTGCACTCATGTCAAGTTCCAAGGGAGCTCTCAGCCCTGTGGTTTTGCGGTCACAAGTGCAATGCCTGTTCCGGTGGCTTTAAAGGTAAACCGTGATTTCAGAGGAGTGGCACACATGACTGATGCATGTGAGAAACGAAAGGCGAAAAGGAAATGAACGATAAGCTGAATATACCAGGGATAATGTTGAATTTTTTTTAACTCAAATGATTTCATGTAAATCTGTCTTGGCTATAGAGTTTATGAATAAACTCCGGGCCAAATTTTTAGTCATTCAAAGGTTCTGAGATTTCAAATTGCATATCGCCTGCTGTCGTGGAAGGATTCTGAGAGGATTACTGCTTTATAGCCGCTTGACTTTTGGCGCCTGCCCCAGCCCTTTATTACGTTTGGCAGGTGACACTGGAGAACAGTTTGCCTTGAGTGGCTCTGGAAGCAGCGTTCTGTCCCGGAGGACCTGTGGGTGGAGCAGAGGGAAGGAAACCTGGTTGCTGATAACATGTTGACGCTCACTTTTGGATCTTGGCAAAGGACCTCAGATTACAAATGTATCTGTAGTGGCTTAAATTGTGCCTCTCCCCCAAAAAAGATCTATCTACCCAGAACCTCTGAATGTGCCCTTATTGGAGTAAAGGGTCTTTGCAGATGTAATTACGTTAAGGATCTTGAAATGAGATCTTACTGGATTTAGGGTGAATCCTAACCCAATGACAAGAGTCCTTATAAGAAGAGGGGAAGACAAAGAGACGTGTAGAGGGAAGGCCGCATGAAGACCGAGGACAGAGACAGACAGCAGAGTGATGTATTTAGAAATCAAGGAGCACCAAGGATTGCTGGGAGCCACCAGTGCTAGGAGAGAGGCATGGAGCACATGCTCCCTCAGAGCCTCCGGAAGGAATGAACTCTGCCCATACCTTGATTTTGTACTTCTGGCCTCCATAACTACAAGAGAATGTGTTTCTACTGTTTTATGCCCCCCAGTTTATGGTCATTTCTTATTGCAGTCCCGGGAAACTAAGGCAGTGTCTATAATTGGTGTTCTGGCCACCTCAATCTTTATGGAAATTTTAAGTGAATGTACTATTTCCTTCCTCATGTTTTTCTACTTGTGTCACACATCTGAAACACAGCTCCATTTCAACAGGCAGATTTTCGTTGGCCAAAGGGCACATCTGTGTTCCGCGGCCCTGTGAGAACACCCCAGACCTCAAGGGTCCCCTCGCATGGCTTCTGCCTTAGGTCAGGTTCCCGAAGCACAGTCTGGGGCAGGTGACTGGATGCCTGCGGCTAACTGAAGGGACGACCATCCTGACTTGGGGGTGGGAGGTTGAAGGGAGTGATGGGGCATACGTGGCACTCCCTTGTGCCAAGATCACTGGGCTTTGCGCCTCCACATCAGCCAGTCCGTGGTTGTGGCTGAGGAGAGAATGGGGGGTGTAGCCCCCAGGTTGCTGGAAATTGAGACAGTGGTGAGCTGTGAGCTGAGGAATGGGGATTTGGGCAGCAACAACAGCACCTACTACAGGTGTACCTGCAGATGATGGGTTCCTTGGCAGACATCCCTATGCCCTCCTTGCCTCTGACCCATCTCAGAACTACCACCCTATATACAACTTTAAATCAACCAGGACCTAGCAGTCCATGACCATTGGGTAATACAATGTCCCAAGACACAAACCAGATTACTCCTCAGTTCCCCTAAACACTGGCATTTGACTTCCTGCTGTTGGAGTGGCTACAGGCAATATCCAAGTTCGCATTCTTGTTAGTTCTTAATATTTCAAAATAAAACTTCAAGGGAATGCAGTGTTTTAGCTTAACTTGTTCACTTATCCATTCCACACTCATTGGGTCCTGGGTGTGATGGGGGGAGCTGAGGCTACAACATGAATAATATACACTTGCTCTTCTAAAAAGCCTGGAGCCAGGGGTGGGCCCCTGAGCAGATCATAGGACCTGGGTGGACAACTGATCCCATAGAGAAATGGATTGGCGCCTACAGGGGTCAAGAAGGATGCAGGGGTGGTAGGCAGTCACCAAGTGGGAGAGACAGTAAAATAGGCAAAGCCTCAAAGTTGCCAGAAAGTCGACTTTCCTGTTCACAGTGAGGGGTTTGTGGGCTAAGGATGGCACACGGGAGACAGCAGTGCAAGGCAGTGTCAGGAAAACAAGATGGGTCCATGCCAAGCAGTTGGGTGAAGAAGTTTAGGTCAACAGTTTCAACATTCCTATCGAAAGTTGAGAATTATGGCAACAACGGCAAAAGAAAGTGTGATGTTTCTCTGAAGTTTTAAGGCAGTAGAGCTCAAGGTTGGAAGCCAGATACTAGAGCTGGACCACCTGCCCGGCTCCACCCCCTTCTAGTTGAGGCACCCTGGGCAAGTTGTTTGAAGTGGCTCTGCCTCCATAGTATGACTTGTAAAATGGGAGTTGAAGAAAGTACTTTCCTCCTGAGGTGACTGTGAAGAGTCAACAAAGATGGTGAAAGGCTCAAGTCAGTGCTGGCACATAGGGTGCACTTGGCATGTTTTAGTGAAGAAGAGCCTAGAACGGTGCCTGGCCCATTCCCAGAAATCAATAAACATCTATTAAAAGAAAATATTGCACTGTGTTGTGAAAATTCCTGCACATTTTACATTTGAAAACTAATGTCTTTGTGTTTGTGTTTTAATATGAGGTAATTTTTCTCCAATGCTACAGTTTTAAGACAGCTACTCCAGGAGAATGTGCCTCATTCTTGTTGAGATTCTGTGGCCTCCCCTGGGTCACTGTGGGCCTGTGAAATGACATGGTCTGCTTTCCTGTGTGTGACACACCCAGCTGAAACAGACCATTCGTGAAAAGAGCCGTGTCCAGGGAAAGGATGGGACCCGGCAGGTCCAGACTCGCTCTAGGTCTACAGTCATGCATTTTGCACACGTTAAAAGGTCTTCATGGTCAGGAGGCTCTTCACACAAATGATGGGAGGCAGGGGGGCCAGGATGGGGGATTTACATGTTGCTGCCCAAAGCTCAGTCTATTGAAGTAGAAGTGCTGGCCCGTTCTGGGATGAAGGCACGAAAAGTTAAAAGGTACAGATTGTAAATCTCTTTGCTCATGGTGGTAGACATTCTATACTCAGCTGGTCTTAGTGGGATGAAGTGGCACTATGTTTTTCTCTCTTCACATAGTTAGCCAATTCTCTAAAAGATTAGCCAAGTTGTGTGTCTTCTTGTCTCTTATTATGGAATCAGGTAACAAAAGAACCATCATTATAAATGTGTACAATGGAGCAAAGGAGGTTGCCATGGAAACCTTGGCTCTTAATTTCCAGAAATTTCTGAGCTTGATTCATGAACTTAATGTCTCAGGGACATAGCTGTTATACCAAACACAGAAAGGATGCCATTTTAGATCACACTTCCCTTAAGGAAAAAATACCCCCAAATGCTTCTTAAAACATTCAAAGATATTCTTATAGAGTATGATACAACATTTATTTGATACGTGAATAAGAAAAAACAGGGACTCCAACTTTCTATCAATGACATTGCAACTCTATCTGGCACATACGGGTAAACTATCAGGGTTTTAGCAAAAAGTTGCTGTCTGAGTGAGAATCACTCTGTATCCTTCTGTGAACCTGAAAGACACACAACATTCAAATGATTGCTGGTTCTGGTTTCACAGCAGAATCAGACCTTTAATGAGAAGCTCTGAAGCCAAACCCAACAAGCTTTCATGATATACTTTTGGCAGG
This sequence comes from Equus caballus, assembly GCF_041296265.1. Taxonomy (NCBI): domain Eukaryota; kingdom Metazoa; phylum Chordata; class Mammalia; order Perissodactyla; family Equidae; genus Equus; species Equus caballus. Next base: position 5,489,063 of record NC_091684.1, read on the forward strand.
AGAGCAAATTAGAAGGGAAAGAAGCAAAGGCAAGTGAAAGGAAATAGAGTGGCCACTTGCTTCCCAAATTGTTTCCATGTAACTTTGGAGATCCAGGAAAGAACTTCAAGGAAGATGTGCTCTCACCCTCAGAGATGGGCCGTGACTCTCTCCTTCCTTTCTCCAGAAAATCCCTTGGCCTTCCAAATGCATAGCCCTTCGGAAGTTGGTCCAAGCGTTCTAAGGGTCCAGTATAAAGGTTCAAGACGGCTATGGTTGTTCCACCAGGCTCTAAGCAGTCACGTTTCCTGAGTTGCTCTCAGATGGTGATGTCCAAGTATTAATGAGGCTGGGGCAGCAGTCCAGGTAATGGACTGACTCGTGGACCCACAGCATAATCACTCTTCAATGACAATCTGGTTTCTTCTCATCAGCTTGGTGCAGCTTGGTTGGGAGCTATACACAAACTGCTCCTGGAAGTTGATGACATCAGAATGCCCTGTTCAGAGAGTCCATAATTAATCTGCTTCAGGGATTCCTGCTTTAGAACCCATGTCTGCTAGGAAGCCTGGCTGCTAGGAATCCACAGTATCCAGAGAGGGATCCCAGAACCAGGTTTCCAGAATAATTGGGAGCCAGAGGCAAGTATATCATGAGACTCATGGAGAGTTGACCGTGACTCATGAGTCATCCGTAGGACACATTAATGTCACCTTCGGGCTATCTTGGGGACACAGCCAAGCACCCTGCTATGATGTAGTCACAAGTGCTGGGGCCTTGTGTGTGGGCAATCCCCAAGGAGCGGCTAACGAGTCATGTGTTGAAATGTACCTGCTGGGCGTTCTGAGGGCGGGTGGATGGATGGTCAAGCAGGGGACAAGTGGGTAGCTCAGCATCGAAGAGTAAAGTGTCAGAAACAGAGAGACTTCCCAGAGCACAGTCAGCTGGCCTCCCTGCCAGGAGTACCTGTGAAAACTCGGCCACACTCATGTATGACATGTTGTATTTAATACGGAAGAGCCGAGAACTCTTCTGTCTTGCTTATGTTTAATTAGTGTTTATTGAATGCCTAGATAGATGAATGAGAGCCCCCATTAAAGCTTAAGGAATTTAGAAATTAAAAAGGTAAACAGAAGCACAGTGTATTACTTCAGCAAGCTCAAAAGTGCTTACCATGCTCAGTAACAATACTGCTCAGTGCCAATAAAAAGCATTGATCAGGTGTTACGGGCAACACCGTAAGCTACCCACTGGGGGTGCCCATGAATCTCAGCTTTAGCCTTCGAGAAGCCCATGATAGAGGACTTGGTCAAATGAATGTTCTTTGGTGAAGAACTGAGGTGATAATACAGGTCCATTCTGCTCCTCAGTTATGGTTAAAGATGCCAAGTGTGAAAAATCCCCAAAGCTTGGACAGACTGAGTAGGAGTTAGCACAGCTCCTCAAAATCCTAGTGTAGAGCTTTGGTCTCACTCTTGGCTGTGATCAGAGTCAGAGGAGGCAGGTCCTAGACACAGGCATCTCCAGGCTGACCCCAAGCTCCCTGAATCCGCCCAAGCCATAAGGGAAAGAGCAGTTGGGAGTGATGGAGTTAGGGCATCCTACAATCCCTTTGCTTTTTCTAAAATTGAGGTTAAGCATCTAATCGGACATCCTCGCTGACAGACCCAACAGCGCTAAGCGGCTTGAAAGCCACTCAAGTAATCAGCACTGAGCCCAAGGCAGAGCCTCCCCAGCTCTCCCGAGGTCCCCTGATTCCCAGTTGAATGTTGTCTATGTTGCTCCCATGTGTGGGAACTGCCTCCACTGCTTATCCTTAAAACGACATTATGGAAAATAACTTGAATTAGGTCCATCCTCTCATTTGAGTGGTTTGTGTCACTTAGAAAAAACAAAATTGTCTGGTCTCAGTCACACTCTCTGGGTCTTACTCTCCAGGCCTGAAGGGAGGGCTCATGCTAGGACCATTGCAGTAATCTCTAGATGTGAGTGAATCAGGACGTAGACATCTTACTAGGGCATAAAGAAGAAAAGAGCAATCTATGCCACCGAGGGTTGGTTCAGGCAAGGACTGGAATGTCCCTGAAACTTCTCGGAAGGCTGAGGCAAGCAGACGAGGTCCTTTGCGTATTTGCATATATTTGATTTCATATAGTCCCTTTTGCTATAAAGTTGCCCTAAAGATGACTTCCTAGTTGTTGCACCAAGGAATTTTCCAGTCCCATAGTCGCCCCGCTCGTTAATCCAATCCTCCCACACTCTGCATCTTGCCCACCAGGGGATCCCTCATCTCTGCCAGACGCTCGCTGTGATAAGCAGCTTCCGGGATCCTGAGGAGGCTGTTAGAACTTTCTTGCTGAAGACCCAAAACCCAACTCCTTGAAATCCTCACCTGTGAGCCTGCTTTTAGCCTCCCTAACAGTAAAGAACAAACTCAGACTTTCCTCCACAAGACAGACTTTCACATTCTTGAGGTCATCAACTGGATGCACCCTACTCTTTTCTTCTCAGGAAAAGTGTCACGGCCTCTTTGGCCTTTCCTCGGAAGGCTGGGTGTCCAGCGTCCCTTGCTGATCCAGCACACCCTCCCTCAGAGAGACTCCAGTTTGCCAAAGTGTTTTTAAGTGCGCACTCCACATTGGACCTGGGTGTGGTAGGACTCTTGATGGATGTCAAAGGCGGTCACACTTTTCATTTTGGTCACCTCCTCTTGTGAGTTCAAAGACCTGAAATGCAGGTGTGGGGTGCACGCATGCACGCACGTGTGCACAGAGAGCCTGGCAGGCGCGGCAGCCGTGAGGCAGCAGCCCCCTGAGACTCAGCATACTTCCCGATTCCCTGTGATGAGTGGAGAGACCGTGAAGGCGAAGCTGACTGATACAATGGTGATTTTCTCAGGACACCAAGACTGAATTAATTGCGTACACCTTGAGGAAAGTGTGGAGGAAACAATAGGAAAGCTCCCTTTAAAGTCATCTTATTAAGGGAGAAGCATCCTAGCCTCTGTCTCGCAGGGAACCTCCGATCTGCCTTATCAAACACAAGGTGCTTGCTAGATGCAACAGGTTCCTTCCTCCGAAGCTGTGTTCTCGCATGCTCGCACCCCCTGTAGGCTTTGAAATCAGTGTTCAAAGTGGACTTTCTGAATTCATGAAAACCCACAGGTCTGTAATCCATTCCTAATGGAAGTCAAACATGACACCGGCGAGATAAAACACAGTGGCCTCCCCCTCTGTTCACAGTAGGTGTCTGCGGATAATAAATATTTTATTTTACTACAAAAACAAATAACTAAACATACCCCCTGTGTTTGTTCTGCACTCGACAGTAGCTTTTGTGAGTTTACTCTATTTCAAAGCCGAGCGAGGAAACCACAGTGTCATGTCGGTAACTGGGTGCGCTCGCACAAAAGGAAACCAAAGCTGCTTTCATTCTCTACAAACCGCGGATTACAGCGACGCCAGCCAGTGCCCTTCCACTGAGGGCCTTGGCACTCTTCTTCCAAGCCCTGGTTTTGGGAGCAGGGAGTAGCCACCGCAAAAACAGGCAGGAGCAAAGGCGTTCGGAAGTTGTCGTCTCTTGACCTCAGCCGTTCTGACTGAGTCTCCACCACCAACGTTCACCGAGAAACCGCCAACGGGTTGATTGACTTGATGCTGTGTGGACCTCATCCTCCTGTGTCCTCTAGAGAAAGACGAGTCCAGTTCAAAGGTTACTAGTCTCTGGAAGAATTCAAGGCCAGCTTTGATGAAAAGCATCCTGTTTCATGGTCTCCATCAGGCTATAGAAATATTACAACTACATATTTTAATGGTTTCAAGAAGGACTGTTGATAAGTTAGAAGCTTCAAATCAAGTAGGTGCCTGAGTGAATAAAGAGGGCAGTTCCAGACATTCGTCTGTTTACGGTGCTGCCTCAGTGACTATGGGGTGGATTGTGAATTGTCTGAGTTGGTGACTGCACTGACAATTCTTCTGGAGTGTTGTTTGAACTTCTGCTTCTTGGTCATGTTGCTGTGACTTAAGGATTGAGGGAAGCTTTTCATATGACCACAGCTGAGTCTCCAGTGCATTTGCTCAAACCAGTAGCTGGATAGAAAGCCACTCCAGGAGCTCAATGTCGCCGTGACCAGAATCAGGGATGGCTCCAGGTCGCCTCTGGGTGAAAAGAGCTGGTGACAGTGTTGTGTTGCTGACGTTTCATTTCAGTTTGCCAACTCCACCATTTCTTCTTCTGGTTTTCAAAGGATATGGATCTGTGTGAATTCTCACAGCTGTACAGAAGAAGGGTACAATAGATTGTCATCAACGTGTATGCTCAAAACCTGTGCTCTATCTCTGTAATGATTTACTGTATGTGTCAGTGGGAGGGTATTTTTGGATGAGATTAACATGCAATGCAGAGAACTTTGAGGAAAGCAGATTGCCCTCCATAATGTGAGTTCATCTCGTCCAATCATTGGAAAGCCTGGACAGAACAAAAACACTGACCCACCTGAACAAGAGGAAACTCTCTGGCAAGCCACCTTCGAACTTAAACTGTAGCACATGATTTCCCGGGCCTCCAGCCTGCTGGCCCACACTGCAGACCTGGATTTGCCAGCCTTCATAAATGTGTGAGCCGTTATGGTTATTCCTCACAACGAATCTCTTTCTTTTCATATACATATCCTACTGGTTCTGTTTCTCTGGAGAGCCCTGACTAATACCACCTCCTAACCAAACCCAATAAGAGTGAGATGGTCTCTAATAAGAAAAACAAAGTAATGCCATTGCTAGCTTATCCTTAGCATAAATTCTACTTGAGGATCCAGGAGCCCAAGAAAAAGTTGTGCGTTTCGACTTTACTGAGCTATCTGAGTGCTACCTCCCAGCCTTTATGTATCAAGGATAAGGCACAGCCACAAGAATACTGCTCTGAATTCACTGCAGCCGGTTGCTACTGACACCAATAACTTTTCTGCTTAAGGTCTTCTTTCAAAGGCTCCTTGTGAGAAAGAAAAGGTGCACTGACTCTTTTAAAGGAAAGATATAGAAATCACTGTCTTCCTTTTTTGTGTTGGCTCCTCCAAAGTTCAAATCTGGTGGTGGATTCATTTTTTACCAAAAACATGCCTTTCTTCCTCTTTTTCTTGTCGTCATTGCCTTTTCTTACCTTATTTTCTAAGTGGCTAGACACGATTTTGGGTAGGGGGAGAAGAAATAAATAACATTGGCTATAGCTCGTGCTCAGGGTCCTCCACTTGTCACTCTGCCACTATGAGTCTCAGAGATAGACCTCAGCCAAGATCACTGCCAAAGAAGGACAAAGGCCAGGAGAGGATGCCATGAGATCAATATTAAGGCCCAAAGGTCACCACCTCCAGGAAGCCGTCCTGAGTCCCTCAGACAGATCCACAGGACAAAATGTCTCAGGTGGACTCATGGGCCCCTGAAGCTGGGAGGAAAGTGAGGTTCATGAGTCACCTCACTTTTCTCTTAGCCCAGGCAAGATGGTCCTGGCCACGTGGTCAGAGAAACGTGTTCCTGTCACATATGCCCACTTTCCTCAGCAGCAAGCCTTCCTGTGGCTGCTGTAACAAATTACCATAAACTAGGTGACTTCAAACAACAGAAATTTATTCTCTCACAGTTCTGGAGGCCAGACGTCCAAAATCGGTATAACCGGGCCAAAATTAAACTGTTAGCGGGGCCCTGCTCCCTGTGGAGGCCCTTCCAGCTTCTGGCGTTTGCTGGCACTCCTCGGCTTGTGGCCACATCACTCCAGTCTCTGCCTCAATGGCGACATGGCTTTCCCTCCTCTGACAGTGCCAATCTCCATCTGTCTTCTGAAGCATCAAGACCCTTGTGATGGTATTTAGGGCCCTCCTGGATAATCCAGGATGATCTCCCATCTCAAGATCCTTCATTTAATCATATCTACAAAGTCTTTGCAAATAAGGAAACATTCAAAGGTCCCAGGGATTACGACCTGATATCTTTGGGGGCCATCATTCTGTCTACCACAGCATGTATATGTGCGTATACACGTGTATGTGCAGATATACGTATTTACACTTACATATACATATGTATTTAACTTTTAAAAATACCGTATATAAATAGCATCTCCAATTAGACTTCTGACTCTTCAGGGGCTCAGTTTACTCGTCTCTGTGCCTCTGGCATCTGGTGCATGGTCGGGTGCATTGTAAGGACTCTCTATGTACCTGGCCATCTTCCCCACTGACTTCGGTTTTTTGTACTTGATGGATTTTGCTCACCGAATCGGCAAACATCTGACTGTGTACTGGACCCTGGAATAGGCATCCAGGTGTAAGTCCCTATTTCCTGTCTGAAGTTCAATCTAGGTACCATCTAGTAAGCTCAGCTTGGCTGAATTGTGGTGCTATCCTGTGCCCTGGAGCCAGTCCTGCAGGACCAAATGCAGCCCCCAGCAGAGGCTGTTACTGACTTACACTCTGGGGAGCACAGATCTTCCAGAGGTGAGGTGAGGTCACTCGCCTGGACAGGAGCTGGCTGGCTGTGCTGCTGGCTCCCCTTTAGCCTGATCCCCCAACTTCTGCTAGGAATCACTATTACACACGAGTGGTGTTGGTCCTCTGTTCACAGTCACACCTTCCCAGGTCCCAAGGTTGCCATCTAACATGGGTATAAAACAGACACACAGAGACATCTTTCCTGGATGACTTTTGAGCTTTCTGTGATGCTCCTGCCCTCACCCCCTGCTCTGTATGTGCATTTCACCTTGGGAGTCTTACAGATTGAATGGTGTCTCCAAAAACCACGTGTCTGCATCCAAATGCCTGGCACCTGTGAATGTTTACTTATTTGGGAAGGGGGCCTTTGCGGATGTAATTAAGTTAAGGATCTTGAGATAAGATTACTGTATTCATCAGGGTCCTCCAGAGAAACAGGACCAATAGGTGTATATATGTATATATAGAGAGAGATTTATTTTAAGGCATTGGTTCATACAGTTGTGGAGGCTGGTAAGTCCAAAATCTTCCCAGCAGGCCACAGGCTGGAGGCCCAGGGAAGAGCCGTTGCTGCAGCTTGAGTTTGAAAGCAGAATTCCCTCTTCCTCTAGGAACTTTGGTCTTTTTCTCTTGTGGCCTTCAACTGGTTGGATGAGGCCCACCCACAGTCCAGAAGGTCATCTGCTTTATTCAAAGTCTACTGTTTCAAATGCTAATTTCATCTGGATGATACCGTCTCAATGATCTAGACTGATGTTTGACCAAATATCTGGGTATGGTGGCCAAGCCAAGTTGACACATTAAAGTAACCATCACAATTATTCTGGATTATCTGGGTGGACCCTAAATCTACTAACATGTATAGTTATAGGAGAAAGGCAGAAGGAGATGTGACACCAAGAGGAAAAGGGAAGGTGATATGAAGACGGAGGCAGAGATTGGAGCGACACAGCCACAGCCGAGGAAGCCAGGCTGAGAGGTAAGAAAGACCTCTTACCCTAGAGTGGCTGGAGGGGGCGCAGCCCTGCTAACACTGGAATTTCAGGGTTCTGGCCTACAGAACTGAGAAAGAATACATTTCGGTTGTTTCAGGCCTCCTAGTTTGTGGCAGTTGGTTAGAGCAGCCCTGGGAAACTAACAAACACCTGAAGACAGCGGGAGCAATGCAGACCCAGGGGGCCTAGGGTTCGGCTTTGCAGAGCAGCAGCAATAACTGCTTTGTGGAGCTTTCCCAGCTGGAGGACTGGGAAGATGTCTCTGCCTGTGGCTGCCCTGAAGGGCTGCGGGGGACAAACCCCAGATCCAAACAGACACAGGTACACTGGTCCACTGCCCAGCAGCCAGCAGGAAAATGGCGTCTGGAGGAGGCCCTCTGTGGACCTCTGCTGAGCCCACCACTGGTTGGCCCTCCCTTGCTTCAGCTGGACTCTGATGTGGAGAAGGACAGTCTGCTGGACAATATCTGGGCCATGCGGAAAAGGATCTGATGCCACCTGGCCACCCAGCCCGAACACCGGCTTGGTTCCTAGCGTGGATTTGTCTAAGTTGAACTATGCCAAGGTAATTGTCTTAAGTTTTCCATGCTCCCGGCCTACCCAGCCAGTCTGTTAGCTTTGTGTGTTGAAATAAGAGCCTAAATACTCCTTTAATACAGTTCGGGGGACTTTTTTACGTGTTCCAGTGGTTTATATCATCATTCTTACTGTACTAAAATTTACATGCCCTTTTTAAAAAAAAAAATATTGTCATGTAAATTTTTGTAAGCTCTAGGTTTATTTTATGACCCATAAACTTAGACAATATATTAAAATCTTGGAAGAATTTAATATCGGCAGCAGATTATCCTAAAAAAAGAAAAACACACACCTAATTCCTGGGTATTACAGGGACAGAGGCATATCAAGTATGTTAAAAGGTTTAATAGCTGTTAGTAAATTTTACTGCTGCTGTCAATAACTCCATAATATATTGGGCCAGTTAATAGGTCAATGGAACATATTTATATCTTGCTATAAACTGTTTACCCAAGAACAAACTAATTTCTAATGATAATGAAACACGGAGTCAATAAATATTAATTTTAGCATTTCTAATTTAAATACAATTTTTTACATCTGCCATAAATGTTGGGCTGGCGGCATTAAGACATATATTATTGGTTTCCTCTACCAAGGGCAAATGTGTTAAAAACTAACTGTGATCTTTAGCTTATAACACAATGTCTGTGAGTGACACAGCCTTCAAGGTGTGTGATTCTTTATTTTGTTATTAAAACTGTAATAATACTTAGAATGTCATCTAAAATATTTGTTCAATCACTACACATTTTAATATATCTTTAAAAAGTAAACATATTTTTAAAATGCATCTTTTTAAAACGTACGTTTTAAAACTCATGGCAGGTTTTTATGTTGCATACATTTGAATTCACAGACTCTTTCTTTGCTTGATCCTGAGGTCTTTCATTTGGTTTTCCAAGAGTTCAATAAATTTCATTTTGCAACTCAACTGCCTTAACCCAGCAGACATGCATCTCCCTTTATGCCGAGGACATGTTTCTGGTGAAAATAGCAATGCCATAAATTGATCGTGCTTCCAATAGATTTGAGGGACTAGGGAAGGAATTGTCCAAGAGGAGCCCTTTTGTGAAAAAGTAACACTTGGAAAGTACATGTGATGAGGATTTTTTCATCACCTGGGATCTCCTGAAGAAGCATGCACATGCATATAAAAACTTCAGAAAGGATCTTAGCTGTGGCCCTTTTTTCACGGTAGGGAACACGTCATGGTGCATTATTCCCTGGTTGACAAGTACTTATGGAGCTCTCTCTGGCACTTTTCTGGGCACGGCGGCTGTCCCTCTGTCTGTCCATTTGTTCACATCACTGATGTTGCCAGAACTGCTGCTATGCTCAGGGCCACCTGGCTGAGTTTCAACTCTTCTTATTCATTCTCCCAATTGCACTTGCTGCAATGGACTGAATTGTGTCCCCCCAAAAAAATTCCTACATTGAAACCCTCATCTCTAGGACCTCAGAATGTGACTGTATTCAGACATAGGCCTTTAAAGAGGTGATTAAGGTAAAACGAGGCCTTTAGGGAAGGCCCTAACTCAATACAACTGGGGTCATTAAAAGAAGACGAGACTAGAACACAGACACACACAGGGAGAAGACTCTGTGTGGACACAGGCAGAAGGCGCCATCTACAAGCCAAGGAGAGGAGTCTCAGAAGGAACCAACCCTGTGCCACCTTGATCTTGGACTTCCAGCCTCCACAACTGTGAGAAAATAAATTTCTGTTGTTTAAGCCCCCAGTCTGTGACATCGTGTTATGGCAGCTCTACCAGACTAATACACCTGTTAAACCATGAAACCTAATTTTTAATTTTAAAATTATACAGTCTAATTTTGAGGGAAGATAAGTGCATAAGGAAGCCAGGGATGCTCAGCATGGGAACTATTGACATTTGAGGTCAGATAATTCTCTGTGACAGGGACTGGCCCATGCATTGGAGGATGTTTAGCAGCATCCCTGGCCTCCGCGCACTGGATGCCAGTAACAACCCCCAGTCAAGACAATGAGACACGTCTCTTAACGTGACCCAGTGCCCCCAGGGTGGGAGTGGGAGGCAAAGTTGCCCCTGGCTGAGAATCACTGAGGTGCTCCTCTACGGGGACATATAACCACCTGCATGTGTGTGTGTGTCCACGTGGATGCAGCATTATGCGCCTACATCGTGTAAAGGACAGAGCGCGTCAAGGGCCTCAGAAATCACCCAGGCCAGGCTCATGCTTTTCAGATGAGGTCACAGACCTAGCAAGAAGAGCCTTGCCCCAGGCTACGGGGCATTGGTGGCAGGGCCAGCACGAGGACATGGCTTCGCCCTTCTCCCTCTACAGAGCAATGAGTCACCTCCCTCTGGTTTCCATGGGAGGACAGGGTGGGAAGGGTCCCAAGAGTCCAGGGGCTAAGGCTGGTTTGTGACCAGCAAGGAAGCCAGCAGCAACCCTGTGACTGACCCATACTCGGAGGCTCGTCCTGTTTTCTGGCGCCTCTATCTAGTGATGTTCATTAGTGCACTGCACTCCTTCCAGCTGTCTCTAACTCTGACTCAGATCATTGCACATAGCACTGGTAATATTGTAGTTATCAATGGGTGAGCAATGGTGGGCCCTACAGGGAAGGCAGAGATGGTCTCCAGCTGGCTGCTTCCTGTCTGCTCCCCTTCCACACCACCTTCCCACCCTACTCTGTGCTCTTGGAGCCTGGGATCCTTGGCCTGCATCTTTCAGCCTCCCTTCTTTGCCCTCCAGCTTCCAGTTGGTGTGGCCAAAAGGAGGGGCCAGCAGGAGCTCTGAAGGAGGAGGAGAGAGGTCAAGATGTTGATTCTCTGGGGGCTATCCCTGGGAGGCTGTGGATCTGGCAGTGACTGCATCCTCCCGTGTATGTCCTGAAGTCTTTCTCTCAGAGCCTAAGCCCTCAGCAGTCTGGGGGCACCACCCCTTCCTTTCCTTAGCCCCTTCAGGCCCAATGGTAGGGCCCTCCATTGTTGCTAGTCCCTTGGGCTTCACCATCCCTTGTTGACCTCCTGCAGTCCTTATATTAAACCCCTTGGTGAGCCATCTGTGTCTGTTGGACCTGGCTAGTGTAGACGTTTCTTTGCTTTCTGCTGAGCTGAGTCTCAAGCCAGTGGCTGTCGCCATCCTGCTTTGCAAAGGTCACTATTGCCTTCAATTTTCTCTTTTATGTTTAAACTGACACAATTCCCCCAATTAATGTGTTATATTAAATATTAGGCTTTAATAATCTAGTATTTTATTAATATATTTTAATATTTAATGCTAACATTTTATGTGGAGTTCTCGGTCATATTAATCTAGTAAATTTTCCTAATAAAATTAACTTTTTTTCCTATTTTACCTTTTGAATAGTAAAGATTATGGTGGAGTAAAAATAATTAGATTTCTTTGCAGTAAGTGATGGGAGGAAGATTTACTTCCCCAAAGATGGTTTCTCCTCTGCATCCTCTTCTGACTTCTAATCCTCCTGTCGGCATCTCAGGGGCCCAAAAATTGGACCTGAAATGAAGGTGGATTGGTACCTGCCAAATGCTTCTTGGACGATTTTTAGAATCGGGAAAACCTTTCAGAAAATCTAAGAACCCCATTTTTTTTGGATAAAAAAGAGTAGCCTTCTTCACTCCATAAGCAAGAGCTACCACGGCTGCGAAACCTCCCTTTTCTCCCAACACCTTCACTACATGCACGAAGGGCTGGCACAAACCTTTACATAATCTGATCTCTGAATTAGTAACCCAGTCACGTAGCGAATTGGAATATGCATGCCGCCTCGCCGTGGATGGGGCAGCGCCTTCTCTGCTTGTGCGACTGTTTGATGTGCTTCCCTTTCATCCTCTGCCTCCTCCTTCTTCTGGAGAGACTTTCTGCAGGGACATGGTTAGGACCCGACACTTGGAGAGAAGAGAAAGATCACGTGTGCCCACCACAAGATCCCCGGGTCATGGAGGAAAGTTTGCATGTTGTCATGAGGGTCACCCTCCCCTGAAGCCCTGGACCCCTGTGCTCTTCTCCCACTCTGCTCAGAGCCCCTTCCCCAGTTGGAATCTCACCCAGGGCTCGCCGGCGATCCTACAAGACCTGGAATTTTTTGTCTCTTCTCCCCTTCAGATTTGTTTTCCCTGGGGACCATCCCTCCTACTGAGTTGTCAGGCTGAAAATTATTCCTGCTTTCAAGGAAGACTTGGAGCTGGGTTCTGACAAACCACTAACTAACATGGCGTTGCTGATGGCCAAGTCCTTGGTGGGCAAATACTGTACTAGGTTTTTCCTTTAAAACAGCCCCCAACCTCTAGTGATGGAAGGAAAGCAGGGCCGCAAATGAGCTGGGGGAGCAGGCTGTTTGCATGTTTCAATAGTCCTTAATATGCCCTTCCTGTGGGTTGTGGGGGGCCTCCCTGCCTCCCCCACCTTACCTTCCCAGTCAGCCCTGCGGCTTCCTACAGCAGATGCCTCCAATCCCTGGACGGCCGCCTTCCCCAGCAAACCCAGGTCCCCAGGTTGCCTCATTCTGACTTTTCTGTGTGGAATGTCCCATTTCCCTCTCCTTCCTCATTTTACTTCCTTACTTAAAATTCGTTTTGATTTTTTAAAAGTAACAGATCATAAAAAGAAGATATATAGCAACCACGGTTCCAATACCCAAAGTTAATGTTTTGCACCTTGATTCCAGTTCCTTTTTATTGCACGTGTATTTTTGCATTGTTTGTAAAAAGCGTCTTAATTTAATATACAGAGATGGATTTCTACGAAGCGAACTAAGCTCAAGTCTCAGGGCCCCTGACCTGCAAAAGGCTCCTTCCTGGACGGGTGATTTTTATTCTCTCTCTGAAGGAGGCCACCCAAGTTGTGTCGTTTCAGGCCCCTCCAAACCTGGATCTGTCCCCGTTCATATTACACATGAGTTTCCCAAGGTATTAGAATGGCTTTATGAATAGGACTCTGGGGGTTGCAGAGTGGGCTGCAGGGGGCGAGTCAGAGTTACTCCCTAGGTGATGGCCCTTAGGCTCTTCCAATATTGTTCTCACAAACAACACAGCAAGCAACATGTTTATGCATTAATCTTTGTCCACATTTCTTATTATTTCCTTGGAATAGACTTCCAGGAGGGGAATTACTAGGGAAAACAGCAGAAATGGATTTATGGCTCGGGATCCTCATTGGCAAGTCACTTTTTTTGATGGACATGCCATCAACATGATGAGAATTCTGCCCAACTGTGCCCTTGCCAGTGTTTAAAAAGAAGCATTTTAAAATTCCTGTCGGTTTGGTAGGTGACAAATGGGATCTTCTGGTTATAACTTTAATTATTGTACTACTTGCAAGGCTGAACGTTTTAATAGGCACTGTCCATTTGTATTTCTATTTCGTAGATGCTCTGGCTATATCTTGAGTCTTCACACTTATTTTATCAACATATATGCACTTTTATGTATTGAGAATGTTAATCCTTGTGCATCACACTGGTTTGATACATGCTTTTTAATTTTTCACATTGGAACTTTTAACATCAGAAACTTTTGACATCAGAAGTTTCAAAATCATAAATGGTTGTTTTATGATGTTCTTACCATGTTGCATTTTCTTTTGCATTTTCATTAGAAAGCCCTCATACATCCAAAGGTTAAATCATATCATATTTCATTTGATTTTTATACGTAACTCATTATTTCATCAAGTGTTTGTTTTAGTGTATGATGTGAGAGGAGTATTTAATTTAACATGTTTTCTGTTTAGCCGGCTACGTGTGCTGGCATCATTTATTAAACGACCAATCATCCCTTCTCGGTGTGAAAAGACTCCTTTATCACATCGTAAGTGCCCGCGCATCTTAGGGGCTGCTGCAGAGTGAGCCGCTCTGTCCCAGGGACACTGTTTCTGGACACGGATCGGTTTCACGATTGCAGGTCATTATGCACATTCCTATATAGGAGGGCAAGAGCTTGCTCGTTACTCTCATGTGACAAATTTATTCTTTTCAAAAAATTCTCATTTTCTTAAGACAGTTTTATTATCAAATAGAACGCACATATTAAAAAGTGCATAAAACGCTAATGTAGAACTTAACAAGTTGTTAAAAAATGAACATCCGTGTAACTGCCACTCAGGTCAAGAACCTGAACACTGGAGGCGCCGAGAGGCGGGGCATGCCTGGTCCTGGTCCTGGTCCTTCCGCCCTGCTCCCCATAAGGAAGCACCGTCCTGACTTTCAGAACCATCACAGTCCAGCTTTTCTTTATTATTTTGAACTAAGTATGCATCCTGAAACACTGTAACGTGATTGTTGGAACTTTATATGAATAGACATACGTAAATAGACTTTATATAAAAGGACTTTTACATCCTTTTGTTGCTGGCTTCTTTTGATCAATGTTTTGTTTTGAAAACGCCTTCTTATTTTTATGTATAGTTTTAGTTCAATCACTTTCATTGCTATGTAATGTTCCATAGAATCAATATTCTATTATAGGTAGATGATAGATAGATAGATATCTGTGCTACTTTTGCCAGAAATTTGAATTTCTTCCAGCTTGAGGCTCTTATGAATAATGCTTCTGTGGATTCCTATATGTGTCTTCCAGGGCACATGTGAGTGCATGTTCTCTCTCTCTTTTTTTTTTTTTTTTTTTTGAGGAAGATTAGCCCTGAGCTAACTGCTGCCAATCCTCCTCTTTTTTTCTGAGGAAGATTGGCCCTGAGCTAACATCCATGCCTATCTCCCCTTGCTTTCTATGTGAGACATCTACCACAGCATGGCGTGCCAAGTGGTGCCATGTCCACATCCAGGATCCTAACCGACAAACTTGGGGCTGCCAAAACGGAACGTGGGCACTTAACCACTGCACCACCGGGCCAGCCCCTATTCTCTTGAGCATACACCTGAGACCATAGGTGCTATGCTTCAGAGTGTATGCATGTGTCGAATATTGATAGATAATGCCAAAGCGTTTTCAGTATCTCAAACCAGTTTACACTCCCACCAGCAGGGATAAGAATTTCCGGTGGATTAAGTTCTCACCATTAGTTGGTGTTGATTCCCTTTTTCATTTTAGCCTTTCAGGTGGGCGTGACGTAGTACCTCACGTGGTCTTCATTTACATTTCCCTGATGACTAATACAGCTGAGCACCTTTTCAGAAGTTTCCGGGCTGTTTGGACTTCCTCCTTCGTGAAGTGCCTGTTCGTGACTTTGGCTGAACAATATAGATTTGCACCTCTGTTTGTATCGTTTGGTTTAATATGCATGTACAAGCAAAGCTGAACTGTGTGTAATTTATGTTTACTCATCTGCAAATCTTTTAATAGAAAAACGTGAATCAGTCACTGTTGTTATCATCACTAATATATTTTCACTTTATTTCTGTTGGCATTCTTTTGTTTTGTTTTCTATTTGGTAATAAAACTGAATTTTAATCCTTTTGGTCAAATGCTTCAAAGTGTCTTCCAGGGGACCTGGGCTGGCCTCACCACACAGCAGCTCTCCAGTCATGCTGGAGAATGATATCAAAGCCAACAGCCTCCAGCTGTCCTGGGGACCCTCAGAGTGTGAGTTCAGTGCAGCCTCTTGCCAATCCTTGTATGACTGTGCGAGCACAAGGCAAGGTCCCTCCAGAGCTTGGAGCAAACGCTTGAGCCTGTGAACACTTTCCCCTAAGTGTTGTTTTGCCTCTGGGAAATTCTTGTCCATTTTTAATGAAAGCAACAAGAGTGGTACTGGAAAAGTGTGCATCATCTGAGAACGCACTCCTAATGGCCGAAAGGCAATGTCAACAACCCACAGCCAGGAAGAATGAAACAGGCAAAAGGAAAATTAAAGCAATGCTGCTGCCCAATTCCATCTAATCTTTGTGGCTAATCATAGTGCATTTTCACCAGACCACCTCCTACCCTCCAAGCATTGGGACGTTTGGTGTAAAGCAGTTCATATAACTTAACTGGGGAGAACAGCCCATCCTATGTAATCAGCTGGACCTCCTTTGGTCCTGGAGTCCACAGAGGAGTATCAATAATTATCATTCATAAAAACTCAACATCTTTGAAAGAAATATTTGTCTAAAGGTTATTATTTCCTCACACAGGTCATTTCATGAATCTAGTCATGAGGAACAAGTGATTGGTGTCCAAAGACCTTAATGCAACTCCCAACTCTGCTACCAGCTGGGTCTCAATTTTCTTATCAGTAGAATGGGTATAAGAGTATTTGTTTCATGGGATTATTGGGTTTATTGAGTGATATTGCACTTAAAAGCAATTCTCAAAGAACCAGACATGTGGTAGGCTCGCAACAGAAGCTTTTTTGAGTTAACTTGCAGGTAGAGGCTGGATGGATGCCATTGTTTGGTTTTTAACATGCTCATAGAAAAGGTTAACACATTCACTGTAACCTTGACCAGATTAGCACTGACATCCAAGCACTTGAGTGAAGGTATTATAGTTAAGGAAACGCTGACTTAGTAAGCTAAAAATTCCATATACGTAGATTGAAACCAAAGTAGACTTTCACGATGTGATGTTGTTAATATATTCCGATTGCGTAAATTCAGATTTAAACCAAGTAACCCAATTTACATCTTACCTCTAGAAAACATGGAGCAAATTGCATTGACCAAGTGATGCAATTTCAGTCCTTGTTTCCCAAAGTATCCGATCTTGCTTTCTTGAAATAGTCTGTGTTCAGTTACCTTCTGCTTGGTTTTATAGATGTTGAAAAGGAAGCCACTTCCAAATCCTTTGGAAGAATGTCAGCTGTGAACTTTACCAATCAATAAAATTGCACTATGTAAACATGATGCCTTACATAAGATTTATAAAAGAATCAAAGAAAGAGGAGCTCCTCCAGTCAATTCTGCTGTACTGAATTTGTCTTCACTTCTCCTCCTATCTCACTCTCATTGCAGTGATGTAAGAAGCATGAAACTGAGACTAAATTGAAAGCAATGTGAAGCTATGTAGAGCGTCATCAGCAGACAAAGGCATGGAGAAAATTCTGGAAAATGTAAAGCAGAAGATAGATAGATGTCAAAATGTAACAGAGAAAAGGAAAGTACAACCTCAGAGAGGTGAAGGTAGGACCTCTGAAAATGTATGCTCTCCCCCCTGGAGAATTCAAGAATCCCCCCATGGGTCAGGGATGGCAGGGGCAGGAAGGAGGACCGGGCCAGGGCTCCTTGCTAAGTAATTGAATTCACAATGTGCACCAGCTGCAGGAATTCCCTGGCCTCATAGCTGCCTCCTCTTCCAAGAGAAGAGCCGTGAAAGCAGCACTTCAAACCAACCTGCTCTTGGACACCTCCAGAGTGGAGCAGTTTTAGGAGTTAAAGAACAAAGGGGCTGCTCCAGGTGACTGATACAATCAAGAAGGATGGAAACCCCCATGCCAAGGAAACAAGCCACCTGCACATCCTAAATGAAGGCACATTTTCCTTTGAATAAACACAGGTGCAAATCTATATTGCTGTCAATCTACATTGAGCACACAAGGAATGAATATTTTCATTTGGACTGAGGAATAGCATACCATCCACCAACACTGATCGGTTTAGAGCTCCATCTATAGAAATAATTAGAATTTCAAACACAGAATTCCAAATATTAAATAGATGCACTAAATTAACACTCTAGAAAATTCCAAGGAAATGAAATTAACAAAAAACATCCCAGATTTGAATGTTGTTTTCTGAAGATCCTGATTATTCTTATTTTAGAGGATATACATCCATAAAAATTAGAAACATGCTAATTCAAAAGAAAAATTGGAGTTTTAGAAATAAAAAATAGTATTACCAATGTAAACCAACAATAGAAACAAATAAACAAAAAAACCTCAACAGTTTGGCTGAATAATAGAATAAACATGGCTGGAGATAAAATTAGTGATCTGGAAGATCTAGTCAAGGGATTCACTCAACGCACTGCAAAATGATGAAGAGTCGGAGGATGTGAGGGAAAAGTTAAGTGCTACAAAGTATGTGTCCAGATCCAGAAGTGCAATATCTGTCTAACAGAAGAGTGGAGAGAAAATGAGCAAACATTAAAAGAAAATTTCTGGAACCAAGGAATGTGTTAGACCCTACTGTGTACTAAGCAAGAATAATAAAATGCGTCTCACTTAGATGCCTTAATAAAATTGCTGAATTGCAAAGCATGCCAGATATTATTCCTTGACTCCAGCAAAATAAAAGCATGAATTTGATAAAAACAAATGTATGAGATAAATGAAACAGTGATGAGCCAAAGTACTGTGAAGCATTACATAGCTCATTTTAGTGTATTTTTGGTAATGTGATTGAAAGATTTTCAAGTAATTATTAATAACTGATTACTAAGAAAGTAGAATAGAGATCATTTTGAAAAAAAAATAGGTACTTTTATTTAAACTTGGGATATAGGGGTAAAGATAGTTGTACAAAATCTTTATTTTGGGGAAAGGGAAATTATAATTAAGAATTCTCAGCATTGATATAAAAATGCATTTACAGGTAGGATTAGAAGAATTGAAATAGTATATATAAGTTCCAAAATATTAGAGCAAATAGGTAGGGAAAAAAACCAATCCATCCAGTTAAAGCACAGAAGATAGGAAAGAGTAAGGAAAATAAATGTATCAATTAACACAATACCTGTGCATGCATTAATTTTTCATATTAAAGGACAAAGAACAGATTGGATAAAAAGAAAAAAATACTGTAGTGCTATGCTATGTACAAGAAACACACACAAAGTAACATGATACTGAAGAATTAAAAGATTAAAGGGTTGAAAGACAAAGAAATAGATTATAAGAAACTTGGCACAAGGTATTAAAAATAAGAGAAAAAAGGTGAAAGGAAAGAAAAAGAAAGCAGGAATATTTCTAAGGGAGAAAAATACAAATGCTCATAAACATGTGAACATATTCAACATATTCTAAGTTCAATAGTAGAGAGTATCATAGAACCAGAGAGCAGAACAGTGATTTCCAGGGCGTGGGAACAGGGGAAATGGGGAGATGTTGGTCAAAGGATACACAGTTCCAGATGTAAGATAAAAAACTTCCGAGATCTAGTGAACAGCATGGTGACCATAGTTAGTAATACTGTATCGATACTTAAAATCTGCTAAGAGAGTAGATTTTAAGTGTGATTATCACCCCCAAAAAGTAACTCTATGAGGTGATGGATGTGCTACTAACTTCATTGTAGTAATCACTTCCCAATGTGCACCTTTACTAAATCATCACATTGTACACCTTGAAACAATGTGAGGAACTTGTAGAAAAAAAATTGTAAGGAGTAGTTTGCAAATTGCAACAAAAAAAAGAGATGCTACATTTTGCTAATTCAGATTCATGTAACATTGAGTGAGAGCAATGGTGGGGAGCAGTAGGCACGCAGTAGGCACGCTCGTGTGCATCCTCTGTGGTTTAGTGAAGGTATTTTGCTAGAGCGCTTTTGGAGGGCAGTGTAGCAGCATCTATCAAAATTTACAATGTGCATATTCTTGACAGCAAGTCACTTGTACAGACCTAGCCTCCAAAAATGTTAGCAGAGTTACATAAAGCGAAAAGGACACAGATATGCATTGCAGAGTTATTTGTAATTTAAAAAACCTGTAACTAGCTTAAATGTTTATCTGTTTGAAGATGCTTAAATAAATTATGGTATAGTCATTCTATGGAATACTATGCAGGCATCAAAAATAATATTTTAAACATAATATTGAAAAAGATGAAACATACATTGACAAGAGGGGAAAAATGTATGCTGCAGAACAATATGAGTATTTAATAAGAACAAACTTGCATGTGTAAAATATTCATGGATTTTGACATAAAAAGATATAAATGATACACACCAAGTTGTTTCCAGTCGTTATCTTTAAAAAGGCAAATGTATTTGGGAGGGGAAGTTAAATGAAATTGTTCTTCAAATCAATATGATTCTGTATAACCTGACTCTTTTTTTTTTGAGGAAGATTAGCCCTGAGCTAACATCTGCCACCAATCTTCTTTTTGCTGAGGAAGACTGGCCCTGAGCTAACATCTGTGCCCATCTTCCTCTACTTTATATGTGAGACACCTGCCACAGCATGGTTTGCCAAGCAGTGCATATGTCCTCACTGAGGATCCGAACTGGCGAACCCTGAGCTGCTGAAGTAGACCGTGTGAACTAAACTGCTGTGCCACTGGACCGGCCCCCTGACTTGATTTTTTTTACAAGCATAACTCCCTTAAAAGTTTTGGTAATTAAAACATAAGAAAAATATGAGAGGAAAAAGGGACAGCCTAGAAATCTTTGTGAAAGGAGCTCCGGTTGAAATTAGGGGTAATAATGCTAAAGTCGTGGGGCACTATGGGTTTGTCTTTGAACTCCTAGGTTGATGAGTTGATGTCAAATCGAAAGGAATGTTCACAAAAATAAGAGAAACATACTGAGAGGACTTAATATAAATTTGATGGTTATTTTAATAAAAAACGTAACTCTTTATGAGACTGTAGTTTTCAAACAAAACTAGATTTATCTGACTAGCTTGGGTGGACACAAATATAATTTAGCATTTAGAAGATACTTGTTTACTGTTTCATGACTTATTTTATGTTATTGCTCATTATTTACTAGGGCAATGTGTTGTGTTTAATTCACTCTATAGATACTTAATAATCAGATATTTATCAGCTAATATCCTACCATAATATCAACTAATATCCTGGAAGCATCACCATGTCCATTTCTCATATACCTGAGGTGACTGGAATATTGTCACTGTTACAGATATTAGGAATCATCTTTCATTTTAGCTGCAAATAGGTCAATACAAATCCCCTGGGATGGAATCAAAATCGTAATTCCCTATGAACTTGCCTGAAATCCCAAGCACAAAATTAAACATGTTTGCCCAACAGGATATGCTAAATTGCACAGTGGAAAAAATTTAAAAATTATATCTCCAAATATCAGTGGTTTACATGTCTGGGAGTCTGCTGGTCTCCTGGCAGAGGGAAATCATGCTGAAGCACACCGCGGCTCCAACAGCTCCTGCTTGGGAGTGACACTTGTCGCTTCTGATCACATTTTATTGGTCGAAAGAGTTCATGTGACCAAGCCTGCTGTGACCAGGGACCATTACAAGGAAGAGCTCTCCTTTGTCACACCCTGAATTCAACAGTTTTAACGATATCTAAGGATAGGTCCTGCCACCTGGACTATTAGATTCACACACAAGCAGATTGACAGGATACACTTAGTCTGTAAAAACAGTAGGAAGAAAAGCATATAAGAGTATTGTTTGGGTCAACCCAGAACTAAATATGGAAAAAAATTAGAAAATTTTATTAAGCTGCTTGAGTAAAATGAAATACTGAACTAGAGAGCCCTGGCAAGAGGGGCTTAACCCCATCATTTTCCCCAGCAGGGGCACAAACAAGAGTGTGGTCATGTGAACAGAGAAGGATGCACTGAGCTTTGATTTTCCCTAATCTTAAATATACACTTGTGCATACACACACATACCCTTAATTAAAATCATTTAGAGGCACTCTTTACTAACAAAACATTCCGGTAACATTAGCAAGACACCCTAGTGACCTGCCCAGCCTGTTCATCCTTATCTTTTGCCGTTTCCCAACGGAGCTCCTTCACGAATGTCAAATTCCGCGGGGTTCCATAAACATGTCTTTGTGCATGTTCTTCCTTCTTCCTGGCATATAATAAATCCTCAATAGATATTCATTTGAAAGTAATAAATGAAGAAAAACTGATATGAGGAGATAAAGTTACATGAAAATAGAGAACGTTGACAGAGAGCAGCAGAGTCTCTAATCAGATCAGGCTGGAGAGTCTGTGGGAAGGGTCATCACTGTTCAGTCTCCCCCGAGGGTTAGAAGACAGGCGTGCTCCTTCTTACTTTTTCAATTTTGGAGCCCTAAGGGGACGCGGAGAAGTGAGTGTGACTCACTCCGAAGAGTGAGAGATGGGAGAGGGAGGAGCAGAGTCAGTGCAGAAGTTGGGGGACAGCCGAGGGTGGCATCCGACCTCTGTGCTGACAGTGGCGTATTTGCCTGAGACCAGAGCAGGCAGTGTGGTACGCGCACTGCAAAAAGTCCCCTAATGAGAGCGTTATACCTATTCCTCAGGTCACGTTGTTTCTTTTAAATATTAATCAGAGAAACAGGGAAGCTTCATTGCAAAGACAAGTGATGAGCCTCGTCTCCAGGAGAGGCGTGTAGAGGATGCGTGAGCTCATGGTCATCCATTCAACACGGGGACTGCAGGTCCCCCTCTAATGAGCCAAATAAAGCATCCTCGTAATTGGCCATAAAAGGCTGTACAGCACAGCCTTGCTGGTATGCCAGGCTGCGAGCGAGGCCCCGCTCTGGCACGCTGGGTACGTTTTGTCCCTGGGCTGATTTCCACTGGCTGTGAAGTTTGCAATTGTATCCAGGTTATTTCAGTCGTGTCTGTACAACTGGACTTCAGTTTTTAAAAGAGCCCTTGTTTAAATCCAGCTCTATTTCTACACTGGCCAAATTGAAAACATCAGTCCCCCCTCCAGAGCTAAACTACTTCATCGTGATTTATACATGAGAACGTGAGCCTTGCCAAGAAACACACGACCTCTGCCCAATATTAATAACTGCAGTATGGAGACGAAGTCCATTACATGGGATAATTCTGTACATGGCTGAATCTATTTAAAGGAAAAAGAAAATGAAAAGAGATGAGACTCCCACTTCCCACAAACAGGAGTGAATGGATGTTAGCCGATAAATGTGATGGGCAGCAGATTCCATGAGGAATGTGAGTGAAGAAGCATAGTTTCTGAGTACTTCCCAAAGATCAACTTAACAGGAAATATTATAGAGCTATGGGTGCAGGTAGTGGTGTGCCAGTAAATGTTTAATAACCAGCTCTCCAAAGGGGAAAAGCCCTGATCTAGAGTGTTGGCCAATTTCTGTGGTGTAAATACTGCCACCATATAGCACACCAAAGCGTGGTATTTCACAGTACAGATAAAATTAAGTAATCTCCGAAAGATAGATAGCAGGAAAATGTAGTAAAGTAATTAGAAAGTGATTTATTTTGGGAACCAATTACCTTTTAGAAATATGATTTATTTAATTATAAGTTTACAGAACTTAATATTTAAGAAAAGCTGCGTTTAACAACCAGCTCACCAAATTCCTAAAAATTTAACAATTGGCTCTGGAGAGCCACTAGGAGTCAACTCCAACACATCACTGGGTCCAGGGCAGATGCTGCGTGGGTATGTGTGTGTTTTAGGAAGAAAATCGCATGGACGGAAGAGCGAATCTGAGTGCCACGTGACACATTTCAATGTGTTTCACCTTTTCCTGGGCTCTGGCTGCAGTCCGGCCTGCTCTCAAGTTGGCGGTCTTGTAGAGGCAGCCACGCCTTCAAACCTGAGCCAAGGTGCTGGGCCTGTGGCCCTTGAGCTGAGTCCTGAGAGACTTCCAAATCTGTTGTGCGTGTTTCTGAAAGTGACTATGGCATGCACATTTTTTTCTCAGGATCTAAATCCTTTAAGACATTCCTGGTTCGGGTAAGATGGAGTGACCCAGAGGGTTATATTTCCTTATATCATCTCCAAAACAGAAATCAGAGAAGGTAAGAGACTTGGACTCTTTCAGAGCTGGTTATTAATACACAAGCCAGGCCTCATGGACTTGGTGGTGTTTGACGAGGAACAGAGGAACCTGTGACTGAGAGGCACCATCAGTGGGGGCAACATGGAGGGGAAAGGCTATGAGAAATGTGATCAGGGATCTCCAGTGTGTTCTGGAAGTGTTGGGAACGGGTGGGGAAGGCGATATGGTGTGGGCTTTGCATTCTAACTACCTCACCTCCCCACTCCCCTGAATTTGAATAAGGTAGGGGGTCATTGCCAGAACTTCCCTTGAGAAAGGGCACCAGATGTCTGCTCTGTGGCTTCCGTGTGGAATGGAATGTGCTCCCTGACGGGTTCGTTTGTTCATCACGGAGGAAGGGAACAGAGGCCTGTCTGGTGACACGAGATCCCTAAAGGCTGAAACGTACATCCTCCTTGAAGTTAAGGGCCCCAAGCCCACGGTCAAGACAGAAAGAGAGAAGCATCAAAAATCTCACAACTCGAGCTATGTGGCGAACACACAGCAGCTGTGAATGCGGTCGGGACGCAGGCCCACAAATGAGCTCATCCTTGGGCTGGTGCTAAGGCCCCATGGGCTGGAACAAGTCTGCTTCCTTTGTGGCCACCCTCCCACACAGACCCTGCCTCCTGATGGAATCATGGGTCTTGGCCTGGACCAGCCCAGAGGGAGATGAATACGGGGTTTTTAAGGCCTGAGAGTCAAGGGCTCACTCCTGGATGGCCTGTCTTGAGAGAGCACACACGTCATCAGGTGGCAGGTCTCCCAGAACCCCAGCAGCACCTTTCAGTTGTCATCAATGCCTGGACTCTACTAAGCCTTTTATACACCAAACACTGCAGTAGTCAGAGATTTTATGGGAATTCAAGGAAGCTTGAGGCTTCTGGGTAATATGGGAATCCCAGTCAAAGGGAGAGGGTGTCCTAACCTGGGAGCTTTAAAAAAGGTCAAACAGTCAAAGGAGTGTCTTTCTTTTCTTAAGGCGTGTGTTTAAGAGACACTTTTCCGGAAGCTATTAAGGTAGGTTGCATTATTGTTTGAGGAATATGGTTCTGCTCAACAATTTATAAGTAACTGGCCTCTGGACAGAAGGTTCTGGAAGGGAACAGTGCCTGAAACAGTGTCCTGTTCTGCTGGGTGCAGAGCACACGAGATATGGTGCTAGGACAGGAGATAGATGCAGGAAACAGCTGAAAACTTGAGCCCAATTGACCTGCTCAGCGACAGGGAAAAGTACTCGCAAGGTACAAGAACGGCGAAAAGTCAGTTCCGTTTTTGAAAAATCTGTCAGATTAATTAAAATACAGTGTAGTACAGGAAAGCTAATTAATATACTCTCAGCCTCTCCCTCCTTATCTGTGCTCTGTTCTCCCCTCAGCCCCCTCCTCGCACCATGCTGGGACCACAGGCTCAGAGATGCTGGCTTTGCCTGACGGAAAAGTTCAGCACGGGGGAAGAGCAAGGTAAACTGACACAAACAATTAATGTCTGTTTCCAGAACAAATAGAAATCAACTAGCTATTAGTGTTGTCATTTCTAATCCTTTCAGATTATTTGATTACAATAAAAGTGCAAAAATCAGAAGAGGAGACCATTTTGTATGGCCTAATTGATCTTTAAAATTGTCTTATTTTATTTTGCATTTTGTCAAAAATGAAAGTAACTCCTGAAGCCTTGCATGAAGACATTCAGAGAAATTATTAAAGCTGTGACACCAAATTACCTGCGAGATTACATGAGATATTTGACCGGTTTGCCTGTCAACCTGTAGGCAGCTTCGACTGTGGTTGTTAACCATTCTTGATTGGGCGAGACAGCAAAGTTTCCCAAGAGGAAACTTTTAGGATGAAAAAACATAATCAGAGGGGACCCTCCAGAAGACAGAAGCCAAAAGGATTCCAAAATGGACCACTGCAGCCTGGATTGTTTGGGAAGTCTGAACAGAGCCTGTCAAATTATATGTCTGTAGCAATTATTTTGACAAATTTGCCACACAGTTGCGTCTTCTCACGTGTTATTTCATGATGCGTCAGCAGCAAGCACAGTCTGTTTGGGTTCCTTCTAGATGCGAATGAGGAAGAGGAACAAGCGACTTTTCACACGTCGGATCTATTTGAAAAATCCCTCAGCGTACTTGCCATGGTTGATCCCCTTTCACGAATCCTAGGACGTGATGTATTTGTACAAGCGAAAGGTGAGCTTTTGTAGTTTAGCATCTTTCTGGCAGCAACATCTCTTTATCAAGAGCGTACAGAGAGCCACTGTCATAACCTTCCCCCATGCGAAGGACCTGAGAGGCCGCTTCCTGTCTTCTGTCAACTTTACTCAGCAAACTAGAACAAAAATTGAAAAGCGTTTGCCATTTCCATGGCTAGAGAAAAATTTACGTTCTAAAAGGCGCAGTTAAGATATTAGGTGAAGAAATTAATGAATTCCTTGAGTTGTAAAAGGGGCAGGGGGAGTTAAAAAATCAGATAAATGTGAAACCCAATCTGGGAATCCGACGTGGCCTGGAGTGATCCGCTCTCGCCCCGAGGTAGACATGGTACTGACAGCCAGGGTCCCCTTGACAACCCCAGCCCTGGTTCGTGGGGTATACCGTCATCTGGGTTACGTCATGAAAAGGTAGTTTAAAACCGAATGCTGCCAATCCTTGCTTCATCTGGTAAACCTCAAAGAATCAAGGAACCAGAACCTGCTTTACAAGGATTTGCTATCTTCATGTTGTATTGGCACTAAACAGGAAGAGCCGGCTGTGGAATAGTAAAAGGGGGCCCCTTGCTATGATGCGTTCTCCTGCCCCATGACCGCAGCTTCCTGGACTGGGACGGTGAGGGGCAGGGACAACAGAACACAGTGATTCTGTGAGAGCACAGTGCATTCAGGGCAAGTGGGACCCAAACCTTGCTCCCATTAGCTCACAGGCCATTGCAGGTGACGTGGGGAAGGGGCTGAAGTTGAAAAGAGGACCCCTTCAGCTCTCTAATCTCAGGCTATTGCCTAAAAGATGTGTATGGGGTGTGTGGCCACCAGGTCCCTGGACGGTGGCTGAGAGGCAGTCTGTGGGTGGGTTGGGCTCCTTCCCCGGGCAGCTGACAGTTCTAACAGCGGCAAGTTCTAACAAAGCTGGCAGAGCTTGTAACAGAGAAAATAAAGAGGAAATTGTGAGTGACTTTGGTGATTTGGGAGGCCTGAGTAAACCTATTACACCTACATTTTGGGGAGACTGTGGTGGGCTGGGGAGTCACAGGTCGTGCACGAGGAGCACTCGCCCATAGGGACCAAAGGCCTCCCCTCCCTGGGCTGCCCCATCCAAGACTGTCCACCGACTCTCCATGAGACCCTCAACTGTGACAAAAGGGACATACATTCTCCCCATGGGTGGGCTGCTCCACCCTTTTTAGTAGCGTAAAATTCACTTTTCAAAATGGAACCCGGCTCATTGGCTTATAAACGTTTATCTTCTACTTTGCATATGTGGTAGGAGAGCAGGATTTTACATCATATCAACTTTTTAATATTCTATGGGAAAATGTACAAAGATGTGAAAAAATGTATAAATTATGTATAGAAAAGCTGAATGCATACAGGATGTGAAAATGTGGTGTTAGTGTGGATTTGGCTGTTAAAGAAAACACAATACTTCTCACCTGTTGTTTATGCTTTTTGACCTTCTGGTTTCACTGTGTTAAATGTCTGCCTGTTTGTCAGTGTCAGGCCTAAAAGTAATACTGGACAGAGCCCAGTGACCTGGTTTCTGTTGTTTTTCTTACTGTTTTTCTTCCTTCCTTCAGTCAGCCAATTGAGGGAAGCTTTGCTTGTTCCCCCAGGCAAAGCCCACCCACGTGGGCTGTTCGCCCCTTATTAAGCCTCTGATCTAGTGGATTGGGGTCACTTTGGGTCTTCAAGGGCAGAGGTAGTGATGCCACCATGCCCCCTTCCCACTGACACTCGGAACAAAGTTGGAACAGAGCAGATGAACAACAAATGTTTGTTGAATGAATGCAAGGGGATGGCTCGCTAAGCTTGGTCTGTGAAGGTTCACAGGGTCTGCTTAGGTAGAGAGGAGGCAGCAACGCACAGGCAATGATGGCTACGGAGCCTGGGGTGTGGGGAAGACAGAAAAGTCGTCTGCTGTTGCCATTGGTCAGTTAGCCACCTCTGTCTGGGCTGCACCAGGTACCATTTGGGGTCTGCCTCTTCCAGTTCTCACATTCTTGTTTCCAGGAATCTTTTTTTTTAAATTTTCTCTCTGAAGACAACTAGCAGCTGGTTACTAACCACTCGCTACGCCTAAAGCCCACACAATTTGCGGGGAGTGATTTTCTGGCCTCTTTCTCTAGGGAATAACCAGTTCCATTGTCTTGCACCCCTGGCACAGTCGGTTCTCACTCTGGAAGGATGTGAAAGGGTGTGGCTGCAGTTGATGAGAGAAAAAAACTCCAAGCCTGTGTTAAACAGAGATATTGACTTAATACTGGTATACTGGTGTTCCCAGCAATTAAAGCAGTATATTTGGGCAGGGAATTTTAATTGAAGAAATATAAAATGTTCATTGGTATAATGTGCATATTAATTTAATATAATGTGAATAAGAAGTCACTTGAGATGGAAGCTGGAAACAGCCCCTGTAGGGCTATTGCCGTGACAGACAACAAAGGCAGGCCTCGTTAGCCACAGGAAGGAGGTTCCGAGCTGCCAGTAGAAAACCAGGTGACGACTGGGTTGGCCAGCCAGGACGTGCCCAGCCCCCACTAGGCCTCCCATGTCCCTGTTAAGGACAGTGTCAAATAACAAAAGATCAATGCAGAGATAATAAACATCAAGGCTTTGAGCTAGACAACAGCAGCCAACAATTGTCATGATGCTTTTTAGGGAAGAAAATGTTCTTCTGGTTAACTGAGGCTTCTGATTCAGTTAGAATTCTTCCACATCATAGAGGGACCACACTCTCAGAAAATAATAATAGATAATAATAATAGCCAAATAAAGACTTGTAGCCTGACAAATGTGAAGGGACTTAAGAAGTCACAGGGATAATATTTGAAACCAAGGCTGCCCCGAGAAGTCTAGAATGTGTCATTTCTACATCCATTGGACTATGCATGTATTACCATTTCCTAGAAATTGAAAACAAAGTTAAATGTACTCAGTACAAAATGATACTACCCACAACTTGTTCTGGAATCATCCAAAAGGCTTGCTAGACTCTTAGAGCTCCTTGGAATCCTCAGTGGTACTTCAGCTCTCAACCCTGGAGGCAGCAAAGTGGGCACCAAGCCTGGTTGTTTCTCCAGAAAGTTCAGCTCAGAGATGCTCCTGAAAGAGAGCGGCAGAACCCAGCTTCTCTCTCCTCCGATGAGGGGGGGGGGGCCACGAGCTCTTCTGCCTCTGCTTTGGATTCTAGATCAATAGACACTCGCTCTGACCAACCATTTCCCCCAAAAGCGAGATAATGTGGGATAATGTGGATCCTTCTCCTGAGCTCTTTACCCATGATTTAATTGAAGCAGCATTGGCTTTTGTCTAGAAATATTTGTCTCATTCACATGTCACATTAAAAGTTTCTAAATAAAAGACATTTAGCTCAATGTACAAATATTCCCAACCACGCATAAATCATATATTTTTGCCAGCATTGTCAAAAAGATAATCAATGTTTTAATACTATAATTTGTTCTAAACATCTCAAAAAATACACACTTAAAGTATTTTTTCTGGACGAGCTCTGCATTAGATTCCATGTCATTCAATGCACATCTCATGACAGTTATTGCTAACTATTCTCCCTCTGCATTTGGCTTAATTTACATCCACCTACAGCTGTTGTTGAAAGTGAGATGCTGTGCCTTCCTGGTCTCATCGTGAAGCTTGTCTCTTCCAACTGTGCTGTGGAGGGATTATTTTGCATCTTTTTAATTGCTCTAGGTTTTAATTTTTCTTTTATTTAGATTTTTTTTCTGAATATATATTGAACTTTATTCCTTCACTAATTTTCTCCCACAATCAAGTATCTTAAAATCAGGAGAAGTGCCTTCAGTGTCTAGGGAAGATCATGGGACCCATGGTTCATTCTTAGAAAGGAACTTGGTTAAAATTTGTCCGAAGAAACAGACATCATCGTTTGAGGAAAGAGTTGCTGTAGGATTCAGTCGGAAAGACCAGCGGAGCTTTGAGTGCGTGCCCCGTGTTCTTAGCCTACAGCCCGAGGGATGAAGGGCTTCCCGATCAGACAAGAGGGTGTGAGGTTTGGCCCTGGTCTCTGACTGACGGACAGGGCTGCCTTCATGGACATTTGACCTTTGCGGTTTCTTTCACTGGGTCCCATGCTAAGAAGGAGCATCTGACGCTCTGCTGTCAGCATCTTGAAATTCTTAATAATTTTTTAAAACGTGGCCACATTCTCATTTTGCACACACCCAGCAAACTTCTCTGCCGTCCTCTGATGGGGTATAGATAGCAGGTGGGTGACCTTTAGCTACCTCCGTGGACCTGCCTTCACCATTCTTTCAGCACAGCCTCAAAGCCTTTGTGTTGGATATTTTACTTCTAACGCAAGGCTTATCATTTCCTTAACACAAGACAGAGCCTTGTCCCAGACACCCGTGGCTCACTCCCAACTCAGAGCCTCTCCTGACTCCTCACCCTGCTCCCTAGCGCCTGCCCCCTCGGGTACTTCCCTGCGGCATGCTTGACCGTAGATACTTTATCACAATTCTGTTTTCTCCAACCAGACTGTGATCTCATTGAAGGCAGGGAGAAGGATGATTCTGGCAGCCTCACTCATCCTTTGAGTAAGGTGGTGGGTGTCACTGAGGTCAAGAGGGATCTATCTCATGGGAGAATGAAAACGTGTCTGAGTTAGGTAGTAGGAGGAGAATGTGTTAATTGTAAATTCAGGGGGCTGCGTATCAAATGTTCAGCTTGGTTGCCCAGAAGATTTGGTCCTGCCCAAGGTGAGCATCCAGAGTGGGTCTCGGTGCCAGCATCGTCCTGCTCGTGGCAAGTCCTATAGAAGACCACTGATATAAGTGATTAATAAGGGACAGCATCAAATTCACTGCCAAGGATTGTATGCTCGCTCAGAGAAGGCCATGGTCTCTCTCTTACTCATCTCCTGGTTGCATGTCATACAATTAGTCTTTTCTTGAGATTCTTTTCTTTCACTTCCATCAAGCAATTAATTCTTTGGCAATCTACCTTGTGCTTGACGTCACAAATGGGGGATTTGAGAAGATGCAGGACCCAAGACAGTAGTCTTGAGGAGCTTATGGTCCATCACCTGGAGAGACATAATTAGTATTCATTCATTGACTCAACAAATATTTACCCAGTACATGAGCCAAGACTCCACTGGGCCATTAGTCTAGTGGGTGATCCATAAGTCAGCAAGGAGTATGATTGAGTGTGGAGATGATTAGGATGATAGCTCCACAGATGATGGGGCTCTTGATTCAGTTTGAGGGCATCAGGAATAACTTCTTGGAAGAAATGACATCTAAACCAAGTGAGGCCCAGTAGGCAATGGCCACATCAAGAGGGTGGAAATAGGTGTTGGGCACAGTATGTGCTGGTCTGGAGTCCAGCATGAGCATGGTGCAACTGAGACCTGGAAGGAGTACCTGAATGATTGCGCCATAGGCAGGCAAGGCAAGAGGGAGGCAGAGGCCTGAGACGGAAAAGCTGTACACGCCTTGGTAAGGAGCTGGCTTGACTCTGTGCCGACTGCTGATAGAATAGCTCCCATTTACTAAGGGCGCCCAAGGAAGGGTCTGTCCACTCTGTGGAAACTGTCTCATTTAAGCCTTAAAATGCAGTCATTCCAAAAATACTAACCAAGGGCTTCCTCCATCCTGCCATCATTCTAAACTTTGTACTTTGAAACTACTTGTATTCATCAGGATTCTCCAGAGAAACAGAACCAATAGGATATACATAGATATATGTAAGAAGAGATTTATTATGGAAATTGGCTCACTCTGCTATGGAGCCCAAAAAGTCCCTTGATCTGCTGTCTGCAAGCTGGAGGCCCAGGAAAGCTGGTGGTGTCATTCAGCCAAAGTCTGAAGGCCTGAGAACCAAGGGGGCTGACGGTGTGAGTCCCAGTTCCAGGCCCAAGGCCTGAGAGCCAGGAGCTCTGACGTCTGAGGGCGGGAGAAGATGGACGTCCCAGCTCAAGAAGAGAAAGGGAATTCGCCCTTCCTTCACCTTTCGTTCTCCTTGGGGCCCATAGAGGATTGGACACTGCCCACCCACATCAGTGGGGGCAGATCACTACACTCAGTCTACTGATTCAAACGCTCATCCCTTCTAGACACACCCTCACAGACCCACCCAGAAATAATGTTTTACCAGCTGCCTGGGCGTCCCTGCGCCCAGTCAGGTTGACACAGAAAATGAACCATCACAGCACTGCAGAGTTCCCACACACCCTTCATCCCAGTGCCTCTGTGTGCACATCTTACACAAGCATGGGAAATTAGCATGGGTGTGGTACTATTAACTAACCTGTAAACTTTATTCAGACTTCACCTATTTTTCTAATGTCCTTTTTCTGTTCCAGGACACGATCCAGGACACTGCACTGAATTCAGTGGTCTGTAAGTTTAATCCCTAATTTAATAATGAGGAGACTGAGGCTTTCACAGACTGTAGGGTTTGCTCCACTATCTTGTCTACTCCTCCTTCTTGCGTGTAACCTCCAAGCGACATGGCGTCCGGCCGGCAGGTGTGCCGCCTGGCTCCTCCCTGCCTGCTCCCTCGGAAGTCGGAAGGTGTTGCTCTCAGCACCCCTTTATCAGTTAAAGGATGATGGTTCAAGAGCATTTGGGTAGACCTACCTTCTCTTCCTGGTTCTGCAGAAATGCATCCGGGGAACTGGTATGGTAAGGGTAATCAATTAGGTAAACGAATAAAAGTGGTGGTTCCTTGTGACGGCCTGGCATCTCCCTCATACCGCCACTTCATTCATGAGATTCTGGAGGGACTGATGGGTCCGTCCACTCCCCAGCCCTCACCTCTGGCCTCAGGCACGTGGCTCCAGCCTGGCCAAGCAGAACTGGTCCTTGGAATTTTACATTCTGAAGACCAGAGGGATGTGAGGTGACGGGATGTGATCACAGAATGCCGCGTGGAGGTGAGGCAGACATGAGATGAATAAAGTGGAGATGGGAGGCCTCGGGGACACTCCAGTTGTTGCACTGACTCCTCCAGTCTATGTGTGACCTCAGATTGTCCAGGAAATGCCAAGGGGTGGTTGGAGTCCTGTTCTGTAACTTCTACCCAAAGTCATCCAAAACTGTGTGCTGAGGTCTCTGGGCCCGGCTGAGTCCTCTGCCCACCGTTTCCATCTCCCCTGGAGCTGTGGCCAGGAGGTTGGCAGACATTTTGCTCCGTCCCCTTGACTATTTCAAATTAGCAAGTGCTGACGAGCTCTCTTCTTTTGAATTCTGAACCCTTTCCTGCCAGCTTCTGTCCCTCTGCCTCCTCTCCTCCCATTCTCACCAGATGGAGACAAACTGGCGCAGGGCAGAGGGCTGATGATTCCCTGGCAAGTTCAGCAGTGGGAAAAGCATCTCAACCAGTGGTTCTGCCATGACTGCACAGGGCTGTTTTCTGGTGGGTTTGCGGCCGTCCTTCCTTCCTGGGCTGTAGCCTGCCCCTCCTGGTGCAGAAGCTCCCAGGGCAGGCTCAGCAACCTGTGTTGAAAATGCCCCTCCTGTGAATCTGACTCGGCCCTGGCCAGCATGGCGAGCTTCTGAACTTCACACTATCCAGGTATCAGAGTCACATTTGGATATGAGCAGAATCCTCAACCCAAACTTGTCATAGATTCTTTGGTTCAGAGAAAGAATTCCTACTCAAACCCTTGATGAATAAAACACTGTTTAGCCACTCAATTCCAGAGGGAGAGCGAGGCAGACTCCTAGGACTGGGGTCATCCAAAAACAGATTCGTGAAAATTGACAATTTATGTATATATGCATACGTAACTCAAAATTACATATATACACACATTTTAAATTATATATATGTGTATATATACACGCACACCTACATGTGCACACACACACATATATAGGGATGGATAGATAAATTTACACACATTTGTTGAGCACTTGCTCCTTGCCAGATGCTGCGTTTGCCAGATGTACTTAATTCCCCTAACAGTCCTGTAAGGGACACACCGCTCCCATCCCATTGCACCTCTGAAGAAACCAGGACACAGGCAGATTAGGAGTGAGGAGCTCAGATTTGAACTCAGGCAGTCCGACATTAAACTCTTTCTCTGAACCATGGCCCTATACATTCTGTGCAGTGTAAGAAGTAGTCCTAGGTTCCAGCTTCTTCTCAACAGGGCATTGTTACCAACCACCAAGTGGCTGGGGGGCTGGGGGAGCGGTTTAGAATCAATCAGAATCTCATCACCTTCTCAGCCTTTGGAGCCCACGTCAGTTCCCCAAGGCTGCCACTCTGGGAAGGGGCTAGGTCATGCTCGGGTTCAACCTTGGCAGCCCCCATCAGCACCTCCTCTCCTGGGTTGGGACCTAGAAAGATCTCAGACTTGGTCACCCAGCCAAGCAATGGAGAGTGGAGGGAAATCCTCCATTTTGCTTCAATTAAAAGACTATTGCAGGGTAAATGTCTTTGGGTTGTTTTTCCAGGGCGGGTCAGGCAATGAGCTACCCAGATCACCCCTGCCTGCTGGGCCAGGAGCAGCGTGCAAGACAGACAGGAAGTCCTTTATCCTCACGGTCCCTAAGGATTTGGGTGGCATTTTTCCCGCGGTCCAGATTAAATAACCCGAAACTGGGAGAGCCAGGTTTGAACCCCACTCGTGCCCTCCTCTGCAGAGTGCCCAGGAATCAGCTGACGCTGGCTTCACATCAGATCATCCAACCTGCCCAGCATGGGTGCCATCTCTTCCTGCCCCAGTGGGAAGCCAAGCAGCCCCGGCCTCAGTCAGGGCCCCTGAAATCCATTGATTTTGCACCATGCTTGTCAGGTTTGCCTTCCTCTCTGGCCTAGGTTGGCTGAGTAAGGCTGCCATCAGGGCCCCTAGCAAGCACGCCGCCCAAATGATCCCCTCCCAAGACTTCACTCACCACCACTCATTGAGTTAGAGGGCCAGAAAGACCCAAATGAGACCAAGAAGGGGGTAAGCCAGTGCTGTCATCCCCACTGTCCAGAGCAGGGACATGTGCAGGGACCACAAAGCATGGGGAAGCCCTGTGTCCCAAGTCTCTCCTCAGGCTCCTCCCCTAGTTCTGCACATGCCAGCTTACCTGCCAGTTCTTGGGAATGTGGCTAATGGAAGAACAGTCGTGTTCCAGGGTAGAACTGCGTGCTAAGTGAAGGCCGGGCACCCATGCCAGCCGCTCTCTCTCCTGGAGAACCAGGCAAAGGCACCTGCAATTCTGTGTGTTTGGAAGGGCCTTGGTGGCCGTGGTTCTCCCGCCACTGTTAGGGTTCTACATTCAGGGTGGGACAAACTTTCCAATGTCAAGAATCCTCAGAACTGTGAAGGACTCCCAAAGTAAAGGACACCTGTGCTCATTCAGACAACAGAGTCAGGCCCCTTCTCTGCTGGGCCATTGATAAGAATACTTTGCAATTGAAATAGATACTAGACGAAGCTGGAAGAATAAATGAGTGGAGACAGTATCTGGAAACTACTGGTTGCCAACCATATAAGTATTTCCAAATACTTTTTCTAAAATATGACCTCTTCAGCTGGTAATAAGATTAATTTTCCCATTATTTGTAGTATTTTTTAAAAAAAATTCGTAACACTTTAAGAGTCCGGTGATTATACATTCATTTGCTATTCATGGAAATAGCAGTGATCATAATGAATTCATTTGCTATTCATGCGGTTGTCACATGCGCTTTCATAAAGATACTATTGTAGTGCAGCCTTCCTTTGGCTGGATGCCTTTTTATGAGGCCAACTATTTCATCTGATTGGATTTTGCAGCCTCCTGGAGGTGGTTTCTTCCATATATCTAGGGTTTCATCTCAAGCCTAGCTAAGGTACTTCAGAAAATATTCTGGTACAATTGTCCCCTTGCGCCTTGCAGAATCACACCTACACCCAATCATGTAAGACCCCTTGTAGTTCATGAGCCCTTTGGTTTCTCTCTCCAACAAACCCAGCTTGGCTGATTGCACACCACACGCTCCCTAAATACGGATTGAATTCTTGAGCATTTGAATGGATACCAAGGATTGCCTCAACTGAGTGTGCCCAAGTCTTCTCATCTTCAGAACAAGGAAACCATATTGAGTCCCTGTTCCTTTGCTTGTATGTGGCTTCAGCAGCTTTTCTTCAATAGGAATCAACCATTCAGGAGTCTAGTAGCCAATTCATGTTAACACAACACAGAGATGAATCCTTATTAGCTTAATGATGAATATGATCAGTGGTAACTTAATCCTACAAATTTGAAATGAAACCATGCCAGAGTATTTATCATCAATGAGGAGGAATGGAGCAGCCCTGTGTTTTCTTGTGTATAGCTTCTCCGCCCTGCTAGTATTTCATGTGCTCAGTGACCCTGAGAGACGGGAACTATTTCCTCCACGTCATGGATGGGGAAATTGAGGCTCAGGAGAGCTAGGCGCCTTACCCTGCTCGGATAGCAGCAGAGCTGGCACGCAAACAGTTATCCCCTGACTCAGGCCACCTGCTGGATCTCCTTCAGCTGTTCCCCCGGGTAGAGGAGAAGCATTTTGTTCAATAAGGAGAAAGGCAAATGCTGTGGTCCACCATGGAGTGGGAGAGGCGGTACAGTGGCTGACCTGGGGCAGAGAGCAAAAGGTAATTCTCCCAAGTGGCAGGTGGAGGGCACGGAGAAGCAGGGCGCCCAGAAACTCCCACAGTCACCCCAGACCAGGTCAAAAGGGGAGTTTCCTACAGCATGCCTCCTTGGGCATCAGAGGAGTCACATCCTGGGGAGTAAACACAGCCTTTATGAACAATTTCATGAATGGAACTCTGGGCCCACCAGTGTGGGAAACTCAGACTGCAAAGCAAGGTTACTCAGGAGCCTTGGGGACAGGGAAGCTTGTGGGAGGGCACTCCCTGAAGTCCTTTCATTTTGATTTTCTCCTGTGTTTTCCCATCTCTAATCAAATGCATTATCACATATTTAGTTTAATTACCATATCAGGTGGAAATTTATTTTTACTGATACAATTAAAAGACCAGCAAACAGTGTCTTACAAGTAGCTTGGAGTCACGTTAACAGAAGTGTGATCGTAATTGATGTGATACTCACATGATCTGACGGCAAAATAGATTATTTTAATTGTGTCAAGGGTAATCCTCTGCCTGCCTCTTCCAGCTCCCCCCCCCCCACATCAGCCACGTGTTAGGCAACAAAGGTGCCTACATATTTGTGCATGGAGCTCAGCAGGCACAGAAGGATCCCATGTGCACACAGCTCCTGGGTGAGGGTCCAGCATCCAACCTGCTCACCTTGCCTGATTCACACACACTTGTCTAGTAGTCAGAAAATATTTTGCTGAGATTGGTTAAGAATGCACCAACTACCACAGCAAAGGCAGAAACCCATTGTATGATCAGTACAGATACTTTAGTAC
This sequence comes from Equus caballus, assembly GCF_041296265.1. Taxonomy (NCBI): domain Eukaryota; kingdom Metazoa; phylum Chordata; class Mammalia; order Perissodactyla; family Equidae; genus Equus; species Equus caballus. The sequence continues at coordinate 5,526,326 of NC_091684.1, forward strand.
ATAGACCTTGATAAATGTAGGGCATTTACCTTTCACTAAAGCCATCAAATAATTTCTCTATTTTTTTACATCTTAATGAGTTGTCTTTACAATGTCAGTATGTTCAAACTAAAAGCTATTCAAATATATAATGAATATCTTCACATGACACACAAATGGGCCATCTCTCCACAAGGCAAGAGCATTATTAATTTCTTCAAAAAATATCTGAATAAGATTTTTCAATTAATTTTTTCTGTTGTTTTTGCCTCCACCTGACACCACAGATGTGATGTTGTCTTTTTCACAGCTGGAGACCAGCTAAAATGGCCTCTGGGATAATGTGAATATGTCAAGCAACAAAGAATATGGCATTTAAAGCAAGAGAATTCCTATATTCATGAGGAAACTTTGCCCTTTTCTCATGCTCCTTTCCTGGCTCTTTCAGATGAGTGTCTGCAATTTCCTGACCTACCAATTAGTTCTAGAATGAGCAGGTTGGAAAACCACCTCGTGTCACATCCATGGCTAATACCCTCACTTATGGGACCTTGACCTCAGCCAGCCAGCCTTCTCCTGGCGTGCAGGGTGATTAATAGTTCCACGCCGGTCTAATTGCAGTCTGTATGTTGATCCCCACCAGGGCATTTCCCATCGACTTTGGTGCCATCTCAAACGCTGATTATTTGCTGCCAGCACAATACATCTTGCGTGCATGCCTGTGCCTGCATGTACATGCGTGTGCACACATGTACGCTGAGCGTTTCTGGTTGAGAACCACGCTGATCTTCAGGACAGCCATGCATTCAGTCACATCAATGTTCCCGGCCAGTAAAATGACTATGATTCTGTCTATATCCGTGGCTGTGTCTAGAAAACTTCTAAATAAACAGGAAGGAAGATAAATTCACTCAGACTGATGACTTTGCATTAGAAAGGCAAGGAAAGCCCGTTGTTTGAATTTCATTTATGTAAAAATTAAATTTGGTCTAATTGGTTTATTTGTGCAAACAATTGGCAATGGTGACTCCAGCCTGTTTATCATTGTCGTTGCTGATTCTGTTCCTCTGAAAGCTCCTCTGGCACAGGAGCTCCCACCCCTGGCTTTTTCCACAGCCTCGTGGCATTTGGGAGGAGGGTCTTGAATGGAATGAGTTTAATTGTGTGCATGAGAAACGCAAAAAATGTGGGAAGTTTTGTCATGTCTTCTCTCTCTTGTGTTTGATTTAATTACTGCATTTTTACCTGTTGATCTAAGAAGGTTATCTAGTCATACTTAGTTATTTACTCAGTTAAAATTATTTATTGACCATCTACTCTGAACAGCAATCCTTAATACTCATTTGTTCATTCATTCATTCAACAAATAGTCCTAAGCGGTCTGTCTAGAGAACTTCTTGAATCCCTGAGAGAAAAAAAAAAAGCACGTCCTTCCCAACTCTTGAAGAGTATTACTGCCTACAAAGTGACACAAACAACAACAACAATGTGCATCTGAGACGCCAGCATACCATGGTCTCCAGTCAAGTGACACTCATTCACCAGCCTCAGAGAAGAGAGGATTTTTTTTAGCTCCCAAAATGGCAAGTGTCTTTTGGCCCACATGTATGACTCACTATTGTTCGAAACTGTGAATGTTCAGCCCATGAGTCCCAGGTCTTCAGCAGGACACTGCGCTTGGTGTCCTGTGAGCTACAAGGCCCCACAATTCGTTCATTTATTTCCTCAACCACGTTTAACTGAAGGCCTTCCATTTGTCAGGCAACGTTGTAGGCCCTGCAGATGAGTGATGCATAAGACAAAGTGCTAGCTCTCCTTCTGTCTAATTTGGGGAGACAGAGAGATACACAAGGCAGAACCCGAAGGAGGAAATTCAGTGTGAGGCTACTCTAGTTTGGAGGGTCAGAGAAGGTCTCTCTACGGATGTGACTTTCAAGCTAAAACCAAACGAGGACAAAGAAACAGCTTTGTAGAAACCCAAGGAAGGGCATGTGATAAATAAGAAACAGATGATAAACTATAAAAAGGTCTGGAAAGGAAAAGCGAAGAAGCAGAGACTGAAGCTTGGTAGGAGGCTGTGTGTCGTCATAAGTGATTTCATTACGGTGGTGATCAGGGACTGGATCATACGGACCAAGGGAAAGTGTAAACACAAATTTAGTTGTAACGGAAAGTCAGTGGAGGGTTTTGAGTGGGACAGCATCATAATTGGATTTAAGGTTTTGCCAGTTCCCTCTAGAGTGGAGAAAGGATATGCGGGCGCTGTCAAGGATGGAAGCAGAAAGACTCTCAAGAAGGTTCAGCTATGCTTATGCTTTCAGTTTCCTACTGATCTTAACTCAGCTCTCAGTTAACGATGTCCTCTGTTTTCAGAATGTCTTCATCAACCCTCAGCCCGGACCCGGTGGTGATGGTAGATGTGCAAGCTGATGGTGAGGTCAGTCACTCGATGTGCTTCTTGTGGTTGTGATGTGCTCAGGCAGCCGAGCCTCTGGGGCCCCTGACAATCATACAGCCAAGCTCAGTGTCCCTGTGGTGTGCACCATTTTTTCCCAACAGCAAACTAGGGTGACGTCCGCGTCAGTCCACCTGTCAGTGTTAGGGAAGGCGCTATCAGTGAAGGACTTTGTATTTGTGTGTGACGCTGCTGCGATTCAGAACAATAGCAAAAATAAGGCACTGACTTCCCTCTGGCCAGTAACCAAGCAAACGCGAAGTTACCATAGCAAGAATTTGTTTGATACTGATAGCAACATACAGTGACAACTGGAGTACATATGAGCTAAACCACTTTAAAATTGTTGATTCACATTCAGAACCTCAGAAAGAGACACAAGTCCTCTGTGAACCCTAGTGAACGAGAGTTGCTTTACTCCCACTTCTCTCACTCTGGGGGTTGTTCCCACTTCAATCACATGTCTCTCTTGGGACCACCAATCACAAGACCCCACCCTCGAGTGAAGCAATCGGTCTACACAGTGGACATGTGACTCAGAAGGGACCACGCATAGCCCATGCGTTGGCTGATACACGTGCTTGAGGAAGAAGATGTCTTTCTCTGCTCAGCTCCGTGCTGTGGATTCAAGGTGTTCTTGGCTACCTTTCCTGATGTGTGGAGTCTGTCAGTTAGTCTGTCTGTCTGCAGAATGAAGCCAAATGTAGAACAAAAAAAGATGAAAAACAGATGTGTGGGGGGAGAGAGAGAGAGAGAGAGGAAGCCTGGTCTCCCCGAGCCCCGGCCCAGTCACGGGCTCCCTGCTTTCTACAGTTTCCTCAACCTGTAAGCTAATGGCAGCCTCCCTCTCCTGGCCGTGTGCACTAATAAATCCAGGTTTTGCAAAAGTTTTTTGACTCCAGTGTCTGTCCCTTGAAGCGTGACGAGAAGGGTCCTAATAGCAACCGTTACGTACGTTTTATTGACACCTAGATGTTTCTGTGATGCTGAGGTCCCCAATGTTGGGCTGAACCTAGCCTCCCCTACTCAGCCCTTCTGGGGAAGGGGGGTTTTAGCAGGCTGGCTTCCTCCCATCGACAGCAAACTGCCCTCAGACACAATCTGTGACTGCTATGAAGTCATTTACTCGTCAAGCCTGCCCCAAATCTCACTCAGGAGAGGTGTCAGCGACTCGAGCTGATTAGAACAAGGCCAGGTCCTCGGTGGCCTCTGCCTTCTGCACCGTCTCCCGGCACAAATTCCATCTGATTTCTGAGACAGCCCCTGCCTTTATGAACCATCCTGCCTGGTTTATTTCTCCAGATGTTTTGTGATCTCATCTCTTATTAATGTCTCTAGGATTTTGCCTACCCCGAGGTCAGACGTACTGTCTCCTTGCTGGTTATTCTCCAAGTCTCCTTCTTAGAGACTGGAGTGTGCTGTCCTTCAATCTGTCAGGGTCTCTCATTGCCAAAAGAACTCCTTACAAAACATATTATCGGAAGAGTAATCGCTTCCCTCGCCTTCTGAAGGGCTATGGACAGAGTGTAATTAACTGATAATCCTGTTTTCCTTTCTAAGATTTTAACTTTAACAATTGGTCTGATGGCACCTTAATTTCTTTTTTCCCCATAGTATTTTCTGCCCAATATTGTTTCACTTTCTGTTACAAGCCTGGAACCCGCCTTTGGTTTACTTTGTGGGAAATGTTTGGTCTCCCTTCCCCAGAAGAGTTCTCTCAATCTGGCAATTCAGTGACTGACTGCTGAGGTTTGGGATGAATCATCGGATGGCTTTGAGCATCCCCTGAGTGGTATTTGGCTCACGCAGCTGTTTTCTTCTTGTGACTTGTTGAACTCCAGGCAGACAAGGGAAGGAACCCGAGTCCACTTGCATACAAAGGGACTTACAGCTGGGCCGCTGGTCTGGCTGCGGTTGCAATCTGGGGGCTTTTTCCTCTTTTGATGCGACTGTTTCAGCCACCAGGAATCTTTCCCTTTGAGATGCACTAGAGAAAGACACTTCTTTGCCTAAACTATTCTGCTTGGAAATCACAGTCTGAGAGTCAGGCAGCAGCTCACCTTCTGGGTGTGGAGAGTCCACCTGGACCACATTTCACCTCGGTCTCTTCACCTTGGTCTCTCCACCCAACGCTAACATGCAAGCCCGGAATTTAGCAACTGGGCTTCTCCTTCCTGCCCAAATGTGTGTGTTTTAAATGAATGTTTTAATGTAAAAGAGTCATGCCCTGAGGGGATCTTTGCAAAGGGGAAATAGAATTTAAGCAAGCCAACAAAACTCCGTGTCCAACCAGAGCTCTTTCAGTGACAGAGGACATTATTTCCGTTGCCACAGATTGTCCGCCATCATCTCCTTGACCTCTTGAGCAAAGCAACCATTTCTAGAGGCCAATGAGGTGTTCCTTATTTCCATTCAAGATGTAGTAAATCGGGAAATCACAGGGAAAGGTCTGAACTAAATATGATTGTAAGAAAGCAAATCTCCAGCCCTTGGCACAGGTGGGAAACCCACTTTCGTTCTCAGGATGATCTTCCATAAAGGGACGACCCACAGGCCATGTGAACCCCTTGCCAGTGGGCCTGGAAGAAGAGCTCATCTCCATAACAAATTTGATACCCTGGCCACGTTCCCAAATCAGTCTTCCCAGGCCTTCAAAGTGGCAGCATCGGTCCTAGAACAGCATTCGGAATGTGCAAGGAAGGAACTAAGTTACAAGTCCCGAGACTTCCCATCCGAAATTGAACTCAGGTTACAGCCATCAAAACCCAGCAAAGGAGACCACTAGTTAATTCCACCTGTTGAATTATTTTTCATTCCAAAACACTGCTGTTATCACTAGAGGTGGGGGCCGCTTGCTCCCAGCCTCTCTCTGGTGACAGCACGGGCGTGCAGTTCAGAGGCTGCCAGAGATTGACATTAACAGTGGAGACAACAGAAAATTCTTCAGAGGGCAAAGGAACTTGCCTCTAATTTTCAAGGGCTATGCTTTCCTTAACTAAGGCTAATTAGCTGTGATCTTTCCAAAAGCAATGCAAACACTACGTTTGCTCTTAAACTTTAGCTCTTCAATAAGAATCAGTTTTCCAAAACTATCTTTCAGTAGTGTCATCAGTACAATGATCTCCCTTTATCCATAGGGGACATGTTCCAAGACCCCCACTAGATGTCTGAGTCCACGGATAGAAGTGAACCCTGTAATACTACATTTCATCCTGTACGTACATACCTATGATAAAGTTATAAATTAGGCAAGGTAAGAGATTAACAACAATAACTAATAATAAAATAGAACAATTAAAACAATGTACTGCAATAAAAGTGATGCAGATTTTAGCAACCTCAGCATACAATTTTTTTTCTTTTCTTACTAAGTCTAGAACTTTCACCTTTTCACTTAAAGGGGGCACTTTATGGCTTCTCTTTGGCACACCCGAATTGCCAGCATCACTACTCTTCCATTTTGGGGTCATTAAGTAAAATAAAGGTTACTTGAACACAAGCACAGTTATTCCACGACAGTCGATCTGATAACCGAGACATCTATGAAGTGACAAATGGGCAGGTAGCACATACAGCGGATGCACTGCACAAAAGGATGATTCGTGTCCTGGGCAGAGTGGAGTGGGATGGTATGAGATTTCATCACGCTACTCAGAACAGCATGCAATTTAAAAAACTTATGAATTGTTTATTTCTAGAATTTTCCATTTAATGTTTTCTAGACCACAGTTGACCACAAGTAACTGAAACCACAAAACCTGCAGATAACAGGGGACTGCTGTACCTTAAAAATCCCCAGCAGAGGAGTCAGCCCAGTGCGTAGTGGTTAAGCTCAGAGCTCCACTTAACTGGCCTGGGGTTCTCCGGTTTGGATCCCCCACATTGACCTACACACTGCTCATCCAGCCACGCTGTGAAAGCGTCCCACATACAAAATAGAGGGAGATTGGCACAGATATTAGCTCAGAGACAACCTTCCTCAAGCAAAAAGAGGATGGCAAGAGATGATAGCTCAGAGCCAAACTTCTTCACAAAAAAAAAAAAAAAAATTCCCTAGCAGATATTCTTCCCCCTTCTGTAGAGTGGTTTAAATTGGAGGCTGGTCTGTACACTCAGTTTGTGGGAGCAGGAAAATCTTGCCTTCAGACTGTGTTTCCGTCTGCCTTCCTGACCCCTCCAGCTTCTCGGCTACTCCTGCATAAGGTTGCTTTCTGCCATGGAAATTGAACATTTCCATTCCTGCATTTCCTGGACCAAGTCTCTTTTTATCATGCCTCTACTGCACGGACAGGGAGCCAGCTTAATTACTCTGCCTATAGTCACCAGTATGCCTTGGGTATCATGTCTAAGGGGAAACACGTCATGCCGAGCAGTCTGGACCCCAGACGACACGATTGCTTTAAACAGGAAGCTCAGACACGTGAACAATAGCTGCCATTTGCTTTCTTTTATTGTCTGAGTTCTATTTGTCTGATGCCTTCCACATTAGAGTTTTCCTTTTCTTTCTGTAATCCTAAGAAAACAGGATTCGGAAGCAAATGCTGCTTTTCCCTGAGAATGAAGAGCACACTTCTCCTAAAACAGGGGGAAATAATGCCCTCTGGTTTTGCAAGGCTGTGAGGTCCTTGGGAGCTTCGCGGCTTCAGGACCCCGGAGGCTCCGAAACGCCACCGCCAGCCTCGTTCACCACCAAATCCAGTTCATGTTTTCTGTTCTTTTGAGAGGTGCTCTCTCTCCTCCGTGATTGTTGCTGTAATTACACAAATGATCTGCTCCACTGTCACTTCTAGTCAAAGGTGTCATCTAAAATTAAAAATTCATGTAAAATCTAGAGATGCAACTTTTAAGCAGACAGTGGAGACCTGATCTGATTTTACAATCAATGTTTTACTTAACCCTTTCACGCCTCATGGCTGTGTGAGGGAGGGGACCGCGCATGGGAGACGAGATTGCACTGACCCGGCCACCTGGAGGACATCCGTATGGATTTGCTCGGGCCACCATAACAAAATACTACAGACTGGGGGGCTTAAACAACAGAAATTTATTTTCTCACAATTCTGGTAGTGATAAGCCCGAGATCAAGGTGTGAGCAGAGTTGGTTTTTTCTGCGGCTTGTCTCCTTGGCTTGGAGATGGCTGTCTTTTCCCTAGGTTTTGACATGGTCTCCCTTCTGTGTGTGTCTTTGTCCAAATTTCTTCTTATAAGGACACCAGTCACATTGAATTAGGGCCCACCCTAATGACCTCATTTTAACTTAATAATCACTTTAAAGATCCCTATCTCCAAATCCAGTCACATTCTGAGGTCCTGGGGTTAGGACTTCAACATATGAATTTTGGGGACGCAATCCAGCCCATAACAATGTCCCAGTACCCTCTAAAGTGAGTAAGAATCCACATGGGAAAGTCCAGTTGTCTGGGGGCATATCTGTTTCTGGTGGACTCAGCTAGACAAGATGACCATTGGATGCGAGCCAGGAGAAATTGAGCTCTGGACCACTAAGCAGGGGGCATAGATTCTGAACAATTTCTTGGACGCCGTAAATATCGAGAGTTGCAAAGTGTAAGACCAGGATGCCTCATTTTCTAACAACAGTTTTCATTTGTTTGGGCTTTAAAATATCGATAAATCCATGAATAAGATAGGTGAAGCATATTCTTCTTATTATTTAATTTTTTAAATTATTTAAATGAACATAGAGCAAAGTTAACTTTTGGAGGGTTGTTAGTGTACAATTCAAGAGTTTCAGAATATATGTAGATTCACGTAACCAGTACCACAATCAGGATGCACAACAATGCCATCACCCTCCAAAATTCCTTTGTGCTGCCCCTTTACAGTCAAATCCTCCACACACCCACTGCTATGTTCTCTATTTGTAGTTTAGCTTTTGTGACAATGTCATATAAATGAAATCATATAACATGTAACCTTTGGAGAGTTGCCTCTTTGACCAAGCATAATGCCTTTGAGATTCACCCATGTTGGATATATCAATAATTCATTCCTTTTTATCTCTGAGTGGTAACCCATTATATGGGTGTACCTCAACTGGTTCATCCCTCCACCTATTGGAAGGTATTTGTGTTAGTTCCAATTTTCAGTGACTGGGAATAAAACTGCTATAAACACGTACATATGCGTTGATATGTGAATATATGTTTTCATGTCTCTTGAGTAAATACATAGGAGTGAGATTGCTGGTTCATATGGTAAGTGTATATTTAATTTTATAAGGAACTGTCAAGGTTTTCTGCAGTGGTTGTACCATTTTGCACTTACACCAGCTGTGTAGTAGAGTTCTAGTTGCTCCGCATCACATCAACAGTTGGTACTGTTGAAGTTTCTGTGTGTTTCTGTTTGTTTGCTTTTCGACATTCTAATAGGTACATAGTTTGCGGGTTTGATTTCCATTTCTTTGCTGGCTAATGATGTTGAGCATCTTTTCATGGGCTTCTCTGCCACTTGTATATCTTGGTTGGTAAAGTATCTTTTCAAAGTATTTGAACCCATTTCTTGATTGAGTTGCTTACCATTTGCTTACCATTGAGTTTTGAGAGTTCTTTGTATAATCTCACACAATTCCTTTTTCAAATATGTAATTAGCAAAAATTTTCTGCCAGCCTGTAACTTATCTTTTAATTCTCTTTTTTCAAGTAATATCTGAAAACTCTTTGCCTAACCTAAAGTTATGAATATTTTTCCAATGTTTTCTTCTAAGATCCTTATACTTTTATGCTTTATATTTAAATCTGTGATCTATTTTGAGTTAGCTTTTGTATAATGTATGAGATATATGTTGAAATTAATATTTTTGCATATGAATGTACAACTGTTGAAAGACTATTCTTTCGCTATTGAATTGCCCTTGTACTTTGGTCAAAAATCAATTGACTTCCCAGATGGGTTCACTGGTGAATTTTACAAAACATTCAAGGAAGAAATTATACCAATTCTCTACAATCTCTTCCAGAGGATAGAAGCAGAGGAAATACTTCCTAACTCATTCTATGAGGCTAACATTATCCTAATGCCAAAACCAGACAAAGACATCATAAGAAAAGAAAACTATAGACCAATATCTCTCATGAATACAGATGTAAAAATCCTCAACAAAATATTAGCAAATTGAATCCAAAAAAATATAAAACTAGTTATACACCATGACCAAGTGAGATTTATCCCAAGTAGGCAAGACTGCCTCAACATTCAAAATCAATTAATGTAATCCATCACATCAATAGACTAAAAAAGAAAAATCACATGATCATATCAATACTTGCAGAAAAAGGATTTGCCAAAGTCCAACACTCATTCATGATAAAAAAAAATTCTCAGTAAACTAAGACTAGAGAGGAACTCCTCAAATTGATAAGAAATATCAACAAAAACCCTACAGCTAACATAATACCTACTAGAGAGAAATGCAAAGCTTTCTCATTAAGATCAGATATAAGGCAAATACATCTCCTCTCACCACTCCTTTTCAACATGGGACTAGCAGTCTGTGCTAATGCAATACGGGAAGAAAAGGAAATAAAATCTATATGGGTTGGGAAGGAAGAAATAAAACTGTCTTTGTTCACAGAAGACATGATCATCTATATAGAAAATCCAAAAGAATTGATAAAAAGAAACCTCCTTGAACTAATAAGTGATTATAGCAAAGTTGCAAGATACGAAGTTAATACAAAAAATGTCAATTGCTTTCCTACATACCAATGATGAACAAGTGGAACTTGAAATTAAAAACACAATACCATTTGTATTAGCACTCCAAAATTACCTAAAATACTTAGACATAAACCTAACAAAATGAGTCCAGCCCCATGGCTGAGTGGTTATGTTTGCATGCTCTGCTTCAGTGGCCAAGGGTTTCACCAGTTTGGATCTTGGGTGGGGACATGGTACCACTCATCAAGCCATCCTGAGGCAGCATCCCACATAGCAGATCCAGAAGGACCCACAAATAGAATATACAATTATGTCCTGGGGGGTTTTAGGGAGAAGAAGAGGAAGAAAAAAAAGATTGGCAACAGCTGTTAGCTCAGATGCCAATCTTTAAATAAATAAATAAATAAACTTAACAAAACAAGTACATGAACAATATGAGTAAAACTACAAAATTCTGAGGAATAAGATCAAAGAAGAATTAAATAAATGGAGATATATTCCATGTTCATGGGTAGAAAAACTCAGTATTGTCAAGATGTCAATTCTTCCAAACTTGATCTATAGATTCAATGAAATCCCAATCAAAATCACAGCAAGTTAACTTGTGGATATCCACAAACTGATTCCAAAGTTTATATGGAGAGGCAAGAGACCCAGAATAGCCAACACAATATTGAAGGGGAAGTACAAATTTGGAGGATTGATGCTACCCAACTTGAAGACTTATAAAGCTACAGTAATCAAGACAGTGTGGTATTGGTGATACAATAGACAAATAGATCAATGGAACAGAATAGAGAGCCCCAGAACACACCCACACAAATGTAGTCAAGTGATCTTTGATGAAGGAGCAAAGATAATACAATGGAGAAAAGATAGTCTCTTCAACAAGTGGTGCTGGTACAACTGGACATCTACATGCCAAAAAATGAATCTAGACACAGACCTTACACCCTTCACAAAAGTTAAATCAAAAAGTATCCAGGCCTAAATGTAAAATGCAAAACTATGAATCTTCTAGAAGATGACATAGGAGAAAACCTAGAGGACCTCGGGTATGGCAATGCCTTTTTAGATAAAACAGCAAAGGGGCGATCCAGAAAGAGATAATTGATAAGCTGGATTTCTTTAAAACTAAAAACTCTGAGTCTGCTGAAGACAATGTCAAGAGAATGAGAAGACAAGCCACAGACTGGGAGAAGATATTTTCCAAAGACACATCTGATAGAGGACCATTATTCAAAATATACAAAGAACTCTTAAAACTCAACAGTAAGAAAAGAAACAACCCAATTTAAAAATGGGCCAAAGATTTTAACAGATACCTCAGCAAAGAAGATATACAAATGACATATAAGAATATGAAAAGATGTTCCACATTATATGTCATCAGGGAAATATAAATTAAAACAACAATGAGATATCAATACACATCTGTTAGAATGGTCAAAGTCTGGAACACTGACAATTCTAAGTATTAGTGAGGATGTGGGGCAACGGGAACTCTCATTCATTGCTGGTGTGAATGCAAAATGGCACAGCCACTTTGGAAGACATTTTGGTGGTTTCTTACAAAGTTAAACATACTCTTATCTCACAATCCAGCAATCACGCTCCTTGGTATTCACCCAGAAGAGCTGAAAACAGGTCCACACAAAAACCTGAACACAGATGTTTGTAGCAGCTTTATTCATAATTGCAGAAACTTAGGGGAAACCTAGATGTCCTTCAGTAGGTGGTTGGATAAATGAGTGGTGGTACATCAGACAATAGAATATTATTCAGTCCTAAAAAGAAGTGAGCTATCAAGCCATGAAAAGATGCAGAGGCAAGAAGTGCATATTACTAAGTAAAAGAAAATCTGAAAAAACTACTTACTGTATGATTCCGACTATATGATATTCTGGAAAAGACAAAACTATGGAGACAATAAAACGATCACTAGTTGTTGGGAGTTGCAGGTAGGGGAGATGAATAGACAGAGCACAGAGGATTTTCAAGGCAGTAAAAATATTCTGTATGATATTATAATGATGGATATATGTTATTATATATTTGTCCAAACCCATAGCATGCACAGTGTCCGAGAATGAATCTTAAGTTAAATATGGACTTTGGGTGATTATTATGTGTCAATGTAGATTCGTCTTTGGTAAAAACCATTCCACTCTAGTGAGTGATGTCGATAATGGAGGAGGCTGTGCAGGTGTGGGGCAGAGGGTATACAGGAAATCTCTGCTCTTCTCTCTCACTATTGTTGTAAACCTAAAACTGTTCTAAAAAAAATAAAGCCTTGAAAAAGTCAGTGGACTATATTTTAGTGGGTCTATTTCAGGATCCTCTATTCAGTTTCATTGATCAATGGGTCTATCTTTTCTCCAGTATAACGCAATTTTGATTAGCGTAGCTTTATACGAACTCCTAAAATTAGACAATGTGAGCCTTTTCATTTCATTCCTGTTTTTCAAAATTTTTTTCGCTGTTCTGTTTCCTTTGCTTCTCCATACGCATTTTACAGCTGGCTTGTCAGTATCTACAAAAAATCCTGTTGGAGTTTTACCGGAAGTATGTTAAATCTATAGATCATTTTGGGGAAAATTCATGCATTAACTATCCTGAGTCTTCTAGCCTTGAGTATGGTGTGTCTGTCCACTCATTTAGTTCTGCTTTAATTTCTTTCATCAGCATTTTGTAGTTTTTGACACCAGATCCTTTACATATTTTGTTAGATTTACATCTAAATATTTTATTTTTTGGAGCTGTTGTAATTTTTTTTTTAAATATTGGTTTCCAATTACTGGTTACAAGTATACAGGAATATGATTGATTTTTAAGTGTTGCCCTTGAACCCTCTGACATTGCTAAACTTGCTAATTACTTCTAGAAGCTTTTTTTCTGTATATTTCACCCGATTTTCTACATAAACAATCATGTTGTCTGTAAATAATGACAGTATAATTTTTTCCCAATCTATGTGCCTTTTAATTCTTTTTCTTGCTTTATTACGCTAGCTAAGACTTCATTTTTACTTCCTTTTTGTTTTTTTTTGCTTGAGGAAGATTAGCCCTGATCTAACATCTGTGCCAATCTTCCCCTATTTTACATGTGGGTCACTGCAACACTATGGCTAATGAGTGGTGTAGGTCAGTGCCTGGGATCCAAGCCTGTGAACCCAGACCACAGAAGTGGAGCGTGCCAAACTTAACCACTGGACCACAGGGCAGGCCCCAGCTTTCTTGATTTTTTAATAAATGAGGCAATTGTATTTAGAATGTTCAAGAACTTGCCCAAGATCACGTGATTAGCAATTGCCTCAGTGGAAGCTAGGATCCAAGCATTTGGTTTTAGTTTCAACTTACTTTCAGCTCTGTACCATCTACTCTTTCCTGTGAGACCACAGACACAAAGAGGGAAAGGAGATGGCCTGGATCTTTATGTTGCTTTTCTATGAACTTTGTGATAATATTTTATTGAGCTTGATCACTGACAATACAGCCCCTTTCACCCCGTGGTTTTAAAGCCAACTAAATCGAGGGTGACTTGAGCCTTCAGCCCTGATGAGGTGGTCATTTCCAGCCATGAAAACTCTCAGTAATCACTGTGAGGTCCCCAGGCTTGCAGAACAAGTTCTGAGTGCTTTTAATGTGATGAAGTGAATGAAGAAGTTAAAGCAAGTGATGGATTTTGCCCCTGCCTCCCTCCATTAGCGGCATCACTCTCCACTCTCTGGGGCACTGGAAGGTGGTGGTGGTGATTCAGAAATGTCCACTGCAATTTAGCTCACCCACTCATGGTCGCTATTGGGGGCTGGAAATACAAACTCTCAGTGGAATGAGTGACAGCACATTGGCCTCACAAGCCATCACTGAACCAGCGAAGCCAGATCCCCAGGCAAGGCCTGACAGGGATGGAGGCACATCCAGCTGGATGCTCGGCATCTTCACTAGCGGGCCTGACATCCTGCCTGGCTTTTGTGCTCCAGAATCATTCGTTTCCCTGGAACAACCCATACCATCAATAACGCAGTCTTCTGACTCAGGAAGGGCCCAGGAGGGGACCCAGAGCCTTTCCTGCTCTTTTCCCCAAGGCCTCCCCTTGACTGTGTAACAGTAGTGAAATATTTTTTATCAAAACATAGTAAAATATAAAAACTTTGTGTTGGAAATAGCTTGAAGGTTGATGGGGCCTTTTTTCAAGGCAAAAGTGGCTGAGAGGAAGCATTACAGCCCTTGAAGTTCCCCTCATACAGTACGTCCTGGGTAGGGAAGAAATGGAAAACTCAGAAGCCTTAAAAACTGTCAACAAACACTTTCATTCTCCTTTTTATCTGGAAATGTTTGGGCTCAATGGACTTTGTTTCAAATGTGTTTGACTAAACATGATCCAGTGAACATTATAGCATGAACGTGGGCCACATACACTGCAACGAACATCAAATAGCTCCTGGTGCAGTGGAGAGGACTTCAGTTTGTGCACCATTTGCAACCTGCCGCTGTGGTTCCAGCGTCTCCCCTCCCTACAAAGAAAGGAGGGAGAGCGTGGTTTGCTTATTGCAGTTCTGAAAGGGAATCTGTCACGGCTTTCTGCCATTCCTTGTCCCACATACAAACTGTAGTGACCACTCACTTAGGTTTCTTTCATTAATCTAGTAAGTTAGATTTTTTTAAAAGAGGAGAACTTGTGTGATTTCCTATCTTCAGATCTTGAAATTTCAAATGACATTAATTTCATTGACCCAACAAATGATTGCACAAAGGATGTTACCCTTCTCCATTATTGAGTAAACTGTTAAATCTAAAAGGAGTTTCCATAGCGATAAAGAGACCCAGAGCCTTCAAGAAACTTGTTAATTAGTTACTGTTTCTTAAATGCTTTGGAAATAAAAGCCATTATTAGTAGCATTGTTTGCCATGACAGGAGCAGCTGCTGTTCAGTGAGCTTTTAGCGCTAAAAGGAGAAGTGCCAGAATCTGTGTTGTGTGCTCAATTGTAATATGAGGCTTTGCTGCTGGAACCCTAAAACAGGAACCTGAACAGTTGAAGGGAAGAGAGAGGGGCTGTGCCTGGGAATCTCCTTTGAGTAGAAGGAAGCTTGGGCTCAGTTTTCTCTTTTCCAAGTGTCGGCTGTGTCTCCCCTTCAAGCTACCAGAGCTCCTTAACACTGTGCATCCCTTCTTTCCAGCAGGTGTCTTCCAGCCGCATAGACAGTGACACTAAAGCAAATGTGCGCTGGCAGGGCGGCCTGGTTGGGATCAGTCTGGCCCATCCTGGTTGGCCCCTGCAGGAGCAAGAGCTGGTGTGGGCGTGGGTATGTAGGTTGTAGGACCTCAACGTCTGGGATGAAGAGATGGCACCCAGAAAGGTGGCTGGGGTCCCTTTAGAGAGAATTTTTCCAGGGGCCTGAGATCTAAGCCGCACCTTGTTTGGTCTTGTATGGGTGAAAGTGGTAAAGTACTAGGAAGCCGTGCAAAACTCAGAAGCCATGCAAAACTCAGAAGCATTGCATCCCCACAGGCTGGTCTGGGCCGGGGCTAACGGCAGGCGTACGTCATCAGTCCATAAGATGTCCACGTGAATGGACGACCACCAAAGACTGTGTGATTGGAAGATTCTAATTCACCAGCCTGGCTCAGCTTGAATTTGGCTCCACAGGTAGCTCGATGGTCAGCTAGAGGAGCCCAGGGCCCCAGAGGGAGTAAGGCAGAATGCCACCTCAATGCACACACATGACACCATGCAGTGGAGGTTGCCTGATGCTCGGTCCCCACACTCACTGGAGGGCCAATGAGGGGACCTGGTGGATTATGAATAATCAGAAGTTAGGACTTGTATTTGAGGAACCTAAATCCAGGTAATCTACTTTATACTCGAACTTTAATTTGTAATTTGGAAATAACTCTCATCAAAGAAATAAGTTCTAGAACCCAAACACACACAGAGCTTTGCATTTCTAAGAGAAAAACCATTCAAGCAGAGGCAGGAGGCAGGTGGTGTGCTGTGAGCTGGAGAATCCCAAGGGAATCCTTGTACTCTGACTGCATTGCTTGCTGTGTGGCCTTGGACAACCTCTCTGAGTCAAAAGTTCCAAGAATATTAGCCCCATAGGTTTTGTGACAGGATTAAATGAGATATTTTTGAGGCACTCTGTAAATTGCAACACTTAAAGGTTTACTCAAGTTTGACTCAACCGTGACAGAATGGTACTGTCATTCATTCAGCTACTAATTCTGGAGATGTGTGGTCTTGGGTTAAATTCTGCGAAGGGTTCAGAGGAGGAGCTATGTGATAGTGTTGACCCTTGACCCACTGCCCTGCAGCCTGGGAGGCCTGCATGTGTAGCTTGTGCTCTAAAACTAGCAAATTTGTGCTTATAAAACACAAAACCATGGTTCACTATTGTCATATTCATGCAGTTGTCATTTAAGCAAGAGAACAAAGGGATACTGGGATCCTAGCTAAATGGCCGATCTAAACTAAATAATATCTTCGTATTAACTTTGAATTAAAACATACATGTCTTCCAAGCTTTAGGAATATATTAAGCTGCTCCTGTCGGGTGCGTCATTAAGTCGATTTCTTGACCTGTATTCGTGAACTAACTATGACATTTAGTTTACAGGGAATTGAATGGATAACCAGGTTGTGACTCGTCTTGCTGTATAGATTGGCCAGATCATAGTGAGCAGAGACTCGGGCTCACTGGTGGATTCTATCATAAAGCCCCCGTAACAGAAGAATGGAAGGCGCACTCAGACTATGAATTGGGTTTCCTCCTAGGGGCCTGGGCGAGCTGTATTCCTACCTGAAAATGGCCAAGCCTTTTGTTGATGTGTTAATGTGGCTACAGTCTCCAGTTGTCAGCGCACATCTGAGCTGCCTTCTCACTAAGGATCCACGCGGGCTTCTCCTGCCGTATCGAGTAAGATGGCAGTTTGCAGGCAGATTCACTAACCAGCTAGCCCATCATCTCGGTGTCATAAACGACTGCACGTTGCCCTTCTGTCAAAATGGATTTTCAGGCGAGAGCTACAATCCCTTCCCATGCATCACTGTGTGTGACACTATTGATTTGATATTGACTCTCAGCTGTCTTTCTGGGCTGCATTCCAACAGGTGGCCAGGCAGACACCAATTTCCCCAGAGTGTCAGTCAAAGAAAATGTGCAAGTTGCCTTTTAAAAACTCCTTCCATTAAAATGAACTTCTGAAGATGATTTTTGAAGGCAACGGGGCTTTCAAGGCAAAGCTGCATGGTTTGGGGGGAAAGGGGACAGGGGACCACTGCAGAGGGATGGCGGCAGGAACTGTGTTCACTGGAATCCACTCCTTCCTTTATCCACCAGCGACTGACTCGAATGAGCCCATTTTTCCCTGAATACTATCCTCCTGCTCCTGAATTCCCACCCTCCTTGTGTCTGCCCTGTGCTTTTCAGCTAGAAAGGCACTCTTGTTAGCTCCGGGACCCCAGAGAGTGGGCCTCCCATTCCCCCTGCATCCCATGGGCGGGGAGGAGATTGAGTTTGCTTCCCTGCCTGGTTCCCAAAGTCTAATGAGCCATCGCAGGGGCCAAATCCAGCCCCTGCTGTATGTTTTCTCCCTGACCCAACTTCTTTGTAGGCCTTTCAGGAATTCTTCATATTCTTCCTCGTTTAACTCCTAGAATCTTGCCAAAGTCCTGGCAAGTGACAGGTACTCGGTAAAGATTTTTATATTCTCTCACAGCTCAACCAACTCTGTTAACTCAGAGACCTTGCCACTGAATTAGACAATGCAGAGAGGACCTTGTGGTTTTCCAAGGGTAGAAGGAAAAGAACTTGATGTCAAGCCCTTCTCAGATAACCAACTGATGGCTTTGTCCCTTCCCAGGATGGAATGCTGGAAACTCACTGAAGAGCTCTCCAACTGGGGACATCTAGAGTCATTACATTGTCTTTATTCCTTTATTTAGCTAAAATAAAAATATTGAAAGACAGTATTCAGTGTGGATTTTGTGTTGTCCATACAGCAACCAAATGCATCGCTAAGCAACGCCTTGCAAGGGAGATTCAGCACAAAGGCTCCTGCAAATATCCCATTGCGTTGGGTGGGATGAATAATATATTACATACGAGGCGCATTTGGGCATCTGTTTTATATTTTCCTGTGCAGTTTTATAGCTAATTAATCAGGTGACCATCTACACCAAAAGTAAAACCATGAAAGCCAGTAGGAATTTTCTCTCTGAAAAAGGTGCCACAGGCAGGGCGGCGAGGAGGGAAATCTGACAAAGGTTTTCAAAGTTAGTAAACTAATGAAAACCCTGGTGCGGTTATTCTGGGAACATTTGAAAAAACGATGTGATGTGATTTTTCCCCCTTTTCTCCCAAAAGTAAAAGTTACAAAGGAAGCATTTTGTGATTAAAATTATATATAATTTTAGTGAAAGAATTTGTGGAATATTTAAGTGGATTCATAAGTTTTAATGAAATAAGGAAATAATCCTGATGAGGATGGTGAAAGTTATAGTCCTTTAAAAAAAATTCTCTAGTCCAGTTTAATAACTGAAAAGTAGCAGTTAAAATGTCTGCTGGTTTTCCCAAGATGCAGCACTGCCTGCATATAGGCATATAGGCAGCGCCCACGAACACCTGTAGAACAAGACATACTTCCTTGGAGGTCCTGTCTCAGAATCAGCATGACTCAAAGTCAGCTTGTCCTTCTTCTAGGGAGCCCCTGTCCCAGTGCTGCTGGCCATTGTTCCAGGTGGCTCCTCCCATCCTTTCCTCCCCGCAGGTGCATCCACATGACTCTGACCTATGGGAACTCTGCCATTAGCATCTTCCTCACCAGTCCCAGCCGAGCCCTCAGGACCTCCTCGGTCATTTTGTTGATTTCATGGTGTGTGTTTATTTCTTTGAGTCACTCCATTCATTTCGGCCGTCGGCACTGCAGTCAGAATATCTTTCCCAATCACCATCTCAAACACTTCACCTTGATCAAAATGTTAAATATCTTTCTATCATCTGCAAATAAAGTTCAAGCTTCTCGTTGACCTATCTATGACTTGTAGATCACGCCCCATTCCCCCCTAACAACCACCTCCAGTGATGAGAAGCCTGTTCTTACCTCCCTTATAATGATTCCCCGCCATGGGGACCCCTCTCCCTCCAGCCCCTGCATGTTCTACTGCTGTTTCCACAAGGGGAGTAGGGGACAGTGACCAGGCTATGGGCTCTGGAGCCCGGCAGCCTGGGCTTCAAGCCTCTTACTGGCTGTCTGCCAGTTGGAGAGCGTTACTGGCCTCTCTGTGCCTCAGTTTCTTCTGTAAATAACAACAGTGTCTTCCCTCCCGGGGGGCTGTGATAGCATGCGTTAATACCTCCCAGTGCTTGGAGCAGGGCTTGCACTGAGCGAGCCCCTGACCAATGTGCCTGATAAACACCTAAGCAGGGCCCCTTCCCTGAGGCTCTCCTGTCCCCAGGTGTGGCACCCTCGCCGTCCCTCTGCACTGCTCCCACATTGCCTCCTTTGGACTTAGTCCTTTCAGAGCCTCCCCTCTGTGGCCTGGTGCTGGAGGTGGTTCTCCTCCTCAGGCCAGCTGGGTTATCAACTCCTGAGGTCAGAAGACACACGAATCACCTTTTTATACCCTCAGCACCAAGCACATAGGGAATAGTTAATGCTCCTTGACGATAATGTTGCTTGATTTGGGGAGATTGTCACAGATTAAGTGGAAAGTTGGGTAAAGGATACAGACCTCGATTCCTGGATAGAATGACAACTGGTGAGTCTGCAAAAATCATTACTGCTTTTGCCAAAATATGGAATTAAAGATATTGTATCTTTCATATGCAAAACACTACTTAGCAATCTCAAGAGACTTAAAATAGTTTGCATGAGTTTTCTATCCGGCCTTCGAATTGGCCATTTTCTTTGGACAGAATTGAGTCAATTTCTTCAAAATTGAAGAAGCATTTGTGCATGTAGATATAGCCTCTGATGGGGATTCAATCAAATCCAAATGTCACACCTTCAGGGATTTCAACCACCACCAATTTTATCTTTGCTGCCAATTCAAGGCCCAAAGGCATTTTTTTTTTAAATCTGGACATCTTAGCCAGTTTATCTTCCTTTTCTTTATATCCAAGGAACCAGGTCTCCCCAACAAAAGGCACTAACAGGTCACATGCATGAAGGACTTTGCTTTCCCCAGAGCCTAAGTCACCCCTGGGCTGTAAATTAGGTGCTGAGGGAGGGGCATGAATCCCAGGGAAGCTGCTGGGTGCACCACAGCCTTAACAGGCTCAGTTAACTCATGCCTTTAACCGTCTAATCCTTTAGCCTGACCCGGTAATGAATGGCAGTGAACAAACCCCTCTCTTAGGAGGAAAGAAAGCATCTGCATAGGTAGTTTAACGTTTGCAGGGCATGAGGTTTCCTCTTCATTTCAGAGGAGAGGAAATTTTCCTAGTAGGTTGATGGTGCGTGGAAAGAGTGAAGTCAACTCTCCAGGCTAAGTCCTTCATGAAGCTCCCTCTGAGTCAGGAGGGACACAGAGAGCTCCTCCGCTCTTCCCTTCCTTCCTGCAAAGTCCTGGGGAGAAGATACAGGATGGTGTTGACCCCCGATCCTAACTCCTTAGGAGTAAATGTTGTCCAGCGTTAGCAGCTATTGGCGTCCTTCATGTCCTGTGCAGCTGCAAGATCTATGGCCCATGCCCGTGACCCCCACAGCACTTCCAAGTTTAGAACCTTTTTCTAACTACCATGCAAAGCCTACTTGCACATTTACTCCACATAATTCCACATAAGGCTTATCTGGTAAAACCATGTCTGTTTTTCAGCGCTGTAAAGGCCACGTACCTGCAGTGTTGGGCGAGCAATCTGATCCTGTTTGCCTTTAGTACGCATGGTCCCTAAATGAACTAGATACATTGTACAATGGAACTACTAGATTTGTATTAAAGTTTAGCTCAGGGACCCATCAGTATGTGATGCTAGCTACTTTCCACTTGCTTTGTTTATCACAGAGAAAGGAACTGAATTAGCATAAAATGCTGCAAAGTAGTAAAAAGGATTTTTTAGCACCCTCTCTATTTGACCTACTGTTGACCTGGTCTAATTTGTATTATCTCTGGGACGTTTTAACAGATCATTTTCCTTTGTTAAAATTAGGTCAGATTAGAGAATTATCACCCCCCCCCCGATTTATTCTGCTCAAAAGACAGTCATTTCAGCCTCCAAAATAATGACCCTATCTGTGCTCTTTCCTGTTAAACAAAAACACATGCTTTACTTTGCCTCCTAAATTACTAACCGTGGTGCTGCCTCTGCCTCTTGCAACTGTGATTACTGGTGAATGAGTATTTACCCAGCGCTGTTTCTCTAAGCCCCCGGGAATGATATCGGTCATTCATAAATTGCCTATTGATCAGTCGCAACCAGAAATTAGATCCACATCTTTGAAAGGAATTATGAGACTTTGAGTAACATTTGCCCTGGAACATTGAGAGGTCTGAGTGCACTTCTCTCACAACTGTGATGCTGCTGATTAACGACTGTCATGTATGCAAAGCTCTCAGAAGTGGACAAGCAATGCCGGACACACTCCTTCCTCCTCTGCCCCACGTCCTCGGGCACTGCTCCCCCAGTTTCACAAGGGACTGCTTTTTAGGCAAGAGATTTACAAAATGAAAAAAGACACACACAAACATGATTTATGATCTGTCTAACATTTAGACACTGGGTAATTATATAAGTGATGCAGTGTTTTAAACTTAGTTTTTGTGTTTTTTTTTAATAAAACACAAATTTAGTAGTTTTCCTGGCAGTGGTTTGTATTCATACATACACAAAAAGATGTAGTGAAAACATAAGGCCCTCCAATAACTATCTTTGCCGGGTTCAGCAGAGTGTCCTGTCAATGTGGGTATGTGGTAAGGTGTGTGCACAGGTGTGTGTCTGTGGGATACACAGGGAGTACTTCAGAGGAACGTTATTCCAATCCTCCTTTAAAAAGACCGAAAAGAATCACACCACAGCAAATGCTCTGTGGAGCCCCAAACTGATTAATTGCAGTGCCAAACAGCTTTATTCTGCTTAATAAGAAATTAGATTACAATGGGGATTTGCAGAAATTACCTTGAAATGTTTGTGTGTTTGAATGATTGAACAATTTGTGCTAAAAATTACCTTACCCAGGTTTGGATCCTAAGCTTGTGAACAAATGCACGTTGAGCTCATCAGCATCCCAGAAGGAAAACCCTCTCCAGCTCCTGGGCTCAGCCGGGGTGGATGGGCTTTCCAAAGGCTGCGAGTTTGCTGATGGCCCCATTGTCCACAATTTGGATGGAGAACTCAACAGTTTGAGTTTAGACTTGATTAAACCCTAATACTTACCCTTGGATAAACTCAGAGCCTGGGACAGCATCATTTAATTATTCACAAATGCTCTGTATTATACATGCGTTTGCAGGGCTGGTGTCAATGCCGGTGTCCAGCCCATTAAAACCCACGCGCTTTGAATGCAGTGGCGGCAGAAATTTCAGGCAGCCCCCTCGGTTTCATTAGAAGGCAAAAACCCCATCCCGACGCACAGCTCCTTGAATAACTTCTGAAAATCTTTTAAGTCAACCTTGTGTTTTAGTCAACAGGGAAGTTGTGACCCTTCACCTCTCAACAACCATCCGTTTCATTATTTATCTGAGGGAATCAGAGAGTTTTTGTTCTTTCACAAAAGTCCCTGACACCAGGATATTTTTAATAGCTGAAATTTTTCATTCTTGTCACTATGCCTTTTGAAAATACAGGTATTTTCATACAACACGTAGCTAATGAGTGGAACTTCAGAATCCAGCCTTTCGCTGTAATCACGGCGCGGGGCCCCAAGAAGGCCCACCAGTGAGGAACATGAAAATTAATTATTGAGCTTCCTGTTTTATCCTCCTCGTCTGTTTGATATTCTCTAGCACAGAAGGAACCAGACAATTAAATTACTCCTCCCTCTGCCTCATCACAATGCTCCGTGCACCTCGCCTCCCACTCCGGGGCCGGAATCCTATCTGTTTGCAAAGGGTGAACTGTGGGGAGAAGGAGAAGACAGAGAGGAGGGTCAGAAAAAGGGACAGCTCTGTTTTCCTCCACATAAGGATTTTTAAAGAGCCTCCGTAAAAACGTCCCCTTTTGGTGGTGGTGACTTTAAAAGTCCTTTTTGCCCTTTTGTTGCCAGAGCGAAAGACCCTCACAGCAAAGTCAGGGGTTGTGGCCTCTGCGCCACCCACAGCAGCTGGGCCTTCACTTCTAGGAACAACTCTTTCCTTTCCCATCATTTTGCAACCTCCTCCTGTTTCCCAGATAAATGTATAAAACCTCCTAACCACTAGCAAAGATAGTTGAATCAATTAATTTGTTTTATTGAACAATAAAGCTGTCATTCTCTAAACCAGGGGGATTATATCTAAAGCGAGGGTGGCTTGCAGGCGACTCTGATCCCATGTTTAGGAAGCATGTGTGTGTGTGTGCGCATGTGTGTGTGTGCACATGCTCACGTGTGTGTGCCGACACACTTGGGGCTCCAGAGGTTTTGTTTTGCTGGAGGTACAGCTGAAGAAAAGAGAGAGAAGCACGGCTACAAGAGGCTCAGAAAAGGAGACATCTGTGTCCCCCCGACCTCGGGTGAACTGATTGCTGCATTTAGCATTCAGGGGTGGGGCTCATGTCAGGGATCTTGTGACCTCTGCAGAGCTCTGAAAGCGTGGCCAGGTCACCATGTTTGTGTGCGATGTTTTGCCTGTATACGAATTTCTCCAAGGAGAGGGAGCTTACATGGATCACATTCATAAAGGGGCCTGTGATCCCTCAGACTTTGAGGCCCTCAGACCAGTGAGGCTCCCATGTCTCTGCAGTGCAGACCCAGTGCCAGACTCCAGGGCTTGGAGCCAGAGGTGAGGACCCAGCCTTCTTCTGCCACCCTACACAGCCTCCTGGCGGGGAGCGGAAGTTGATCCTTCTGGCTGGAAAGCCCTATTTCTTAGTAATTCCATCAGGAACTACTAATTAACCCAGAAATTAGATTTCAGATGAAAACTCCTTTTCCCATATTTTTCAGCTGGTTTTAAAATGAAAGTTTAGGAAATATTGATTTTGCAACGTGAAAACACTCTCATTGAACATACGTCATGACAACTTGGAGAAAGAGTCTCAGTTTCATAAACAAATGCACTGTGAACAAAGTTCAGAGGAATATGCATGAAAAAGCCTTCCTCATACTGTTAGGATAGGCATTTGCCTCTCTCTTTTGACTGTAGAATTTCACCAATAGAATCTACATTCTTCTATCAAGGTGCTGTGTCTCTTTGAGGTGGGATCCTCAGTTTCCATTCTGAAGTCAGGGTCTCCATCCTCTCTTGAGAAACCTCATCACAAACTACACTGAAATCCATGCAAAGCAGAGCCCTCATGTTTGAAACAAAATTATCATCCACAGCTGCAAAAAAAAACCCTGAAAACAATGTGCCCTGTGTTTACGGACTCGTCTGTTGCTGGACCTAGGTATTGCAGAATGTCAACACCGTTTTTTCTGCAGACACAGGGGGCAAATGGAGTGCAACGCCAGCTTCGAGGACAGAAGTGTGGAATGACAAAGACTCACCAGTGTGGTTCATGACCAAAGCAGCAGAGCAGAACAACATTTGGGGTTCAGAAAGGTCATGCTTCCCAGCTGCCCCTGCACCCCATCTTGTGCTGAGCCTTGTAGGGGCAGAGGGCAAGGCCCCCAATAGTCCGACTGAGTCTCTGTGCATCGTCTGAGGAGCCACCTCAAGGCTGATCCTCGTCGTTCATGTCACCAGTCCCTTGCCCCGCACCCTGCACCCTGTGATGGTCGGCATTTTCAGGGAGACTTTTGGTCCCCTGGTTGGTTATTGATGGCCCAGTGAAAGCTTTCATCCAGGGGCAGAGAGCCGACCGAGTGGAGAGCGGTGATGCCTCAGCCCTGTGGTTGTACTTTACAGACATGATCTTACTTAATATTTATGACAGCCACTGCAAAGCAGGTGACGCTTCTCGAGAGAGACAATGCAAAGGGCTCAGGTTTGCTGGGCGGCGTGAAGCCAGGATGTGCTGGCTGGCTGTCTGCCTGCCTCCCGTCTCACCAAGCTGCCTGCGGCTTCCAGGAAGAGACGCGGGTGTCCTCTGCTTGGAGGGCTGGCTGGGATGTGGGATTCTGGTGCACCACCCACCTTCTCTGCAAGACCAGCACTCGCTGAGGCCTCCCTTAACCCCCACCTAGCTGAAGGGATGTTCATCTCCCTCATTACCCTTCCTTGCTGCACCTGCATTTCCCTCAAATCACACCACAACTCAAAACGTCTGTACCCACTCTGACACGCACATTCACCCCCACACATGCACACACTCACACCATCATGTACTCAGACTGACTCACACACTCACAGGCACACCCACACACATGCACACATACCCTTCCCCACCTATGGTGTGCTCACTTCCTCCTCCACTTCCTCCTCTCATGCCTCTCTCCATACTTGCTCCTCCCCACCCCAGATGCAGGTGCAGGGCAGGGAGCACAGTGAGGCACCTAGGAGGGGGTGAGCGTATTCACTGAAGCTCTGAGTGAATTTGTGGATATCCTTGGCACTTGGCACTGGGTCAAGGTGGGGCAAGGGTAGGAAGGCCCTATGGACACCCTCCTGGGCCCTGGGCAGGAGGCCCTGAGGGTGTGTTACCCAGCATGGGCTAGGAGCCTGCGAATGCCAGCTCCTGGGGTTAGAGCATTCAGGTCCTTCTAGCCTAGCTCTCGCTTCCAGTTCACTGTCTCCCAGCCTGGGTGTCGCTTCTCTCCGGGAGGAACAGGGAGGGAGGGATGAAGAGGAGAAAGAGGAAAAACACAAAGCCATTTAGAGCCTCTCACTCCCCCACAGTGCACGTGTGTGTACACAAACACACGCATGCACACACACCCACCCAAACATATAGCTTTCTTCCAGGTGCTAAGCGGAAAGAGACTAATTCTCCTTTTACAGAACCTGCCATCATGCCACATAAGCATTCACATGTTTCCCACTTCTGGATGGAAGGTCCTTCCCAGAGGCCTCTGGGGATCCAGTTCTAAGGACTGTGGGGCAGAATCCGTTATATTCAGAGTGTGTGCTCTCGGAACCTGGACTCCATTGCAACGTAGTGAGTAGAAAGGAGGCCGGGAGACGTGATTTCTCTGGGTGTGCCCCTACTCTCCAGGCCCCATGTCCCCATCCATGAAGAGGAACTCTGGTCCCTAGCTGCCATCTTGCTCTGGGTTGTATGAGAATCAGATGGGGCGATGCCCGCACAGCCCGCTGTACCCTGCAAGTCCCACGGAAATGGAGGGGTCAGGGTCCTCAGTGTTAGCTCAGCTTCACCCCCAGACTATCAGGTGAGTCTGCCTTCCCTGATGTCTCAGAACTTGCCCTCCCTTCTCCAGTTGTACAGATGTGTGCACTTTTCTCACATGGCTGGAAAGAGTGATTGGCGCCACTGGGAGAGGTGATGGAGTTTACGGGATTGTTTCTCTCCCAGGACACTGTCATTCCAGATGGGCATATTCTGCCACTGCCCTCAGGACATCAGGACCAGTGAACTGGGCCCCGGGAGGCTCAGCAAGCACCCTTAGCCTCAGACATGCAGATTGTAACAAACTCCAGCTTCAACTGTTATCCATGAGGCCACATTGGAAATGTTTTAAGCCACCCAATCAACATAAATTGGCATATAATGTAACTTTTTGGCGTACCAAAGGACCAAATTCACTGCTGGTTATTGGTCGTTTTAAGCCTAAGTGATGGATTTGTCTGTGGTAGCCAAACAGAGGGGACCCAAGCTCAATCTAGAAGAAGCACATCAAGGCTGGTCAGCTACGTGTTCATCAAAATGAGTTTAGACACCAAAGAGCCCAAGGTTTCAGGGACCACCCCCATATCGCTCACGAGCAGGGAGGATGCCTTGTCAAAGCGCCCAGCTGGCCTGTCTCATGCAGTTGGTCTCTGTGACACCTCCTTCCTAGACGTTCATAGGGACGTGCTGCCTTCCACCACCCAAAGAGAGTCTGGCTGTTGTAAGAGGAAGACCAAGCTTCAAGAGGAGTGATCAGAATTTTCATTTGTTGGTGGGATTTGTTTGCTTTGTGTACATTTAGCCCCAGATCCAAGACTTATTTAAGAGTATTACATGAACAAAAGGGTGATGAAAGGAAAAATTACAGAAAAATTGTCTATATGATAGACCTGTGCTTGTGATCACAACGCAGTTAAATTCTGCTCACTCATTCCTGTCATTCTGCATAGACACGAAGCCTCACACACGCTATGCTGCCATGTCACACCATTTGCAAAAGGAGAGCCCCAGGTAGGTAACCCGGTGCCATGTCATCCCAGGCAGCAGGGAGCCCGCTCAGTCTCTGCTCGCAGCCTGTTTCTGTGTCCAGAATCCTCTCATTGAGGTAACAGGGGCCGGGGCAAGAGGACTTTTTTTTGCTGATAGAAATATCAAGAAAGAAGGATGGAACAAATTGAGAAATTAAATTGTAATAAATTACTGAGGCCAGATGGTATTCATCTGAGAGTTGTAGAGGAATGAAAGACTGAAATAGCTAAGCAACTAATAAAAATATATAATTCAGCCTTTAAAATGGCAATGGTCACCAAAGCATGGCTGGGATAGAGCCGGCTTTACAGAGTAATCACAGGCCACAGTCAGCGTGCGAGCCTTTTAATTATTTTGCGGTTGGTTCCTCACACCCATGACATAAACAGAAATGCCCCTGAGTTTGTGTGCTAATAACTTGGGAGAGATGATAAATGTTTGTATGGAAACCACGCCAAATTATTTATGTTAGGAGGAAAAAACAAACAAAAGCATCTCTTGGCAACCCCATAGAAGTTCTGAGTGGAAAAAGTACTCACAATGTTTGTGCAGAGGCCGAAGGCAGTCAGGCACTGACGGAATCATTTGGAGATACCCAGCTCCTAAAACCCACAGCCACCAGCCTCCAATTGGTTGTACCCTCTTCCCTGGATCTACCTTTTTCTCTGGAAAATTCTTATTCCTGTTGTGGAGATGTTTAGTACCCTGGGCTACTTTGAAAAATAAATACATAAAATTTCTTTAGTTGGATGAACATAATTGCCATAAATATGACCAAGGGTTAACCTTAATATGCAAAAGGCTCTTACAAATCAGTAAGAAAATCTAAATATTCCACGGGAGAAATGGGCAGAGGACATAAATAATTCACCAAAGAGAAAACACAGATAATTAACAAGCAGGAGAGAAAATGCTCAGCCTCCCCTAGATATCAAAAAAATGTAAATGCAAACAAATTTTAAGGTATCATTTCCCACCCATGACGTTAGCAAAATCCTTATGGTGATGTTGGCTGCTGGTGGGGGAACCATGAGATGACGCCCCTCAGGGGGCTGGTGGAGGAGAAAGGTACCACAATCTTCAGAAGGACAACTTGCCAGTAAGTTCCAAGCGCCTGGAAGTGCTTATGGTGTAGAACTCAGGATACAAAGAAATATGTAAGGATATAAGGAAATAAACTCAAGTACAGTACACCTTTTATACACCAAGATGCTCATGACAGTAAAGAAAATGACCTCTGTTTTCAATGAGAGTGAGCAGTTAGGAAGTGTGGTCTGTTAAGGCCATGCAGTATTAGCCACTTAAAATACAAGTGAAAGCACAGGGTAGAAGTTGTATCTGGTTGAAAAATTTGAAGGGAATCAACTGAAATATTAGTAGTGGTGTCTGTTGGTGATCAGTTTCCAGATGAGACTTGTTTTCTTCTCTCGAGTTTTCTGAGCACTTAATATTCCATGAGAGTCAGGAGTAGAGTCACTTTGGCACTGAGGAAAATCAATTCCACCATCAACTCTGACGCCTCTATTTTCTACTTTCCAAAGCAAATTAAACCACATGCGAAACGACGTCTATGACTCAGGGAGGACACTGTTATCAAAGGCACAGACCAAGCCCGGTGCTGAGTTGGGTTATTTTGTCTCATTGTAATAATGTATATTACTATGTTGCTTTTTATTTTAGCTCCCATTTAGCACATTCATAGTGAATGCTAGGTGTTCTGCTAAACACTTACAATCACCACCCCATTTAGCCACATGTGCCAGGCGGGATCATTCCTGTTCTATGGATGTGAATACTGAGGGTGTGGGACGTTCGCTGCTACTGCTTTGCACAACTTGTGGTGCTCAGGCGGTGACCCCCACAGCTGGGCAGTGCTCCGCCTGCACAACCTGTCAGGCAGTAAGCGACAGCCAGGGTTCTAGGTGGGCTTGCCTGGCCCCGAAGGCTATGTTCTCAACCTCCATGACATGTGCTCCTTCATCGTGGAATGGTCCTTCTGAGATGCCCCTCATGCTCTGAGCTTCTCAAGGGTAGGGATGTGTCTACACTGAGATTTGGTTCAACTCAGCACCTTTCTACTGAATACTTCCTATTTGCCTGGTGCTGTGCTAAAAGCTGGGAATATGCAGAAAAAGAGAACGTAAAGTGTCCATGATGTATCCAATTTAACACCACTTTGAGAAATGCCATATTGTAAAGATGCAGTATTTGTGTACGTGTACTTGTGAAACGTGCAATGCCAAACCTAGAGGCAGTCTTTGTGGAATCCAACGTGTCCATCCCAAACACGTAGATGTGGACGCGGCCCTTATTGCGAGATGCGGGCAGCAAACGGACCAGAAAGGAGACACGTTTCTGCTTGGGATGTACTGAACTCATACTGAACAAGGAAAGGATGAAAGCCCACAGCCAAGGGAAATGACGCCTGACTGCCAAAGACACTTCTAACCTATAGAACAGAGCAAACTTCTCTAATTAGGAGTCTTTAGAATTGAACACTTAAAGGGTTTCCAGAAACTCTGTGCTTTGGGGCATGAGCTAATAGCTGGTGGTGATCAGGAAGAAACTGGCCTCTTTCTGTACACCTGCAGTGGAAGCCCTGGGAGATTTGCGTGCTTTCCTCGAAGGAACCCAGCCCTGGTCACTTAAATTTAGGACACGAGGCAGGACCTTGCCTGATGCAATCTGCTAATGCTGCTCTTGCCATTTGATTAGCACAACCGTCAGGTGTCTTGCCGTGACCAGGTTTTCTCTGCCATTGTACTTCCATCTGATAGGTAAGCACACAACTAGTTAACTCTCCTCTTTCTTTCTCCTTTTCTCCCTGACTCTGCTTGAGGCAATTACAGCAATGCTGCATTTGTCAATCACATTCATTCGTGCATGGTTTCCTGAAATAATTATCAGGTGAGTGGCATCTCTGTGCCTGGAGAACCGGCTTGGAAACCACAAGCCCCAGAGTATTAATTACTGAGCGCAAAAATTTGCAGAGAAGCAAGTCTTTTAATGGTAGAACTGACGTAACATGATTGTTTTGATTTTTTTTACTAACATGACAATCATTGCCGTCCCCCTGGTCATCACCACAGATCAGCTCGAATTATCTGGGGAGGCCATTACCAAGCCGGGTACCATTTGATAAAATGAGGCGCATGTTTCCTGGCGTGGTGTTTGTTGATTTTCAGAACACAGCAAAGCCTGAAAGTCAACAACTGGAATAAAAGTGGACTTCTGCCAAAGCGAGCCAGAGGGACGCTCTTTGGCGTGGCAGAGTGATACTTTGGTGGTTCCATTTTGCTGGAAGAAACACTTTTAAGAGAGTGTCTTTTACACTTCTTACAAATGTGCTCCCTCCACAGGCCTCACTTCCTGATTTAGGGGGATGTAGGACATCAGCATTTTGTCAAATTTAACATGAAAGGTAGATTACACCTTTTTCTAGAGGCTCAGTTCATGCACGTTATCAAAACCCATATATCACAATGCTCGGTCCCCTGGTAAGGAAAAAACGAAATGTTTTCTGATTTGTGTGTTCTCCTCTTGAAGAAGAATCTATCGAATGCAGAAAAGTGAGGAGAAAACATCAGAAAAAAAAAGAAGGATTTAAAAATCTGTTTAGAGAACTCGGTGGAGGGTGGTGCTCTAAGTCTCATTCCTCCTAATAATCCTTCTGTTTTCGTCTCTGATTTCTGTCTCATCCACCTTGCACAGCATCTTTTCTCCAAAGGGTCCTGTTGTCTCTCTTTCTCGTTCTGGGATTCTCAGGTTTTTTTCTCTAATGGTTTATTTTTCCTAGGCTTGGAATAAACTTGTATTCCCCTGGTGCTAATCTCACTTCTCAGAGTCTGAACCCCCTGTTTGGCTGGTCCCTAGAGCACTTTCCCAAATATCCCTACTCTGTAGCCTCTCTCTTTCTTGGGTTTTCTTTGTCAGGGACCAGTTACAAAAGTAAGAAGCCAGGAATCCTCCAGGGGATGCAGAAAGGGCGCCCGGTAACTGCAGCACCCTGGCTGGCTACTCCTTCAGGAGCAGCTCTCCTTCCTTGGTCTCCGGGTGGGAAGGACCACCGGCCGTGAGCTGGGAGAGGTGGCCCTTGGTTCAAACTGGAGCTGCCCAGAACCTTTTCCTGCTGCCTATCACCACTTCTCTCTTTATTAGCATCAAAGGCACAGTCTTTTTATGGGCTTTCTCCCATTGTTGGGCCCTCAGCACAACATACACTTTCATGTGTGGTTTGGGGGGGGGGTGGTTTATTGGAGAAAAAAATACCATCTTCCAGTCCCCATACATTACCTGCTAGAAGATGGCCTGCCCCCATCAGCCACCTAATTTCCCCTGAAGTCTCCAAGGTCAATAGGATCACCCAATCAGGCCACCAACTGTGGTTTAATGATCACAAAAGGTCCAGCTCCTCCAGACTGGTGACTTCAGTGGGCTCCTCACTTCTCGTTATTATGAAAAGCAGAAGCCCAGAAGGGGCAGAGAGAATTCTGACAGACAGGCGGGCATAATAGCTCCGTGAACCTGAGGTTGGCTGTCGGGGCAGCTGTCCCCAACCCCTGGCCTCTTTTTCTTTGAATTCAGCTCACAGATCCTGCTCTGTTTGCAAAAGATGAGATGGAAAAACTCACACCCTGGCAGATGGAGAGCACCCACAGAAAACCTCCCCTGTGCAAATTCAGAAAGCAAAGGATGGAAATCCCTAAGATTTCCTTCCAATCAGAATTAAAATGCTACCAAGAGGGAGAGCCTAGAACACTGAAGTCCATGCTTATTCCAGAAGCCTTCCTTTAACCCTGGGAGGCACGAATTGGAATCCTGAGCTGGGCCTGAAAGACTGAGGCCAGAAAGAGTAACGAGCTGGAACAGAAACGTGTTCCCCTTGTTCTGTGCCTGTGGTGCATTTTAAGCAGAAAGCAGTGAATATTGCATCCCACACATTGGCTGCATTGACTGGACACAGAAGTTCCAAATCTGTGCTCGGAGACATGCGACAAGCATGCCCCAGAGAGGCAGGTTTGGAACCCGAGGACACCACACTCATTGTGAGGCTGAAGAAGACCAATTGTGCCGTGATACGCTGGGCAGGTATTTGAAGGGAAACTCATTTAGCTGATGTGACCAAAAGTGTCTGGTTGTGGAGCATCCAAATTCTCCAAGGAGAAGCCAAGGGGAAGCGGAAGACACTAGCACATTCACCTGTGTCTGGCAATGAGCAGGCTCCCTCCCTCCCTTGCGCATTGGGCAAGAGTTCCGCACTCTGCAGCAGGTGCCTGGCCAGCGGTCTCCTAGCCAGGGCAAGGCCACTGAATCCTCCACCATGGAGCAGGGAAAGCCTGGGGCCAGCTCTGAGGCCTAGTCTTCGGGACAGGAAAGAAGCAGATCATACAGCTCTAGTCCCTGCAAATGGCAACTCCATCCAACTCGGCCTCCACCTGCCCAGCTCAGAGGTGGGGAGCTGGCCCTTGGAGTGGACCTCAGAGGCCTCACTCAGGGTGTGAATGCTGAGATGTTGCTGTTTCAAATCCATCCTGCACCTGCTCCCCAGCTGAGGCTGTGATGCAGGGGTTCGTCACCAACAGGGAGTACCTTTCCTGAAGCACACAGAAGCACCCTATGTGCAGCTGCTACTAACACACAAGGATGGCAGAAGCTTTTAAGAAAGGTGGTTTCCTTCGAGAGTCTGCATGGCCTCTGCCCGGGTCCTGCTATTGTGATATGTTTGAAAGAAGTGTTGTTTGGCCTCCTCTACATAGGAAAGGGTGAACTGTGGCATACCTGACTAAATTTCTGGGCTGTGTGTGTGCACAACGGACCAGGGTAGTGGCTGCACTTCTGGGATTGTGACTGGACATGGAGATCTCAAGCCCAAGTTCTTCTGCAAAGGATCAAGGTGTTTTGTTTGGTTTTGACTTTCAAAGAAAGGTAGGCATCAGTTTAAAAGTAGCAATAATGATACATGGTCAGGTTTGTACACAAGGTCTTTCCACATCTGAAGCACCAGGTCCTGATGGCAAGGGAGTCTGCATAAACCTGTGGGCTCTTCTGAACTCACCTGGATCCTGGGGGCAAATCTATGCTTTTTTACATGATACATTCTAGTGCCAACAGGCTGGAAAGAGTGAGTGGTTAAATAGATATTTTGGTGAGATTTTATTGCACCTTGGGTAAACACGCATTTAACATACTTTAAAAGTGTGCATTTCGCATTATACTGGCATTAATATTTTTCCTTTGGGTCTAAAGTCTGATTTGGCTCTGAAGAAGCTGTTTCTTTCTCTCTCTTTTTCTCTCTCTCCTTTTCTTTCTCTCTATATACAAACACACACATATACACCTATTATAAGTAATATATATATGCATATATTATGTATAAATACACACATACATATAAAGAGAGGGAAATGTGTATGTATAAATATGTACATACACACACATATACACACATATAATGTTTTGTGCTGATCTGGTATATTATATGTTTTAGAATCATCACCACCATAGTCATCACCACCATAATCACCACCATCACTATCATTGACACCATCATCAACATCATCACCATAATCTTCATCATCATCATCACCATCGTAATCACCATCATCATCATCAACACCATCAGCAGCACCTTCATAATCACCACCATCATCATCATCACCATCATCATCATCACTACTATCTTCTTCATCATCATCAACATCATCATTGTCACCATGATAATCACCAACATCATCACCATAATCATCACTATCATCATCATTGTCCTCACCATCAGAAGAGGAATCTTCTTAAACCCAGCATTATAGGTAGAAACTCAATACGAAACCCAGCCAAGGGTAGCAATTCTCTGGCAGAAGTACAGTTGGGGTACTGGCCTCATCTTTCCCAGACTCAAGGTGACTCTGAAGGACAACTCCAGCAGAATCCCCAGGGACATTTAGAAACAACTTCTTCTGATCAAATTTCTCCCGGTACAAATGAGAAATCTGGGGCTGAGAGAGGACCAGGGACAGGCAGCATCACACAGTAAGTTGGGGGCAAAATTGGGACCTGCCCCAACATTCAGGTCCCATTACTCCCTGCTGCACCTACACCCTCCCCAGAGGCTGGTGCCTCACCCAAAGCTCCATGGATTAAATGAATCAACACAGCGAAGCTCTTAGAAGCAGCACCAGACTTCAGGTGAGGTGGGTGAGGCGGGTGAGGCAGTCAGCTCCAGAACAAAAGTCAAGCAGGCAACCCAAAACAGAGGCACGATGAATAATATTTCATGCAATGCTTCAAGAAATCAAACTCTGTGCAAAGAGAAGCAAATATCAAAACAAACAAATATTTTCAAAAAAAATCAAAATTTTATGTAAAGACAAGAATAGCAATGCTTGGCACAAAGCAAACTGTGTTAGATAACTTATAGATGATATAAAATTATATATATTAATTTATACAAAAATTATATATATATATATATATATGTATGTATGTATATATCAGGAAAACAAAAGAGATTTTCCAGTGCAAAAAAGAATGCTGTAGAGAGAGCACCAAAATTTCAGGTAGGAGCACTCGGATTCTCTCCAGTTCTGAGCTTCTCTCAATTTCCAAGGTTCTGACTTGGGTTCTAAGCTACTTAGATAGCTTTCTCTGGGAAATGGGGTAATTTGAGGACCAGGAGATGGGAAGAAGGAGCCCAGAGCCCAAGATGCTCCTGCAGGAGTGACCTGGGGCATCGTGAATGGTCCATGAGCTCTGTCAAACATGCCCACCCACCAAGCAGGCTCCTATGTCTGGCACTTGGCACTTGCTGTGCCCTCTTCCTGAGTGGCTTTTCCCCAGACTTCCTCCTCCCTTCCGTCCTTACACCTTTCATCAATCTGCCCAAATGAAACCTTCACAGAAGGGCTTGTCCTGGTCCCCTGTAGAAACAAGCAACCTCATCCCCTCCCCAAAAATCTCAATGCCCTTCTCTATGCACGTCTTATAATTGCACCACATATTTGAGGCTGCCTGTCTCCCTGACCAGACCAGATGTCTCTTGAGGGCAGAGGCTTTGTCTAAGGCATCTACCATGGTGTCCCAGCACCTCGGACAGCACCTGCTCCTTAGGGAACGCAGATTAACACTTGGAGTGAATGTCAGGGCTCTGTTAGAAGGGACTCTAGTCACTTAAAGTAAAATGATGGTGCAACAACCGCCACATGTTCACTCTGATCTCTCCTCACCCTTCCTTCCCTCAAACACGAATTCCTAAAGTGTGTTCCCAAGCATTAATTCTGTGCAACATTGGCAGGTGTTTTGTGATAAAAGGATTTTGTTGCCTAATAAACTTAGAAAGTATTTGGCCACACTGAAAAGACAGAAGTTTAGAGGTCTTTCCAGCCGGGTTTCCCTGAGTCTGCGACATGCAACCGTGCATCATTGGTCTGTGGGAGGTGACGTGCTTTCTCCAATGTTCTTGGCCAAACGATACCTATGAGCAGAACCACCTGGAATGTCAAGAGTCCAGGGGAACTCCTTGGAACACACTAGCATAAATGGAGCATTGTAATAATAGCATCATCTAGAGCTGTTCAGCCCAACGTGGCAGCCCCTGGCCAACAGTTAGTACTGAGCACTTGAACTGAGGCTAGCTGAATAGAGATGCGCTCTAAGTATAAAATACACACCAAATTCTGGAGACTTTATGTGGGGAAAAATTAAAATATCACATTCATAATGTTATGTTGATTACATGTTGACGTGATAACATTTGGTATACATTGGATTAGATAAAACACAAAATTAATTACACCTGTTTCTTTTCACTTTTGTGCTGTGGTCACTGAAAAATGTAAAATTATACAGATGACTCGCACCACCTTTCTACAGGACAGTGCTGGTCATGAGCTCTCTGTCTTCTGGTTCAACCTCTGCCCGAATCAACACTGACCTAGGGGATGCGGGAACCTGGTTCCACCTTCTGGATACAAGGAAGAGCTTAGGCCCAGAGCCCTGCATCTACCAGGGAGATGCAGTGGCTTCTCTCAGGTAATATTGCAGATAGAAGAAAAAGAAGAGACCTGGAGTTACCCGAGGTCCTGACCAGAGTCTGCCCCATGGAGGCTCCTTACTCCCTGAGGAGCTCCTGACAGATGTGGGGTCTCCCAGCTGTCTCATGGGCTTTCATAGGGGACCCCAGCACCCAGATTTCCAGGAGCAAAGGAGCATCATCCATGATACTGAATGGGCCCCCAATCCACCTGGGTTCACAGTGGCCAAGTTTCTTTTAAAATCCCCATCTGTTCAGGTCTTAGAAAACAGAGCTTTCAAAGTCAAAATCTGCAACTCTAACGGTTTAAAGAAATCCAGAGGACACTGCTGAGAGAGTTTGTATGTGTGTACCTGCCCTCGTTGAAAAAAGTCATTAGTTCTCTCCCCAGTTCAGACTTTGGCCCTGCCTGCTGGAGATCAGGGTGAGAGCAGGCACAGATTAGAGCAGAAGTTAGAACTGGCTGGAGAACA
The DNA here is from genome assembly GCF_041296265.1 of Equus caballus. Taxonomy (NCBI): domain Eukaryota; kingdom Metazoa; phylum Chordata; class Mammalia; order Perissodactyla; family Equidae; genus Equus; species Equus caballus. The sequence continues at coordinate 5,563,329 of NC_091684.1, forward strand.
GCACAGGATGAGGATTCACAGGCAGCTGCTTTGATGCAAAGGAGAAGCTAGTTAAGCTTGGCGTCAAGTCCTGCCTTTGTGCACGTGACACTGAGTGAGTCCCTGCGCTCTCTGGAAGTAGAGATATTCCCCATCACCTCAACCAATGAGAGGCCGCCTGTGAGGCCAGAGCCTGGGCGAGGCGCTGTGAGGTGCCAGCCAGCGAGATGAGCTCCTAGCCACCCCTGCCTTCAGAGGGTGTGCGGGCGGGTTACAGGTAGACAGACAGCCCTTACCTGGGCTGCCCAAGGACCCACACATGTGGGACTTGCCTGTTATTGTTCCTTCTATTTATCCAGACACCCTCCTACACACTCCCCATCAGTCACCTCCACAGAGGGATGGGAACCCTGGACCCAGGGTGGCAGACACCTGAAGAAGTGTCCTTCCTTTTACAATTGAGCACCTCCAGTGAAAGGCCATAATCTGACCAAGCCTCTGGACGATTTTCCCTGCCATCTGTGGGGTCAGGGTGCCCCTCTCGCTAAGGAGCCAAGGGAAGACTTTAGTGCTGCTTTTTATAATCTTCAGGTCTCTTGGGGCCCATAAGAATCTTTTACTTCCTCTTTTCTCCAGAATGGCCTGCTGGTTCTTTCTGTGAAAGCCTGTTTTGTCCTTTCACTCATGTCTTTCTAGCCCACCCTTCACTCTCATGATAAGAGCAGCCGTGGAGTGCTTTGGAAAATGGAGGTGCCATCCAATGGACTTTGGACAAAGGGTGACTCCTGCCCTGGGTTTGGTTTCTTAAGGTCTCACCAGTGTCATTCCTGGGGAAAGGCTCCAAGTGGCAGCTGGTTATGCCACCTGCTCTGGTGGGGAGATCTGACTGTCCCCAACGAGCCTCAGCAGCCGAGTCCACAACCAGGGCTGCCCCCAGACGCTGGGCTGGGCTGGTTCCTGGCTGTGGCTGAGTCCCCACTTACCCCTGAGCTCGCAGCCCGGGAGGCGAGTGTCAGGCCTGGCGCCTGCCCACGCCCGCAGAGCCAGAGCAAGCATGCTGGGAGTCCAAGCAGAGCACACAGATTAGACTTAAGCCTTTAGTCTCTCTCAAGTGCTTAAATAACCGCCGCTCCGGGCTCCCGTCAGCGCTGTTCAGAACGGCCGCCGGAGCTGCATTTTATCTTAATTCTTAAACTCCAGCCTTAAAAATCTCTTTCCGGGTCTGTTTTGTGCCCATCTCTGTTCATTTAACAGCAAGACCTGCCCTACAGTCTTGCCCTGCTAGTTAATGAGCTTGTTCTCGCACAGCCTCTCTCATTTAAGAGAAAAAGCAAAGCAATATCTTAAAATCCCGTGAAATGCTTTGAGACCTCTAAGAACTGATCCCAAAATACAGTCCATGGGCGCTACCCAAGGTTACCTCCGCCATGAGCCATGAGGCATCCGGGTATTTCCCTAGCAGCTTAAATCAGAGGAGGTTGCCCAGGTTTTGCCTCTTAGTTACACGAGCCTCACAGTTCCCTTCTTACACGTGTCAGACTTCCTTCCCAGCCCGACTGTACGTCCACTGTGGGAAGGGCCTATGTCTTATGTTGCCCTAGTGCGGGTGTGGACATAGGGGTTGGACATGTTCTTGCTGGAGAGTGAGAGAGCAAGGTGACCTCACCTGAAGGAGGGAGCATGGACACGATGCCTCTGGTTTACCATCAGGGGGACCTGGGAAAGTCGTGGAACTTCCGAGTCTCTTCTCTGCATTGGGAAGAAGTGCCAGAATGCCTACACCCTAGAGTGGATATGAAGGTCAAATGGGCAATGGGTATGTAGAATAAATGTGTAAATTACAAAATCTGAACTGAATTTTAGCAGTAGCTGACAGTCAGAGGAAATCAGACCCCTACGACTCCTTGCCTCACTTAGAGGCTGGAAGGTTTTTCTGCTTCTTGGAAAGTGCTTTCCCAATTAACTGTCCTCAGAGGCTGTTAGTGGATCAAATTCTTCCCACCTTGTGCTTCAGACCAGGCCTGAACAGGAGACCAGGGTCTGGGGACTTGCAGGTGACTTCCAGAGACCCTGCTGAAGGGGACTCAGAACACAGAGCAGGTGGCCACACCTGGCCACACCCGTTGCCCCACCCCATCACAGGTGAGCTGCTTGCCCAGGACAGGAAGCTGCTGATGGAGCTCAGGTTACTCACCTGAAAGCCACAGGTGTGTCATTGAGCAAGTCCCTAGTGTGAGCAACAGGGACTCAATCCTAGAGACTGTGGGGCCACAGAAAATGTGCCTTAGAATCTGTTGTCTGAGGGAAAGAAGAAGGTGATATTTATCCACTGCCTCTCATTCTCTATCGGTCGGGATTTGCCCTCTGGGGTATGAACTCCCTCACATTTGCTGGTTGGCACATGCATTAGAAAGGATAAGTGAGTTTCTGCAGGTGCCCCATACAGTGGTGGCAGAAGGCAAGAGATGCCCACAGCAGCTGAGGACAGGTGCTGTCAGGTACACCCATCACAGCTGGTTGTGTCAACAGGGTCTGGAGTAAGCAGATGGACCAAGTGGATGTGAAGAAGGTAAATGAGTATCCAGTCCATTCCAAAGGGGTGTTATCATAGCTCAGGGCTTGACATCTCATGGGAGAAAAACATCTCATAGAAACCAACTTCCCAAACCAGAGTTGGGTGAATCCAGCATCCTGAATGAGTCAACAGACTCCACAAACATGAGATGATAGAGCAAATTAAAAGGGATTTCAGAATAAGTAGTTGTTAAAGCCTCCAGAAGATGAAAAATACACTAGTAGATATGAAAAAATAACAAGTAGTTAGGAAAAAAGACTAGGTGACATAGTTATGAAAAATAAAAGCAATTAAAAACTGTGGGAATGAAAAGTATAGTTATGGGAAAACTCAATAGCTTGCTAAATGAGTCATTGATGAAAAACAATTAATTAACTATGAGGCAGAACCAAGAAAATTACCTGGACTGTAGCACAGAGAGTCGGAGACATAAAAAACTATGAAAAACAGTAAAGGGGAATGAATGTAGATTAAGAAGATCCAACATATGTACATCTTTAACATTTGGAGAGTGAAAATAAATAAATGATGGTGAGGCAATATTTGAACTGATGGTGACAACAGAATTTTCCAGAATCAAAGTATGAAATGAGTTAGATTTAAAAGTCCTGCCAAGTTCCAAGCAGGATGAATAAAAAAAGAACCCACATTCAGACACATCACAATGTAGCTGTAGAACGTCCAAGACAAAGAGAAAACTAAAAAGGCTACTGGAGGGACAATACGGATTATTACAAAATAATTACAGTCCAGTGATGGCCGACTTCTCATCAGCTTCCACAGAGTCTAGGAAGCAATGGTACGACATCTTCAAGATGCTGAAGAGAAAGAACTGAGGGCCTAAAATTCTATATTCCTTCAAGGTACCGTTCAAAAGTGAGGTTAAAACAGGGATATTTTCACACAGATGAGGAATCAGAAAGTCAGATCCCTGGTGAAAAACACTGAGGGATGCGCTACAGCCAGGGATAACACCCCCACAGGCAGAGAAAGTACTGAAATTCAGGGATAAATGGTCAAGAGCAAAAAACAAATGAGTAAATACATATTTTGGAAAGGTATGAAAAACCTGACATTAAAATAGAGTAATAATGAAACAATAATAAAGGTCTTAACTTCTAGGTACATGTTGTGGCATGAATGTTTGTGTGCCCCCCCCCCCAAGTTCTGTGCTGAAGCCCTAACACCCAGTGTGTCTGGATTTGGAGATGAAGGTTCTAAGGAAGTGATTATGGTTAACTGAGGTCCTAAGGGCGGAGCCCTGGTCCTATGAGATTAGTGTCCTCATAAGAAGAGACACCAGAGACAGCGCACTTTCTCTCCCTGTCTCTCCCTCCACGTGAGGACACAGTGAGAAGGCGGCCATCTGCAAACCAGGAGCCAACGCTGCTGAGCTGCTGAATCTCAGTCTGGGACATCTAGCCTCCAGAACTGTGATAAAATAAATGATTGTTGTTTGTGTCAGCCGCCCCAGGGTCTGTGACTTTGTTACGCCAGCCCAAGCCGAGTAAGATAGTATATTTCAATAAGCTCAGAATAAACTTCCGGGCCACGATGTGGGGGTTAGAAGGTTTGATTGGAAATAAAAGTGGGCTAAGGTTCTTGTCCATTCAAATTTAACCTTTGCTAGACCATGTACTTAGTTTTAAGGTTTGTCACTAAAATATTAAAAACAAAAGATATTATTCTCTATCCAGTAAAGGAAAAATGAGTCAGAATAGGTGCATATTGAGTGAGCAAAGATGACACATTTGTGGAATTTTCGTATAAAATACTACAATCACCTGGAAGTAATAGCAGATATGAATATAAACGTCTGACTCTGAAGATATAATTACCCTAAAAACAAGAAAAATAGCATTGAAGTATAACTAGAGATTCTTTTCTGCTTTGCTCCTTCTTTGCGGTTGAGATACACACAAGCACAGACTGCCCCTATTAGGATAACAGGGTAAACCCTGGAAATCAGGACGAGTGTGGGAATTCTGACATTCATCACACTCAGAATCTGCCCTGCTCCCAAGAAACCATTATCTTTGCATTTTATGGCCGCGTGAATCTCGCAGCTGATCATAGTCTCATTGTTTTGGCTGCTGGGAAAAACAGATCTTTATTTATGAGCTAACTCTAGTGGCTGTGAAAGACATTACAACATCCTTTCACCCTACATTCACTTGGCTCCATTTTGCTGTTTGAAATTTGATTTCCCTTTGACCTAATGTGTTTATCTTGTTTTTTTGTTTTGCTCTCGCAATTGCTGTCTGTGTGACCTTGGGAAAGTAACCTCACCTCCTTGTGCCTCCTGTGTATAACACTAAAATAATTCATAGTGCCTATGTCTTAGGATTACATGAGTTGTTTGTGTGTGTGTCTGCCTGTGCACGTGCGTGTGTGTGTGTGTGTGTGTGTATCAGGTGGACATGTAGGGCATCAGTAAATGTGGGGCTCACTAAATGTGGGCTCTCATCATCACCACCATCTTTATGACACAATTTGCTAAGCTACCTCAAGCAATGAGATTGAGTACAATGATAACACTTATTTGGTAAACACTGAATAACAATGGAATGGAACAGAGCTGGACACGGAGATTTTTAAAAGAAAGACTAATCGTAGTCTTTATCATGCTCCTAATGAGACAGACGAATAAATAAATAAGTAAATAAATAGACTCATAGAGAAGGATATAGAAGATGTTGTATAGAGACACAAGTATCCCCTCACAGATTGGTAGACAGTACATGCAGCGTATGTGGAAACTTGAAGGGGTATTGTGACCCTTGCCAGGTAGCATGAAGTGAGTACGGCCAAGCTGCTGAGCAAAGCATGCAGATAATTGATGCAAGCCATCAGAACAGCAGAGAAAATCTCAGGGTCAAGGGTCAAGAGCCCAAAGATTTTACTAAGCACTTTACCACTTGCCAGGCACTGTGCTAATAGTTCTATACATATTATTTCACTTGATTCTTAGGGTAACATCAGAAACTTAGAGATGAGGACACTGACTGAGGAATGAAGAATGCAAGTAACATCTCCAAGGTCAGACAGCTGGACACCCCAAGTTGTGGCCCCCAGGGTCCCAGCCTGGAACCACTGTACCCTCGTGTGCTTGGTTTTGGAACAACCATGCATTCACGGCCTGACTCTGGCGCTCCCCGAGCAGTCCGTCCTGCAGGAGTGAGCAGCAGCCTTGCCGAAGGCCTCTTTCCCACAGCAGTCAGAGCCTTGCTCCCTCTGAGGGTTGGCAGAGCTTGCCACTGCGCTGTATTTGTCATCTGAGAAAGTGAAGCTCAGAGGCCCAAGTGGTCCTTGTGCCTGTGAGGGCTCTTCCTCCAAGAACCGGACAATACCCACCTTAGGCTGCTGGGCTGACGGTGAGCCACAATGATGAGCTCCTTCCTTGTCCTGACTGTCGGCCCCATGAGAACCCTGTGCCTGACTACATCATGAGAACCAAAGGGAGTGGACTAGTCAGCTGTTGACAAAGACTCGGGAATTCCAACAGTGTTAAATGTCCAAAGCAGTACATGTATGTAAGGTGGTTTGGTAGTTGTGGTTGTCACCTAAAGGTTGCACAGCCTGTATTGTCTACTTCCTTAGGGTCTCCCTGGGACCTAAACACCATCCCCAGGGCCCTCCCTCAACATGCCCCTGCCTCCAACACTACTTCTTTATTTCTATCTTCTTCGTCTTCTTTAAAACACACATTCTTTCATGACTATGGAGGGAAGTAATCTGATAGGTCACCTCATACTACAATGTGAATGATGTCTCCCAAATAAGCCTGTTTTAAAAGAAAACAACCTTTCTGTCATGTTTCAATAATTCGCTCCCTTTTATTGCTGAGTCGTGTTCCGCTATGTAGATGTATCACAGTCTGTCTATCCACGCACCTGTTGATGGACGATTGGGTTGCTTCCAGATTTGGGCCCTTACAAATAAAGCTCCTGTGCACTTTGCATGTTTCTGCTTTTCAAAATATCTCTTGAGAAAGAAAAGAATGGCTCAGACAAGACCTTCCCCCCGTCTGAATGTGCCTGGCCCAGAGACCAGCACCCACCACCTCCTTCCCACCCACACCTTGGCCTTGTATGGGGGCCTTCTGGAGGCCCAATTAGCTGTGCTCTCTCCCGTGACTCCAGGACATTAACTCTCAATTTCAGCCTTGGACCAGCCCCTTCCCCAGAACCAGCCCCTTTTGAAGCTGGCAAATGAGGGGCCCCTACTTAGGCAGAGGCAAAGGAGGTGGATTAACCACGATCATGCATAATTGATGTGGCGTTTGTGCAGCCCTGAAAACAGGCCAAGGCATATCGTAGAAAGAAAATCAGCCTTGATGAGTTAGAAATGCTGTTCGCCATTGTTCATTTCCCGGGGAAGCCTGCGATGTTGCTCTCCAGCCGGTGTGACTCAGTTTCCTCTCCTGGAGCCATCTGAACTTCCAGCCTTCCTTGTGCCAGCTAGATGGCTCATTCCTGCTGCTTCAGGGTGCTCTCCAGCATTTGGGCTGCACACTCTGCCCTCACAGGGGGACAGGGATGAGCCTTAATGCAAAATCCTAAGGCAGATCCGAATCACACTTCCTGCAAAAGGAAACAGGAAAGGGGCCTCGGCCATACGATCTTAGCAGGGGCGGCTGTCCGGGCTGCTGCAAACAGGGCTGTGCGCCTTTAAGAAGCAAAAATTAATGCAAAGCTTATTACAATCCTGGTGGTTGCTAACGCTCTCTCTCTTCCACTGCCCAAGTGTCTGAATTTCAGCTTCAGATGAGTGTGGCCGGCTGGGATTTGAGCTGCCAGTTTAATTAGTGTTCAGTAATTTCAATAATGAGTGACAATTCATCGGGGCTTTCAGGTTGGTCTTCTGTTCAGAAGCAAATCAATAATCCACAGTTTTTCCCCTTCTTTAAAGACAAGAAAGTGGCATGTGAGTTACATCAGATGAGAGAAAATAAATGAGGAAACGCTCCAGTCCCTCAGTAACTTGAGAGGCAATTGGCTTTAATGGCGTGGGCAGCCTCCCGGTTTGTTGATGTTATTGGAGGAACAGAAAGGTCATTAGTAGCTGGAAAGAGGCTCTCGGATTCTCACGGTAAACAGTTTGCCCCGGCTGTAACCATAGTGATTTGGGTAAATGAACACAGGTATACGGATTACTACTGTATTCCCCAGGCTGCCTGTATTATTGCCTCCGAAGATATAAAAACAATTGAGCTAATTGTATGAGAGTGAGTTTATTACAAACATAAATGGAGAGGGGAAAAAAAGAAAACCAGAGATGTTCTTTCAAAGTCCCCCCACCTCGCCACGGCGCCTCCATCTGTAGCTCTAATCTGCGCTTCCTCTGGCGTCTGATCTACGGCGGCGGCCAGCTCGTCCTGGTTGTCTACAGAAAGGCACCACGCCTGCAGACTGGAGTTGCTGGAAATCAAGGCTTCTGTGGACTTGGAGATCTGGCTGTAAGTGGGCTGTCATCAGGCTCCGAAGTGCAATCAGGACTCAGCAATTACTTTTTTTAGTGCTGGTGGCTGCGCTGAGCCGAGGCGCTTCAAAGCTCAGGAAAGGCATTTATCTCAGCGCAGACGTGGGGTGGCTCGCCTTTCCCCAGCCAGTGGCTGAACAGTTACCTGCATCCCGGCGGTCCCCTGCCAGCCTGCCCGAGCTGCGGCTTTTTTGTAAACTCGCATGCTCTCTTTTGTTACAGCTACAAAGACTCCGTCTTCATAAGGTGTTGTGATTTGCAGTATACAAACCCATTAAAAAAACACAAATGAAATCCCCAGCTGGGAAGGTCAAGTCTAATGAGGTGGGCTGTTGTGAGGAGTGGTAGCTCACAGCATCCCCCATGTAGGCCAGAGGTGCTGCCAGTGAACAGCTGCTTATAATTATTATCATCTGACACTTTTCATCCACCTCAGGTGCTATTTTTTTCTCACAAGAGAACAGATTAATTGTATATCAACTGATATACATAAAAAAGGGTTTGATAGAAGGCTTAATAAAGTAACATTAAATAGGCAATCCCACTGAAATTCTAATGTGTATATTCTTAATTAAATTCCCTTGTACCGTACACCGATTCAGGTGCATTCGGTTTCCTTTCGCACCCACTGGATGGAAAGCCTGAAACGAAGGAGGAAAGGGAGACAGATGCACGAGGAAATCACACTGGCCTCCTTTCACACTCTGCCCACACAGAAGACTGGAAATAAAAAAAAGAAGATAACTCAAAGGCGCTGGCCGAGGGAGTCCTGGCATCGGTGTCTGCACAGACCTGGAGCGTTCACATGGAAAGATCCATCAGTGCCCGTCAGAATTGCCACTCTTTCTCTGTCCCGGGTAAGAAGGCAGAGCCACATGAAAATAAGATATTGCTAAAAGAAGAGAAGGGGAAGAGGAGGGGAACAAGGAGAAGAAGATAAAAATGCGAGAAGGAGCTGAAGAAGGAGAAAGAGGAGCAGAAGGGGCAGGAGAAGGGCCCAGCGGCCCCAACTCACTCTGGAGAGTAACCGTTGAGCCAAAGAAGAACAAATATGTGTCTAAAACCAACACATAGAGGTAATGATGCGGCTGTAATTCATTAACTGCCTTGGAGTGAGTTGTGCGGAAGCACCCCACTCCGCTCCAGAACAGCCGCACCAGGACCCAGCACCTCGGGCAATCCTCCTGCCAAGGCCAGTTTTGCCACCTTGGGGAAATTGCAGATTTTCCTTGAAAGGCTAAAAGTAACTCTTAGGTTACAAGGGAAAAGAGAGAAATAAAGCAAAGCAAGTGAGGTGAAGTGTTTTGCCCAAAAGATCTGCATGGAAACAACCATGGGATAGATAAAGACAGAGCTGTTGCTGAATTGTCCAGAAAACAGCATATTTGGTCACATGCAGAGTTACCACATGATGTGAAAAACAGGTATATTAAAACTCCAAACTAAATATACCGCCTCACGTGCTTCCCTCTGGACAGTGGAGCCAAATAGTCTAGCTTTGGAAAGAGCAGGACTCTGCAAGAGTGGCCAGAAGTACCTGTGGGGGACAATCAGACCCTCGAGCACCACTTCTGAAGCCAACTGGCCCCCCAGCCTGAGCCTTGAATGCTGCTAGCAAGAAGAACAATCTAGAATCCTCGGTGCCCACACTGGGCGTAGCATTGTCAAGTGGAGCACTGGCTTTGAAGTGGAAGAACCAATTTATGTCCAGGCTGTGCCACCTGGGAGCTGTGTGGCCATGGGCAAGATGCCGGACTTCACTGGGCAGCAGTTACAGTCTCCATAGATGAGCTGGTACCACCTACCTTACAGGATGGCTCATTGCCTCGTGTGTCCCTCCGTCAACTACTCACTGAGTCTCTGCACTGTGCCAGCTGCTGCCTCGTGCCCTGGGGAGGTGCACGACCACGACTTACCCACATGAAGCTCACATTCTACCTGTGGATGCAAAAACAGACAGACAAGTGATAGAACGTCCAAGAGCCTGGAGTGCTGTGGAAGAGCAGATCACTTACAGACAAGGATGGGCATGGATGGTTGCCTGGGAGGACCTCTCTGCCCGGAGTTGAGTGCATCAGCCTGGCAAAGATGCAGAAGGGCATTCTGGGCCCAGGGAAACTCAAGGCAAAGAGCTGGAGCAAAACAGACCTTGGCTTGCAGGTGAGGCCAGGGAGGGAGGCAGAAGCAGGGGGTCACGGTGAGACTTGGCATGTGCCTCTGACAGGGATGAGAAGCCTCTGGAGATTCATAAGCTGAGGAGTACTGTGCCCAGTTGTACATTAGGAAACAATCATTGCAACAACACTGGCTGCGGTGTGGAGAGTGCAGTGCTGAGGGACAGCAGAAGCAGGAGACCCACTGAGAGATGGAGAGGGGACCTGAAGGAAGATGGCCGTGACTTGATCCAGGGCCAAGGCTGCAGAATGGAAAGACAAGGCCAGATCTTGGACACCTGTGGGAGAGAGAATCGGGCTACAGCTCTCCGGGAAATGTGAGCACCACTCTAAGAGCTGTGGTCTGAGCTGTGGGGGACGAGGAGAAGGAAAACTGGAGGAGGAGCAGGCGGGAGGTATCAGGAGTTCAGCCTGAGAAGCCTACTAGACACCTGAGATGCCTGCTGGGGCCGAGTGGGCCGTCAGGAGGACTGACTGAGATACTGCAGGTGCTCTTAGTAAATGCTAAGGTGAAGAAAATAAGGTAGGAGTAAAAACAGCACAGCCACAAAGGATCCTGAGCTATATTTGTGCTTCCTCTGTCGTGGTTAATCTGGCCTGGAACTGAGCATCACATCTCACATAACATGTGAATGAAACCTGTAAAATAATTAAACACACCCATGCATGCACACACACACAGCCACATACATATACACCCATTTCACATATATACCACATATGCACATATGTGCACATCTACACACCTACATGCGTGCACACATATATACTCAGACACAGGGCACACACATACACATACATAACACACACACACACACACACACACACAATCTCAAGGAGTTTGGGGTCCTCAGGCTCTCAGTGCTACACATAGAAAAGCATGGCATACAGGTCTTGTTCCTGCAGAAACTCATGAAGGTGTCTTTCTCAGATGTTGGTAGGTCCTTTTTCCTCCTGGGGCTGAAGGGTGGTTTCTCCCCCACCTGCTTTGTGTGGGCCCCACGCAGTGCTTCCCGGAGGAACTTTGACCCGGTTAACCCCCTGGGAGCTGGCCGCAGCTCACTCCTGGAATCCCGGAAGACATAGCAGCTGCCCTTGCAGCAAGGGGGAGAAAGCTTCCCGTTCCTTTCCTGAGACAAGAGGGTTGCTCTGCTAAGGGACTTTCGCAGGAAAACCGAAATCTTCTTCCCAGTGAGGAAACAGGAAACAGTGGGTGACCCACTGAGCTGGTTTGCTGTGCCCTGGCCTGGAGACTTGGTGGCAAGTGCCCAGTTCCCTTTCAAGACAGTTGGCCACCCGCCACTGCATTCACAGCTTGTGCAACTGCAGGCCCAGCCAAGGGCAGCGTGGGCCAGGTGGGCATCTTCTAGGAGGTGCCACAGCGCTTCTCCGGACCAGGGCCCTCAGGGCAGCACCCCACCCCTCTAGGCCTTCATTGGCATGCTCTTGCCTGCCAGAGAAGGTCTTGTGGCCGAGCTCCCCCTCTCGCCCACCGCGTGACCCTACTCCCACCTGACCTCCTCCACCGCTGAGGTTCCTGGCCCTGCGGCTTAGCCACACCGAGCTACCGGCTGTTCCATAAATCTTCCCTGATTTCTGCCCCACATGCCTTGGCTCCGGTTCTCTCATCAGCGCAAACACGTCTCCACTCTCGTCTCTTGTGGACTCACAAACCTTATGCTGAAGCCAACCACTGAGCCTGGATCTCCGGGACCAGCGGCCGAGCCAGTGTCAACATAACACCCAACAGCTGAGTGAAAACCAAAAACGTCCACCAGTACATCCCCCAGATGGACCTTCCCCAAACAACCAGATGTTCAACTTTATGAAGTAAAACAGTGAGACTTCGGTTTCAGAAACCCTTCAGCCAGGAGCTAACCTCCTTGTAGCTAAGACCAACCAGGAGCTGGGTCTCGGAAGAAATGAAGGCTTCTAATGCATCATCGATTAGATGCCTCTTGAATCTAAAGGATATTTAGGTGCTAAAGTTAGGTCTGAATGTCTTTGAAAAATCCATCCATCTGCCCAAAGAAGAGACAGGAGAATCCTTGCCATTGCTGCATGCCATCATTGTTGTCTGTTTGATATCTGCCCACAAGCTGTGCCCGGGGGCAGCGGGCAGGGTTTATTGAGCTCTTGGGATGCAGAAGAGCTATGCTAGGTTTCTTCCCAGGTACATCTCATGGAATCTTTTCCAACCTCATGGAAAGGATCATCATTATCCCATTTTGCAGATGAGGAAACTGATTTCAGATAAAGCAATTAAACTAACTGTGGTCAACCCAACTTGGAAATAGTGGAGCCTTGACATTGGGCGTTAGTGTTTTCAAGGGATTTCTTAAAGCTGCACCTGACTCGAAGCAGATGGAAACATATTGTCCATCTAACATCACAATAGAAACTTTAGTTCCTCATAGAAAAATCTAAGGTAAAAATAAATATTAAGAATTTAAAAATCCAATGCACAAAATGCACATTTTACTCTGTGGGGGTGAAATGACCAGTGATGGCTTGCTTTGGCTTTGAGCTGACAGGTCTGAAGAGACCTCTGTAAGCTTCAACGTCTCCCCTCATGAGAGAGCCCAGATGGGGACGCTCTGTGACAGAGATGTGATTCCCTGGAACTCATGGAGAACGGCAAACAGAGGCCACACAGGTGTGCAGGGCCTTCCCTGCTGTGATTATGGAAGTCACGTCGATTTTGGTGACCAGTTCATCAACAATTAGGGCTTTCGTGAGCAAGCCTTACCCCGACAATACTTCTCACATAACGAGTTGCCCTTCTAGACTGACTGCCTTGCTCTTTCATGCCGAACTTCTGTCTCAGCAGGATGTGACAGAATCTGCTGACCTTCCCAGCAAGCTCACCCGTCATGTTCTCCCATGAAGCAGAAAGATGCGACAAACAGAGGCTCTGACAGGGAGCAGGGCAGAGCGCTCGGAGAGATTGATTCAGCAAACACTGGGCCTTGTGCCTATGAGGCAACAGGCACCCACTGTGTGAGAGAAATAGGGCACCCACTGTGAGCAAGGAATGGGCTGTACACACTGTGTGCAAGGAATGGGCACCTACTGTGTGCCAGGAACAGGCACCCACTGTGTGTGAGGCCCTGGGCTGGGTGTCAGGGGACTAAAATGATGGCAAAACTGTAGCTGGGAAAGCTCAGTGTCCCCCCAGTCTGTCCCCTCACGGCTCAGCAGAGGCTCTGGCCTCTGGATGTCCCCTGCTTAGTAGGACACACCTTGTTATCCAGGCCTTTTTCTAAGAGATGCAGGAGAATTCAGAGAAGTTTCCAGAAGGAACACCTGGAAGTCAGAACCCATCCCTGGGTCTCACCCCAGCAGCCTGAGGGACAACAGAGGAACAGGGTATGACCTCTCTGTGCAAGTGATGCAAGGCGGCGACAGTGGAGGACGCCTGGCCTCTGCCCAGCCCCATCCTGTTAGAGAACCTTCACTTCTCTGGGCTTCAGCTTGCTCATCCCGTTAAGAGGTGTCAAAGAGGTGGTCTCCATGCTCCCCCCCACCCCCGAAGCCCCTTCTTGCCCCTTCATCCTTTCTTCCTTGTGTTGTCCGCTCGGGTTTCAGGCTGAGGGGATCCAGCCCAGGAACCATCCAAGGAGGCCCGTGCTGGCCTGGTCTCCCAGGCTGGGCTGAGACGGGCCGTCGCAGACTGAGCTGCTGGGAAGAGGAGGAGGAGGCCGTGGAGTCCAATTCCCATAAGGGCATCTCTGTGGAGAGTTTCCACCAAGTTGCCGGCAGCAATCAGAGGGAAGCAATGAGACCGGTCTTTGTTTCAAATACATGCCCTCTGAGGGTCGGGTTGGGAGGCAGCAGCAGGGTAGGGGCCACAGCTGGGAGGGAAGGGCAAAAGTCGTGCAGGCATTCTGAAAACTGTCACTTTAAAATATGGGATAAGCCCACTCAGGCTTCCAGGCAGGGCCAGTCCCCCGCTGATGAGGAAAGGAGCTGATGGAAAGGAAAACCTGCGAGCAACCAGAGTTAGACCGGAGCCTGCACTTGGGGAGACTTCCATTTGTTTTTCAAAGGGAGAAAGAGGAGAACCTCCCAGCCAGAGCATTTAGACACTTTCTCTTTTATGTTCACACCAACACACGATGGAGAGCGCGTCAGTATAAGCATATAGGAACACACACACACACACACACACACACATCACCACGTCTTCAGCTTGATGCTTATATGTAAATATCTTCCCTGTTTGCTTAGAAATACAAAATTATCAGATTTCTTTAAACTTCAAGCTAGATGATGACTTTGGAGAACTTGAAAAGTCCATCATGTGGCTGTGAGTGCCCTGTATAAACTGGCCACAAGTGGGGTCAAATGATTAAGTTTCATGATCTGAGTTGCATTGAAATCACATGCATGACTTTTAAATCCCAGTAGTTGGTGATTTTTTTTTTTAATATCTGCCAAACAGAACAATGAGACCCTTTTAAATCCCCCAGTGAGCAACTATTAAAACCACAATTTACAACTGTGCATATCATCTAACGTGTTAACCAGGTGTTCCACTGTTATTGTTTGAAATTCTACCTTGGTTTAAATCAAATGAAGAAAAGCCAAAAGTCCAATTAAAATCCCACATTGCCTCTTTATCGAGGGTAGGTGAAAGACATTTGTTATAGATTTAATGGCAAAAATCTCATAAAATGCTAGACCATCCTTTTTTCTTCCCAGTTTCTTATTTCTCGCTTAGATTCTCACAGCTTACTGGCATTTCCTGTTCCTAACTGGAGAAAAAAAAACATAGAATAAATCTAGGAATTTCTGGCTTAATTTTAGTAGCATCCTGGACACTCTAGCTGAATTTGACAATTGAGTGTTGTCATGGGATATTAAAATCGTGCAGTGGGCCCATTTAGGCGATTATTTCATAGGCTGTTCCTTAATAAGTTCCATGCCTCTCTGGGCCCCTTTTGCCAACATGTGTCCATTGTATTTAATAGTTCACTGACAACAAATTTATGTTGCTAAGCTCCAAAAAGTAAACCCAACCCAAATACCTCCCCAAACTGCAGACGTTGACCAAGGTAATATGGAATTCCGTTGTCTTCACTGGACCATAATTATTTCCAGACTTAAACTGCCTGCCTTTGTCTTTGGCCATTTTTCCCACTCCATCCTGACCCTGAAACACTGCTGTGCCTGCATGTTTGCAGTTTTCTACTTAGAGTTCACTGTCACCTCCCCTCCCATCGCGGAATCTTCGGCAGACATTTCTCTGTGGTCCCTTCACGCCCTGTCCAGCCGGCCTTTCTCTTCCCTGGCAGAGGCTGCTTTGCCATCCAGCAAATTCACCTGCCCCTTGGACCACCTTCCTTTTCCAGGGGATGAAAACGAGACAAAAGGATTTTCTGTAGCCCTAGCTGCACTGTAATAAATAACATAATCTGATAAATCGGATCAACTTTTTCTTTTCACAGAAATCGTGAAACTACAACAAAAAAAAAGTGTCAGTTACAGCACATCTGTTCTCCTTTACGCCTTATTTAAGAAAATAATTCTTGCCAGATTTTTACCCACCCATAATAATTACACCATTTTTACAGATGTGGTTTTTAACAGCTTCATTTTGGCCCCCAATCTTTTATACAATTTGCAATGAATCTGCTTCTCGGCTTGCACTTCATTACGATTTGGCAATAAAGAGATGGAGATACAGGAACTCATTCCTAGAACTATAGCTTTTAGTGCTGTTTTTATAAACCAAATGGCTTGGGGTAGAAATGATCACTGTTGGCACTGCCATTATTATTACTATTATCGTTATTATTATCATTAGCAGTAGGACAATACTTACAAGTTGTGCAGTTGAGTATTTAATTTGGCAGTCACCCTGGAATTGTTTTCCTTTCTTGTTAATATCTACTCCCTTTCTGAGCTCCAGCCCAGAGCAAGGCTGTTCCCACAAGTCCCTTGACGCAGGTAAAGATGGCAGGACTTTCCCCAGATGCAACCAGCAGCACCCACACCTGCTCTACACAGCCCCAAACACCGTGGATGCTGCAAGGGGCCTCAGAGCCGGCCCAGGACTCTGTGAGCTCCCAGGACCTGGGGAATGAAGCAGACAGGGACAGGACACAGGAAAGCGCAGGGAACCACAGCAGGAATCAGACACAAAGCCGGCTAAGAACTAATGGAGTCAAGCAGAGTGAGTGACTGCATGGAAATTTTGAGACCACCACGGAGGAGCCTCCGTGAAGGCTGTGTGGCCTAAGCTGGAATAACCATTAAAGGGAACAAGCAACAGACAGCGTTTTACATTACAAGGCGCTTGTAAATGGGCACGTCTTTCAGTGTCACAGACTTTGCTGGTGAGTGTAGATATGGAAACAGGCTCAGAAAGGTCCAGTGCTGTGCGAATGCTTGTGGGCTGTGTAGGCGTCACGCTGTGGCCACGCCGAGCTCCTCGTGTGCTGTATCTTCTGAGAGACTAGAACTGGAGCCACGACCGACCCCATGCAAGCTGTGCTGGGAGGTACGGGTCCCAGCTTACAGAGCTCTACCCGGCCCGCAGAAGTTCTCTCCTGGCCTGGGAGCCACCTGAGGACAGAGACCACGGGAAATAGGAAATGCCTCTAAACACAATAGGTCACAGTCAGAGAAAGACACTCATGTCACCCGGGCCAGCACAGGTCCCCCTCCCACAGTCATGGGGTGAGAATTCACACTGGGCAAACACCTTCCCCCAGGGGCCTACAAATTCCGGGGGCCTGATGGCTCCAGAGCAGCTGGCATTGCCTCCCCTGCTGAATTTCATTGGTTTCCCCCTTATGTTGTGCCCCATGGCGACACAGGCATAATTATTTATTTTCTTTAATTTCTAGTACAAACAAAACAAAACAAAACAAAAAATCATGCCAGCAAACAAAACTGACTCTTGGGAGAGTCAGACTTTCCCGAATTGGGATATATGGAAGTGTTAACATCACCACCCATGAAGGAAACAACCAAAATGGAGTATCAGAAGCCCGTGATCTTTTACATGTATTTCTAGACTATTTCCACACTCAGAACCAAGCTTCCCAAACTCTGGGTGAACCCCCGACTCTCTCCACTTCTCCTCCTGCCTCTTGCTCCCAGCACTAGCAACCAAGGCCCCACATTCTCTCCGCCTGCTCCATCCCACCTCTGCCAGCTCCTGCCATCAAACCCGTTCCCGGCCAAACCCTTTCCGGGCCGGCCTCCCGGGGCCGGAGCTTAGAAAGCGAGTTCTTAATCAGGTGCACCATCCATAGGCTTGGTCTAGGCTGGTGGGGTTGCCTTTTTCCAGTTGGAAAAGAATTGTTCGATGTATCAAAGAAGGCATGAGGGGTGCCACGCAAGGCCCTTCATGGAGACGTTGACGGGCCGGCGTGCAAGTGAGCCCCCAGCGTGGGTCCCTGGGCAGAGGGGGCCCTTGGCAGGGCTGCTTCTGATGGCCTCTGCTGCTGTTGTCCCTGACCCTTTGCAGGCATCTTTGGGTGGGTCGCCTGGGTCCCCAGCTTCATTAGCAGCCGGTCTAGGGCTGCAACACGACAGCATCAGGCCCACGTGGGCCGTCCGGGGCATCAGAGTGGCAGAGCGAGCGGCTTGCTTTGGGCTGGGCGGCCTCACTCCCGTAATGAATTTAGATGATATTCAGCTGCCTCTGCTACTTAATTCACTCGGCGGCCTTGGCGTTGGAAGAGAGGAGCGAAGGGAGCCGAGTAAATCCCGTGACTTGGTGTTAGAGGGGCCCCGACAACAGGCCCGCGCGCCCGGGGCCTGGCCAGCGCCCCTGGCCCACCTCGGCAGGGCCGCCGTCCCCGGGGCCCGGCTCAAGCCCCTACAAGGCGGCACAGCAGCGCGGGCTGGTGTTCCGCGTGCCCTGCTCTGGGTGGTCTGGGGACTTCGCCTGCTTCCGAGCTCATTTGCCTGCAAACGCCCTCACCTTGTCAGCGCCAATAATTATCCAGTCGGTGCTACTCAGAGCTGCCATTCCTTAAGATTGGATTAGATTGAAGAGGCTGAGGGCCCGCTCCTCTGTGCATTTTCTCAGTCAGTTAGCGTAATCACTGGGGGCCTCGGCGAGGCCTACAGCAGAGCTACACTAACTTTCTCTCCCCGTCCTTATTACGGAGCTTAATAACAGCAGGCAGTGTATTAATATGTAAGAGATCAAGAGATTATTGATTAGAGTCACTTGCCTAATATCCCCTGTCCGTCATGTAGTGCAGCAGCCCTTTCATGATATTTTGTGTCAGGCCATTTAAATATTCATGACCGAGTTGCTTTGTACCTCCACGGCTGAATTTCTAATTAATCTGTCAAAAGAAATACAATATGCCCGGAAGCCTTATTATTATAAGGGTCAGCTGAAACAGAGATGGCCTGGCGAGGCCTAAGGGGTAATTAATTATAACAATACAGTGTTTACCTTGTGTGGTACCTGCGGCCTAAATGAGGGCTAAATTAGACTCCAACCACCCCAGCCTGCGTTTGAAGCCGCCTGATCTGCCAGACTAGATCATAATGATGGGAGGAGAGAGCCGAGAGCCGCGGCTATGTAACAACATAATCAGCAATTATAGCTGCGAAATGGGGAGAAGGGGAATTTTATCTCATTAGAAAAGCCCAAGTAGAAAGTTTTTTTTTCTGTCACCAGCTCTTTTCTTTCGAATTCAAATGATTCCACTCTAAAGGTGAGGGATCTCAAATCTAATTCCAGTGCAGAGAGCTGGCCTAATTAGTGGTATACTTTGGCTAAAATATGAATGACATTTGTTCCAGCTTGCAGCGGCCTATTAATAGAGGGTGTCAGAGTGAAACATTAAGTGTATCATTCTTCTGTCAATTTATTTCTGTCATTATTGTTTCTTTATTTCCTCTGCCACATTATGGTCACTAATTTCTTCTCACTTTTATGAGATTCTTAATGTGGGCCTTTAATGAACTCCAAAAACTCAACCACAACTCTGAAATTAAAATACTAGGATCCTGTCAGGGTGGCGCGACAGAGTAAAACTTGAATAGTATCATTCTTCTGTCAATTTATTTCTGTCATGATTTTTCTTTATACCCTGCCACATTATGCCCACTAGTTTAATTCCATTTTTATGTGACTTGTTAATGTGAATTTTAGGTGGCTTTTAATCACCTCCAAATTTGTAGAATATCACAATAAATCATAACTGTATCCCCTCTTATGACAATTTATTTCTGTCATTATTTTTTATTTCTCCTTCCTTATTACAACTCTGAGTTTCATCTCCTCCTCTGTGACCTTTACATTGTTGCATTTTAAAAAGAAGCACATAGAAAGTTTGCTCTTTCTCAGTAACTAAAAGAGAGAAGCCATTTTATGGGGCTTCGGCTTCCCCGGCCCCACGGTCACAGGTGTGTTTATTCCTCCGACTCTCCCCCTGGCCGGCAAGATGAGTGCATCCAGGGAACGGAGTGTTAGCTGGGAATTTAGAGAGCGAATGTGTTGCTGGGACAAAAAGAGCAAAACAAATGGATTTAGACATGGACGGATGCAGAGACAATGGGTTGAGTTTTTAAAAAATCGTTCATTTAATTCCTGCAACAAGGGTCCAGTAATTGTGCAACTTGAGGAAGGAAAGAATCTCTCCCACGAGTGGGTTGTGCTGTAGCTATTGATTTCGGTCTCTCAAGTCCATCTTTTAAAGCAGGGGTTGGCAGAGTGGCTCAGGTGCCAAATCTGACCCTGACACATTTTCTGTACAGCTCTTGAGCTAAAAATGGGTTTTACATTTGTAAATGGATAAAAAATAAAGCAAAAGAAGGAGAATATTTTGTGACATTTGAAAATCATAGGAAACTCAAATTTCAGCATCTATAAATTAAGTTTTACTGGAACCCCATGGTCATTCCTTTTTGTAATGTCTATGGCGGCTTTGGTGTTAACATGGTAGAGCTGAGTAGTTAGGACAGAGGCCATATGGCCCAGAACCTAAAATATTTACTCTCTGGCCCTTTACAAATAAAGGTTGTTGGTCCCACTTTAAAGAAAGGAAATTAGTTAGCAGTCCTAATTTCTCTTGACTGTGACAAAGAGTTTGGAGTCAACGTTCAGAAAGAGGTTATAGAATTTTGCAGATTGGCCCAAACAAGCCGAGTAGCTAGGATGCCTGAACTTCTATGTCCGTTCTCTGGGCTGCATTCTGGATGGTTGAACTCGTATTTGGAGAAGAGCTTTCATTCATTTATGGCTTCAAAAATTATTTGCTGTGTTTCAACACTTGCAACAAGGATTGCGTTAGGGTATCAGGCCCTGGAGAAATGGAGCTGGTGAAGACATGGCCTCTGTCCTCAATAATCGGGTTCTCCTCCACTGCAGGGAACACAAATTTAAATCCTTTGAGTGGAAGAATTCCAGACAGCCCGCATTAATACGAGTTAAAATGTTGAGGCGGGGGCAGAGGAGAGGTTAGGGCCATCATAGCCCAAAGCTGACTAACGATTTACCTTAACAAAACTTACCGAGCGCATGACATAGGCCAGGCCTTTGCTTGGCAGTGGGAATTCGGGAATGCATCACTTGCAAGGCACCCTGCCTTCAAGGAACTGCCAACCTCACCTTTTACTGCCGAGGCTCCTGCATATGGCACTTCCTGCATTGTTTTCAACTCTTATTTTACCTGCAGGAATGGGAGGTACTGAGTTTAAAACTTGACTCAGATACCTACCGGCCCTCTCAAGCCTTGGAACCCATGGTTTTCTAGGCTCAACTTCCAGTGGCATCCAAAACAACCAAGGTTGATGGCTCCCCCTTCTCTGTGGGATCACGTTCACACTTCTGTGTCCAACCACAGGCTGACCCCACAGGGCTTCCTAGGCTGGAGCCCACTTCAGCCCTCAAAGGAACCTCTGGGTGCTGAACACCAGTGGACTCTCCCCTCTGAGTTGCGACTCGTGACTCGCTGCCCCTTGGACATTCACTCCCAGGAGCACCTTCTTTTCCTTTGGTGTGTTATCCTGAGGTTCCAGCTGCTCCAGAGCCTTCTCATTTTCTCACCTGGAAACCAAGACATGGGCCTTCAGTGCCTGCCACTTAGAACGCAGCCTCACGGCTGGGCTGCCCTGAGCTCAAGCATCATACTCACTCGCTTTTCCTCATGGGCTCTCTCTTTCTCCCTCTCTGTCTCTCTAACAGAGTAATTGTATTTATTTTTCAGTGATTCCTCCTCCCTGATAATAAAAGTAATATATTCACTTATCGGAAAATATAGGAAATTATCAAGAAGAAATAAGCACCCACAATTTTAGCATCTATAAAGACATACTATTAATTCCATCTTATTTCTTTCCATCCTTTTCTTCATTCATAACTGATATCTATGAGATAACGTCTTTTATTTTAACCTATGTATTTAACGTTATATTAACCACATTTTCATGCATTAAAAATTTCCACCCACATGTGTTTTTTCAAAAGGCTGCATATAACCTTTTGATAATAATAATAATAAATTAAACATACTAGGAATAGATGGGAACATCACTAACAGGATAAAGGACATCTATGGGATACCCACAGCTGATGTTGCGCTTAATGGTAAAAGACTAAAAGCTCCCCCCTAAGGTCAATAACAAGACAAGGATGCCCACTCTCCCAACTGTTAGTCAGTGTTTTGCTGGAGGTTGTAGACAAGGCAATCAGGCAAGGAAAATACATAAAAGGTATCTATATTGTAAAGGAAGAAGTAAGCCTATCTCTATTTTCAGACAACATGATCCTATATATAGAAAAATCTTAAGAAATCCATAGAAAAGTATTAGAGCTAATAAATGAGTTCAGCAAAGCTGCAGGATAGAAGGTTGATATAAAAATAATAATCATATCTATACAGTAGTGATAAGCAACCCAAAAACAAAATTAAGAAAACAATTTCATTTACAATAGCATCAAAAAGAAATAAAATACTCAGGAGTAAATTTAACAAAAGAAATCAAAGACTTCTATGCTGGAAAGTACAAAAACTCATTGAAAGATATTAAATAAGACCTAAATAAATGGAAAGACATCCCATGGTGATGGATTAGAAGACTTGCCATTGTCAGCATGGCAATATTCCCCGAGTTGATCTATAGAATTAAAGCAACCTCTATCAAAATCCCAGCTAACATTTTTGCAGAAATTGACAAGCTGACACTAAATTCACGTGGAAATGCCAGGGACTTAGAATATCAAAACAACCTTGGAAAAAAAAATAACAAAGCTGGTGGACTCACACTCCCCAATTTCAAGACTTAGTATATAGTCATAGTAATCAAGGACAGTGTGGTACTGGCATATAGATCAATGGCATAGAATTGAGAATCCAGAAATAAACCCAAACTTTTATGGACAATTGATTTTTGACAAGTGCCAAGACATTTCAATGGAGAAAGCAAGTGGATTTCTACATGCAAAGAATGAATTTTGACCCCTACCTCACACCATATATAAAATTTATCTCAAATTGATCAAATACCTAAATGTAGGAGCTAAAGCAGTAAATTTTTTAGAAGGAAGCATAGGTATAAATCTTCATGAGCTTGGAGTAGGCAATTGTTTCTTAGAAGTGACACCTAAAGCATAAGCAAACAAAGAAAAGATACATAAATTTGACTTAATCAAAATGAAAAACTTTTATACTTCAAAGGACACTATCAAGAAAGTGAAAAGACAGCTCACAGAACGGGAGAAAAAGTTGGCAAATTATTATAAGTGTATAGTATCCAGAATATATCAAGCATTTTACAACTCAACAATCAAAATGCAAATAACCTTATTTTAAAATATGCAAAGGATTTGTACAGACATTTCTCTAAAGAATATACAAAAATGGCCAATAAGCACATGAAAAGATGCTCAACATCATTCGTCATTAGGGAAATGCAAATCAAAAGTACTTCACACCACCAGGATGGCTGTAATAAAAAAGACAATAAATAACAATTGTTCGTGAGGATGTGGAGAAACTGGAAACCTCATACCTTGCTGGGGGGAATGTAAAATGGTGCAGTTACTTTGGAAAAGTCTGGAAGTTCCTCATATAACTCAGAACTTCTACTCGAAGGCGTATACCTAAGAGAATTGAAAACACGTATCCACACGCAATTTACACAAATGTTCATAGCAGTACTATTCATAATAGCCAAAAAGTAGAAACAATACAAATGTTCAACTGCCAAATGGATAAACAAAATGTGGTTTTGTTCAGCCATACAAAGGAATGAAGTCCTGATACCTGCTAGGACACGGTTGAACTTTGAAAACGTTATGCTAAGGGAAAGAAGTCAGACACAAAAGAACACATGTTGTCTGAGCCACTTATCTGAAATGTCCAGAACAGGCAAATGCATGGAGATAAGAAGTAGATTAGTGGTTGCTGCGTGGAGGAGAAAATGGAGAGTGTCTGCTAAGGGGTACAGTTTTTTTGGGAGTGATGAAAATGTTCTAGAATTAGACAGTGAGGGGGTCTTAAACCTGTGAATATACTAAAAACCATTGAACCGTACACTGTAAAAGTGTGAATTTTATGTTGTATGAATTATATCTTAAGAAAAGACTATACAATTATATCATAGAACTAAAATTATATTGATTATTCCCTGAGTATTGGGCAGTGCTGTGTACCTTGTACAGCCCACAACTGAAGCATCTCTCCCACACGGTTTCCCTGTAGGATGCAGAGGAGTTGAAGAAACATCGAAGACACATGGGCCTTTTCCTGAATTGCGCCGTCCGTAAATGCCAGGGAGCCTGTGGACGCCTTCCTGGTTTCCGAAGATTGTCCCTGAGCAGAGGGATAGTGCTGACTTCTCCTCACTCCTCCACCCTACGGACTCTGGGCCTGGCTGTGAGCGCTGAACTGAACAGGAAGGCACCCTCAGGAGGGCAGGCTGGACTCAAACCCCCGAGGAGACCAGGCAGCAGGCAATAAGGAAATGGGACTGACTCGAAGGACCTCAACCCTCCACTTCCTAGTCTAACCCAGTTGCTCCTCTGTGATGGCTTCTGGGGCATCTTTCTTATTACAATCTGGGGAGTGCAGGTGAATATATATGTGCATACATATGCATGTATGTATCATACGTGTACACAAACACCCATACATACGTATATGTAATATGTATATTTATTTTTAAATGTTTCACTATTTGTTGTTATGAGAATTTCCTAACCCAGAGAAGTGCTGAAAATAATGATGCAATAAATGCACATGCTCCTTTCATCTGGATCTCACAATTGTTCACATTTTGCCATATTTGCTCTCTCCTCTGTGTATGATTTTATACACACATTTTTTCTGTATTTGAAAATTTTCCAACTATGTGAAAGTTGGAAGCCTCATGATAGCTAAATTATAAACACTTCACCTTATATCCCCTAAGAATAAGGAGATCTATTCTACCAGCCACAATACAATACTACACTGAGAAAATTATGAATAACCTCACAATATTATCTCAAAGCCAGACCAAAGCCTAATTTTCCTAATTGTCCCAAGGACGTCTTTGACAGGATCCAGTTTAGATCCATATTTGGTTTGGGCTGGTTCTATGTCAAATGAGTCTCTTTCAGTCTGGAAAAGTCCAGCCTTTTTTCTATGACAATGTAATTTGAAGAACGCCAGATGTTGTCTTGTGGAAGACCCCACCTTCTGAATTTGTCTAATTATTCCTCATCATTGTTGTTTAAGTCTTTCCTCCAGCCCTGTATTACCTCCAGGCTGGAAGTCTGATTTAGAATCAGATTATATTTTAATGATCTTTAAATATTAAATTAATATAGATTTATTAAAGAACATTTGGAAAGTAGAGAAAAGTAGCAAAATTTTTTAATCACCCATATTCTCTTTCGTGCTCAATTTTATTTTCCATAATTCCTTGTAGTCTTTTCTGAACATTCATTTGGTCATTTATTCACCCATTCATTCCTTCAATACTTATATTTTATTTCCTTTGTATTCTGTCTGTGGAATGCCTCCCACATGTCAGAAACGATACAGCCCTGTTTAAGTGGCCACACTCGGGCTACATAAGCGCATTTTAATTCTGCTTTTTTCACTACACATTTGCTGTAAGCATTTTCCATGTCACCACACAGTCTGCAATTTTCTTTGTAGTTAATTCATGTATTGTTAATTAATTTTTTCTTCCAAAATTAAGAAAACAGTTATCGCCCCAACCAGTGAAATAATATAAAGAGGCAGAAATAAAAACGTGATCTCTGTTTTCTGTTTCCTCAGCCTTTCCAGGTGGCCTATGCCAACCAGCCCTTGCCTGGCTTCCAAGTGTTAGTGGCTTTGAATGGCCACAAAACACGAGCTCCAACGGGTAGGGGTGGCAGTGTGGGTTCAAGGTGAGCCCAAGGGCCTGGAGTATGCTCTAGTCCATCTCACAGGTTAGCCCCCTCATGACATATCTTTAGTGATAGGACTGCCCTGCTGATTGACAGCAGCAACTGCAGCATCTCATGGGCCGGACTCAGACCCATGTGGCCAGACGCAAAACAATGGGATGGGGTCCAGAGATTTCCATTTAAAACAAGCTCGGCCAAGCAAGGCTGAAACTTTACTGAGGGTACTGACTCCCCACTTCTTGGCATCTCCAGGTTTCCATTCTTGGCAGCCTTGTCCTACGTTTACTCACAAGCCAGCCAGAAACACACCAAAATGAGCAGGCTTGGCCTTGTGAGCACGTGATGATTGTGATGGGGTGGGAAGGAGGGGGGAAGTGGCAATTCAGGATCTGGATACTCAGAAGCAACAAGGGGCAGAACTAGAGGAATGCACCCAGAGAGAGCTCCCATGTGTCCACCACGTTCTGTCGGCAGCCCACCCCTCCTCCTTGACTGAGCGTCTCTTCTTCCCTTCCACAATCACTGTGCATTGAATGGCTGCTATGCATGCTGCTGGGCCAGGCAAGGCCCCTGAGTACAAACCAAAAACATGCTTGCCTTGAAAATGCACGCCTACCTCCCAGCATGTTTATTCAGATTTGTTGTCCAAAACCCCCAACAGGGTTGCTGAGCACCACTACTTTTCAGTTGTTCAGAATGATAAATTATTTTAATCTGAACAAAAAGGTTTTCTTCAAAGATAGTTTTATGATTTTGATCAGAAAAGAAAGGCATGCTCATTATTAACCCATTCAGAGTTTTGCAGAAACTCATTGCTAATTTTTGGTGTGTGTAATTCTGGTGTTTATATGATTGCGGGTGTATACAAATCACAATAATGCAAGATGGGGTTGTATGATATTAACTACAAATCTACATCCTCATTTTAATAACTACGTAGTACTTATTTCACAGATATTTTATAATTTGTCTAACCCGTTCTTTACTATATGAAGTTTTGGTTGTTTAAAATAGTTTTTTAATAAACAACTTAGAAAAATAGCTGTGTTTATATTATCTTTCATTAATTTCCTTATGTTGATCATTGGAAACATAATTGCAAGTATTAACACTATTAAAGTTTGTACTACATTGTGATGATTTCCTTCACAAAATTTGTACAAATTTCTTTCTTCCTGGTGGTTGAGAATGTCCATTTCACCATATCGTATTCAACACTGCATTTTATTTTTGACTTATTTCACATGCATTTGTTTTTGCATATTTCATTTTTGCATATTTTTATTATTTTTTTCATCCTAATAAGAAAGATGATATCTCAGGTTAATTTTCTTTTTCCGATTATAAAGAATTCTTTGTTTGTTTGTTGGTTGGTTTGTTTTTGGTGAGGAAGATTGGCCCTGAGCTAAAATCTGTGCTAAACTTCCTCCACTTTGTATGTGGGGTGCCACCACAGCATGGCTTGATGAGCAGTGTGTAGGTCCATACCTGGGATCTGAACCAGTGAATCCCAGGCCACTGAAGCAGAGTGCGTGAACTTCACTACGCCACCAGGCAGGCCCCATGAATGATTCTTAATATCTTTCCATTTGCTACTTCCATTTCTTTGACCATCTTTGTACTGAGTGTTAACCCTTTCAGATAATCTGAAGGATGCTCTTTTGTGGTAAGGCTACCAGCTCCTTCTCTGTGCTCTCTTGAATGTAACTTTCCTAGTCTGTCAGGTATCTACATTTTCCTTAAGATTTTTGGGTTTTGTTTGTTTTAAATTTTTTTGCTTTACTTTTTGCTTGTTTGCTATATATAAGTAGGATTTTTTTCCTAGCTAAATCTCTCTGTCTTTTTTCCTCATGATTTTACCTTCTGACTTAAGCTTAGAAGACCTCTCCCACTTCTCAAGATCATTTGTTTATTCCTTCTACTTCATATAGGGCTTTATTTCTTATGTTAAAGCTATAATACATCTGGATTGAATTTCGGTATATATTAGGAGGAATCGGATGCTTCTGGTAATAGAGTATCTTTCTGCAAATAAGAAAAAGGACAAAAAAGGGGCTGGCCCAGTGGCATAGTGGTTAAGTTTGCACAATCCTCTTTAGCAGCCCAGGGTTTACAGGTTTGGATCCTGGATGTGGACCTATACACCACTTATCAAGCCATGCTGTGGAGGCATCCCAGAAACAAAATAGAGCAATATTGACAGAGATGTTAGCTCAGGGCCAATCTTGCACACCAAAAAAAGAAAGAAAAAGAACAAAAATAAGTTAATATACTATTATTTCACAATAATACTAGTAATAATCAGCACAAAATAAATTACTAACAGAAAATTAATAATTGTAATTACATAATGATTCAAGACTCACTGAATGTACTTAGAGTTTAAATTGGAAACTCAGCAACATTATTCTGATAAATTAAATGGCAAAGGATATAAACTATAGCATGAAATGTTCAAATTCTTAGGCAGGGCCCTAATAGTAATAGATTTGTTGTTGTTTGTTTTAAGTTTTATTTTATTTATTTATTTAATTTAATTTTTAAAAACATATCTGTGGATGCGTATATCAGTAGACAAGGCCCTCACATGTCGAGCCTCCAGACATATTCCATGTTTCTAGATTAACAAGATCACTCAGTAACTGAACCTGTTCTCCCTCCCTAAGTCTGAAGCAGAATGATACGCATCTACCACGTCAGAGCCAGACACTTGGCTTTCATCTGCTGGAAAATTGTCATAATGCACTAGCTTGCGTTCAGCCAAGACTCTTTACTGCCATCTGCTTGAAAATTCTCAAATGCGTGTATACAAGCACCCATCTCTGGAGTCACAAAGTCATAAGACAAGGGTGAAAAACTTTCAAAACGATAAAATGGAGACATGTAAAAGGCAGCCTCTTAGTTATCCTCGTGAAAGACACGGCTGGACCCCTGTGTGCATCCCCCCAGCGATGCTGGGCTTCCCCCATGCCCGCCTTGCAAATGTCTGCCTACTTAGGGGTCCCGTCACCACTTATTAAACAATTTACTTTTCACAGTGATTTAAAATGCCGCTTAAAAGCGCACACTGAATCACCGTGCATCCTTGGGTATTTTTTGTATTCTTTCTTCTACTTTTTCGTTCTCTTTGTGTCTGCACTGTTATTACACTGTGTTAATTCTACAGTTCGTCTGACAGAAGGTGTAATCAGCTCCTCCTCATTATTTGTATTGTTTTTCAGGAACGTTCTGACTATTTTGCATGTTTATCTTTTATGTTAAACTTAGAACTCGTTTTGCCCATTTCCAAAACCTACTCCACAAAAAAGTTTGTCGGAATTTTATTGGGATGATGTTTAGCATAAAAGATAATTTGGGGGAGGATTGTCATCTTTACAGTATCAGTCTGTCTGAAGAGAGGGTGTGCATCTCCATTTATTCAAGTTTTGGTTTTTGTCTTAGATTTTTATAGTTTTGCTCATACACTTTTTCTGTGCGTTTCTGGGTAACTGTTCTTAGGTAGTTTATAGAGTGATTTTGCTATTGTCAATGAAATCTTATATCCATTTTATTACCAAAATGATTCTCGTTGGCTTATAAGAAGGTGATCGATTGTTTATTTTAAATTTTGTATATCACTAAAATCTTGTTTCTATTTATAATAATTCTTGTAAATTCTTCAATTTTTCAAGTAAGCAATCACTACATTTCACAAATAATGAAAAATATCCTCTCTATCCTATTGTTTATACTTTTGTTTTTCTTTTCTGAATTTATTATGTTTGGTTAGCACATCCCAAACAATGTAAGAAAAGAGAAGTGATAGCAGTGAACAGGCTTTGGCGAGACGATCATTCTTCCAGAACGTGTCCATCCAGTGAAGCAGATGGTCCTCCATCCTCTGGCGGGTCCCCTCTCCTCCGTCACCCTTAGCCGAAGCTTTCCCAGGCTATGGAGCCCATGAGGTGGGGAGCTTCCGCAGGCTGAGGATGGCTAAGGGCCCCCAGATGCTTCCTCTGCTTGCTGTTGAAGTCGTGGGAGAACACTAAAGAGTTGCTCCTTCCTCAGAGTGATCTGAGCTTAAGGACCACCTTCTACTCAAAAGAAGTCGAGCCTGCCAAAGTATGGAGGAGGTTCCCCCAAACTGCCAGCAGTTAGGGCAGCGGGAGCCTCCCTCTCATCCAGGCATGGAGGGATCAGAGAGGAAGCGGGTGATTCTGAGGGGCCGGGTAGGTACTGAGACTCAGTTTCAGTTCTGTGTCAGCTGCTTCCATGGCCTCTGTTCTGTTCTCCCTTCATTCACTGATTCATAAAACACCTACTATGTGCCACACTTCGTACTAGACCCCAGGGAGGCAGAAAGAAAGGCAAGTTCTCACTCTCACAATGGAAGAGGGGCCTCTACAAATGCTTCACCTGTGCTGAGAGCAGGGCTTGGCTTGCAGAGTTGGAGGCAAGCATGGCTGAGGACTCCACAGTGTTGAGCTGCACCTTACGCTGAGGTGGCAAGTTCACCAAGCAGACTTGGGAAGTGTTCTGGGGCGTCAGAGGAAGGGTCAGGGCTGATGTCGGGGTGAGCGGCACGGAAAGACCGCTCCCATTCACTTTCCTCATGACCACAGACCCCGGGCCACGTTCCTAGAGAGGCTGCATTTTCTTAGCCCGGATGCTGGCCTGCGTGACCACCTGCTTAAATGGGTTTTCTGAGATTCTCTGCACATGGCTGAAAACTAGAAAAGCCATGGGTTCTAGAGATTTTAATCTTTTCGGGATAAACTTAGCAGTCTTCAGACTTAGCTTGAAAATAGGTTTACCTTTTACAATTTCAGCTCCTTCTAAAATTGGGTGATCTTTCCCCAGACACGCAGCAAACCCTACGAAACAAGCTGCAGATGACATTCTGAACGCTCAGCTTCATTGGCAACTTCCCAAGTTCTGTGGAAAATCCAGAGTTCACGCAGGGCCAGGAGGGACTTGGGAAGCCAGGGTGTCCTTTGCCTTCGCCCCTGGGGTTCCATTAGAAGCAACACCCAAAATACCTAGCAAGCGTTCCTTCTTATACAACCCAGTTCTTTGAACTCCACACTGGCTAATGATTGTGAAAGGGGATTAAAGCCTGTTATTTTAAAGAAAGACTACTTCCCACTTGAATTACTTTTAAACACACCGCTTTGCCTCTAATTTAAAATGAATAATAGGCTTAGAGCAGACAACAAAAGATCATTAACCTCATAAGATAAGTGTATCAGGAAACTTGTGTTTTGCCAGCAAATGGAATAAAATGGTAGAAATGTGCTAATGTGCACTTTTTTTTTTTTTAAGCATCATTATCTGGGGGCCATCTTTTTTTGGTATTCAAATAAGAATACTGAGTTCTCCACAATGCCCACTTGAGCTTTTGTTTGGCCCTAATTGAAAGCAAACCTGTACGTGGAAAATGACCCTTACAGATGGGAGCGGTTTAGGTTGGGTTAAAAAAAATTAATCATGTATTTTTTTTTTTGCAGTGAACAATTAACTTAGACAGTAGCTTTCATGTGTTGTTTGTGTTCTTATTTCATTTTCTGTCTTAATAACCGATCAGAATGGAAGTCCTATCCCAGTGCCGGGTTTGTAATTGAAGACGCAAAATCCACAGCAAGAAGCAGCAGCCAATTCGGGGAGGCCTGAAATTAAAGATTCTAAAATTTTGTTTTTAATTAAATGTGTGTTTTCAGAAAAATTCTGACATTGGAAAAACTTTAAATTTTAATCCTTTTTTTGTATCTCTCAGTAGATAAAGAGAAAACAATAAGAAGGATGCTGTAAAAACAATTGCGGTGGAAAAGAGCCAGTTTGGAAACACAAATAGAACCAGGTAAAGACAGGCTGTGTGTTTACAAGTGCGCGTGTCTAGAAGCTTCTGGTCCCACGTGGAAGGTGGGCAGGATGCCTGTGCCTGTGGCTAGCCAGGCCTGCACTAAACCCTTCGCTGTGCAGTGGCCAGCCCACAAGATGCTCTAGATTCTGCTTCTCCAGCTCCAGCCTTTTCCTCGAGCTTCAGGCTGCAGAGGACAGGCGTGCGACTGTGCGTGCACGGCCCCCCGGAAGAGGACAGGAGAGAGTGGGCAAGGCTGAGCAGCTGTCTCTTCTGGGCTTCAAAAACTCCTGTCAGTTGGCTACTGACTGCCTTCCTAATGCACCCTCTTCTAATTCTTAATTAGAGCGACATAGCTAATTAATAAGTTTTTTCCAATTATAAATTAACTTAGGATCAGAACTCTGGCTTTGCATGTAATTTCCTATAATCGCTAAAGCTACTGCAAAAACATGCCGCCTGCCAACCGTAACTTTTTATTTAACACAGACAGACAAGTTCTCACTGGGTTTACATTTTACAGCAAATTATCTCTGTTGGGATTTATAGAGAGAAATTAAAAAAAAAATCACAGTTCTTTTTTCTTCCTGTCCTCCCTCCTTTTTTCTTTCTTCAACAAAATAGCATCCTTAATGGAGAATTCCTTTTGGAGATTTCAGGTGAAGCCGTCTCAACATTTTCCTGTTATTAGGGCGTAGGAAAAGAGAAAGAACAGGTGATAATTCCTTTTTGTTCATAACTGTTACCACCTTTTCATGGTTCCTGCAAAAATGATTTGGGAGGTGCCGGCATGCTGTTCATTTATAGAATCTTAACTGGAGAGACACTTATCTCTTTAGTAATGAAGGAGTGTAATTAAAGGTGGGTCTGTGGACCAGGCATCAGCCCTGGCAACATGTCACATCCTTGGCTGCCACAATTCCTCGGTGGTTTATCAAAGACTACTCCTTTAATATGGAGATTACACTTATGTACTTGTCTGAACTTGAAAGGCATTTGCCTAATTTACTTATTAATGAGATGTAAATCTATTTGTACGGCACGTCACAAGTTTCTCCGAAATCGCTGCTACTTAACCGGTGATAAACCCTATGATTTAAACGAAAAATAATACATTTAGCTTTCCACATTCATTCTGTTAAAAATTGATATAGTCTATGTTAAATTTATTAATATTGCTTGCTGTCATTCAGTTTGCAGCTCTTGCTGAAATATGACTTGACAGCGGCCGCATTAAAGATGTATGCCATTGTATTCAACAAAGATTAATGAAGCCCGGTAAAAATAGCTGTAAAAGAGAAAGTGATCCGAATGTAAAATCAGTGAATTAAATGAGGCCGCGCATACCATTTGTTAATATGCATGAGGAGGGAGGCAGCGAATGAAAATGTCTCTATGCAAAGTTCATTTGGGAATGTTTCAATATTGTCTGGATATCCCCCCAACTATTGAAGAGCGGCCTAATGGAGCCGGGCGGTCCACAAGGATCAGGCCTGCCCCGTGTCTGGGCGCCCTCAGAGGTGCCACAAGCTGGGATGGGGCAGGTGGCCAGGGACCGCCAGCACCCAGCCACCTATGCGTCTTGCTGTCCCGGCAGTTCTCTCCAAGTCGCCCTTCAGCGCATCCTCCTCGAGATCGCTCACCTACATCGGCCTCCGTCTGTGTGAAGGAGAATGAACTCGGAGCATTTCTTCTGGGATTTAGGCTCCAAGCTCAGGTGCTGTCAAGATCAAGTCTGCTGGGTTTGGATCCTGATGGCAGACCAGAGGTTGACGCCTTTCCATACCTTGATATTCTGTTTCCCCAAATGAAGAGAGAGGTTAACACTCCACTGTTCAAAGTTCTGGGACATCACCAGATGAAAGACCTACATGAGCCCAAATTATTCTCGTAGCATTGAAGGGCTCAGATCCAGGGATGTTCACCCCACCTGTCTGTTGGTCTGTCTGCGTGTGGAGCCTGTTCCTCTTCCGGCACCTGTGTACTGAATGATTGGGTAGTGCTTTCTTTGTACTATTTGGAGGTGTTGATTTATTTCCACAGTTCTCATTATAAAATCCTGCTGGTGTCATACCCTACCAGGTTAAGACTTTCAAATAAATTAACAGTGACAGAAAATTGTATGCAGTAATCATAATATAAACCCAGCATGTTTATCAATCAAGAAGGTGTTTTGATAGATTTAAGCCATTAATGATAGGAATTTCTCCCCAAGGTTTGCCTACATGGAGGTCAAAGGCTGTCCAGAAGGAAATATTTTGAGGTATTGTTTTCTTTTTAGAATGTGCTTGGGGGTGGGGGTGGGGTGGTTGTTTGCACGTGTGTGTCGGTTTTAATTAGGAGTCAGTGACAACAGAGCAGTGCATGTTTCTGCCTGACTGGCAGCTTGGAGGCAGTTGGGGGGTAGGGTACACACACACAGAGGGTGACACCCCATAGAAAGTGCTGCCTAGAGCATGGAATTTCCCAAAAGGGTGAATACAGGTGTTCCTGCTCAGAACAGTTTAGAGGGATTGTTTTCCTGCAGCTCAGCCAATGTCACTCCATTCTGCAGTCTCAACAGGTAGTGAGAATCCTGAAGAATTCCCCGGGTCATGTACAAGGTCCACATGGGGGGGCCTGGGCTCATTCTTTCCTTGCTAAGCTTCTGTGAAAGACGAGGGGTGGGGGGCTCACCCCAACAGTAGCTGCAGCTGGGGGCAGGGGGTAGGGGCAAGTAGCTGCCCTTCCTGGGGATGTTCTCCCAAAGAGGTAACTTTGGCCAATATTTTAAGGTGACAGATTGACACAGAGTGGTCGATGCCATGATTAAAACCCATGAGAGGGAGCAAGGGAAAAGGAAATTGACTTTTTACCTGTTGGCTTCCATGCCTACTAAGGGCAAGTCCCACCTGTCCCGGGCCTGGCCCCGACCCCAAGTTCACCATTCACCCTGACATCTCCATCTAGGATTGAACCTACAAGGCCTTAGGCTCACTGCCACTCCAGAAACTAAGTCAGCCTGCATCCTCTCCACCTTTTGGGCCACTTAGCCTCACAACCAGCAGCTGTCACTTGAGGAGGTCCCCTTAGAAGACAAACTTCCCATTGGAAGAGGTCACAACCAGGCCTCTGCTTTAGACCTTTTTCTTGAGGCCTCCCCACCACCACCCGGTGAGGACACCCACTTGTGGGGGCACCATGGCATACCTTCCCGCTCACTGTGACATCAGTGACGATGGCAGTCGAGGCTCTCCTTGGAGGCACTTCTGAAGCACGGAGCCAGGAGGACCCAGTGACACTCCCAAGACAATGGAACAGCAAGTCATCCAGTCCCTGGACTGCAGGGACCTTAAAAGTCATTTTTTATCCCTCCCCTTACTCTTTCCGCCAAACTCCTGGCTGGGTTGCCCTTTCTGATATCATGGCTGTCTGCTAGGATTAAGAAAGCTTGTTCTGCTACAGAAGGTGAAAACATTGAATCCACATGTGCAACACTTAGCCCCATCGTCCAACTTTTCCGAATCAGAGAAATGGAGGTGGCAGGAATCCACCTGAATTATAAGAAACAGTCTTTGAAGTAGTTGCTTCATTTGGGGCCAATGCCCTACACAACTGCCCTATACAAGAGCCCGGTTGTTTCAAGGCAAGTTTAATGAAGCAGGAATGCATAGATACTCCTAGCACAATTGTCCAAAATATTCCTCTCCGTGGTTTCCTGGAAAATCACCCAAATGGACTGGGAAGTCACGAGCTCATTCTGCAATCACATTATGGGCTGATTATTTTGTTCTGCTCATTGGTTTGCTGGTCAATCCCACCAATAAGCCTGGATGGTCTTGCAGGCCCCTTCCTCCGCAGAAACCACAAGTCCCTCCCTCTTCTCAGCCTTTCTTTCTCGAGCCAGAGCAAAGCCAAGCCTTAAGGACGTCTTTGCTTTCATCCTATCTAGTCCGTTTGGGCTGCTATAGCAAAGTACTACAGACTGTGTGCCTTGTAAACAACACAAGCTTATTTCTCACAGTTCTGGAGGCTGGAAGTCCAAGATCAAGGTGCCAGCATGGTCAGTTTCTCATGAGAGCCCTCTTTCTGGCTTACACATGGCCGCCTTCTTGCTGTGTCCTCATATGGCACAGAGAGAGAGAGAGGAAGCAAGCCCTCTTAAAAGGGCACTAATCTCATTCGTGAGGGCTCCACTCTCGTGACCTTATCTAATCCTATTACCTCCCAAAGGCCCCACTTCCAATACCATCACATTGGTGGGTAGAGTTTCAATATACGAATTCTGCAGGCACACAGACATTCGTCCATAACATATTCCTTAGATGATGTTGGCAACAAAAGCTCCACCAGCCAACTTCTACACCTACACCGTGATTGCAAACTTGATGATCTCTAGCTGGAAGGAACTTTAGTGGTCACTAACCCCCAATTCCATTTCAAAGAGAAAGAGGCTCAAATATAAAGATGTTTTGAGATGCATCCAAGGTCACATGCATGTTTAAACAGAGCACCCACAGACCCAAGCTCAAGGTCTTGACCAACCAAGTTTTCGGGGGTGGGACCAAGATGGCAATTCAGTCTCTGATGTGGAAAGGCAGGTGTCGCTTTCAGGAAGAACAGAGATGAACCGAGAAAATCTAAGAGGATTTCTCTTTGTGCCGTAAGCCTCAACTCTAATCACCAGATTGCTAGAGAAATAAAGAGACCTGTGTGCTGCTTTGGGCTCAATGTTATTTTTTTAGGGAAAACATTGAAAATAAAGTAAACATTCAGATGTTATTCATTTAACTAACCTCTGAGCAATTAAATGAAATGAGTTTATGATGTAAAACATTGTCTTAATGCATTCAAACCTATGGTAGAACAGGCCATTCTCAAGGAGTAAAAAGTCTTCGACTTTGAAAGAAATACAGTTGCGGTGACTTTTTAGACAAATGCCTCGGAAATACCAGTTCCACACGTTTGGTGTGGCTGGGTAGTTGGGACATTAATTAATGACCAAATAGAGAAATGTCTGTGTGCCCAGCAGATGGTAAACAAGCCCAGGAGAACATTACCATCTGAATTGCAAAGAAGGCTGGCAGCTTCCCCTGCCCACCCCCTGCCCGGATCTGCCAGCTTGCCCTGAAGAGGGCTGGCTGTGACTTAGGCGGGGTTGGGATGGGCTGGGGGGGGGGCTGCCACTCTCAGGATCAAGGGCCCCAAATCTCTCCAGGGAAGTGTGGGAGGGAGAACAGGTGAGCGACAGACTCAGGATGCAGACATACAAGCTTCTGTTCCTCTTCTCGTCTCTTTTTTCTTTTTTTTTAATTTTCAGGCTGCAACAAGGCCAGTCTGGCAAAGGCTGACCTCTGAGAACCAGCTCACTATCTCTCTTTTTGAGCTCAGGAGCATTGCTGCTAATGAGGGTAGAGAAAACACAAATATGACAGAGGATGTAAATACCAGGGACGCCTCCCCCCGCCCCCTGCCCCCACCCTTGAGGCCTGTGTGGTTTGTGAGCAGGGAGCCTTCTGCCGCACCCATTAGCCCTCAAGGTCAGCAGCGACTCTCCCCCCAGGAGAGGTCAGGAGTTGCTGGCGCAGGGTACCTGCTTCTGGCCCTGGGAGATAACTATCTGGGGGAAGGGCAGTGCTCAGGAGACAGGACACCACGACTCTACGTCTACGCACTACAGGGACAGCTGAATAATCCTTGGGACTAGCAGAATTTATTGGTCCTAAGAAGTCTGTGAAATAATCCACCCCTGGCTTTGTTGTCAGCAAGGTATCTTGAATTGGAGCAAACATCACTCTATCAAAAATTTAAAGGCAAATGGTGAAGGGAAAACTATTTTACTCTCAAATGGACAACAAATTTGGTGTTCTGAATTATGAGTGACCATCCTGTTTACTCCTTAACCAGTTCCCTTCACTGAACTAGAAGCTATGCAGAATGTGCACTGGCTTCCCACCTGCTTAGATGTTGGAATCCTGTCTGCTTATGAGAAGTTCAAGGTGGAGAGGAGAAAAGCATTAACTGGATGATTCAAAAATTAAAGACAGACTTGCCTTAGGTGTTTAGAATTCAGTATTCTTTGATCTTAACTATTTTTATATTTATTTCTCTTCTTTATTTCCTGAGATATAGCCTCATAATATAATTATACCTCTATATTTTATTTCCAAATATTTACTTCCCCTGATTTTTTAACTAAAACAATTGCAGACTTTAAAAATAAGCAATTTGGTGTCTAATCACTGGGCACAAACAATTCATTAATAATTAAAGTTATCCATCAGGCAGTGTGTGTGGTCAGGATCAAGAGGGACATAAATTTTTTAAGCCTCAAAGCAGGAAAAAACCATATAGAAATTAGAACATTCTAGAAATGACTGGAAAAGAGCAGATTAGACTGTTTGGCAAGTATCTTAACTGCAGGCATTGATTGCCACCCAGAAGCACTACCCATTTGATTCTGGGAAAATAGTTTTGTCTGTTTGTTCTGACTGAAGATGATATTAATAAAAAGTATGTTTCAAAATGACATGTTCTATAACATTGATAGTTACGGGTTGTGTAAGCTACTCTGCTTTTTAAGGAAGGACTTCGACACACATTGTCACATACCAGCCGTGTGAAGTCTCACTATTATTAATTTCTAAGGTTGCTTTTGTTGTTGGAGGAACTGAGACTTAAGATTCAACATCAAAGCAGAAAATTCCAGTGGGCACCACTGTGTCTAGAACAATGTGTCCATCGATGTTCACTGAGTGAATGAAAAAATGAGCATAATGCAGAGCCAGCTGGGTTGCCCCATGCGGAGAACCTCCCCGGAGTCATTGCTTTTCACTGCTGGTTTAGCAGCCTCGAGAAAGCCCTGTAGAAGCATCTGCCCCGACAAAACTGTGAACCCAGGGAGGGTAGGGAGGGACCCAGCACCCCCATCAGGTCACAGAGCAGAGTCAGGAAGACATGGGAGCATCAATTGTCAATTGTCAAACTTGCATTATCATCCTATAACTCAGAACATTTCTTTTAGCCCTGACTGCTCAAAAAATATAAGAATATGGACTATTTTAGATTCTGGTTATGTTGGCTTGCTGATGTAGTTTCCTTAAGCGCCCTTCTGTGAAAGTTCTAGCAAAATTATAACAAATGCAAGTAGTGTTTATTGAGCGCCTATAACGCATCATACCTTACCTCACCCGTGTTACTCATTTGTCTCAAAACAGCCCATAAGGAGGGGTGTCAGCCCCAGGGCACGTGATTTTTTGTTTAGAAAATTTTAATTATAAACTTTTTTTCTGCTGATCATACTTTAGCCTTTGATGAAAAAAATTAAAA
This sequence comes from Equus caballus, assembly GCF_041296265.1. Classification (NCBI taxonomy): domain Eukaryota; kingdom Metazoa; phylum Chordata; class Mammalia; order Perissodactyla; family Equidae; genus Equus; species Equus caballus. The sequence goes on from NC_091684.1 coordinate 5,602,043, forward strand.
TGCAATCTACGTATAATACAATCTAACTTATAACTCCAGAAAAGTATCAGACAAGGCTACTCCTTAGAAAATAATTAACAGATAATTTTGTGGAGGAGACAAAGCCAAGTATGGTTGACATTTAGCCGCAGGAAGGAGTATTTCTTGGGACAAGCCAACAGTAAAAGACATGGTCAACCTTACCATCCCAGCAACGTGCATTACTGAAGAGAGAGGCACAGGGTGGTCAGAAAGCTCATGGATGTCCATGTTCGCTCATGCTCTTGGGCACACCATTAGCCCCACTTTCTAATTCCAGTTACTTCTAGCTGGGGACATGTCACCAGATGGACCAAAGGAACCGGTGTGATGAGCAGCACCCACCTATGTGTGGCTTTTCCACGTTCTGTCTTCCCCATCTACCAGGTAGAGTGGACAGGTCCTCAGGACAGAAGGTTCTAGATCCTGAAGCCTGCATTGAGTGGCCTTCTCCACTCTGCCAGCCCATATTCAATTGCAACAAAAGTGGTAAGCATTTAAATTATTTGACACTGGTGAGATTTGGGTTTATCAGTTATAGTAATCAGGTTACTCTGACTTCCTTTGAGCAAGATTTGACTGCTCAGCCAGGAAGAAGGGCCCATCAGTGGTAAAAACTCCTCTAGGGCCATAGATCAGGACACAGCCAAGGACCATGGTGAACTTTCACTGACATTTGCAGCATAGTTTACCAAAATAATAGTTAATGACCCATGACATTATATGATTAAAGTCTGAATACACAGTAGTGCGTATGGTCTTACGGTGTGAGGACGTTTTGATCTTTTCATTGCTATAACCCTAGTACTAAGTATGGCACACAGTAGGCTCTCAGGAAACGTTGAGTGAATAACCGTAATCACGTGTTCCCACCTATAGTGCTCTACTGGAAGGTCCCTGATCACCCAGGAGGGCTCCTTCGCAGACCTTCCGAGTACATCTAACCACTGGCCCTTCATGTGAACAATTCCCTCAGTAGCAAAGTATTTCCCCCTCTTCTTGGTCTGATCAGGCAGACAGCTCCACTGGAGCTTCTGACAGGGGTCAGAGCTTGTCTGCCTTGTCCCATTTGCATCCCAGCCCAGGGACTCCCCAATGACTGATGCTGCCGTGGCCTTCATGCTATGCACTCATACCTCCCTACCCAGGTGGGAGGCATTTTCAGTGAGTTGCCTGATGGCTGAGAATGATTGCCTTTCAAATTTGAAAGCTGGCTATCCATGGTCAAATGTAGCCAACAACCTGCCACGAGAGATAAATTAAAGTCAATGCAATCCCCAGTCCGAGTTTAGCAAATATTGTATCAGGCCCCTCTGAGTGGAGTTGTGGGGCTGCCGCTTGACGAAAACCCCACTGGTTATCTCTGACTTCTTCAGTGGCCGCCCCTCGGCTACCACTTGCGTGTGAGGGAAGGTGAGTCCTGTGTCTGCATTTACACTTGGTATTTTGTGACAAATCATTTTTATACCCCTTGTCATCACTAGGAGAAACCTGACTTTCTCCATCCCTAGGAAGTTCATTGGCGAACTTTTTGAACCGAGATAAAAGCAGAATCACATTTCTACCAGGCTTTTTTCTCAGCGGAAGCTGAGTCTCCAATTCCTGAAACTTATAGTAACGGCAATACCATCTAACGTATGTGCTTTTAATTTATAAACCTCCTCACATTTCTTACTACTGCGTTTTAGCCCAAGACAACCTTCCCAGGAGAATATTCCCCACATCTTTTTCACCTGAGAAGATGAACAGCGTGTCCCTGGTCACACAGCTAGAAGGGGAAAAGCTCAAAGTCGTGCCCCTGCTTGCAGGCTGGGGTTCTCTTGCAAAAGGTAGAGAGAGTTTAAGGAAATGGTCTCTGTCTCTTTATTTCAAAATGGCGCCTCCCTGCCATGAAGGATTGAGTATTTGCTTAAAAAACCAAAGGCCGCCCCAGGAAGACTATGTTCAGGCTCACCAAGCTTGTTCCTCAGGCAGGTCCTTCTCCTGGGAGCCCTCCCCAAGAACAGGGCTTGACACAGGCTCACCAGGGTATCACAAGTCCCCTCGGAGATATCAGGGGGCCCCATTTCAGAACTAGAACCCAGCACAGAATTATGACATTCCAACAAGACCTGCAGGGGAAGGGGAGCCAGCATACATACTCCTGCTCTGTTGGGTGACTCCCCACCCCTGTTAGGCAGCCGCATCCTTGGCAGACCCAAGAGGGCACAAAGGCCTAGCCGTCTTGGCCCAGATGGGTCTAGAGGGCAATTCCAGCTCCAAAGCTCACCAGGGAGCCACTGAGGCTGGTGTCAGGCCTGCACGGCAGCTCAACTTCTCCCTCTGTCCAGCCCCGCCTTGCTCTCCCTCCACAGGCATTGATCCCCAGGGTCCTCCCTCGTAACCATCCCGCAAGCTAAACTCCATCTCCAAGTTTAAACTCCATCTCTGAGTTGGCTTCCTGGTCCCTATCCAGAGACACATCACTCAGTAGCATCACTTGGGTGCAAAGAGTCCCCAACACCCTTCCATCAGAAAGACGATGACGCTCCTTCTCTTTGCCTCCGGAAAGAGAGCAAACTGTCACTGCCCTCTTTTGCCAGGATTCATTTGTCTTCAGTGCCTGGGCCGCCCAGGGAATAACTCACACTCCCCGTCTGCACCTTTTTCTCCACAGGCTTGTACATCAATTCAGGGAGGTTTTCTTTTTCCATTTCTGTTTGCATATGTTAACATCTACACTGAAGCCACATCTGAGTTATTATCAAAAATTTCTGCTTTGCAGTAAAAATTTCATCAGCTTCTTGCGCTGTGGCCTGGGTGGCCAGACAGCCAGCCCTCTGCCGCACAAGGACAGAAAACCCCACTTCTGCAGTGGAAAGAACACGCTTTCCCAGTGCAGTGCAGCGAGAGCCCCGTTTGCTCAGGTTGAAGGAAAATTGGGACCATCAAAAACAACAACAAAACCTCTCTTCAAACCCTGCTTTGGTGAAAAGTGAAATAAGTCAAGAGGGAGAGTGTAGCGTGAATTTGGGAGGCTGATTTCTGTGCGTCTCCACTCTTGGTGCCAGCCCTGAGCCCAAGCCCCAGATGACATTCCTTCACAGCCCCCTTCACATTCTGGAGATGGGTCTGCACAATCAATGAAGCTGAGAGGGACCCTCTGGGCCATCTTGGAACAGGTGGATGCTGCGGGCACTGGGCACAAGGAGAAGGAGACCAAGCAACGGAGTTTGTTCCATAGCCACCATTCCATTGATTGCCAATCTGTTTGCTGTGTGCCAACCAGCTGTTGATCTGTTTTTTGGATTTGGGGTGTTTTTTTTTAACACATTACTTAACAGAGGAGCTACGTAGGGTCATAAGAAGGGCCATTGGGTAGAAAAAAGTCTCTGAAAGTGAACAACTACCAAAACTTTAACTGGATTTCAGTGGTGAAGCGGCGATCTGCTAGAAATATGGTGTGTTCAGGAGCTGACAAATGCCCGGGACATGCCCTCCCTGTGCTGAGGCAGGGGCGCCCATACAGGGTGCTTCTAAGGACGCTCCAAGAATCCCGATTGGTCATACATCTTGCCTCTCTCCTGAAGAGCATGAAAAAGGTTTCCTGTGCTGAATGAAGGAGAGCAGGAACTCTGCCACTGAAAACACTAAATGAGAACTGAGCTTCTCGTTCCCACCGCTGGGTTAAGGTCTTGGAGGACGGCCGCATTCTGCTACCTCAGCTGAGGGGACGATGCTGAGCTGGCTCTGTAAGAGGAAGCAAGTGTCACCCTTCGTGTAGGACAGTCATTGCATTTTTATGATGCACTTTAAAGAGAGCTGGTAGATTCGATTGATTCTTGTCCTCACGTTTTATATCAAAGAATCTCCATCGATGGTTCAGGTCACCGAAATCATAAATGAAGTGAATTTAATGGTCCAAGTTTGGTCTCCAGAGATAAGCGTGGTAGTTTCACAAGTTCAATCTTTTGACAGGTTGTTTTGATAATAGGCTTGAACCAATGTATTTTTAGAGAGGGCAGGAGACGGACCCATTGAAGAGACAGTTCTGAACACACAGGGACGTCCAGCCTTGTGGCTGTGCACAGCGTCCAGCGCCAGGTTAAGGCAGCGATATCTGTGGAAAACCGCATCACCCCACATTAAAAGGGGCTTATCCTCGGGGCTCACCTCACCACTGCCTCAGCTGCGGGTCTTTGCTTAAAGACTTACAGGGAAAGCACTTACAGTTCCCAATCCAGTGACATTTGCAGCTGACTATAATTTATTGAATATGGTCCAAAGAGCAAACACAGGATTTATCCTGGTGGCGTTTTCGTTGGGTTGTAAATGTTTGCCATTTACCAAGACTAGAAGGAAAGAGGGGACAGGGACGTCGGAGAGAGAGAAGGAGAGATGCAGAGATGTGAAGATGCAGAAAGAGAAACAGAGGGAGGGGTCGGCTCTCATGATTTTGTGAAACGTCGTGACCATGGCGCAGCTGTCAGTTTCACGTCTGGGTTTGCTCCACGTTCCCTCCCAGCTCCCTTTGCTCACTTGAGGTTCATCTGTGAACACTCACACGTTTGCAAACTTGGTTTGGTCCTCTCTTTGTCCCTCCCTGGCTGGGCTCATCCGAGACCCTGGCTCAGAGAGGGACTCATTCCTCCATCAGGAATGTCCCACTTTCCTCATTCCATAACCAGAGGACCCTATGTGAGTAGAGTCTCGGGGGAGGGCTAGAAGGAGGCAACTCAATTTATAAACAAGATCAGTTGTTTTTTAAAGTTGAAAAGAAACAGCTAAAAAAAATGAAACAGCTGGATTCAGTTTTATTAGCTATCAGGGAAATGCGAATTAAAACCACAATGAGATATCGCTACACACCTATCAGAGTGTCAAAGTGAAAAATAGTGATGACACCAAATGCTGGCACAGCCGATGAGCAAATGGATGACTCACACATTGCAGGTGGGAATAGAAAATGGTGCAGCCACTCTGAAGAACAGTTTGGCAGTTTCTTAAAAATTAAATGTGGAATTATCATCCAATCCAGCAATTAGACTCCTGGCTATTATTACAGAGAAACAAAGAACTTACATTCACACAAAAACTTGTCCACAAATATTTATAGCAGATTTATTTGTAATAGCACAAAAGTGGAAATGATCCAGATGCTCTTCAATAGGTGAATGGTTAAAAAAAAGTACGTATATGGAATATTACTTGGCAATAAAAAAGAATAAAGTATTGATACACACAACTTGGATGGATCTCAAGGAATTGTGCTGAGTGAAAAGGGCCAATCTTAGGTTACATATTGTATGATTCCATTTATGTAACCTTCTTGAAATAACAAAACTATAGAGATGGAGAAGAGAGTAGTGCTTGGCAGGGGTTAGAGATTGAGGATGGGGAGAGGAGAGAGGGTATAGTTATGAAAGGGCCCTGGGGAGCCTATAAAGTTCTACATCCTGACTGTGGTGATGGCTGGTTATGTGGATCTACGCATAGATACAACGGCATAGAACTCTGCACACACACACACACACACACACACACACACACACAGCAGTGCATGTGAAACTGATGAGGCCTGAAAAAGCTCTATGGGTTGTACCAATGTCAATTTCCTGGTCTTAATACTGTACTATAGTTACTTAAGATGTCACCCTTGCAGGGAAGGAGGTGAAGGGTACGTGAGACCTCTCTATACATTTTGTAATTACCTGTTAATCTGTGGTTATTTAAAACCTAAATAAATAAATAAACAGGAAGGAAAAAGAGAGAAAGAGAAGGAGGAGGAGGAGAAGAGAGGAGACGAGAAGAGGAAACCAAGAGGCAGGATGTGCTAAATGATCACCTGGTCCATGTGCCGTTTGCAGGAATGAGCCTTTGATGACAGATAGCACCAGCATGCGCACCAAGACCTCAGTACTTACCAGGCAGTAATGGCTCTTGGTGAATATGTGCTGTTTGTCCGCTATGTGGTAATTGTCTAGTTCATATAATCTCTAAAACGGGTTATCGATGAGCAAGAGTCATTCAAATAGACATTTCTTTGGTTATTACAGGGGAGAGGAAGGATTTTTATTAAGAATTATTTGGCTTAAAATGTTCTTATTTCAATAAAGATGTTCACAGTTTTTAAATTTTGAAGTATGAATGACTGACATGAAATAAAGTGAATACCGTCAAGATAACCCTTAGTGTTCTTTAAAGGCGGAGGGGATGTCTGTCTGTAGCTGACGCACGCTGCTCTCTCGCCAACCTCGGGGACCAGGCTACCATCCCATCTACTGCATCATTTCCCATTTGTTTCAGGGGCTGAAGGTAGATTCAGTTGTTGAAACATGGGAGGGGCTTGCCATTCACAACTAGTTTCTTTCCTGCTCGTAATACAATTTCATAAGCAAATATATTGATATTGGGTCAGAGTTTTGAAAATGTTAGTTACAGGGACTTAAAATATTATCCTGCTGGTTATGACCCACTTGTGTTGTCATGAAATCAATTTACAGAGCTGCAACCAGTGCTTTTTAACAAAAAAATCAAATTGAACAAAATAGAAAATAGTAAAGATCTCGGCTTATACTAGAGATAAGCAGTATTCTGTGAAATTTTTCTTAATTGGGGCGGCGGTGTGTACACTCAGGAGCGATGTCAAAAAGATTAAACATAATTATAAAGTATACATTGCTGAATATATACATGTGTTTAATAAGCAGATTAATGACTTCTCTCACATTATTAATTTACCCAAATCTGCTCCTGAATTTAAATTTGCCAAGACCCGATATGCCCATGTTAGCATATTAAATATTGAGTTGGAAGCTCTTTGTGAAAGTTAAACGCGGTGATGTTTATAAAAGGACTTTGTAAACTCTAAAGCTTTGCCCAGATGTGAGGGCTTCTGCTGCTGAGACTCTTGGAAAACTGAGAATGTTCTAAAGGGCAGCATTTTTCAGCACTTGGTGCCCTGTCAGTTTTAGGCCTGAGAAGGCAGAGCGTCCAAATGGTGCAGTTCAAAGACCAAGTTCTAACTTCCCAATGCTTTAGAGCGATGGGCTCAGCCACTGGCTGGTGTTTTGTGTCTTTGCAGACGGATCTCGTTGTCATTTTCCGGATGGAGTCCCAGCTGTCCAGGCTGTTTCTCCTGCTGCCAGCTGAGTCTGCCGTTCGGGAATCATCCGCTTTGCTCCGGGGGATTTGCCTCAATGTCTCCATTGCCCTGGCATTGTCAGCCAGTGGGTGTTGGGGTCAAGTGCACGGTGCCAACCAAGAAGGGACACCACAGCCCTGGTCCTATGAGAGCCCACCCTCATGTGCAGTGCTGGCTGCTTTGCACCCAGTCCTGGGATTCTGGATAAAGGCTCCTTGGGGAGTGCTAACTGTCTGGGGAGATCTCAGGGTGTCTGATTTGACAGGCGTGACCGGCCACATATGGCCAGCACTCTGAGAAGCTTTATCTTTCTCTCCCTCCTAGGCTGCTACAGGGTGAAATTCTGGGGTTTCTGCCGCTTGACAGGTGGGAAGACTAAGGCTTGGAGACCAAGACAGTTTCTTACATCACAGAATCAGTGTATGGCCAAGTTCTAATTCAAAACCAGGTATTCTACCTACACGCTTTTGTCCCCTTCTACAGCGCCCATGATTTTGGCACCTTACTCATTTCTGAATGTCACCTAGAGCTCCTGGTAAGCACAGGACACTGATAACGTCTACCCATAGACTGAAGGCTCTTGGACACTAAAAATGTAAATGCAGTATGTGCAAGATCTTTTAAGAAAGCTAAGTATTTAAGTTCCTATTATTTTCAAGAGACTCTAGGCTCATGTCTATGATATCAGAAACTTCTTCAGATCTGAAGTGTATGCTGGAGCTTACTCACTGCTCTGTTGTTTCCATTTCTCCTTCACGTCTGAGGAGCACATTGTTGGTGAAGTAAAATGCTCAAATAATTTCACCAATTATATACCACAAAATGTGTTGTACCTCAGGTTTCTGGATGTGCATAGCAAATATGGCTGCTTTAACGTTTCCCTCGGTTCTCTGTTGATGAACTAGAGACATATAGTAAAATTTGCATTTTTATTTTAACTAATATGGTAACATACTGGTTGGTGGGAGAGGGATGTGCAGGCAGTACAGATTCTGTCACTTATTCATGTGGTACGTGCACCTCAATAGCTTTCCCTTCCACGTGACAAGAGCAGGTGTCTCTTTAGGTGTATGGGAACCCAGTATTCCTCTGAGCTGAGGAGGGCCTCTCTAGAGCTAACATCTGGTGGCAATTTCTGGAGCTCCTACTGCTGGGCGCTCTGTAGATTCCTCTCCACAGGTCCCATGTGATTCACACGGACGTGGCCCGTCTCCGTCTGCTGATGCTTTATAAGGCTGTTTCAGTGTTTGTGCATTTTGGGGGATGCACATACTTTTGCTGACCATGGTCCCAACTGAATAATAGCTAATAACAGTACCCAAAGGTCATGGCGATTTTCCTGGGAAGCAGATATAAAATGCTCTGGCTCCTTGCCATGCAAAGCTAATCTGACTTCTCTCATGTAGATAAACTCGTTTCAACTCAGAAGCTCTTTTTGTGCACTAACATTTCCTGATAGTGGATTAAATTTAAGAAGATGAAAGCAACACTCATTCATTTTTCATGTTGATATCATTTTGGATGAAAGCCTTCCTTGGAAGAAAACTCAGTGATACGTGTCCCCTCACAGATTTCAGTCAAGGCCATGACAGCGCACGGTCCCCAGAGCCTTGGGGTCCTATATTGTGCCTCTAATGAGAGATCAGAGACCACGGGCAGGACTGGCACCCCCAGTGCCAGTGCCCCCAGCTCCCTTACAGGACAAAGGGCACTCAGAGCAGCAAGCCCTGCAGAAGGTGTCCACTGCGGGCAGCCATGTGTCCTATTTCCACTGAACCCCACAGACCACGTTGTAGAGAGCACCTGGGTGCTCTCAGCCTCCTGGGCTGCAATTCTTCACCTGACATTCACCCTTGATCTGTGTTTTCCAAACTTCACAACAAAACTTCAAGAAAAACTATTAGCTGCAAATTAGATATTCTGGTGGAAGCCTAGAATTATTTTTCAGGACAGAGGGCTCAATTTCCCACTCTCAGGTGTATGATTAAAATCAATTAAATCACTCTTCCAATGTCAGCCGCAAGATTCTCCTGACAAATGAAATTATGCGGGGAAAGTGTTCTCTTCACTCTTCAGCCCTTCTCAGCCGCGCTCTCACCGCAGAGGAGATCAAAATGCTCAGCTCGGGGATTTCCGAGATATTTTCCATAAGAACAGCAGCAATCCCTGGACCCCTATGTAAGTAGACACGGAGGTCTCTGGTGACCAGATTTGATGGCCTCTGTACGTGGAGATAGATTCGCAACTAACGAACAGGAAACGCGACTACGGGAAACCTCACCATTTGGGGGCTGAGCCAGGCTTCTTTACATAAATTAATGTTTTCTTGGCAGGAATATGAACGGGCCCTTCAAATTCAGGATGTAACCTTTGCATGTCTCTTTTCATGCACAAGACAATCCTCAGTGCATTTTTCCTACTGAAAAAGCTCTGTCTCATCCGCCCCAGGAGGCCATTAGTCGATTTTAAACCCACACAGAAGCACACCAGTACCATCCCACCCTTCCAGAGGGTCTGGAGGTTTAGCACAATGCAGCCAGAGCTCACCTTGAAAACGACGCCAGAGAGCTCTCTTCAAGGGAAAATATAAAGCAAAATATTCCCGTGGAAATCAGCAGAGGTGGGACAAAGATTTCTCACTGACAGAGGTGCTCAGATGTGGTTCCACACTACCTTCAGCAAATTATTTACCTCTTAATCTGTTAAAACATATGGGCTTAGGTGTGGCTTTTGCCCAAGAGACATTTGTCGATATTATATGCTCATTTGGTTTGACTTTTTTTTCCCCATAGAGGATTGAACAAATGTTTGCTGCATTCCGGAAGTTTCCCTGCCTCCCTCCTTCCTCACTCCCTGCTCCAGCTCATGGGTGAAAAACCATGCTCCACGATGTCTTTTGTTCCTTCTCTCTGTGTTTCTAGTCTAGGACATCGTACTGGAGCAGGCTCCCACTGAGGGGCGGGCCAAGTCCCTGAGCGCCTGTCTGGGCAGGTCCCACCATCCATGCTCCTTTGCTGGCTCTGTGTCCTCCTCACCTGCTCCTGGTTCCATGAGCACCCTCTCTCCTCCAGTCTGAATTCAGTGCAGCGATGTTCCAGCAACACTCATCCCACTTGTTACTGTTCATTTCACTCCATTGGTATTTCCAGGTCTTCGTGCAGGGAAGCCCATGGCCCTTGTCACGACTCTGCTCCTTGCCCAGTCTCACCTCCTACCTGCTCCCCACACACAGCGAGTTGGCCACACTTCACTCAAACAGTCCCCAGATGTCCTCTGCTATTCTCAACTTGATCCTCTGCAATTGTCGTTCTGTCTGGAATGCCCAATATCTGGTCCATCTTGAGGACTCTTGGCTTTTGTTCACTGAAAGATTCATATGTCGAGTTGCAGTTAAGACAGCAGGCTCTGGGGTAAGCCCAGCTATGACTGCCAGTTATAAACTAGCTTTGGCGATGACGGTGTGCCTACCCACCGGTTGATGTGAGGATTAAACGATACCCTCTGTGAGAACGAATCAGCACAGGGTCCACCCGGATAACTTCTCAATGAGTTCTGCTGAAGTCTTGACATACCACAGCTTTGGTGAACCTTCCACTACGCCCCCAGGCAGCTGGCACTTCCTCCTCTGCAAGATGTTGTCACAGAGCTCCACTGCCTGTCTCTCTGGTCTGGAGGCTTCTGGAAGGAAGGTGCCTTTGCTATACGCATATTTTTTATTCTTATAGTATTGAGCGGTGCCTGGCACCTGGTAAATGTTAATAAGAGCTTCCTATTGAGGGAAATGAACGAATGAATCTTAAACTTTCTGAAATTTCCAAGCATTATGAAATAAGAATTGTCAAATATCCTGCAAACATCCCCGCTTTAGAATGGAACATTTTAAGAATGTTCCAGCAGAAGCCCCAGCTGATGGTATTCACAAGCAGGATTGGAGTCCTCGCCATCCATTGCAGCTGTTGAGTGTGGGGAGACCCCCAGAAGACAAGGTCACTGGCCGGAGGCTAGACAGAGTCCGAGACAATCAGAGCCTTCTTTGTTGGGCAAACCAAAGCCATGGTGGCAGGGATAACCAACTTCCTCTACGCCACGGCCAGTCCATGAACAAAGTCTTCAGACTCATCCTCCAAAGACATTCTGAATCCACCCATTTTAGCTGCCACACTCCAAGCCCAGCCCCCATATGTCTTGACTGAATTACATCAAGAGCCCCTACTAGCTTCCTGCCTCCGTTCTTGCCCACGCTGGCCCCTGCAGTGAACTGCTCCCTCCCAGAAGCCTCCCTCCCTCCCCTGCTAGATCCCTTAATAGTGGTGCATAACTCGAATGAAGCCAAACGCCCTGCCCTGGCTCACCAGGGTGTTTCATCAACAGTGAATTTGAGCCTCTTCTCACCGCCTCATTTATACATTTCTATTTCTTCTGTACGTTTCCTTTGTATACGGGAGGATCATTTTTCAACTTGTAAAGTTTTGGATTTTAAACTTAATTTTAAAGATAATATTAACAGTGTTAATAATATTAATTATGTTAGCCTTTTTTGGTCACCTGCCTTTGGCCTTTCCACGGTATCAAAGAGTTTTTAGTTTTTAATTTTTATGTAGTTACACTTCTTATTTCACTATCTGGTTTCTGCCATTGGCTAAATATTTAGAAAGTCCTCAGATGCCTTCAGATTATGAAAATATTTCCTGTATAATGCTTTTCTAGTTTTGCTATTGATGATATATGTATATACATACATGTATATATTAACCTTAGTAAACTAGTTTTCATAATAGCATTTATTAAATAAACTTTAATCTTTTACTTGTTGATTTAAGATTCTTTTGTTTTTCTTAAATTCTATACTTCTCTCTATCTGTAGAGTTTTTATTGTAATCCATTGATGAATCTATTGTTCTTATCTCTATACCACACTGTTAATTATTGCGTGTTACTAATAGGTTTTAATATTTCCACTGATGTTTCTCCCCTTCATATCTGTTCCATATGATTCTTTTCTGTCTAGTCTACAAGGCGAGTTTAGGAATAATTTTTGTAGGTCCCCACCCCTAAAAAGTAAGCTTCCTAGAAAAGAATATTATTCAATAATAAAAAGGAATGAAATATGGATACAAACTACAACATGGATAAACTTCAGAATAATTATTCTGAGTGAAAGAAGGCAGACCAAAAAAAAGAGTGCATGCTGTCTTATTCCATTTCTATAAAATCCAGGAAATGGAAACTAACCAAAAAGCAGACGGGTGTTTGCCTGGGGATGGGGAGTCAGGGAGGAGAGAGACAGATTACAAAGGGACACCAGGAAACGTTGGGGAATAATGGATATGTGCATTATCCTGATATGCTGGACACACATGTGGAAAGTTACCAACTTGTGCACCTTAAATATGTGCAGTTTATTGCATGTCAATTGTACCTCATCAAAACTCTTAAAAGAGAGAGTAGACCTAGAAAAAAATCGAATGGAAGAATTGAGTCCTTACAATGGTGAGTCTTCCCGTGTGGGATTGTCATCAGAACCCTGCCTGCTCACACCTTCACTAACGTTAGCAGGTGTGTAGTTTCCACACATGGGCCCTGCACCTGATGTACTAACTTTATTCCGTGATACCATATTAATTTTTTTGCAGTTGTAAACAGGTTTTTCTCTTTATCTTTTCTACTGATTATTGCAGATGCATGAGATAGTGCGTTTTAATTTTTTTTTAATTTTCACAAAATACTCATTCTTCTTGTTAAGAAATAAGCGTAAAGAAGAAAATCTTACCACTTGATTTTATAACCCAAAGCCATTGCTTTCAAACACTTATTTTACCATTGGTCACTTTATTGAACACTCCTATTAGTTCCAATTATTTTTTCAGTAGATTCTCTTTCCTTTTTGTGGGAGAGTGAACTCTTAGCAAACAACCATGGTATGTGCACGTAATGGTCATTTCGTCCCTTCCAGGGGATTATGCCTCTTAGAGCAACTCTTATATCTTGGTTTATGGCAATGACTAGAATTTTCAGAAAGTGTTAAATTTATTTAAGTGGAGAATATAGGCATCCTTAATCTGTTCCTAATTTTAACAGAAATGCCTCAAATTGTTCACACTACTTTACCAATTATATAATCTAAGATGGTCTTAAATGTAGAGGAATTGTGCTTTCAATCTTACTATCCTGAGATGATATTGGGATTAGATGCTGACTTTTTTTCTGACCTATGTTAGATATCTAGCTAAAAAGATTATGAATTTTTTGTTCCCTTTTGACCTGTTGATATGATAAATTATGGTAATAAATTCTGTAACAGTAGTAAACCATTCTTTGCTGAAATATTATTCTATTGGTATTATTCTATTGGTATAGTATTAGAAAGTATTAGTGCATTACTGCTCTATTAGTATACTTAATTTGACATAGTGTTTTTTTAAGGACTTTGTACCTAGAGTCAAAAGCAAATGTGTCAATAGTTTTGTGAGTGTGTGTGTGTGTGTGTGATCTTTTTGGACTTGGATATTAGAGTTTGTTCCACCTTATAAAATGAATCCAGAAGTTCCTCATTTCTCCTAAGGTCTGCAATAGTTTATATGACAAGGATAGGGGTGACATCCATGTCCTTAGAATGTGGTACAGAACAGAGCCAGGCCAGTCAGGCCCAGTGGCTGGCTGGGCTGGAGCAGGGTGGGCAGCAGTGGAGGGTGGGGGCATTCTTGAGGCCTTCAATCTTGATGGTGGGGATCCCCGGGGATCCCAGGGGAGGTGCCAGGCTTCTGGCAGTCAGGAGGCGCTGGGCCAGCAGCGGTGTCAAGCTGGGACTTTTACCAACTGACAAGAAGTAGTTTAACAACAATTCATAGGCCGAACTGGAGCCTGGAGAACGGGACTTATCTATTCTTTGACCCTAATTGTGACATCACTATGATGTCACCACAGGCACTGGGCCAAGGAGCTCACGTGGATTTTCTCATTTTAACCTGTGGTAGCTCTACAAAACAGGTCGAAGCATGTGAGGAACCACCAGTAACATATAGCTTCCCAGGACCCTGGTGGCAGAATGATCGAGATTGAGATAACTTTTAAAAGCTTTCTTCCATCATTATTCAGTTTTGGATTATTCAGTTTTGTGACATGTATTTGATTGAGATGATCAAATCCTTTAGCATGGATCTGTGCGTGACAATCTTTTACAATTTGTTAAAATTGCCACAGTGCCCATTTGTTTATATTTTCTCCCTTTTCTTTTTTTTAATATACTGTGGAGGCTTTTGTGTCTTTTATAAGAGTTCTTTTTTTTAAATGTTTATCGCATCAGCCTAGTTCTACCTTTTTGCTTTCTGAATTATTGATATCTGCTCTTTTTATTGGTCTTTGTAATTTTAATTATGGAGTACTTTAAACATATAACGTAGTGCTGAGAATAGTGTATCAGATGCCCATTAAAGTGTCACACAGATATTAGGAAATGCAAACTTTTGCCATATTTACTTCCAATCTTAATTTTTCATAAAATAAACCTTTCTAGATAGCGTTAAAGTCATCATTACCATCACTACTGCCCTCTCTCGCTTTAAGGGCAATTACACTCATGCAATTGCTGGGTGTCTCTCCATCTTGGTCAAATTTATATATATAGACATATACACACACAGACACAGACACATACATATGTACATCCATGAACAGTAAATACGTTTTTTTGAAGTCTGCATAAATAGCGAAATATACTGGGGATTATTTTACATCTTGGTTTTCCACTTAGTATGATTTCAAGATTTATACATGTAACTTTAATTCATTTTAACTCATATATTATTCTAGTATATAACTACATAACTAATTTATTCATTTCTCTATTGAGGGTTTTGAAGTTGGTTCCAATTTTAAGTTCTTGGGGACAATGATGCTATTAATAGTCTTAGAAAAATGTCCTTCTACACAGGTGAGGCACTCTCTAGGATACATACCTAGGAGCAGAATTGCTGGATCCTAGAGAAGGTCCATCTTCAGCATACATGGATGTTGCCAAACTGCTCTACAGTAGGATTTACAGCACTTCTCATTGTGCCAATTCTTATACAGAGAGGGGCCCTACAATGTATTGTCCAAGCCAGGTACTCTGGACAGTGAGAGTTGCCTCTGTGGATAATTATGCCAGACAAGAAGGGTATCCCAAGTGGTCCAAGCTGAGCCAGGACACATGGCCAGCCACTGACCATAAGGTTCCCATGTCTCCACATCTGCACAAACACTATCACCAGATGTTTTAACTTGGCCATCTCATGAGGGGAGAACACTATCTCCTTGCTCCATAGATTTGCATTTTCGTGATTCCGGTGACACTGATCACTTGTCTCTCATTCCACAGTTACTCTGTCCACTGGCTAAATGCCAGCCCCGTCCTTGGCGCTGGCAGTGGAGGGTGAGCAGCGGAGACAAGGGTTCTGTCCTCCCGGAGCTCACATTCTCCTGGGGGACAGGTTTTACCCTTTGTTCTGTATCTGTTGTTATCTGATGCCAGGCAGCGTTAGGCATTATAAACAGAAATGATGCTGGGTTAGAGACAGAGGTGATGGGGTGAGGAGGCATCCTTGGAAAGTTTAGGGTCTTTGGGAGGACTCTCTGGGAAAGACAGAGTGAAGTGACAGCCTTGGGAAGAGTGTTTTGGGTTTTAGGGTCCAGAAAAGCGTTTTGTGACTGAGGGAAGGAGTAGGAAGGTGTTTTGGAGAGGAAGGCAGAGGCTGGGTCCTGTAGATTCTTAGTCATGGCAAGAAACGCTTTTTCCCCCTCAAGCTATGGTGCATATAGATTTTTATAATGCTCTGGGGATGGATAGAAAGAGGGATGCTGAGCAATAATTTGCTGAGTCCTGAGGGAAAAGTCTGTGGACCGGCTTCCATGGAGCTGTGGAAGTGCAGTTGTGAGAACTAATCCAATTCAGGTTGTATTTTAGAGGTTAAACTAACAGGATTTGCTGAAGGAGTCAATGTGGAATGTGAGGCAAACAGAGGAATCAAGGAGAACTATTAGATTTTTCACTTGGGCAACTGGGCAAAGAGCCTCTTCTGTGAATTGTCTCTTCGTATCCTCTGCTTGCTTTTCTCTTGGGATTTAAGCCATTTCCTTGTGAGTTTTGCAAGTTTCTCTATTGGTGTTTGACCTTCATCATTTACCAGTTGTGACTTTGTAGATATTTTCTAGTCTGTGAGAGAACTTTTCACCTGATAGGTAGACAAATTTATGGGTTGAGATTTTTGTGTTTTGTTGAACGCTTTTAGTTGAAAATAGAAGGGCATCTTCATGGCGTTGGGTTTGTTCCTCACATATAGGTCCTGAATCCACAGGATACAACATAGGGATGGAATTTTATTCTTTTCTATGAGAATAACCATTAGTTCTAGTACCATTTATTAAAAAATACAGCATTTCCCCCAATCTCAATGCCATCACTGTCATATATTATATATTAAATAGTAGTCAAATATATGGTTACTGTTACAGATCTTCTCTCTTGTTCCATTATTCTATTTTTCTACTTCAGTACAAATAACAAACCCTGGTATGTGGTAGATTTCCCAACCTAATACTTTTTCAAAATTGTCTTGGCCCTTGGCCCTTGACAGACTAGTCAAAAATTCTTATAGAGCAAGTTTCCAGGGAAAACCACTCTTGGGATTTTTATTGAAATTGAATTTTTTGATTAATTCAGTTTTTTGATTAAATGAGAAATTATCATCTTCCTAGTACTGAATCTTTACTTCTACGAACTTACAATGTGTCCATTTATTTAGGTCTAAATTCTTCAATACAATTTTAAATTTCTCCATCAATGTCTTGGATGGAGAAAGACATCTTAGATTTAAGTTTAGGAAATTTATAGATTTTGTGGTTATTGTGAAAGCAATCTTATAGTATCTTATTCATAATTACTTGTTGCAGGAGTATGGGAATGTTAATTTATGGAATAAAAGTTTGAATCTTTTAAACTTCTGGAAGCTATTAGTTCTAATAATGACTGCAGATTTTCTTTAATTTCTGTGTTGATAATTGTATCCACTGTGATTAGGGAGGAATTTCTTTTTTCCTTTTGAATTCTCATGACTTCTGCTCCTCCTTCCTCCTCTTGCACTGGCTAAGGTCTTTTTTTGTTATAAAGCGTAATAGCAGTGATAGAGGCACCCCACATATTGCTCCCAATTTCCAAATCTAAAAGGATCTGCTTCCAACGTGTTTTACTCTTAAGTGTAATGTTTGCCGTAAAATTTTTTGTTGTTAGGTTAAGAAATTTATCTTCTTTTCATAGTTTGCTAAGGGTTTTGATAAAAAGTGTGTTAGATTTTATGAGATTTTTTTCTGAATGTAGAGAGTTGGTCATAGAGTTTTTCTCCTCTAATCTGTTAATTTACCAAACTACCTGAATAGATTTTTCTAGTATTAAACCATTTTGTGGGATTCAAACCTTACCAGATCGTAATGAGCTTTTGAGAAAAACTTCTACATAATCTTTTCCTTTCTTTTGCTAATTTTTTGGGAAAAATTTTGAATCTGTGTTTATAGGCTAGCAAGGTCTAAACTTTTTCCTTCAATGTGTAATTCTTGTCCTACTTTGTTATCAGTTTAATGCCAGCGTCATGAAATGAGTTGTGAAGTTTCCCCTCCTATTTGTTATTGAGACGGTTTGAATGAAATTCAACATTCATGTGACCTGAGACAGTGCAGAAGATTTTCCTTGAAGTTTTTCGTAAAATTCAAACTCACTTCCAAAACCACTTGGGCCTGATGATGCATTTGGGGGTTAGATTTTTAACATCTCATTTAATTTACTTAATGATTAAAATCCATTGAGTTTTTATTTATCCTTATGTCAATTTAAAATTTTTAAATGTTCCTACAAAAGTATCCATTTTGTCTAAGCTTCCTGACGTATTGACATAAAGATTCTATGGTAATCACTTTGGTTTCTGACTGTGATACATAACATAAATACAGAAAGTGCATACAACATAAAGGTGGAGTCAATGAAAAAGTCATGTAACTATCACCAGTTCTTAAGAAAGAATATTTCCAGCTCTCCAGAGCTCCCAACTATTCCTTCTTAACCACAATCTCTTCCCTCTAGAGGTAACCACCATTCTGATTTTTGTGAAAACCATTTCCTTGCCTTTTTTATGGTTTTATAACTTCCAACTATATCCGTAAAGTATATATAGTAGAGATTTTTGGTTTTGAACTTGAATAAATGGAATTGTGCTTTATGTATTCTATTGTGTCTCAGTCTTTTACTCAACGTTGTTTGAAAACTTCATCTCAGATATTGTGTATAGCTGTCATTTGGAGATTTTCATTGAGGTATAGTATTCTGTTGTATGCATCTATCACAATTTATTTATTCGTTTCATTATTGATGAACATTGGGATGATATCCAGTGTTACTAACAATGTTGCTATAAACAGTCTTGCAAAGACCTCCGGATCTACAACACATTGTTGCATGTCAGGAAATGTGTATCTTCAACTAGGTTGGATGGTGCCAAAAATGTTTTCCAAAGTGTACCATTTACACTCCCACCAACAGTGCACAACGCTTTTCATTGCTTCACATTACTTGGTATCGCAGAATTCTTAACTTCTGTCAGTTTGATGTTTGTGAAAGGTATCTAAGTATGATTTTAATTTCAATTTCCACAATTGCTAATGAAATTTATCACTTTACATATTTTATTGGCCACTTAGATTTCCTCTTTTGTTAAATATCTATCCAAATCTTTTGCCCGAATTTGTTTCGGGTTGTCTATTTCTTCCCTATTGATTAGTAGGAGTTCTTTATTTATTACAGGTACTAGAACTTCTTGCTTATATGTGTTACAAACATCATTTCCATTCTGTGTGTTGTCTTCTTGTTTTTTTCATAATACCTTTATTTTTGATTGAGTTTTTTTTAGAGCAGTTTTAAGTTCACAGCAAAACTGAGGAGAAGGTACAGAGATTTCCCATATATCCCCTGCCCCTATACATGCATAGCTTTCCCTGTAGTGAACATCCCCCACCAGAGGGGTATGTTTGTTACAATTGGTGAACCTACACTGACACATCATAATCACCCAATGTCCGTGGTTTACATTAAGGGTCATTCTTGGCCTTGTACATTCTACGGGTTTGGATAAATGTATAACGACTTATATCCATGATCATGGTATCATACAGAGCATTTTTTACTGCCCTAAAAGTCCTCTGTGGTCTACCTATTCATCCTTCCTCACCCTCCTTTGTGGTACCTTTTGATGAGCAGAAGTTCTTTTAATGTTGAAGATTGTATCAAGTGTGTTTGTGTTCAGTGCTTCTTGTGTTTAGTTTAAGAATTCGTCCCCATCTGGAGATTCTTAAGATTTTCTCTTATATTATCATCTAAAAGCTTTATAATTTGCCTTTTGCAATTCACACCTGGAAATTATTTTTGTGTAGGGTATAAAGTAGGAGTACCACTTCATTTCTGAAATATGGATACCCATTTGCTCAGCACCATTCATAGAAAAGATGTTTATTCCCCAGTACTCTGCTGGGTCACTCTGCCATGTAACAACATGGGCATTGTCTGGTTCTGCACTCTCTCTTTTATTCTTTTTGCCGCATTGTCTATTTCTGTGCCAGTGAGACAATGTCTTGTTTAATAGCCTTGTAGTAAATATTGATATAAAAGAGAGCAAAAATAATTTTCTTACTATAGTGAAGGACATTGATTTGCATATGTTGTGTACACAACATTTCTTTCCTGTTAAAAAAACACCTGACATATTAGCCTTTTCAAAAATTACTGGATTTGATGGGCAACATTTTGTTTAGGATTTTTGCAAACTTCCTTCGTGGTGGATAGAGCTCTGTAGTTTTCTTTCTTTGTAATGTCATTTTCCTGTCTTGGTATCAAGGTTATGCAAGCTTCATAAAATAAATTGAGAACTTGAAAGAATTTGTGTAACATTAATATTATTTATTCCTTAAAGTCTGATAGAATTCACCAGTGAAGCCATCTGGACCTGGTCTTTTCTTTGCAGAGGTTTTTACTTAGGAATTAAATGTCTTTAATATATATGTAATCATTCTTATTTTCTGTTGCTTCAAGTGTCACTTTTGATAATTTGTGTTTTTTGAGAAATTTGTCCATTTTAACTAGTCAAATTTATTGCTATGAAGTTATTCATATCCTTCCTTGTTATTCTTTTCACATCTGTAGAAACTGTAATAATGTCTTTTTTTTCATTTCTATTACATATAGTTCTTTTTTTAAAATCAATCTGGGTAGAGAGTTGTCAATTTTATTGATCTTTCGAAAGAGTCAGATTTTGGCTTCGTTGACTTTTTCTATTGTATTTGTTTTCTATTTTATTGATTTCTACTCATCATTAGAATTTCCTTTCTCTTACTTGCTCTTCATCTGGCTTCTTAGATTGGAAGCTGGGATATTTGATTTTAGATCTAATATAAAATTAAAAATACAAATTTCCCTCTAAAGAATGCTTTATTTACATATTCTGGTTTTATTTTTATCCACTTAAGAATATTTTCTAGTTTTCCTTGTGATTTTTTCCCATTAACCTTTGAGTTATTTAGAAGCATGTTGTTTAATTTCCAAATATTTGGGGGTTTTCCAAATGACTTTGTTAGTGATTTTTAGTTAAATTCCATCGTGGTCAAAGAATGTATTTTGTATAATTTGAAACTTTAAAAATATGTTGAGTTTTGTTTTAAGACTAGTTTATGATATCCTTTGGTGAATACTTCTTATACTAGAAAGAAATGTGCATTTTGCTTTTTGATGGTGAAATGTTCTTAAAATGTTAATTAGGTCAAGTCAGTCACTGTGTTGTTCAATCTTTTACATTTTTTACAGCTTTCTTGTTTAATTAATTCTATCAATTACTGAGAGATGACAACTGAAATTTCCAGCTATAATTGTGGCTCTGTCCATTTCTCATTTTTTTCTGTCAAGTTTTGCTTTACATATTTTGAAGCTCAGTTATTAGATGCATACACATTCAGGACTATATGTCTTCCTAATGAATTAACACTTTGTCATTATGAATTTTCTGATTTTATTGCTGGTAACATTCTTTGTTCTGCAGACAGCTTTGTCTGATATTAGTATAGTCAGTCCCCCTGTGCTGACTATCTGAAAACAATTGTTTCACTTATTTTGTCCATTGTTCTAGTTGTTTACGGCATGAGGGATTTTTGCATCTATGTTCATGAGAGATAGTGGTCTGTCATTTTCTTTTCTCATAATGTGCTTGTCTATTTTGTTTTTAGGGTAATGCTGATCTCATAGAATGAGTTAGGAAGTGTTCCCCCTGCTTTTATCTTCTGAAAGAGATTGTAAAGAATTAATATAATTTCTTCCTTAAATGTTTGGTAGAATTCAGTGAGCCCATCTGGGCCTGGTGTTTTCTGTTTTGAAAGGTCATTACTTGTTGACTCAATTTCTTTAAGAGATATAGGCCAGTTCACATGGGCTATTTCTTCTTGTGTACTGGCAGATTGTGTCTTTAAGGAATTGGAGCATTTCATCTAGGTTATCAAAGTTGTGGGCATAGAGTTTTTCATAGTATTCCTTTGTGATCATTTTAATGTCCATGGGATCTGTAATGATGTACTCTCTTTCATTTCTGTAATTAATAATTTGTGTCATCTTTCTTTTTTTTCTTAGCCTGGCCAGAGGCTTATAAATTTTATGGATCTTTTCAAAGAAATAGTTTTTGGTTTCATCGATTTTCTCTAATTTCCTATTTTCAATTTCATTGATTTCTGTTCTAATTTTATTATTTATTTTCTTCTGCTTACTTTGGATTTAATTTGATCTTCTTTTTCTAGTTTCTTAAGTTAGAAACTTAGGTTATTGATTATAGATTTTTCTTCTTTTCTAATATATGCATTCAGTACTATAAATTTCTCTCTAAACACTGCTTTCACTACATCTCACAAATATTTATACGTTGTGCTTTAGTTTTCATTTAGTTTGAAATATTTTTAAATTTCTACAGTTTTCTTTTTGACTCGTGTTATTTAGAAATGTGTTGTTTAATCTCCATGCATTTTTGGGTTTTCCAGTTTTGTATTATTGATTTCTAGTTTAATTTCTTTGTGGTAATTGTATGATTTTTGTTTTTTAAAAAACTGTTTAGATGTGTTTTATGGCCTAGAATGTGGTCTATCTTGATGAATGTTTCATATGAGCTTGAGAAGAAGGTGTATTCTGCTGTTTTGGATAAAGTAGTCCATAGACATCAATTATATCCAATTGATTGATGGTTTTGTTGAGTTCAAATATGTCCTTTCTCATTTTCTGTCTGATGAATTTGTCCATTTCTGAAAGAGGGAGGTTGAAGCCTCCAACTATAATAATGGATTCATCTATTTCTCCTGGAAATTCTGTTAGATTTGCCTCACATAGTTTGACGATCTGTTGTTTCAAAAAATTTCTTTATTGATGCATGAATTATTTAGATGTATAGTTTTCAGTATTTGGATAGGAGGTTTACTTTTGGTTATTTATTTCAAATTTAATATACAACCATAAAAAATGACCAGAATGATATCAATTATTTTTTGAGACTGAACTTATTGCTTACTGAAAGATCAATTTTGGTAAATGTTCCATGTGTTCTTAAAATTATGTATAGTCTCTTATGGCTGCATCCAGGCATCTAAATGAGTTTATTAGACAAATATCAGTCATTGTGATGGCGAAGTCTCCTATAGTCTTATTATTTTTTACCTACTTGATCTATTAATTTTTTTTTAAAGATTTTATTTTTTTTTTCCTTTTTCTCCCCAAAGCCCCCCGCCGTTACATAGTTGTATATTCTTCTACATAGTTGTATATTCTTCGTTGTGGGTCCACCCAGCCGTGGCATGTGGGACGCTGCCTCAGCGTGGCCCGACGAGCAGTGCCATGTCCGCGCCCAGGACTCGAACCAACGAAACACTGGACCACCTGCAGCAGAGCACGCGAACTTAACCACTCGGCCACGGGGCCAGCCCCTTGATCTATTAATTTTTGAGAGAAATCTGATATGCTTGGATTTGTCAGGTTTTCCTTATAATTTTGTTCAAGTTCATCTTATGTATATCTACAGATAGTCCAGTAGGACCATTTATGTTCAATATTGTTAACTTTTTCTTACACAACTACTTGTTGAGGTCCCACCATCTGACAGATTTCTCTGGATACTAGGGTCAAGGCTACAATATAAGCCACAGAAGCGCCTGCCCATGTGGAGTTTACATTATTGTTATTTTATTCTGCAGATTTTTTTTCTTACTATCATTATTTTCAATGTTCTTTATAATTAGTAAAGGTTTTTACATTAAAGACTATTCTCTTTGATATCATTGCATTAGCTTTCTTTTAGTTAGTATTTTCCTAGTATATCATTTCCCACCCTTTTATTTTTAATCTTACCATGTCATTACGCTTTAGATGAGTCCCTTAAAAGTAAGAATTAGCTGGATTTCTGTAATCTATTTCTACAAATTTCTGTCTTTTAACAGTGACCTTTACCCATTTAAATATGCTAGAGAGGAACGTCAGTTCCCATTCATCTGGTTTCATGAAGAAAAGACCTATTTATTGGGCCCCCTCCAAGATTCCAACAACATTTATTATGATAAATTACATATTTTGATAATGTTCACCATATTTTATATTATAAACATATTTTCATCATGTCTCTGTATGGCTTTCTCTCTTTTATTATCTTGTGCTGGATTTATAATTTTCCTTACTCTCCTTTTCCCTTTTTACTGACTGCCAGAATCTCTAAAAACTTTTTATTTGCTGTTATTTTCATGGTCAACTTTAATTATTTAATATACATAATTAATGCATAGCATCTACAATTTAGCCATGTCTCCAAGTTTTCCTCAGAAATACACAACCTTTAATTCATATCACTCCCAATAACTTCCATATTGCTGATCAATCCCATTTCAGTACAGTCTTGTTTGTGAGTCCTATTAATCACTGCTTTTTGTTGCTGTTTTATAAGAAGTGCTTACTTAAGTTTACGACTATTTAACTTGATAACTCATCCTTGCGTTGACTCTCTCCTTTCCTATTTCCTGCTCCCTGTTCCATACTCCTCTTTCCTAGAATCAAATTACCCAAAGAACTTTTTAAACATAAGCTTTTATCTCAGGCTCTGCTTTGAGGGAAACCCAGGTGAAGACACAATGATGGGGTAGAGGAATTGGAGGTTTGAGAAAAGAGTTAAATTTTTAAATCACTAATGTGGACAAAATGCTAACTTTAGAAACACAAAAGGTCTTCTCATACAGTTAATGTTACTGTTGGTGACCTTGTCTTTATGGTGACACAAATTTCATTTTGTGCCATTTCTTCTCCACTATCCAGGTGTAGATTTTGAGAAGGTGGAAGCTGGTTTGATTGAGGTTTGGAGATTTGCCAAGAAAGTGTGATGGGGCAATATTGCATGGTATTCGGGGGCCCTGGAAAGAGAGTGATTTTAAAGGTAAGGCCATGAAATCCAAGCCAGTGAAAGAAGGAATTAAAGACAAGAAGGAGGGGCAGTGAAGAATGAGGGGAAAGGAGAGAGATCCAGGGTCTAATGGTCTTGATGAGGGGGAAAATAAATGCAACTGACATATAATAGACCTCAAGACTCCAGGGGTCAGAGTTGAAGGATATAATCCAAAGCCACATGACACTGTGAACTGTAGGCACAGGCACAAACAGATGAAGACTGAAGACACGTGCAGTGCCTTGCTTGATCTCAAAAAGAAAAACACAACACAAAACCAAGCAAGGCTGGCGGGCTGGCAGGGAACTGTTCACTAACCTCTCACCACCTCTTCCGAATGCAGAATCTACTGATTTGCAAATGCCTCTTTTTGTTGTTGTTGTTACTGACATCTCAAGGCCTTATTCAATAATTTAGCATTCAAACCTATTTTTACAGAAAGAAATTGTTAGCTGAGAAATCAAATTCCTAGGCAGGGAATTCCAGACCTTTTTTTAGTTCATACATTGTCTTTTATTATTGTTTTGAGGAGCAGTAATGAAATTTTACTTCTTTGCACTTGACTTACAGAAATCAAAATTGTCAAGAGGGGAAAAAAAGGTAAAGAATCCACCAGAGGGAGCTTAGAATTGGCAGGTCTCCTTAGAATTCTTTCTTTCTTTCTTACTTTCTTTCCTTCTTTCTCAGAAATCAACACCTCAAAGTATGTTTTGGTTTCCATTTGTTTTTACAGTAGTAAATATTTTATTACTTAAAAAGGAAAGCAGTGTTTGTTCTTAATTGTTTTTGATTAAATATGCTAATTACATTTTGGAATACTAATGACACACAGTACTAAATGTTTTAATAATGCAGTGAAATAAGCTGGCAAATATAACAACAAATTAACCTGAAATGGCTACATAGCTTTCCTCATTTTAAATTGTAATAATACAAAACAGAGAAAAACAATCAAAAGTGTGTCGTCTAATGAGGAGGGGAAAAAAACTTTTTTAAACAATTTTGGCATTTTAATGTAAAAGAATTCATTAAGAAACTCATCTTTTCTAGAACAATGACCTAGGGAGCAGTCACTTGGTTGACTACCTCTAATCTATCAGAATTCATGCCCCACAAGTCAAAACGCAATAGGCCCTAGGTGGTGACCCGAGCTTCCTCCTCCTGGCCTGGTCACACCAGGTCCACATCAACCCAGAACACAGGACCGTGTATGTGAGGGGAGGCCCAGAACCTCATGCAGTCTCCGGCCCCACGTGGTTCACCTAAATCCATGAGGCCATCTCTCTTTATGTCAATCCAAGCTATGCCATTGTCAGCAAGAAAGAGGTGAGGGAAAAATATTTGTCCAGAAGCCCACCTGTATTGAGCAGAGATCATACAAGGTTTTTGATAAAAAACGAGGCTGTGGTTTAGTCTATTTCTTTACTGTCTCATGAAGCAGTCACTACATCCTCTGATCAGTTCCCCGTTTGGGGCTGTTACCAGGTCGGTGACAGCAGCTGCTCCAATGAGGGCAGAGGCTGCATGTGAAATAGCTTTGCCTTCATCGTGCTCCTTATACGTGTTCATGAGGAGGGACGTGAACACTCCCACCATGAAGGGGTCTTGCAAAAATATTAAACCTGATTCCCACCAACCTCTAGAGCCAAAGTAACTTTGCCTCTCAGGGAACATTTGATAGCTTTTTTGGAGATATTTTTGGTTGTCACAGCTGGAGGTGCTACTGACATCTAATGAGTAGAGGCCAGGGATGCTGCTAAAAATCCTGCAATGCACAGGACAGTCCCCTACAGCGAAGTGTCCCATCCCAAATGTCGATAATGCGACAGTTGTGAAAGCCTGCCTAGATCCAGCTACTGAATTCCACAGACGTCAAGGAAAGAGGAGCACCATGGGCGACAAGGATGCACTGGGCGAAATGGAGACGTGGAGCTCCACTGGACAGTCAACCTGGTTCCTTCAGCAGTAAATTGCTCAGGAAAAGGAGATAGAACGGAGGAAGAAAGGGAGAGAGAAAGGGCCAAAAGATTAACAGAGATTCGAGAAACACCAATTGCAATGCAATCTTATTTTGATCCTGATTTGAACAATAAACCATTAAAGATTTATGAGGCTGCCAAGGAACCTTGAACACTAATTGGATATTTAATGATGGTGTAAAAATATTGTAAAGGTTTTAGGGGAAAAATGCTATTGCGTGTGTATGTATGTATCCTTATTTTTTACCAACATAAAAACCTGAAAATTTTATGAGCTTGAGATTTGCTTTGAAATATTCTAGAATGGGGGTAGAAATATGCAGGGTATAGATGAAACAGAATGATTATTGCTTAAGTGGTTGGTATATGGAGGTTTACCTTATTGTTCCATTTTTGTAAAAGTTTGAAATTTTCTAGAGTAATTTCTTTTAAGGAAGATATTGTTGTTGTTAACCTCATGGACAGTCCGTCCATCAACCTCATGGAAGATCGCCCAGGTGGCTGCCACTGCCCGTAGAAGAATGGCTGCTTCGATGACAGCCCAACAGTGGATCTATATCTGCAGGTATGAGGCCCAAGAAGAGAGGGCCAGGTGCAGAGGTCCAGGGCTGGGAGCCAGGAGACTTGGCCAGAACCAGCCAAGGCAGCTAAGTTCTCTGAGCTTCCACTTACTCATTTGTGAAGTGGGACAGGACCAGTCAGCATCTCTCCCCTTGCAGTTCTGAGACTCCAGTGAAGTCACTGACACTGAGGTACATTGACTCCAAAGCCTCTTCACGAACGTACAAAGGGCTGGGCCTTCCTGAGGTGCTGTTGGTTTTCAGAAGAAAGAAGTGTGGAGCCCTCCTTGAACTCACAGCCTTGTGGACCAATGTTGCAGAGTGGTATGAACCTCGCAAAGAGTGTGGTCCGGGCACTGTCCTGTGCGCTGGGGAGGTGACGTGGAAGAGCTTTAGGAAGGCTGGGTGTGCTGTGTCTGAGTGTTTGGTGAACCACAGGAACGCGTTGATAGGCCCTGGAGGGTGCCTGGCAGCTCGGGCCCCTAGGGGCTCTCCCATGCTGAGAGATGGGACTACTGAGGGACTCCCATGGGGCTGCCAGGTAGCTTCCTCAGCATCAGGAGTGGATGTGTCTGGTAGGGATGAGGGTCAAGTCTGAACAAAGGCAAAAGCCTGGAAAGATCAATTCAGGATAGATTGTTAGAGACTTGGTTAAAGGATTTGGCCATTTGGCAATGCGGAACCACTGAAGATTTCTAGGTTCAGGAGAGACATGGCCAGACCTGTATTTAAGAAAGT
Organism: Equus caballus; assembly: GCF_041296265.1. Taxonomy (NCBI): domain Eukaryota; kingdom Metazoa; phylum Chordata; class Mammalia; order Perissodactyla; family Equidae; genus Equus; species Equus caballus. Next base: position 5,629,980 of record NC_091684.1, read on the forward strand.
CTTAAATGTTTTTTTTTTTTTTTTAAAGATTTTATTTTTTCCTTTTTCTCCCCAAAGCCCCCCGGTACATAGTTGTGTACAAGGTCTTGAACTACAGCAGGGGTGTGCAAACTTTTTCTGTAAAGAGCAAGATAATAAAAATTAAAGGTTTTACAGGACCCATATGGTCTCTGTCGCATATTGCTGTACGTTCAATCTCTTTTACAGTCCTCTGCATGTGTAAGAACTATTCTGAGCTCAAGGCCTGTTACCACCAGGCCGTTGGCTGGATGTGGTCTGAGACTTAGAGTGTGCCGACCCCAAACGAGAGAATGGATAGTGAGAAGGGTCACTGGAGGGGGCAGTTCAGGGGTGAAATCAAGACCTGTGACCCCCATGATGACACCCTCCCTTTCTCCCAAATGACCATTTCATGTGGCCCTCTTTTGCGCTCAGCCTTGCCTGCTGCCATGCCTGGATTCATCCTGGCCACTGCTTTGTGGGAGGTTTGATCCAGAAGAAAATCTTAGTCCTTGGAGGAGTAGATGCCCTTGTTCCTCTGCATGCAACCTTGGGCAATTCATTTAACACCCTGAACCTCAGCTTGCCCCCCTATAAAACAGGGACAACAGTCAAATGGCAGAGGTGCTGTGAGGATTACAGGAGGTAATGTCTATAAAGCATCGAGAACAGAGCTTGGGTCTTAGCAAGAACAATAGCGATAACAGTAATGACCAGTAAGTGATGTTTACAAGGGCTGTCCTTCGCAGTTTTCACGCACGCAATCCTCACAACAGCACTGTGTAGTAGACACTCATTTTATTGTTGAGAGAACTGAGGACACGTGGAGGAGCAATGGCTTGGCTGGCTGGGAGACCTCAGGGAGCTAGTCTGGCTGCTCTGTGCCTCAATTTCTCCAGTAGTCACATGAAGATGTGCTAAAAGTTCAGCCTCACTGAATGCAAGTTACGGATGTAGCACAGACCTGTCTCATTATAAAAGCTGCACACATGGAATCCTCAGGGTTTGGTGCACAGGGACTTAACTCCCCCACTTACATGAGCCAGATGGGGTGACCAACTTGTCCTCATTTGCCTGGGACTTTCCAGGTGCAGGTCCTGAAGACCCTGGATCCCTGGGTGTTTTAGGCAACTGGACATCAGTCAGCCTAAACCCAGATGACGTTGTGGGTAGGATAGGAGCATGCAGGCAATGCCACTGCTCTGTCCAGGCCACAGCTGGCTCACACCACTCAGCCCAGGGCCGGGCGTAGGATGAGTCTCCTCTCTGTGTCTGGGAAATGGGGCAATGCCCCAGCTGTGGGCACTTCGATGACCGATTCCTCCAGTGAAGTTTGGTCACGGAGGCCCCCAGGGCTCTGACCCTCTGTGGTCATGCCTCTTCCCCAGCTGCCCTCCTGAATATCCACTAATTCATGATTTCTGATCTCATTCCAGATGAACATTTATCTTATTCCTAATTTTGTATCCTTTTCTTTAGGAAGACCTCTCAAATTGTGTATGCCTTAAGCTTCAAAAGACCTGGTCTGCCCCTGGGTCCAGGGCAGAGGGCAAAATATTTGAACCTGCAAGTCAGTTCGGGGCCTGGCTTGACCTGCGCTTTTCAGGAGTCACGAACATACTCACAGGGCTCTCGTCAGTCCATGCAAGAGGAGGCGTCCAAATGTCTCAACTGTGCAATTAAAGACATTTTTTGACTGGACATTAAGGTTCCCTTTTTCTTGTTAAAGCTCCTCTGACTTTGTTCGAAGAGCTCTTGAAGAGAAAGAGCAAACAGTTTAGAAACCTGAGCTCATGTCAGCCCCGACAGAGCCAGTCGCAAATGTGGCCATCAGAGGGACCATGAGACTCAGCTGCGAGCCGGGCATGGGATGGGGGAAGACTGCCCGCGTGTGAGGCGGGGTGGTGTGCAAGGCCCCAGCCACCCCCTTGTGACTCCTGGCACCTGAGGTGTTTGCAAGGTGCCAAAAGAAAAGACACACTCAAGCTGTCGTAATAAAACTGCCCTTTCACTAGTGCGCCCTCTGGGATGTAGCTACAAGGCAAACACTCCCACGGTTGTGGTCATCCCCTGCAGGCCGGCACCCCTTCTGCCCAATGACCCTCCATCCCACATTCCCCGGGGGGCCCCAGAAATGACTTCTAAAAGGGAGCAGCAGTACGTCTCCTCAGCAGACACCATGAATGTGCCGGTGAGGCCCGGCTGCTCCAGGGCTGTGCCGGGGCAGTTGGGCGGAAGGAGGCATAAGGTGCAAGGGTGGAAGAAATGGGGGTTTCTATCCCAGCAAAATTGTTGGGAGGAGCTGAGGGGACCCAAGGACACATTTGACTCTGTGCCTAGTCCACAGCAGCCATGAATAAACATCAAAGCAGCAAATGCAGCTGCTCCCAGGGCCTCAGTTTCCCAGCAGGTCAGGGTCTCCGTGAAGCAGAGCCTGAGATGGAGTTAGGAGTGCCCAAACTTCACTGGGAAGGGACACCTATGACAGGGAATGGGGGCTGCAGGACTGGGCAAGAGGAGCGATCAGATCATGACTCAGAACTCACCAGTTCAAACAGCCCGGCCTTGTACCGTCACCTTGCTTGGCATCTGGCTGGGCTGCTTCTAGAGGAGCATTGCCTTGACCTTGAAGATGAGGCTGACAGCGAAGGAAGAGCCGGAGCCTGTAGGCCAAGCACACATCTCACAGCTGGCCAAGGGTCCTTCCCGGAAGGGTGAGGGGGCGAGGTCGCATCTGTGTCTGCCACAGGCATCTGGTTCGCAGAATAGTAGTAAAAACTACCTGGTAAGTGGGTTATAGGATTAGGCAAATAATAGCTATTATACACCTGGACTGGAAGAGGCCCTCAGGACAAACAGACATTGTGTGCTGAGTCACAAACAGTAGGCTTTTCTGAAGAAATGAAGCCATCAGAAGGAGGTAAGCCCCAGACATTATTGTGGGAAACCTGGGATCTGCAAAAAGAAGTTCTTGCTAGTCTGTTAATCAGAGGACCATCATTTTTAGATGAAGACCTCTGCTTAGCTCTTACTGTTAATATCTTCCTAAAACGCTGATGGCCCATTTCTGTCTGAGCACAGGCAGTGTAAGGACCCTCTGTGCCCCTCGCCCCCTGCCAGCCCTCCACCCAACTGGGGCAAGTAGGCTCTCCCTCTGACACCCCACCACAGCTGCCATGGTGATGCACACTGCACTTGAAATGGTTCCATGGGGACAGAGACCTCTGCCACTGTCTTTACTGCTGTGTCCTCAGGGCCTGCCAGGTACAGGCACCTGACAGATATTTCTCAAATTGAACTGATGCTAACTAAGATTTGCAAACAGCTTCAGCTATTTAGAACATCGCTGACTCTGAGACAGGATGGCGAAGGACCTTCAGAGCCGGAGGCGGAGATCCCTAAAACAAAATGATTAACTGAAAATAGAGGAAACATTTGTTAGCCCTATAAAGGACACCTACCAGAAACCAGGGGAAACATTGCACTCAATCGTGGCCCATGGAGGGTGTTCCAGTTACGGTCAGAACCACAAGCAAGGCCGCCAAAAACACAGATTTTGGTCATCATGGTTTTTTCTCTGGTGATGCTAACAGCCAATTAGGACGTGGAAAAGAAAAAACAGCATAAATATTAGGAAGAAAGGATGAAATTCTCACTATTTGTCTACCTAGAAAGTCTAAAAATTATCAGTTAGAACTAATGTTAATAATATATTTTACTATCAACTTTGCACTGAACCATCTTCCTGGTCTTTCTTACATTCCAGTCGTTCCCAGCTGCGAACCCCTGAGCCAACAAGCTGTACTCTCTCTCTACTGAATGCATAGAAAAAACTTAGCCTTACTGAGGAGCAGAGAAATGAAAACGTTCATCATCATAAGCCAAAGGTCTTTGTCTCTCATATTGACACACTTTTAAAGGTAGGGTAAGGAGGCGTGGAAAATGGGCGGTTTTCAAATGTTAGGACAGTAGACATTTGTACAACTGTTTGGGAAGGCACGTTTGTGAATGGGCATATTTTATAATCAAACACTTATGGGTATCTTTCCTACAGAAATGTTAGCATGAGTCTGTTAATATATTGGTACAAGGATATCATTGCAATCGCATGTGGAAAAGCAGAAAGCTCAGTGACCCTAAATTTTAGATCCCTCAGGACTATGTGATATGGATGCAAAGTTACGCACCGTGATGGAAGGCAATGCTACGCGGGCAGCTTCTTTAAAAGGGTGATTTAGGCGGCTCTTTAAAAGGTGTTCTTTAGGCAGCTCCACCTGGCCTAACTGGGAGGGATGTCCACAATGTTTGCTAAATGTAGAAAAAAATAAAACAAAGAAAATAACGATTGCACAATATGTACTGGCATGGTTTCACTTTTCTTTAGAACATGTGCTATATATACATACACATACACACACATATACATACACGTGTGTATATATAATGTAAACATATGTATAAGATATATATAAAGTCTGGAAAGCTACATATCCACCCATTAATAGTTGTTATCTCCAGGCTGTGGGGGCTGGAACGGGTACCTGTTTGTTTATACAGTTTCGTGTTGTGTAAATTACTCTGCAAGGAGCATGTGTTCTTTTATTTTAAAATAAATATTAAAAAGCTAAATCCTTGATGCCATCTGTTTTTGTCCTGCTGTTCCTCTGGTTTATTATTTATTTGCTTATTTTTTATGATTTGCCTTTTTCTCCAGCAAGTGGGCTCTGAGGGGAAATCTCCCGGAAGAGTTTGGGGCAGTAGGAAGTGAGTGGAGTTAACCCTGCAGTGGGTGGGGGAGGCCGAGGATGACAACAGCAGGCCATCGGCCCCTGCTCCCTCTGCACACTTGCTCATCGGTCCAAGCAGCACTAAGCCACCTCTGACCTGCCCTTGGACAGTTCCCTCCTGGGGCCAGCCTGATGGCCAAAGGGCAGGAGACAGTTCAAGTCAGCTTAGGACCCGCTCAAGCCTGCTCAGGCCTCCTCTCTGCTTCACTGCATCCAGCATTCGGAAGGGGTACTCGGTATACACGCCCCTGGGGACTGGGAATGAGAGTTTCAGAATCCACTAGCACTCTTGATTCTGCCCTAGGGGCCCATCTGTGCCAAGTTCAGGTGAACTTGATATCCAGGATTCCATCTGTTAACACCAGCCACATTTACACACATATAAGTTTACCTAAGTGCATACATGAGATGATAGAAAACAGACATACTTTTTTTTTTCATTTTTCTTGACTACTTTCTTCCTTCCCTCTCTCCCTCGTGTCGCCCCCAACACATACTAACAAAGTAATATGCAGCCATGTATGTTTTTCTCCAAGCTCACAGAACCATATACAAGTATAAATGTTCATATATATTAATACACAGGATTTTGTAGTCTTGGTTTATTTTTTTTAAAACCGCACTTATGGAATTGTGCACCTCTGCATCATTCTTCTGTCACTCAGCTCAGCTTAGGGACGGACTCATTCTTTTCACGGCTGCTTTTATTTTACTCCGCCTTCCCCTCCCCAGTGCTGGCACTAGCCGTGCTGCCAGGATTCTGCCATTGTGAGCATGCAGGCGAGCATCATGTGCAAAATCCTGCAACCATAGGCTTATGGCTGTGGCTTGTGGCTGCACTGCCGAGGAGTCCCAGGAATGGACTGGCTTGTTGGGTTGAAGGGACGGGACGGTCCCTTCTTAGTTTTTAAAAATGTGGCCCAACCACTTTACAAAAGGAAGACTGTTCCCATTCAAATTTCCTTTCTCTGTATTTCCACCGGCAATGGGTAATACAGCTTTTTCCCTTTGCCCATCGTAGAAACATAAAACCCAATCTCATCGTTGCTGTAATTGCATGTCCTTGATTTCCAGTCGGTTTGAACACTTTTTGCCCCCATTTCTCTTGATTTGCTTGTCTTTCTCTTCTCAGATTTTAAGAGCTCTTTATACATGTGACATGTATTACATATAAGGCCACACAATAAATATTAACCTTATTCACTATCTGCTTTGCAAAATTTTACTAAATCTGCTTGTTTATTGTTTGTTAAGTTTCCTCATTAAATATTTTTAAATTTTCTATAGTGAAATGGGTCTATCTTTTCTTTCAAAACTGCTGAGCTTCTAGTGTGTAAGTCTCTTTGCTCCTAAATTACCTGTGATCTTCTAGATTCTTTTTGGTAAGAGTTTTTTTGTTTTGGTTTTTACACTATACACAGGGGAAATAGATGACCAACTTAATTTTATTTTAAAAGCACAGGCAGATGAAGCAGCTCCATTTATTGAATATTCCATTTATTTCCTGAAAATTGAAATATAAACGTTATAATATATTAAAGCAGCATATACAAGAATCTAGTCTTCTTTACTTATTTATTTGGTTAAACAACACAGTAAATGTGGGCACTCATCTAAGTATTTAAAAATATTGACTTATGATTGTTGAAACCTCATGACCGCTTTATCAGTAGATTCTCTACCCAGTTCCAGGTTTTTTAATCCATTTCCATGCCCCCACCCAAAGTGATCAATAACAGTAATTTTATAATACCTTCTGATACCTGATACCTGATAAGGTAAGTATTTCCTCATCATAATTTCTGTTTTTCACATTTTTATTGGTTATTATCTGATAATTTATTACTTTTTTTCCTTTTCAACATTTTTGGAGGTTTAACTTATATTTGATACAGTGCATAGATCTAAAATACACACCTTGATAAATATTCACATTTGCATTCAGCCATATAACCACCACCCAGACCAAGTCAAAGCACACCTCCATCGCTCCAGGAGGTTCCCACACGCCGCCTCCCAGCCAATGTCGTCCCTAAGAAGTAACGTCCATCCTGACTTCTACCACCCTGGGTATTAGTTTGGTCTCTTCCTGAACTTCATACGAATGGATTCACATAGCATGTAGCCTTTTGTCTCGGACTTATTTTATACAACATCACGTCTGTAAGATTCATTTATATGTAGTTCTTTTCATTCCGTTGTTATGAATACACTACAATTTAATCACCCATTCTTCTCTTGATGAACATTTGGGCTGTTTCCAGTTTGGGGTTCTTACAAAGACAACTGCCCTGAACCTTCATAATTTCAGTTGGATATGAACCTAAAACAATTACTGTGTTGTGGAGTCTATATATGCTTAGCTTTAGTAGAATTCAGCCAAACTAATTGCAAAATGGTACCAGCTACACTCCCACTAGAAGTGTAACAGATCTCACTGCTCTCCATCCTCGCCAGCACCTAACGTTAACATGACTTTCATTTCAGCCATTCTAGTGAATGCGTAGGTGTGTCTCACTTTAAAATTTGCATTTCTCTAATGACAAATGATGTGATGCATATTTTCTATGTTGATTGGCTATTTTACTGTCCACATTTATGAAGGTATTCCTCAAGTATTTTGCCAATTTTCAAGTTTCTTCTTTTTTCATTGAAACGTATGAATACTTAAATGTTCTGAATTTGGGTCCTTTGTTAGGTATTCTTACTGCAAATATCAGCTCTTCTTCTGTGGCTTGTCTTTTCCCTCTCAGTGGTATCGTTTCATGCACAGAAGTGCTTACTTTACTGAGTTCAGTGAATCACTCTTTCCTTTTACAGTGTATTGGTTTCCAAGAGCTGCTGTAACAAAGTACCACAAACAGAGTGACACAGAACAACAGAAATTTGCTGTAGGGGCCAGCCCAGTGGCTAAGCGGTTAAAGGTCCCCTGGCTCCACTTTGGTGGCCGGGGTTCAGATCCCAGGCACAGACTTACTCCACTCATCAACCATGCCCTGGAGGCATCCTCCATACAAAATGGAGGAGGATTGGTGCAGATGTTAGTTCAGCGCTAATCTTCCTCAAGCAAAAGTAAGAGGAGGATTGGCAATGGATGTTAGCTCAGGGCAAATCTTCCTCAGCAACAAAAAAGAGAAATGTATTGTTTGGTCATTTTTGATGGCTAAAGTCCAAAATCAAGATGTCAGCAGAGCAACATTTCCTCTGAAAGCTGTAAAAGGATGCTTCCTGGCCTCTTCCAGCTTCTGGTGTTCCCAGGTGACTCGTGGTTTGTGGCAGCATCACTCCAGTCTCTGCCTCCGTCTTCACGTGATCTTCTCCCTGCGTCCTCACACCATGTTCCCTCTGTGCCTGTCTGCCTCTGTGTCCAGTTTCCCTTTTTATGAGGACACGATCATATCGGATTTGGCCTCAGCCTAATGACATCATTTTAACTCGATTCCCTCTAGACAGACCCTATTTTCAAGAAAGGTCATATTCTGAATTCCTGGGCGTTAGGATTTCAACTTTTCTCTTTTAAGGGGACGGTTCAACCCCTAACACGTGGTTCCTGCTTTCTGTATCCTCTTTTATCTTTGTCTACCCCAAGATGTTGGAAATTCATTTTATGTTTTCTTCTAAAAGCTTGACCATCTTAGCCGCAGCGCTTAATCTATTATCCCTCTCAAATTAGTTTTTGTGAATCATGTAAGATGGTGGTCAAGGTTATTTTTCTCCAGCATATTTATGGAAAAAGATCCTCCTTTCCCCCACTGAACTGCAACAGGAACTATGTCATGAATCAGGTGAAAAATTGATCCATTTGTCTGTTTCTGGACAAATACCACACTGTTGCCATCACTGTAACTTATAGACAGTCCTGATATCTTAGAGTATAAATCCTCCGGCCTTCTTCTTCCTTAGCCTTTCTTATCCTCGGTCATCTGTATTTCTATATAAATTTTATACACATTTTCACCTATCAATATATAATTTTTAACGTTTATTTTTGTCAATATACATTTTCAATTATTAATTTCCATACACATAAAAAAAATCTGCTCTGCTAGCATTTTGATTGGAATTTCATTGAAACTAAAGACCATTTGGGTGGAAATTAACATCATAAAAATATTAAGTAATATTAAGTATGAAGATAGCATATCTCTCCATTTATTGAGGTTGTCTTTAATTTAGTTCAGTAATGTTTTATAGTTTTCAGTGTAGAAGACTTGCATACCTTTCAAAAATTTTCAATAGTATTTTACAATTTTTATTTTATTTACTTTTTGCTAGTACGTAGAAATACGATAGATTTTGTACATTGACCTGTATTCAGCAACTTTACTAGATTCACTTATTGTTGCTAATAACTTCCTGGTAGAGTCTTTTAGGAGTTATATACGCACGATCGTGTTATCTGTACACGAAATTTTTGCTTTTTCTTTTGCAATTTTATTAGGACTTTTTTTCATTTTCCTGCCTCAATGAACCAGCATCTTCAGTACAAGATTGAACAGAAGCGGTGGTATTGTACATTCTTTTCTTATTCTTGATCTCAGGGGAAAAGGATTCAATATTTTATCATTAAATATAATGCTAGCTATAGGTCTTTGGTTTGGTTTGGTTTGGTTTTACATGGGCTCTTTATCAGATTAAGGATGCCTTCTTCTACCTTTAATTTGCTGATATATTTTACCATGAATAGGGGTTTAATTTTGTAAAATTCACTGTATTTATTGCCATGGCCATAAATTTTTCCCTTTTATTCTGTTGTTTTAGTGAATTACATTAATTCTTGACACTTAATTTTACTTTATATTTCATTGAATTAGTGGGGAAAAACCCACTCAGTAATGACATATCATCTTTTTTATGTATTTCTGGGTTTGATTTGCTAATATTTGTGCAGAATTTTTGTGTATTTGTTCGTGTGTGATGTCACCTAGTAATTTTCTTCTCATGCAATGTCCTTGTCAGGTTTGGTATGGAAGTCATACTGACCTCGTCAAACAACTGTAAGATTTTGTTTAAGATATGACTTACTTATTTCTTAAAGGTTTGGTAGAATTCAACAGTTAATGCATTCAGTATTGGAATTCTCTTTGGGGGAAAATTTCTCACTGCTGATACACCGTTTTTAATAAACATAGCACGATTGAGATTTTCTATTTCTTCTTGTGTCAGTTTCTCTAAGTTGTGTTTTTCAAAGAATTTATCTATTTGATCTAAGTTTCAAGCTTAATGGCATGAAGTTTTTAATCCACTGTATAATCTTTTGACTTCTGCAGCATCTGTTCTCTTTTTTATTCCTGATATTGGTGATTTATGTTTCTCTCTCTTTTTAAAATTATGTCTTCTTAGGTATTTATCAATTTTACTACTCTTTTCAAAGAGCCAACATTTTAATTTTGTTCATTTTTCTATTAAGTGTCTGTTGTATATTTTATTGATTTCCCCTTTTATTATTATTACATTTCTTTTACTTTATTTGGGTTTACTTTCTTGTTCTTTTTCTAACTTCTTGAACTGAAAGCTTAGAACACTGCTTTAAACTCATATAGACAGAGACAGAGGTAGAGATAGAGATGCACCACGTGTGTACATACATACATACGTATGTGTGTGCATAGTGTGCATATATTTATGTATAGACTCATATTTCCTGGTCTCTGTTCTAATTTCTTCTTAGATTCTGAGAGTATTTATAAGCATGTTTATTAAATTTCCAGGTATTTGGACATTTTCTACTTTTTTCTGTTATTGAATTTTATTATGATTGCCCAGTGGCCAGACATAAGATTCCTATCTTTTAGAATTTGTTGAAACTTACTTTTTGGCCCAGAAGTTGGTCTATTTTACTAAATGGGCACTAAAAAAATGTGTATTCTACAGCTGTGAGAGGTAGTGTTATATATATTTATTCAGTCTAGGTGGCTAATTGTGTTTTTCAAACCTTCTATATCCTTACTGATTTTTTGACTAATATTCTTTCTGTCAATAAGAGGAGTATTAAGAACTATCCAAATATCATTGCATTTTTGCTATCCCGTCTGACAACTTTTGGTTTATATATTTGGAAGCTATTTTAATAAGCAACTTTGCATTTAGGGTTATTATATCTTCCTGTTGAAGCAATTCTTTTATTTTTATTAGATATCATTTTTTCACTCTCATAACATTTCTGACCTTAAAGTCTAACTATCTGATGTTAATACAGGCACATGAGCATTTTTGGTGAGTATTTCTATGGTATGTCTTTCGTCTATCCTTTCGCTTTCAGCATTTATGTGTCTTCCTATTTTCCTGTAAACAGCATTGAGAGGGAAGGAAGAGCAATTCTACCTCCTGAACATAAGATACTTGCAAGGTTCGAAATTAAGCATTAAAAAGAACGCTGTTAAGAACACTGAGGGAGAAGTGATGTCCTAGGAAAAGACTGACTGTGTTTCAGTTAAAGTAGACGTGGAGAGGCTGAGCATGTGGGAGAACTCATCTACCATAGAGATCTCTTCCAGGGGCAGAGTGCATAGTTCTGGAGGATAACAGCATCAGAAGATTGAGGGAGCACTGAGTAAGACTGAAATGGGAATACAGGACAGGAAGGGCTGGCCATAGGAGCCCCTCAAGGTTCCAAACAGAGTATCGATGTCATTTTCCAGAGGGTGAGCCCAGTTGAGCTTGTGCTTTGCTGACTGACATCCTTCCCTCCTCCGCGAGGCCATCATGGTCTTTGTCAGCTCATTAAGGCCCATTCTCATTGCTGGCACACTTTATAGGCTATGGTATCTCAATGGGGAAAGCCAACCCTGCGAGATAGCAAAGCAACAGCAGGCGTCCGCCGCCATCGTCTTCTGGAGGAAGGAGGAGGAAAACTCCCTACTCCTGCGTCTCTTCCTGCTCCTCCAGACTCAGGGGCAGAGAGAGCCCAGCTTAACCATCACCATCCGGTATCTCCCCGGTCATACGGGTGCAATGAATGAATGAATCAAGGCTGATGATGACATTCCTCCAAAGATCACGTGATGCTATAGGCCAAGCTCTTTCCAGAATTCTTTTGCTCAAATTCTCCCTCTAACAAGAGAATCCAGACTCTTGCTAACCTCAAAAGGACAAAGACCCGCATCACTCCACCCACCAAGAATCCCACAGCTGCCCGTGGGCCCTGAGGTCATAGGCTCCTCAGGAAAGCCAGGTAGCCTGGAGTTGAGTGGAGGGATAGAAAGTCATATTCAAGTTGCTAACTCCGTGAATCCACGTGTAATTTCTAAATTGAATTGACCCTCTTGTGACTTAAAAACAATTCATATAAATTACTCGTGAATAGGGATTTTCTATTCCCTGTGATTTCATTATAGAAAATGCTGCTAAAGCCATTATTGATTTGTTACAACTTCTTCTTCAGTTTCCCTGCCCTTTGGAAGCATCCACATCTGATACAGGTTTTGGATGTTGCCAGCTGCTCTCACACACTTTCCCTGATCTCCCACCTAGCCTCGGGTTATCTGTGTCTTGGATACCCTAGCATCATGTTTCTCATGGAGAAAACGTATAACGATGACCCACACTACCTGTGTGGCACATCCAGGCTGCAGTGGTCCTCAGAGCCAGCTCCACGCCCCCTTCAGATGTCTGTGCACCTTGTTCTGCTCCTGGCTCAGGTATGTAGAAGGTCAGTGTCCCACTGGGGCATGGCAGACTGGCAATCTACATCTCTGCTTCAATGAAAGGACATAGCTGGCTGGAAACTACAAAAAGAGTAATTTAACTGGAACTTCCTAGCATGTATATTCTTATGACCTTGGGAAAATCAAATGGCCTCTCGATTAAAGATTATCATTAATTTTCCTGGATCCACTCCCTAAGACTCATGGGTGGGTTCTGAATGTGGCCTCTTCATTTCCCCTCAAATGGCATCAGATCTGTGACCCAGAAATATCCCAGGCAACGCCTGGGATGCCAAAGTGCCCAGCTCAATGCTGAGCACAGATACCGACTCCAAAAATCCTCTCCAGATACGGATATTCAAACTAAATTAATGAAAATCAACTAAATTAAAATTGCAGTTTCTCATTGCACTAGCCACGTTTCAAGTGTTCACTAGCCACGTGTGGAGAGGATTCGGGAGGTGAACACTGGATGGCAAAGATAGAACACTTTCCATCAGTACGGACGCTTCTGTTCACAGCATGGCCCTAGACAGCAGACATCCCTCTGTTCCACGCAGCAGCGTGACTTTTTGTTCAGGCCTTCATGGTACCACTAAGCACCACGTGAGATGCCCAGATGGCTGATTGTCTGTCTCTCTTCCAGGTTGGAGAAAACTGGAGGGCCAAACCAGGTCCCTCTTCCCTGTGGTTGTCCAGCATGATCAGTCAGTGAAAACGAGAGGAGGGGATTCTCCTGGCCCCCCCTCAGAATACTCGAGAAAACAAAAGCAATTATAGTGAGAATGAGGTCAAATGGGAAGTTTTTGTAATCAGCTGCATCAAACTTACACACTTTTTAAAGGTTTTAATGAAAGCCAAGCCAATGGACCAGCCTGCCTATCTTGGGTAAGTTAAAGCCACATCACTGTCTGAGTGGGACTAGAAATGATAGGATCCATCCGGTGAACTTCACAACCCAAACACATGGATTGTATGATTTTTATAGAAAAGAACTTATAAGGAAAAATAAAAACAAAACTGATTTTGGGGGCGTATTAATTTGCTAGAGCTACCATAATAAATTACCACAAACTGGACAGCTGAAAACAACAGAAATGCATTCTTTCAGTGGTCTGGAGGCCAGAGGCTGAAATCAGGGTGTGGCAGGGCCCCGCTCCCTCCCAAGTCTCTAGGGGAGGATCCTTCCTGCCTCTCCAAGCTTCTGGTGGCTCCAGGCTTGTGGCTGCATCACTCTAATCTCTGCCTCTGTTTTCACATGGCCTTCTCCTCTTCTGTCTGTTCTAAGAACACATATCATCGGATTTCGGGTCCACCAGAAAAATCCAAGATAATCTCATCTTGAGATCCGTAACTCAGTTCCATCTGCAAAGACCCTTTTTCCAAAGAAGGTCACATTCACAGGTGCAAGGGACTTGGGTGTGGACATATACTTTGGGGGACCACCATTCAACCCACCGTAGAGGGGTTAATATATAGTTCCTGTAAGAAGCTAGAATACTGCTCAGTTTAATCACACTATTGGGAAAGCCTGTGCCAGATATTACTGATTGAGAAAGAATGACCACAGAGAGCAGGGCGCTGGCCACTGGAGGGTCTCAGTGGGTGAATGCTAGTGTTCTGTCATTAAGCAGCACCATCGGGTTCAGGTCCACAGAGAATGCAGCTCTGGAGAAGCCGGGACCAGGAAGAGCCTGGGCCACACGGGCGTACCCGAGCTCCTTTCTGAGCTGGTTTTGATGCCTGCCTGAGGGAGGGGACTGCCTGAGGGAGGGTCCCCTCCAGGGTTCCATCCACCCCCCACCCCCCACCCCCAGCCTGTGAAGCCCGTGCCAGCTCTCAAACCCAGAGTGGTGAACGAGCAGTTGAAGAATATTCATTTCATCTCACTTCTGACCTTTCTGCTCGTCTGCAAACCTACAAGGTCTGGGCTACATGATCGTGTCTGAGGAATGGAAATGAGTGTTTAGAGTGTCATCCAATTCAGGTTTACCTGACCTTCTGGTTTTAGAGCCCATATTAATCTTAATTGCACTGTTAAAATATAGTAAATATCTTTATACAAATTAAGTGATCATAGGAATTTGCAGAGGTCTTTTTTCAATTATTTAATCTTAAAATAAGCTGATTATACAAATCTTTAACCAAGCGATGACTAATCCAGAATGCAAACATTACTTTGATAAGATACATTCAAACAAACATTTTTGTGGCAAATATTAGCAGAAACCAGACAATAATTGGGAAATGGCATTGAGCCACTGACGTCTGTGGGCACAGAGGGAGGTGAGCAGATGTGCCAGTGCTCAGGACCATGTTCTAGAGCTGCATCTATTCTGACTCACCATCACCTGTTAGTGACTTTGGATGAAGTAGACTAGAGTGTCTGGAGAAAGAAGATCGTGAGGACTTCTTGTGAAATTCATGTGTTGAGGAGGAGCTGAAAAAAGAATTTCTGTTAAATGTATCCCTATGCTATGTTTTCATTTGAGAGGAAATACATTTATTCAGCAATTACTCAATCTTCACTAACTGGCAGACACTATTTCTCCTGAGCAACTGATATAATGTTAGCATCACAAGGTAACTCATGAACTGAGCTTGTTTACTTCTTTGCTTTGGCCAACAGGAAGCTCAGCACTAAATGTACAGGACTTTTTTTTTTGAGGAGGATTAGCTCTGAGCTAACATCTGCCACCAGTCTTACTCTTTTTGCTGAGGAAGACAGGCCCTGAGCTAACATCCATGCCCATCTTCCTCTACTTTATATATGAGACGCCTGGCACAGCATGGCTTGACAAGCGGTGCATAGGTCTGCACCCTGGATCTGAACTGGTGAACCCCAGGCCGCCAAAGCAGAACGTGCAAACTTAACCTCTGTGCCACTGGGCCAGCCCCAGGACATTTTTAATAATAGTGCAGAACTACATGGTATGCATTTCTTTCTAAAATTTCATACGTAGTAATTGGCAAATAGAATATTTACAATATATATACAAAATATAAAGCCTAGTAATGCAATTCAGATTCGTGAAGCCACACCAGAACTAAACCAAAATCTGTGCCCCTGCTATAGGATATCTCCTCTGTCCCAAGCTCTGTTCAATTCCTTCAACAGAGGAATTGAATTTTGTATTTAGTACTCCTTTGCTCCTTTGTTTGTTTAAATAGTTATATCACATGTGTATGTATCCTACACAACATACTGGTTAATTTTACTTGTTTCTGAGCCTTATAAAAATCATGCATTCTATGTTCATTCTATGTATTGTTCTAGAATTCTGTTTTACTTATTGTATTTCTAGAATGTGTTCATACTGTTGCATGTAGCTGCCGTTCCATTAAATCATGTACTTACCAGGAGGCATGTACGTGAATATTTATAGAAGTATTGTTCATACCAGCAAAACCAGAAATCACCCTAGATTCATCAATGAGAAAATAGATGAGGAAATTGTCTTAAATTGGAAAATTTTCTTAAAACGAACAATTATAAATTTTCACACTTGAATTTTCACGCTCTTCCTGTGTATTTTGATGAATTGAAGTTCCTGATGAAATATGGTCAGATGCATCAACCTTTTCCTTTACGGCATATGCATTTTTTCTCTTTGATTTTTTAAAAATCCTTTTCTGCCCCTAGGTCATAAAGGTGAAAAGAAAAACTAAAACAAGTTTTAGAAGACAAGGGAACTATCACCAAGGTTTAAAGCCACCTGGAATTGATTTTTGAGTAGGCTGTGAGGCAGGGATCAAGTTTCATTCTTTTACATGGAAACAATTGGCCTATGGTGGTTTTAGTAAATACTCCCCCTTTTCCTCAATGATCTAGAATGTCTACCCTGTTATGAGTCCAGTCTCCATATCTATGGGTGTCAGTTTCTGATTCTCTATTTCATTGCACTGGCCATTTGTCTAGGCTCCTGAAAGTACCACTTCTTCCTCTCTGACACTTTCTTATAAGACGGAAATCTGATAGGGCAAGTCTCACTCCAACACCCATCTTGTTCTTCTTCAAGTGTACCAATCCTTTGATTTTTCTTTTATATATATATTTGTCAAGTTCTATAAAAAAGTTAAGCAACCTGGGGCTGGCCCCATGGCCAAGCGGTTAAGTTTGCACACTCTGCTTCAGCAGCCCAGAGCTGTGCTGGTTCAGATTGTGGGTGTGGACCTCCTACTGCTCACCAAGTCATGCTGAGGCAACGTCCCACATATCAGAGCCAGAAGGAGCTACAACTAGAACATATAACTATGTACAGGGGGGCTCTGGAGAGAAGAAAAAAAAAAGAAGGTTGGCAACAGATGTTAGCTCAGGTGACAATCTTTGAAAATAAATAAATAAATAAAGCAACCTTTAGCACTTTTTTTTTTTTCAAGGAAGATTGGTCCTCAGCTAACACCTGTGCCAATCTTCCTCTATTTTGCACGTGGGACACCACCACAGCACGGCTTGATGAGTGATGTGTAGGTCCATGCCTGGGATTCGAACCTGCAAACCCTTGGCTGCCAAAGCAGAGCACATGAACTTAACCACTACACCAGGAGGCTGGGCCTATTAACACTTTTTTGAAATTGCATTGAAGCTAGGGAACAATCTGTGAATAATTTTTATCTTTGTCTTATTGAGTCTTTCTATACAAGCATCTGTTATAGTTCTCCATTTATTTAGATTTTTTTGATGCCATGTATGAAGGTTTATAATTATTCCCAAAAAGGTGCTTTACATAATTTTTTGCTACTGTAAATGATATCTTACAAATTTTATTTCCGAATTGATTTTGTTGTATAAAAAATTCTGGTTTTGATTTTCTGTATAGATAATCATTTCATCAGCAACTAATGACAATATCATTTCTGTCTTTCCAAAGATTTATTTCTTTCCAAAATGTCACCTTCTATTTCTTTTTCTCATCGTGGCATAATGGCTAGGACTCACAGTGGTGTAGGCATTGAGTAGCAGTCATCTGTCTCTGTTCCTAGTATTAAAGACAATGATTTTGAACTTCTACTATGTTTATTATAAATTTTGTATGCCTTGTTCAGGCAAAGATAAAAGATTTCCTTTTCCTAGTTTAATAACACATTTTATAATACATTGATATTCATTAAAGCATTATTGAAAGCTCTTCCTTCATGCAGAATCTGTAAATTTGAGGACATTTGATTTTTCTCCTCTTGAGTCTAAGTTGCTTTCCTGGTGTTTATCCAAGTTGTTCATGACATATTTTCTTTTCTTATGTTGCTGGAACCTATTGGCTAATATTTGTGTTTAAGGTTTTTGTTTCTGTGTTCATGAGAGAGATTGGATATGTAATTTTCCTTTCACATACTATGCTTGTCTGATTTTACATCAAGGTATTGCAAGCCTCATAAGAGAAGCTGGAGAGAATGCTCTTCCTTTTTTTTTTTTTTTTTTCTTTTCCTTGGAGTTTTTCAGATAAATTGAAATTTTCTTTTTCCTTCATTTAGTAAAACCCACCTGAATAGGGATCTGGACTTGGCATTTTCCATTTGGGAAAATTTTAATACACTGGTTTAATTTCCTTAGTGATTGAAGAATTATTTAGATTTTTCTATTTTTTTCTTATGTGTTAAGTTGTATTTTTCTAGGAATTGATCCATTTTATTTATTTTTTTCATTTTTAACATAAAGTTTTTAATAACATTATTTTATCATTTGTTTAATTTCTGTAGTATCTATATGTATGTCCCATTTTCATTCCTAAAATTGTTTTTATGCCTTTTCAATTTTATTAATCGTTATTAATTCTGCTCTTGTTTTTCTATGATTTTTAAATTAGGTACATAGTACATTAATTTTGAGTTTTTCATTATTTCTAACATATGCATCAAAGGATTTACATTTCTCTTCATTTAGTGCTCTAGAGGTATCTTATGAGTTTTTATATAAGTAGCATATTCACTATATTTTAGTTCTAAATACTTTCTAATTTCCTTTTAAATTTTTTCTTAGACTATGAATTGTTTAAAAGTGAGCTTAAAAAATATTCCAAATATAAGGCATTTTCTAGGTGTGCATTTGTTTTCAGTTTCTAGTGTAATTAAAGTGTGTTCACAGCATGCTCTGTGGTCAGAATCTGTTGAAATTTTCTGAGGCTAGAATTATGGCCTAAAAAGGGGTTGATTTTACCCAATGTTCCATTTGCTCTTTTATTTTATTGTTTCCTTCCTTCTGCTTTCTTTGGACTTAGTTTGCTCTTCTTTTTCAAGCTTTTAAGGTCAAAAATTTGATGATTGTTTTCAGACAGTTTTTATTCTCTAATATAATTATTTATGTTGTGCATGTGCCTCTAAGCACTGCTTTAGATGCATCCCACACATTCTGCTATGTTGTATTTTTATTTTAATTCAGTTCAAAATATTTTCAAATTATCCGTGAGACTTCTTCCTTGATCTATGGAATTTCAGTAGTGTATTGTCTAATTTCCAAATATCTGAGCTTTTCCTAAATATTTTTCTGTTATGGGTTTCTAGTAGGATTCCATTGTAGTCAGAGAACATATTTTCTATGATTTCAATTCTTTTACCTTTGTTATGGGTTTTTTTTTGTGACCAGAACGTCATCTCTCTTGGTGAAAGTTTCATATGCCCATGAAAAGAATGTATATTCTGCTATTGTTGAATGGAGTGTGTTATAAATTTTAATGTGGTCAAGTTGATTGACAGTGCTATTCAGGTCTTCTCTATTGCTGATTTACTATCTACTTGTTCTATTGATTTCTATGAAAGGAGAGTTGAAGTCTCCAGCTACAATTGTGGATCTGTCTATTCATCTTTGAATTTATATTGGTTTTGTTTCATGTTAGGTGTGTGCACATTTAGAATTTTTATATTTATTTGGGAATTGACTGTTTTACCATTAGTAATGTCCCTTTTTTTATTTGTTCCAGAGTCTATATTGTGTGATATTAATAAAACCATCTTTCTTTCTATTTGTATTTACCTGGTATATCTTTTTCATCATTTTACTTTTAACTAATCTATAGAATTAGAGTTAGACTTCTTGTAGACATTATATAGTTGGGAATAATTAAAACAAACAGAACAGGGAACTCATCATCATATCAGTCATTTCAAGTTTTGATTTCCCTCCTTATTCAGCTTGCTATTTGTAAAGTTTTCGAATTCCTCAGATAATTGCTTTATTCGTTCTTTCTAGAGTTTTCCAGTTGTAGACCCTGGGAGGGTGAGGACAGAGTGTGCTTATTCTGTCTCCACCAAATTTTGAAGCCAGGTATTATATCCATAGTTCCTGGTTATCCTAAAGAGCATGAGGCAAAGGGGCAAAAGTTGAAGCCAGTAGGACAGTTGGGGCGCTGCTGCAGTCACCAGGTTAAAGATCATAGTGACCAGGACTAAGGATGTTACAGTGGAGACTGAGGTATGACCAGAATTAGGACATATTTTGAAAATCTATCAAATAAGGATATTCAACAGTATCCACGCGTGTTAAGAGGAAAAAGAAATCAAGGATATTTGCTGGGGTTTTGACCTGAGGAATTGGGTGGTTGGTGTTGCTATTCACTGAGAAAGGGAAAATTTGAGGATGGGGAAGTAGATTGGGAAATCTATAGTTATGTTTTGACAATACTAAGTCTGAGATGATCAGAAGTCTGATCAGGGTCAGAGAAAACAAAATCTGTGAAAAATATCAGTGTATATGTGATACTCAGAGCCGTTAGACTGGGTGTTATTGATCCTAGAGAAAGGATGGATGGAAAAGAGGAACACAGACTATTTAGAAGTTTAGTAGAGAAGAAAGCAGCAGCTAAGAAGAATAAGAATGAGAAACTAACAAAATAGGAGGAAAACTGAGAAAGTTGGCTTCAAGAAAAAAACAGGAAATTTTCCAAGAAAGAGGAAGTGGTAACCATCTTACCACTGGCAGGCAGATTGGTCAAATTAGAAGAAAAATTTGCCACTGACTTGGGCAAGTTGACCATGAAATAGCCATTTCAATGAGCTGGTGGGAGGAGTGCATGTTTGAAGAGGTTGAGGAGAAAACTAGAGGTGAAGAAGTGGGGAGAGTGAGCAAAACCATCTTTTGTACCCTGGTGCATTCCGGAGGGAACCGCATGTGCCATAATAAGGATGCATGATAAGAAGTCACAAGCAAAATTGAAACCGAAGACCTGCTTGAGAGTGTGCTTATTCTTTTTAATGTATTCTTGGTGCTTTAAATTGAGAGAAGATTCTCATGCTAACTGAATAAATAGAACACTAAAAATTAGAAGTGTATAGAATTTGGGGCCATTTCTTTGCTTCCTATTTTCAATATTTCCCTTTAGTGCAGAAGGACTGAATTCATCTCTCCCTATCACAGAGTAGTTACAGCCTGGGATGTGAATTTCTAAAGTAAAAATTCCAAGATTCCAAGAAGTGCGGTCTTCTAAACTTCTGAGGCCTGAAATGAATACAGAATCATTTTAAAACGAATTTTTTTGTTGTTGAGGAAGATTCGCCCTGAGCTAACATCTGGGTATGTGGATGGCCACCACAGCATGGCTGCCGACGGGTGGTGGAGTGTGCCAAACTTAACCACTATACCACGGGGCTAGCCCCTCAAAATTAATTTTTTAATTAGAAAAACAACACATGCACATGGTAAAAGACAATCGAGAAGCATAAAAAGATATAAAATGAAGACATAATCTACTTTCTACTGTCTATCTTGAGCCTCATTTTCCAGAGGCAACCACTGTCAACAGGTTATTTTATATCTATATGCATGTCCTTTATTTTTACACAAATAAGAAAATATTAAACACAGTGCTCATTAGCTTGCTTTCGCTTCATAAAATATCATGGAGATGAGTGCATGTCATCACATGGAGATCTGCCTTATTTTTCCAATGGCCACTCATGTTCTATTTTGTGGGTGTATTATATTTTCATTGAAACAGGTTTTTATCAGTTTCAGGCTGCTTCTTGATTTGGATTGTTTTCCCTTTTTCGAACCACCCTACGGTGAACATTCTTGTACACATCTCTTGGTGTTTGGGTAAACATATCTATAGGATGAACTCTACTCAATGGGTATGCATTTTTAAATTTTGAGAGATATTGCCTAACTGACTCCAAAAACATGTTTCCAGTTTATAGTCACCTACGAAGTACAAGAGCATCTCTTCTTCCACATCCTTACCAACACTTATATGATCAGCTACATCAGTCGCCTCAATTCCTTACCTTCCCCACCCGTGTCCTTTGTCATGTGACTTTGCAGTCCCTCCCACTGCAGGGGGGAGAAGTTCTCCACTGGAGACTCAGGGTTTGGCCATGGACTTGCTTTGGCATGCTGGGGCAAGCTGCAAGCAGCATTGGGCTCCTTCTGGCACTGTCCCTCCAGGTGGGATTGCTCCAGGCCCCTGCACACGCTGCTGAAGGGGCCGTGTTGACACACAGGGAGAGCTTCTGAGTCCTCCTCAGGGCCCATTCTGCTGGCAGCTGCCGTTTCTGCCAGGTTGGTGACCTCCGTCCTAAGCACAGTTCCAAGGCCCTAGGACAACTGTGCTTGCTCATATGTACCTTGCCCAAAAGCAGATGTCACCTCATTTCCTTTTCTTCCGCTGACCAGATGCAGCCCACTCTGCCTCTTATTCTAACGCCAGGCAAAGATTCTTCTGGCCTCCAATGGTGGTGGAGATGGTCGTGGGGCCACTGGTCGTGGTTACAGAGGTTCTAACTCCAGATCCCTCTACTCACTTTTTCTCACCCCTCCCCTTCCTCCAGGCCATGTCCAGGGTGGAGGTGGGGATGTAGCAAAGCCCCTTTCCTCAGCTTGCCTCCCACTTTCCCTGTAGCCTCCCTGGGACCTGCAGCTAAACCCAGACACCAGATTTTGAGTGCCTGATACCCAGGGCTGGGGCAGGAGGAGTTGAGGGGCAAGTCAGCACAGAGGGTCCAAAACATCAGCAGGCTGCACTCTACCTCTGACCTTGCTGATGTCCAAGTACTTTTTAAAATCACCCTCTGTTTCTCCCTCGTGTTTCTCAAAATCCTCTAATGCCCACAAATGTTGCGTTTTTTTTTTTCTTTTTCTCGATCATTCCACAATCTTAGATGCGCTGAGGCCAGCTTTTAGAAATGAGAGGCAATGACTGTCGGTCTGAAAGTATTTGAACCTCAGTGCAAAACAGAGCAAGAACGCATTAGTCAAGAAACAGAGAAAATCCTGAAATTGTTTTCTGAATTTAGTTGCTCAGAAAGACTAATAAGAAAACTCCCCCTGCAGGCGTCTGGTGGTTAATGCAAAGTAAACAGATGAATGTCCTGCAAAATATTTGCTCATCTATCAAGACCATCCCGAGTATTTTTATTTGACTTCTTAAAAACAAAACCACTTCATCACGGCATCCAGCAACTCCTCTCCCGGGGGAGATGAATAATGCAGCAAGAACGCCCCTCCCTCTCCCAGTCCCTCAGGCCACAACTGCCGAGTTCAACAGCAACGCTAAAGGGGCTTTTTTTGCAAAGAGATGAAAATCATCCTGTACATTTTTATTCTTATCCTCATAAATTCACTGGGCAAAAGAAAACAGTTTTAATGGGGGAATATTTGATTCCTCCTGACTTGAAGATGAAGAATGAAAGAACATGAGATGCCATATAAAAATCAGTTGTCGCCACAGCCCTCATTGACCTTGGGAACAAACACACAATCAATAAATAACTAAAAGAGAACCATCGACTGGCTGCAACCCAGAACTAAACTTGTCTTTCTGCAAACCTGCTCTGCTCTTGTCATCACCTTAAAATTCTTACACCAGCTTGTATTTTAGGACCTGCAAGCAATGGTTGTTTAAATATTTGGTTCCAAATTAGAAGGAAAGCCTGCCAGAAAATCACTTCGAATTAAATAAAGTGGTGTTTTATGGGAATCCCTCCCAGCTGCCGCAGGAGAAGAAATGCCCGGCGCTCCCCGTTTGTCTCGGGCGCTTTAAATGAAATTAGCTGTCCCATGATGGCCCTGGGTGAGACAGGAAGTCCAGCTGCAGGCACCCAGGGGGGTTAGAAGGCGGCTTCAGGGTAACCTCCTGGTCACAAAAGAGTATTGTTCTCTCCAGCATGCTTGTTACTTTGCAGTTACCTACATTAGGAGTCCAAAAGTTGAAAAAGCTCTTGGTTTTTGTTAACGTGTTCTCAAACCGCTAATTATTTCCTGCTGTCTTGAGGTGCTAAATACATAAACACATGGACTCCTCAGCTTAAAAAATTAGGGCTTCGTTTTACTTCCAGATGAATCAGTATGAAGGATGATTCCGAGCTCCTACACAGATTATGACTAAAGAATGCCTGGAGGAAGTCTTGCCGGGCTGGGTGGCCAGATCGGGGCATCAGAAGATCTGAGCACAAGCCAAGGACATACTGGGACACGCTTTCTCCTTCAAGTGTCCCAAGAGGAGCTGGAGTGTTGTTCCTTCGACTCCACAATGCCGGAGCACACATAAGATAGTCTAAAATAAGAGAATTTTGCCACACAACAGCACATTTTGATAAATGAAAACACAGACCCTATAGGTCTTGCATGGACATAAGACATGTAAAAATATTTTGTCCATTTGGCTAAGTGGACATTTTCCTCTCCAGAGAGAGGCTTTATAAATTCTGGAGCTCAGTAGCAGGGTGCCCTAAATTACATTAATGTTTAAGTTATTCTACATTAAATGTCAACACTCCAGAGTTAAATGTCAAGACTTCGTGGTTAATTTAGGGATGTCCCCAGTATCTGTCCTGGCTTCTCTGCGAATGCGGGATCCTCCCCCAATCCTTACCCTAGGCCCACGTAGACAAAGTGGGATTAGGCCAGGCTGATTTCACTGAAGGAAAACAAGAAATCAGCCACTGCCTCTCAGGCCTGCATGCCAGGCTCTGGTTCCTATAGAGATGTGGACTGTGGATGCTGATAACTGGACCCTGCATTGCAAGAAGAGCTGACAACACCTGCAGTGACATAGGTGGGAGTCATGCAGAGTAGGCAGGGGCCATGACAGCCTGAGGTCCCAGGACAGTAGCCACTTCATAGTATGCAGGAGCCCAGGAGCCCGGCCAACCAGCATAAGCCTCATGTCCACCCGGTGAAAGCTGACTAGACAAACCTGAGATGGAAGGAGCTGACAGCCAGCAACATCCTTCATCCCACAGCCACAGTGAGGCAGATACACTCCTCTCAGGCTAGTGTTGGGCCTCACACATTCAAAGCCACTTTTTCAGGAAGACACAAGCCTCACCTCCTTGCTCACTTCTGCTGTCCCACAGGGAGGGAATCATGTTGTCACCTCCAGATTCAGACTGGACAAAGTGGAACGGGGGAGTCAACCTGGGCAAGATCAGGACTTGAGGTGTAGTTTCCCATTTATTTGAAATGCAAATGAAATCCCAAGTTATGTCCAATGGGCACAGGAAAAAATGGTCAATGTCTCTAGTCATTAGAGAAGTGCAAATGAAAACCACGAGATAGCCCTCCACACTCATTAGAATGGCTGTATAAAAAAATTAAAAAATAAAAAATGAGAAATAAAGTTTACCTGAATGTGGAGAAACTGGAACTGTGATGCCTTGTTGATAGGAATGTAAAATGGTGCAACCACTATGAAATACTATGGTGATGCCTCGGAAAGTTAAACATGCAATTACCATACGATCTAGGAATTCCACTTCTGAATATATACCCAATGTTCACAGCAGCATTATTCACAATAGCTAAAAGACGGAAACAAGCCTAGTGTCCATCAACGGGTGAATGGATAAAAATATGTGGTATGAACATACATATAATGGAATATCAATCAATCATAAAAAGGAGTAAAATTATGATACATCTTACAACATAGAAGAACCTTGAAAACATTAAGCTAAGTGAAATAAGCCAGAATCAAAAAACAAATATTATATGATTCCACTTGTGTGAGACACTCGGAATAGGTAAATTCAGAGATAGAGAGAGGAATGGTGTGACCAGGGGTGGGCAAAGGGAAAGTTGGGAGTTAGCATTTAATGAGGACAGAGCTTCAGTTTGGGGTAATGATAAAATCCTGGAAATAGATCATGGTAATGGTTACACAATATTGTAAATGCACTTAATGCCACTGGGTTGTACAATTAAAATTGGTAAAAATGGGAAATTTTATGTTGTTATATTTTACCACAGTAAAAAAATTTAAAAAGAAAAAAGGCAAGGGTGATGAGACATGGCAAAGTTAACGTGAGCCCACAGGGTGGCTGGCTGACAAGGGGCCTCCTTCCTCCCTCAGATCCCAGCTCCCTTGGCCTCATCTTCCACCTCTTCACTGGTCCCACCCATGACCCCAAGCCTGGAAATGTCATAAAGTATCTCAGATTCGAAGGAGGAAAGTAAAATTCCGTGGAAACAGGCCACATATCCAAATGCTGGAGGAGGCTGTGGCCCTCTCTCCTGTGGACGTGGAGACCCGGAGGGGTCTCTTCCTCAAATAAACTGGCTGTGCATTTGAAATAGGCATGTTTCCCCATGTTGTCTGCATCCTCTCGGAGGAGCTGGGAAGGATGCTTACATGCCCAGAGGTATTTTAGGCTGAGGATTTTGTTAGTTCTTATTACATATTGAGCAGCATCATCCCCTTATTCTCCCTAAAAGATAGATATATGACTATTATCAACCTAAAGTCAGCCTTTTGTTCTTTTACTAAAAATTCAGGATGAAACAATTGTAGTAGAATTCCCCTCGCATTCCGAGACTTGCAGAAGAGAGAAATGTCAATAAAAATCATGTGAAGTGTACAGAATAGATCAATTGAACCAAAGTGGCCGGATTCTATACAGTTAGTCTGTGCAAGGTTTACCTGGTTTTCCAAAAAACATCCCCTTTTCCTGAAGAACACAATTATGGCTGTAAAATCTTTTATTGGCCACCATTCAGGGCATCTCCGATCAGACGTCATAGTTTATGAAGGGCCATGAAAAGCACAGAAAGGTGCTTTTCCAAGTGGTAAAGGCCAATTTTATTCAATCACATCCTAAAGTATAGCATCCATTTTTCTTTTCCGTGCCCTTTTAGCATATCTTTTTCTCTGGCCATTATTCCCAGTGGTCATTGTAGATCTTCCCAGTAAATGAAACTGTTCGCATTTCAGTCACTCCCAACAAGGATGAAATGGTGCTCCCACGACGTCCAGGGAAGGAAGGCTCTGCAGTGGGAACATCAGGCACACAGCAGCAAATCTCTGCTTCTGGTGTGTGCGTGCTTGTTTTGCAAATTGCACGCAACGTCATCTTGCTCCTCCTTCTCCACAGATGCCCTGCTGTGCAGCCTCGCCAGGGTGGGGACTCCACCCCATGGCTGAAGGGTGGACATTCTCAGCATTGGGTCTGAATTCTTATACTTAAAGAAGAATGTTGCCACACCTCCATCCTCTACCTCCTCTCATCGTCCCTCATCTCCACACCTTTGCTGAGCCAGTCACCAGCTCCTGTTGCCTCTTCTTAATGAAGCTTCTGGCACCTGCATTTCTTTCCCCTGATCAGACACATCCACTCCAGTAGCTCACTGGACTCCCACTTCCAGTCCGTTTCACACCGGGCCAAGGATTATCTTCCCAGTAGCAGCCGCTGTCCAATACACCCCTGGCTGCCCATCGCCTGTCCTTCACCCAGTACCCTGCTTAGCTGGGTCTTCACATCCAACCACCAAGAGGCCCAACACTGCTTCATGGTGTTCTCTCTGCTCCTATGAGAGTTCCTTTCCATGCGTGGGTTCTCCATGGACCCCCAAGCATGCCTTCAGTCTCTGCTTTTCTTCTCACCACTTTACCTACTTGGAATACTTTTCATCTCTTGTGTATCGCTCGGGGTCTTTTTCTCTACTTCCTAAATCATGCAGAATGGCACCTCTTCCAGGGAGGTTTCCACCTCCCACCCCCTCTAATACTTACGGTCTGCACTGCTATTTGACATCAATGCATAGGAAAGCCAAACAAAACTATATGGCAAGTAAGAGCCTTTATTTCCTCAGTTAGACTGTAAACAACTAGAGGGAAAGGATTGTGTAGCATCTTCCATCCGTTTCCACCCAGGATTTGCACAATCCTGTACCATCTGCAAATTCTCAATAAATACAAGTTGAGTACCACAATCCAGTGTTGTTTGTACTACAACATACTTGCTCCTGCTGGATTTGTCTCCCACTAGACTATCTAGAAATAATAACAAAGGCGGGTTTCCAACCACTTTCTGCCACACTTTGGGTGTAGATAGTTGAAATGAGCCTTAGAGCCCCAGAGTCCTTAAGGCATTCTTGGGCCCAGTGCTTCTGTGACTAGGCAGCCCTACCCTGACCTGGGAATACATGGTAAGATGCTTTTTCCTCCCGATGCCAGGTAATGCCTGATTTTAACTCCCTGTGTCCCAGGATAAGGCTAAAGTTCCCTTTCTGGTTTTCAAACAGCTCCTAGCACATGGTGAGGAAAGAATTGGCATTTGTAGAGCTGCTACTATGAACCAAGATGAGCATATCCACCAGCGTCAACTATGGAAAGGCAGCGATAAAGGCCTCCGTTGCAGAGGGCAGGGAAAGTCTGAGCATGGAATGGAGCCCCAGGGCCCTGGGAGACGTTCGGAGCCCCATCCCAGCTTCCTGAGGGAGGAGAGGGAGCCCTTTGTGGCTTCTCTTCTGAGTACTGACAGAGTGCCCTGGAACAGAGCCAGAAAACAGAGCCCTGTGGCCACCTGGAAGATGGACTCACTCCGGCTGCAGGCAGAGTATGGAGAAATCTTGCACCCCACCCCTCCGCCCCTGCAGCCAAATATCAAGTAATAGTGAAATAAAAACTAACAAGGCTAAAATTTAACAGTGGTTGAGGGGTTCCTTAGATTCTGTACTGACTTTGCAAATCAGAAAGCTTGTCTTAACGCACTCATGAAGAGTTCCAGAGCAATGTGACAAAACCATGGGGATGGTAAGTGCCCATCAAGATTCCTGCCTTTAATGGGACCCTTGAGTTTTTCACAGTTAAGCACATGGCTGTCTACTGATTAAATTGTGTGTGTGTGTGTGTGTGTGTGTGTGTGTGTGTGTAGGGGGAAGTGTACATGTATATTATCCATCGATATAATAATATAATTTATTAGGTGAGCACACAAAATTTACATGATGTGAGATACTCCTTAAAGTAATAAAGGTATCCTAAATCAAATAAATTTTCTGTACTCAATTACTAATAATTTGTATTATGATATTGTTGGATAATTAGCATACAGTTACACAAAGCATTGTCATCTTTCTTTTTATTGTTCCCTATGTATCTGATTGTCTATAACTGATCAATCCTAAATTTATATATTTGTATCTTCGCTTTCTCAATTACTTTAGTGAGGGATTTATCTAGATTTTTCAACTTTACTTTCAAAGGATTAAGTAGATGTACATTTCAATTTTGCTTCTTTTTTCAAGTTTCTTAATTTCTCTAATTTTCTAATTCCTTCATCTCTGCTTTTATCATTATTAATTTTATCCATCTACTTTCTTTAGTTAGCAACTTCTTGAACTGTTAACTCCTAATTTAATAATTCTCAGTTATTTTCGGTCTAGCACTAAAAGGAAAGAAAGCACGACTTTCCCTCTAAATGAAACTTTGGACACAACTGATATTTCTTGTGCAGTGGTGGCCTCATTCTAGTCGTATTTTGTATGGTACACGATCCTAGCTTTGCTTCCTTCATTGACCAATGAGAAGTTTGAGAGATATTCTTTTCTTTTAAATTTTCCAGTTGGTGCTCTGTTTCTATGTTGGTCTGTGTCTATGTTTCTCATAAACACACCACACTGTGGGCCGAGAGTAATGATTAAAGCTTTTCCACTTTGGGGCAATGGTTGAAATTCATTTTTCGCAAGTGCTCCTTGGCAATGCGTTCTCACTCAGAGTACAGAGCTTAATGCATATATTTATTGATACATATCTTTATTAATTGTAATGGTTTTTTTGTCTATTTGCTCAGGAGGACAACTGCTAATGCTCATAGCTTTGAATTTAATTTGATTGTGTATCTTTTTGCTGATATTTATCTGTTATATGTTTGACTCAGAAAGATTCAAATCTAAAGAACGGGTTAATCTGTACATATGTGGTTGTTGTCTTGTTCCAATCTGAGAGCATTTTTCTTTTAATGGGTATATTCGGACCATTTACATTTATTTTTCACCTTTTAAGTGTCTTTCTAATGCTCCCTTGATTTTGTTTTGTTTTGTTACCATTGTCATTGTCGTTGTAATGTGAAGGGCTTGTTTGCTTTTTGTTTTGCTCCAAGTGGACAGTTGTGTGGTGTGACCTATCTTTAATCTTAGTAGGGATTACTTTTGCAACTGAAATTACTCGCTTAAACCCCTATTCCTCAGTTCATTGAGGTCAGGGATGAGGAGACATCTAGCATCTCTGCAGTATTGAAAGGGAGCTCTCTGGGCATTTACGCTTTATCCTGCCCTCCTCCCACTTCACTTTCCAGGTGTGTTGAGAAACTCTGGGAGTTTGGGGCCTAACTTTTATAGTTGCATCATCATGTTCGTATATTATGTAGTTTTCTTCTCAAGAATGACAATGTTTAAATTTCGGTTCTAATCCTATTAACAAGTTACTTATTTTTGATTTTGTATTTCTGGGGACTCAGTTGTTCTTGCTGGTCCCTTCACACTGTGGCTAACTTCACTTGGGAGCTTTTGACTTTATTTATTGAATAAGATTACCTCTTGTAGTCACATTTTCAGAATCGTTGACTCTGTAAATATTTGAGTCAATAATTAATTTATCTGCCTCATGAATTCATACATATTTAAGCATTTTTTCCTTTTTTTCATATATAAACTACCACGTGCCTGGGTTTGATGTTTGGGGCCACATGCCATTCCTTCTGGAAACACTGAGTTCGTCCCTCCATTGTCGACTGGCATCTAATTAGGACTATTGTCCCTAGGGGTCAGCTTGCTCAATTATGTGTGCCTTATTTGGGGGCTGTTTTTCCTGTTGTCTCTTTTGTAGCTGAACTGATGTTTTTTCTTTCTAGGCGTTTAATGGAAATCTCTCTTGTACTTCAAGTTTATAAACTTGACAATGTGTCTGAGTCAATGGCTTTTTCCAATTTCTCCTGTTTCCAATTTCCAATACACCCAAATGAGGATCTTTAACCATCAGATTCAGTTTGTTTGCTCTCTTTTTACAGATAAACCAATTATCCATGATCTGCTTCTTTACTGTCCTCCATATTTACAGCCTTCACCCTAGATGAGTGCAATCCCTTGTCCTCTTCTGCACAGGGATGACATTTCCTGGCATGCCCTTTGCTTCTTCAATTTGTCTTTCTCTATTGTTGATGCAGCTCATTAATGCTTATAGTAAGCTCCCAATTTATGCCATAATATTTAATCTTTTAAAATTATTGGCTGGATCAAGCAGCTATCCATTATCTTACCTTATCATCTTATCTTTCATCTCTGTTCCCAAGGTCAAGGTTTCATCAATGTCCTTGAGAATATGAAGCTATAAATACTTTAAATTTTCTTCTATTTGTTGAACCACACCTTATTTCAATGTGTATTCTTTATTTTTCCAATTCATTTTATGTCTTTATCTTCTTTTTCATTGCACAATTTTTACATGGGGTTCAGGTTATTTTATTGCTGTATATTATCTTTGGATAAGAGCATTCTCTGTGACTGGGTTGTTTACCCATACATAAAGTGCCGACATTCTTGGCACCCTTCCTATGAACTGAAGTATTGTTTTAATCCATCCCTTATAAACCATCAGATGCAGCCCTCCAACTCTTGTCCTATTTCTGGTAGCCACTCTGCAGCTTGAGAGAGCTGGGGAGGGAACCGTGGCCATGGCTATCATAGCGGGTGACTTTGATCGTTATGCTCTCCTTGCAATTCATTAACAGCCCCTCACCTGGAGCCAGATTCTCCAAGTTGGGACTCATCCTACCGTGACCAGGGGATGTGCCCTTGGTTGGTGACTATTCCTCTGTTTGGGGATAATTCTGCCTTATGAGTGAACAGTCTATTAGAGAAGAGTGTCTGGTCCAGGCTCTTGGCTGTTGTTTATTGTTTCTGTTGTAACTTCACTTTGCTCCTCAACCATCTTTATTTGGGGCTGCTTATCTCTGACCAAGTCACTGCTAGATTATTTCTCACCTCTCATAGAACTAACAAGGTCAGGGAAGACAAAAATAGTGTTGCATAATGGCTCTTTAATCCCAATCAACTTTGAACATTTATTAGGGAGCAACAACAAAATCAAGCAGAGAATTCTCCCATACTTTCCTCAGCCTCCAATATGATTGGTCCCCATCCTTGTAAACTGGTGACTCCCAGTAAGATTTTTAGAAACTGCCTCCACCTACTTCATACCACGCTGCCCAGTTTCTTCCAAAAGGAGAGTTGTAAGTTGATTTCCGTAACAGTCTTTAAATTTGATGCCAGTTGTATTGTAGAAATTTATGGTATGGGATTTATGATTAAAAAAAAGTAAACATTGTAAGTGAAAAAAATAAAAGTGTGAGTCTTCCCTCTTAGACCTATTAATATTTTATTTCTTACTATTTTCTCTAGGACCTCACATCATCAGGGATGACATTGGTCTCCTTCTCTGAGGGTGACCTGATGCCCATTGGCCTGCCAAGGACTGAAGCTTTGCTAACCGCAGAAATGCTGATTAGAGCCTGAAATGTGGTGCCCCATGCAAGGGTTCTTGATGCCCAGGCCTTGGGGCTTTAGACAACAATAGTTCCTTAGAACCATGCTTCCCCACCAAAAAAAAAAAAAAAAGCCAGAATATGTGCTGGATTTACAGCCTGTGAACCAGAGAGGAGCACAGAGCATCACACATTTTACCTGTTTAACAAGGACAAGGTGATGACTACTTGAAAGGTTGGGGGCAGGAGCACGCGGGAGTGAAGAGCTGGTGTTGAAGTCAAAGCCAAGGCTTCATACTCCTTGTCTATGATATCTGTGCAGTGCACACTGCTGAGATCAGTGTTGGGATGTGTTTATCAAGTTCATTTGCCTGTGGCCTGGAAGAAGAAGCAGACGCAATCGCAATTTTCAATGACTCGGGATAGTGAAGGAGACAGAAACCCAGAGAGCTCACATTGGCATATGGACATCCACAGGACCTGCATGTTGGCACAGCGCAGGTGTGTGGGGGCCAAGTGCCTTGCAGCTCCAGCCAGCTCCAGCCCTGCCCAGGATCCCGGAGCTACCACATATTGCTCTCCAAAGGGATCACCTGCACTGTCTAGCCAGGCAGAGCCAACTACAAGACTTCTGGCCACCATGGAGGAAGTCCCCTTGTCCTTCTCTCCCAGGCCTGCCTGGGAACCTGCTCCCTGCAGCCCTGCAGAGTATTCCAAGACTAGGGAGAGGGGACAGACCCTCCCCCCATGCTGCAGGTGGCCTGTTTCTGCCTAAAAGTAGTGTGAGAATTCTGGGATAACCTTGGTGGGACCCTTCCAGAGTAGCCCCATAGAATCAGACTCCTGTTTTAACATAAGGGAGGCTGCTGCTGTCCCCACAGCCACCCCAGGGACATGTCCATGGAAAGGAGAGAAAGCAGAAGGAGTCAGAAGACGTGTCTAGGAGTTAGGACAAGGCAGCAAGCACCTTCCGAAAACCTCAGGTTTGAGCTGGGACAGAAACCTGTAAATCTCTTCTTGTCAGAAATTTGTTATTTTCTGAAATTTTCAGAAGGAATAGTGCACCACTGTGTATCATAAAATAATAATATATGAATAGTGGGATTTTTTAAAATAGTGCCCATTTCCATAACGATTTTGAGGGACACAGACACAGTGAAACCATTTTACTGGGGCTGTGATGGATTTGAGAGTGCTCCTTCCCATGTTTTCTTTTGATGGCCTGGAATGTGTCTTCCCACCAAACATTAACTTCTTAGCGTTGGCCCCCAAGAGGAATTTGTGCTCTGGGTGTTGCCATGTGAGGCTGCACAGTGGTTGCTCAATTGTACACGACTGCAGAGAGATCCCAGAGAGGGTCACTTCTCAAAAAAAAAAAAAGGTCTTAGTAGCCCAAATATTGGGTCTGCCTTGACACAGGACGAAAACTAAGATTCTCCAAGGGATGGGCTCACCCTTCCAAATCTCCTCTGATCTCAGCCCAGCATTGTCAGGAGCCAGAGGACACAGAGGTTTGAAGGATGTCACCAGTAGGTGCCAGAAGTGCCAGGATTCATAGAGGTGAGAGGAAGGCAGTCTGTGAACTCTGTGTGGCAAGAATGGAGACAAAGAAACTGAAGGCCCTACATCACGCCATGAATCCTGCACACTCCAAAATCTGGAGTGCATCACTTTCACAGCTCAAGTCAGAATGCTGCTTCTGAGTGACGACGGAGCCTCCACACCTGCGAGCAATCATAGGTACTAATTCCAGGCCATTGGAACCCTACTGAGCAGTGACGCACATGGACAGTGCACTGGGTTGAAAAGAGAACCCCAAAATTCACATCCTCATAAAAACCTCAGAATACAACTTTATTTGGAAACAGGGTCTTTGTAGATATAAATAGTTAAAATGAGATCATCCTGCATTAGGTGGTTCTAAATCCAGTGAGTGGTGTTCTTTATAAGAACACCATGTGACGACAGAAGCAGAGATTGGAGTGACGTATCTACAAGCCAAGGGACACCAAAGATGGCAGGCAACCACCAGAAGATAGGAGGGAGGCAAGGAAGGATTTTCCCTCCGAGCCTTCAGAAGGAATCAACCTTAGTGCCATCTTGCTTCTGGACTTCTAGCCTTCAGAACTGCAAGAGAATAAATGTCTGTGTTTTAAGACACCCGGTTTGTGTTACTTCACTCCAACAGCCCTAGGAAACTAGTACAGACCGATACAGGTAATATAGGTAATCAATTGAGCTTTCTACTTCGTCAAACTGAAAGGATACAATGCAATGCCACCCATCTTGGCATTTGTGACTAATTCTTATAATTATTACAAAAACAAGCCCATCAAAATTGTTCCTTCTTTCCTAAAACAACAAATTTTTCCCTAAAACAACAAATTCTGCCATTTAATTCTTGAAGAATAGTAAAATGGGAAAATGTCCCCAGGTGGCCCAAGTCTGTGGGTACAGAAGAAGCTCGTTAGACCAATCTGGGATATAATGGGAGAGAAAAGACCCAAATCACTCTCTGTCCCCTGGCCTCCCTCTACGTCCATCCAAGTGCTTCTGCAGATTGCAGGGCATGTCCCATGTGTCTTCTGAAACAGGTGACTGCCTGGCTTCTCCCTGGGGCCCCTCCTTACCTTGTACTGGATCCCTTGTCTGTGCCAAGGCTCTCCTCACCCCACACTCAGCAGTGGCCAGCCCTCAGAGTGGCAGAGCCATACTGGGTCTCATGTGTTCTCACCTCCATCTTGTCTTTTAGGGTCACTGCATTCTAAAAGTATAAATAGAATATAAACTGAAAACACCTCTTTCTTCTCCTCCACTGAAAACCCAAGCAAACTAATTCAGGCAATAAGTGCTTGTAGGGGTTGCCTGCCCCCAGGTCCACAGGTGGCCCAGTGTGGACATGGGGAAACTGCTTCATTCATAACCAGCAGGTCCTCCAACGCTCCCTTCCCTGACCTACATGGATTCCCATGGGTCATCATGGCACAAGACACTCAGACTTTGCATAAGAAAAGAGACATTTTCATTTCTAGACCTTTTGTCAGCTGAGTAAGTGAAATCAAAGCCCCTGTCACAGGCCCTTGACCCTAAATGAGCCACAGTCGGGAGACAGAGGCCTCAGATTCTTGTGTGGCCATTGGTCCCTCAAGGTTACCCAAACTCAGCATGCTCAAGCTGAGCAAGAAGAAGGATGACACTAAATAACAAGGAGATGTGTCACCTTTCTCGTTGTAAAGTTAGTCTGCATTAGGAATGTCAAGTTTTCTGCAAAATTATGGATGATCGTTCTTACTGACGGGAGAGTCGGCATCAGGAACCACCCACAATAGATGCTTTCGCTTTGGCTCAAGATGGGAAGACCATCAAAGAACTTCAGAACATTCCAGAGACCGGCCACTCCTCTTAGGGCTGAACTCCTCTGTGAAAAGCAGATTTTAAGTTTTAAAATTAAAGCCCCAGAAGTCCTTACTTCGCCGAAGTCCGAGGACCCGAGCTCCTTTCTACAGTCCTCAACGCCAGGTTCCTTTTGACCGGCTGGCCTTCTCGACACCTCTCCAGGGCATTATCCCACTAGGGCTTTGGGAACTTTGGGGCACCCTGTGCACCCCACAGAGGTAGAAGGGACCCAGAAGTCCTGCCTCTGGCTCACCCTTCTGGCCAGCTTCTCCCGCCTTGCCAACAAGTTTCCAGGTACCATGTCACTTGAGGCTCTGGGTCAAGTTGTCAAGCTTCTCCAGAGGCCTAAAGCCTTCCCCAAAATGGTCAGCAAGGTAGGCCTCTGTCCCTATGTTCTATACTGTTGTCCCCATTCCCCATGTTCTAGAGTGCCACTGCTGCCCCCCTCAGCATTCTAGAGTGCCATAACTGCCCCTCATATTCTAGAGCACTAACACTATCCCCCCACGTCCTAGAGTGCTACCACTATCCTCATGTTCTAGAAGGCCATCACTGTCTGCCGTGTTCTAGAGTGCCATCCTACCTGGATGCTAACCCGAAGTAAGGGGAGAAAGCCAGGGCCTTGGCGCCTGACACCCTCACCCACCTGGATATGCCTTCTCCTCCCACATATCTCCGCCCCAGAAGACAAGGCGATTCCTTCCATCTTGGGTGATAACAACCTCCTGCACCCCACATCGTGAGATGACTCCACCACAGAATTGTAGTCAAAACTGTATGATCGGAGCCAGCAGGCCAGCCCTTTGTGTGACAACTAAAGGAGTTTAGTAAATCCTTCTCTCTCCCAACAATGCGCGGCTTTTAAAACCTTCGCTTTCTAGGGACTCACAAATCTTATTTGCCAGTCAAAACTGAAAAATGGCTTTGTTTTCCTAGCTGGCAGGCCTGCCCTTCCCTCAGAGCACAAAACCCACAGCTTCGATACGCAAGGAGCTTGAGGACAACAGGATTTATACGTTATGAAAATACATCTAAAAATATTTTTTAAAATATTATCCCCAGTACGTGGCAAGAGCGTAGGTGCTGGTGAGTCATGCCCAGCCTTGTCTCTCTATTCAGACACAGCGTCAAGGTGCTGTCATTCCCTCTGTCTATGCTGCAAGTCTGATGGAGTATGGCCCAGCAAATGGGAAGCTCTTTAAGGCTGTTGCAGAGATTAATCAGAGACAGGGTGGGATGACTGATGGAGAGACAGAGATGAGGGACCCCCCAATGCCCAGAAACAACTACAGAAAAGCACGTGGGCTGTGGATTCTGAATCCGGGTGAACAGCGTCAGAAGGTTCCCGCCCTAGTAATTTGCCTCTGGAAACTTGGCTTTGAGGAGGTCATCCTGAGGCACTGGGGGCCACGAAAGCTACCCAAGTGTCCTGCCAGCCCCGCTGCGGAGAGAACTCAGAGCAAGCAGGTGCGGGCATCCAACGCGAGCCTGGTTCTCAGTGAAGGCTCAGCATGGACCAGGCAGTATTATCCCAGAGGCTCAAAGAAGTATAGAACTTTTCAGCAATAGGAACACACTTTTAAACTAAATGTTAAGACTGAAAGAAGAGAGTGAGTGAAAAATCTTCTGTGTTTACAAGACCAAGAACTGTATTTTTAAAACACACACGCACACACACACACTTGAAGCCGTCATGTACAGACCACTTGAAAACAAGCAGCATTTGACACACTGCTTCATTTACTATTTGTTGTTTAAATGATTTTTGCAACGTTTGCACCTAAACTCTATGGAATAATCTAATTGTTCCTGATATCATTGATTTTCTTCTTAATAAATGAAGTGATATGACTTATTCCACAGAGTCACATATAATAGGAGACTTTGCAGTGGATTTACTTTGATCATAATGATATGGTTATTGTGTCGATTCCCTAGGATAGAATTGTTTGACAATGAGCAGCAGCTCTGACTTCTCTGAGTGAGGGTTTTTCATTTCTCTAAACTATTACTAAGGTCTGGTGGCCGTGCACTGGTGGAAACGCAGCGTCTTCCAGAAAGGACTTGGTGTTTGCAAAGTTCTAAGCCAGAGGGGGTTAAACTAGACAAAGCCACTGTCCCTCTCGGACAAAACAAAAGCCCAGAAGCTCTGCAAATGTACTGTGTAGCCTCCCAGTCCGGCCTCCACTTGCTGCCTGCAGTGGATGGTCACAGAGAAGCACCGTCGGCCAGTTTCTTTGATTCTCGGAATTTAGGAAGCTAAAAACTAAAAATATTCTTCATCTGCTAAATATCTAAAAGTAGCCTCTTTTTTTCCTTTTTTCTTTTTTTAATATTTTTTCGATGGTTATCCTGGGACTTAGTCAATAAGGAAAAGAAATTACTGGTGTGCTTGATTCTGCAGATCTCGCCAGCCTGGTTGGATGGAGAAGCAAGGCCGTGGCCTCCAAGACCAGCTGTTCGTGAAGAGGGCGGATGCGGCTTTGACCACCTGGGGAGTGGATTTGGCACTACGGGATCTTGGTGATGGTGCCCCCATCTGTGCATTCTGCTCCAACCTGTGACCTTCCCTTCACTCTATGCCCTCTCCCAAGAGCTGTATCTTTGAAAAGTCCATACTGTAGGAACTTCTTCCTGGGGACTTAACTGTCCCATGATCTTGGGTGGGATCAGTGCTGGTGGGTAATGGCCCCATGACTTGTGGCCCTTT
Source organism: Equus caballus (assembly GCF_041296265.1). Lineage (NCBI taxonomy): Eukaryota > Metazoa > Chordata > Mammalia > Perissodactyla > Equidae > Equus > Equus caballus. The sequence goes on from NC_091684.1 coordinate 5,668,202, forward strand.
ACCACGCTCCTCTTTGCCGTCTCCATCACATCTGGAAGCTTCTTCCATGTTAAGCAGACCCTTGAGAGACATTGCCACTGTGGACACCTGTTGGTTCTGCCTCCCGCTCCCATCTACCTTTCCCCTGGTCATTGAAGAGTCACTCTGTGATCCTCTGGGTCCACCTGGATTGAGGTCAGCACATCTGTCTTACTTAAACCTAGCACCAGAGACCCTCACTGCCCTGGCTGCAGGGCGCATGCCCGTCCCATTGTCACAAGCCTTTAGTCCCTTAAATCTTTCGTCCCTCCCTTTGTCCCTGGTGTTGCTTTTTGCAAACCTGTCTCCTTCCCCTCCCCTGCCTGAGATCTCCGTGTGGTGCAGGGGCGCTGTCAGCAGCAGAGCTGTTTCTGACTGGGAAGCCTAATTAATTAGTCCACCAATTAGCGGCAAAAAGCAAACCCCGTATTTCGGGTTTACCTTATGTGGTTTTTTCTCATGTGACTGTGACTGGGAAAATCAGAGGCCATACGATCTGGTGGAGTCCCCTGAATGACAGGAACCTTTCCAGAGGGCTCTGGGCTATGTTACTGATGTTTCTGCTGGCTGCATCACTCCCACAGTCATTTATGTTCCCTTCAAAGACACCGCCTCTGCATCCTGTGGCTGAACTTTTCTACTCATCTTTGATGAGGACAATTCGGACCTATAGGCAATCACCTCCTTTGTTCCTTAGAGTGTTTCTAAGGTTGTAGCCCAGTGCTAGGTTAGTTAGCCACTTAGCTACAAACACTGGTCTTGAGGGCATCCCTGGGTGAGTGATGTGGTCACTGGCTCTACTCAACCATGCGTGACATGCAGAAGATGGAGGGGCCCTCTGGGCTAACGAGGAGCCACAGCAATCTCAGCCAGGCTTGGGTCCCAGAGAAATCAGGAAATCTGATGTGCAGGCCAGAGTTCAGGAGGAAGCTGAAGGCTTACTGCGTAGGTGGCTTTTGGGGAAATATCCCTTTGTGGTCCCACGGCATCCCCTCATCCCAGGGAAGATTTCACATGATAAGCCTTCTCCAAGCAAGGCCAGGCAGTGCCCACTTGCCTGAAAGGGTCCACAGGAGCTATGCATTGCTTTGTTCAAATGTGCTTGGTGAAGATATGTGTTCCAATGGTTGCAGGAAGTTTAGGGTGGGAGATGCAAATATCCCCAGCATGTGCCCTGACAAAATGCTACGACTGCAGGTCAGCGGGCAGCCCCATCACTACAATAAAAGTCAAGAGCAACTAGCCAGCTAGCTGTAGTTTGTTTCCAACAAAATGAAAACACAGACCTTTTTTGTGCTTTTTTTCCTAAATTGTTAGAGTTGGGTAAATGTTACTTCTGGAATCCCACAGAAAGAAATAGTAAACAATTTGTTGGACATTTAGAAATCACTTCATAATAAATTTTGATGCAGTGGGTTGTTGATGGATTACTCCTAACGTTTTCTGTTAAGGGACCTTCTTGGGAAGAACAAACAGCTTTCCTTAAGAACTTTGCCCAGCTGTTTCTCTCTGGGGATGACCATATCCGAGTTCGGCCAGCCGAATGTCAGAAGCTGATTGTGATGGTTGGATTCCATAGGGAGAGAAACCAAGTTATTGCAACTTTATATGCATTCAGATGAAAGAAGGTAATAATAATGGCTTACTGTAAAATGAAAACAACACTAATGATTGTATTCATTAGCAAAATGATATTTGCTGGACTAGCATTAGCAGTTATCGAATTGCAGGCAATAATAGGAATGTGAAATTAATTTCATTGAAGGAATTGAAGAATGATTTATTTACAGTGAATATCCATTCTATTTGAAACTTCACTGACTCCATTAAAAAAATACAGCTGTATCCTTCTTAGAATGTGCAGCTCAAAACTAACAGTTCAAAATCTTATTTTACGGTTTTTTTAAAAAAGCATACTTTTTTTTTAAATCTCCACCATAGTGTCAATTCAACTCTCATATGAGGATATTTTGCAAAAATGTCAGAAATGATAGTTTAGGTTATGTGAGATTTACTCTGCTTCAATTGGTCTAATAGCAGTACATAGTTATTTTTACGTTACGAGGGTATAATTTACAAAGAGAAAAGTGAGCAGATCGTAAGTATAGAGGGCAATGAATTTTTTTCTACATGTACACCTGTGTAACCACAACCAGATCAAGACACAGAATATTCCAACAGCCCAAGGATGTTCCTTCCCCTTCTAGTCAATACCTACACCTCAAGGAACCACTATTTTGACTTCAGCAAAATAGATTCACTTTGCCTGAGTTTAAGCTTTTTATAAATGGAATCATAGCATGTACATTCTTTAGCTTCCAGCTCCCATCCCTCCCCATAGCATTTTTGAGATTCATCCATGTGTTGTCATGTATCAGTAGTCCATTCTATTTTTATTGTGCCATTTCAGTCGTTACATCGTTTGCTTTGATTCTGTGTATGATTGACTCTGACTAATTGTCACTGAGTAATTTACTGTGAACTGGTTCATTTCTGATGAGATCAAAACATTGTGGCTGGAAAGATCCAAGGACAGGAAGTCCGGAAATATCACCCACTGGGGTACCTGGGGTGAGTCTCTTGGCTTCTCCGACCTTAGGCCCCTGTCTATTAACGGTGACCAAGGATGCTGGTCCAGCAACTTTGGAGGGTGCCTAGGCAGATGAATGATGAAGGGGCCCTGGGGACTGCCAGTGGCACTCTGAGGGCACAGCATCAGGCAGCATGTCATGCTGGGCCCTTCAATTTCTAAGCTTTGCAGTTGTGCCAGGCACAGTATTTCCACAGATCGGTTTTTTTTAATCAGTTCTGAGCTCTGGTTGCAAACCCTAACTTTTATTTCTTGCCACAAACACACACAGTTCTCAGCCTCGCATTTTGACAGGCAGCACACACTCACAGAAAGAGCCCCCTGCCCCATTCATTGATGTCGCTCTGCATCTCCTCAAAGAGCTTATTATTTTAGGGACGTTCTCTTGGGGGCAAGAACTCCAGCAGCCTTCTCTTCTGTATTTATTTATTAATTAGCTGGTTGAGTGGGAAATCATACCCTTTTCTTATTCGTTGTTTTTTAAGGATTCAAGCTGATTATCTAAATAAACAGTGCTCTTAAAATGTTCCCTCAAGTAAAATTGCTAATCCCACCTTACATTTTTGCTAAAATAGTATAGGCTCCATCTCCCCCCGAAAAGTCTCTCTTTTTCATTTCACCTTTTCAAGAACTGGCCAAGATTGGGCGTGGATTAAAAACCCAAGTCCAGTCTCGTACCTCCAAGAGTCCCAGAGGGAAATGCAAGAAAAAAAGTCCATTTGCTCCACCGAGAGTAGGCGCTAACGGCTTTAAAGAAGTGCCCATCAAGTGTTAGCTGCAATCTAAAACCGCTTTTAAACCAGAAAATGCAGTTTAAAGGTCTACCTGGCCATCTAAAACTTTTGAAGGGAGAATGACTTGAACACGTGCCCCCTGAATTCTCCCAGTGTGGGAGATGTGGCAGTGGTGAAATGTCACACCTATCGTCAGAATAACACAATGCCACATTCAACACACAGTGTCCCCTAATTCTTGGCCATAATAAAAATCTACCTACCATCCTAAATGAGATCATTTGTGTTTGCCACAGAAAGAAGCGGAGCTCTGCCTCCTGAGCATTTTGGAAGAACGTTTATCTAGAAAGGCATCCTTTAGTAAAGCTTGGCCAGAGCAGGGACAACAGATCAGAGCCCTGAGAGTGCGTGGTATCGGCTTACGGAGACACAGGCAGACAGCATGTGCGTGGCCACTCAGAGAGCAGAAGGACCTGGCAAAGGCCAGAGTAGGTGGGGCCTGCCTCTTTTCACCTGCCAGGTGGCTCTGCAAGGGAGGTGCACCCCAAGTGCGGCACCGTCTGCCACTCGTTGCTCCCTCCTGCAGAGGTTCTTCATTAGGGCGGATTTTGCCTCCCGCAGTCTCCATTCCATGGGAAACCAGGAAAGACAGAGGGGCTCAGGCGCCCCAGGACTGTGACTGCCGCTTTCCTTGGAGGCAGGGTCTTTGGAGATACGATTAAGTTAAGGATCTCTAGAGGAGATTATCCTGGATTTAGGGTGGGCCCTAAACCCAATGACAAGTGTTCTCGTAAGAGAAAGGAGATGCTTATTTGGGACACGGAGACACACACAGGATGGAAGCAGAGATTGGAGTTATGCAGCTACCAACCAAGGAAGACCAAGGATTACTGGAAGCCACCAGAAGCAAGGCATGTCACGGGTTCTCCCTGTGAGCCTCCAGAAGGAACCAACCCTGATTTCAGAGTTCTGGCCTCTAGAACTGCCAGAGAATAAACTCCTGTTATTGAAGCCACCAGGCCCAGGGTAATTTGTTACGACAGCCACAGGAAATGAACACACTGATTACCCTGACCACTGGAAGAGCTGGGGGCAAACCCCAGGGACCCTCATGTAGGTGACATCAGCAGAGTGACCACACCCCCAGCCAGTGCCCGATGCAGTGCAGATTCCAGTACCTGACTGAGGCTTGCTACACAGTTACGCAGTGCACAGCACCCGGCCCTGACTGGAGGAGGGAAGCGCACTAGGAAGAGAGGGAGCTCCGAAGTTACCATCACAGCGTGGACGTCCTCCAGGCTGGGTCTGAGTTTCCAGCCCTGACAGGGGGTGGAATAGCTCAGGTCACTAGTGTTGAGGAAGGAGATGGCAGGCAGGGAGCCAAGGAAGCATATTAAGGGCTAATGAGGAACAGCCTCACACCAGACAGCTTTCACACGGACGGCATCACATTTTCTCGTCACAACAAACCCAAAAGGTCCTTGTTATTTGCTCCAGGTTAGAGGTGAGGGAGCTGAGCTTGGACAGAGGAAGTCATTGGCTGAGACCCCCCCAGGATTGAGAAGGACAGGCCTGCTGCCCCGGCATCAGTGCTGTGTCCTGTGTCGGTCCTCCTCCGGGATGGTCAGGAAGCGGGTGTCCCGGGGTTGCCGTGCGGCCTCACGACAGTAGACTCATGTCCCCCGGAGCCTGTGCTGACTCCCACTGGCGTGGTTTCCAGTTTGCCTTTAGCCTTCCTTGGGTTGTGGATGGAAAAAGGTGATGGCAAAGCCATCACAGGTAGAAATTCGGCTCCGGGGAAATGGAGGTGACTGATGAAGCCCTTAAGCTGCGTCTAATTGCACACGACCAAATAGCCTTGCAAATCAATCCCAACTGACCCCTGGAAATGTTCCCAAGGGGCCCGCCTGGGGTAAAGGTCACAGAATCCTGCATTTAAAAAATTCCCAAACAAAACTCTTGGCTACATTCGTGAGTTTCTCCAGGGGTCAGCTGGGTATGGTTTGTGTGTGACCCTTCACCCGATGTTCACCATCCAAGGGTAGTGGGAAACCAGCCCTGTCTACCTACATGCAGTCATACTCTGGGACAACAAGTAAGTTACGACTTTGTGACAATTACTTGCCTTTGCACATATCTATTGACCTAAGCAAAACTTTTTTGCATTTCTGAGTGTTTGATGTCATCCAGTTTTAATTAAGGAAGAAAACCTGCACGGAGATGGAGAGCAGAGGATACGTGTTAGCATCATCATAGAGTCCCCTGGAGAGACGATTCTAAATGCTTGCCTGAGCCCCAGTACAGAATTTTGATAAAACTGGTCTAAAAAGTACCCAGCTTCAGTGGTTTGACTGTACAGCCATGGCTGAGAACCACAGACCGCTGATCAACATACAGCCCAGATCAGGAAAACAGAGAACGTTGCAAAAAGGAAGGAAGAAAGGGCGAGTGAAATGCAGTTGGCTAACCATTCTAAAATATTGAATTAAAATGACCCATAAGTTGTAACCTGCATAGGACAAGGTAGAATTTAGGAACTTAGCTGTGGACATTGCAAACACATGGATAAGGTGCCAGTGAAGACATGGAAACCAGATGTAAAAATGACTTTGATGACCAAAAGAAGAGGATCCCCTCAGAGGCATCTTTTCCACCACCTCAGGCAGGCACTGGGACAGCCTTGATAGAACCGACTTAAATCTTCTGGAATTTTTCATCAGTCACCCATGTTACTCCCTCAAGAGTTTAATTGCTGGACTCATTAAGTGCAGTATCCAAGATGAAAGGTGTCATTGATTGAGTTTTCCAATAAATCAGTGCATTCATATTTTATTAATGAAGATTAAAATCTGCTAAAACAAGCTGATTACACTAGATATAGCCATGTATCAGGCAATGAAATTGTGAGCTGCATTCTGACCGAATATTGAAGTTAAAGTCTCTGATAACCTGATGATCCTGCTACAGCTCCAAACAGAGAGTCTTGATGTTTGATGTCTGACTTCCTCAAGAACGGAAGACACTGTCAACCCCCAACCGAGACGGAGGGTCAGAAAGGTGGCCCCAGGGTCTCCATCAGGTGCAGTGGGGCTGGGCTCTTCTGGATGCCACAGGCAGACTTCACAAGGCCCAGAGGTTTCCTGGTCAGAACAAGCTACCTCTCGGTGCCCCACATTCTGCTGCCTCCCAGCCCTCCCAGGTACTCCCAAGTACCACTCTAGCAGCTGTTATTGCAAACAATTTCTGAGACTCTCCATCACCAGCCTGCATTTCTTTCATCTACCACAGCAACAGGAAAACTCATTCCAATGAAATGAGAGCCACTGGCCTGGTTTCCCACCCGCAGTCCAGCCTTAGCCTCATCCTTCCGAGGCCCGACCACATCTTCCTGTCCTTGCTGGCCGGATTCACCGGGGCAGGTCTGCATTTCTTGGTTAGAGCTGGGAATGTGAGCCAAATACCAGCAGCTGGAAGTCTGCCTTTGATGTGCTTCCAGCCTTGCCAGCGGAGGAAGTACTGGGTTTTTCACCAGAAACCTATTTTCATGCACTATGAAATTCAAGTCAAGAGCTGGGCTTCCAAGGATTTAGATGTACGCCCCAGCAGCATCAAGGTCACGGCATTTAGTGAAGACCAGGTCAATCTCCAAATCCTTAGGCAGCCTGACCCCGGTGCCTGCTATCACTAGACATTTCCATGGAATTACACGTACCGCTTTTATTCTTTATTGCAAAATAGTGAAAACAGAGATGTAAGGCATAATCGTAGGAAAACATGGATTGCATTGATGACCGGAAATAGCCTTCAGATTCTCTGGAAATGCTGTATCTCTAAATGAAAAAGTAAAAGACTTCTGTGACCTTCTCTGCTGTCGCAAAGTTACACAACACACTCAAAATATCATAGAATTTTAACGGAGAATAGGAAACAGTGGTTGCAGAACTTTCCATAATTGGGGGCACCTCGACCCCGTGTGTGCTCAAACCCTCGCCGTGGGCGTCTCTTCTCTAAGAGGCCTCTGAGCCGGCCCTCTCCCTGGGACCCGCTGGCCGCTGCCACCTTCCCTTTGCTCTTGTTGTCACTAACTTTGCTTAATGACCTTGTTCTCTGGGACTTTCCATTTCTGCAGCAGAGAAACAGGCCCAGCTCTCTGAGGCTGGGGTTGGGGGAATTTGCTCTCTGGCCGAGACCCCAGGGTGCAGGGGCAGAGTCACGCGTGCTGTGATGGGACCGAATGTTCAGTACATTTTTTTTCTAAATGGATGTTCAATATTTTAAGTGGCACATCAGTCACTCTGGGGTACTCTTATCCAGTTCACTCCATCAGCTTCAATAAATGCCAAATTAAAAAGAAAGAAAAAAAAAGAAGAAAGAAATAGCATGCGCTTCTGTGTCTGAGTGTGTGTGTGTGTGTGTGTGCTGCACGCGTGTGTGTGGCAGAGAATTCAAGTTCTGAATGAAAAACAAAGGGAATTAACAAGGCAGAGGAATAGAAAGGCTGTACCAAGAAGAAGCGTCGCTTTCCTGAACTCTAACCTTAACCTCTCCTTTCAGCCACTGGATGCCCGCCAAGCCGGCTTCTCCTTCGCTTCCTCTGGCGGTGCCCTCTCCCTTTCTCGGCTTTGCTTTCCCGTTTTCTGTGCCTTTGTGGTGGGCAGAATAATGCTGCCCACAATGGTGTCCACCTCCTATCCCCAAACCTGTTACCTGACATGGGAAAAGGAAAGGGACTTTGCAGGAATGACAAAGTGACAGATATTGAGATAGGTGTTATTCTGGATCACCCAGGTGGGCCCAATTCATCATAAGAGTTCTTGTAAGTGAAAGAAGGAGACAGGAAGGTCAGAGTCAGGGAAAGAGATGTGACAACTGAAGTAGAGATTGCAGTGATGTGGGGCCACCAGCCAAGGAATGCAGGCAGCTTCAAGAAGCTGGAAAAGGCAGGGAGAAGGATTCTCCCCTAGGGCCTCCGGAAGGAATGTGACCCTGCTGACACCTTGATTTTAGCTCTGTGTGATTGATCAAAGTTCTGACCTTTAGATCTACAGGGTAGTGACTTTGTGCTGTTTTAACCCACTGCATCTGTGGAAATTCTTACAGCAGCCACAGCATACTCCTAGGGCCTCGTTGTGCTCTGCTCTTCAGAAACCTGCTCTCAACCACTAACCATGGGCCCTTACCAGAGCTACTGCAGGCCATCAGGCAATGGAACCCGCATGTGGCTGAGCCCGGAGCTGCGAGGGGCAGCGAGCAGGTGAGGGTGTCATCCCTGTGTTGAGGTGGGCTTCCCAGGCCCGTGAGACCATTCTGGGTACAGCTTACCTTACATGGTCAGCCTGGTGTCTACCCTGTCTTTAGCCTGTAGAAGGTATAAAGGAAAGTTTTAGAACCACTGCCACCCTCAGGGAACTTCCCATCTTGGCCGGAGAAAGAAGACAGGCATGTGGATAAGAGACTGGTGCAGGAAGAGCCACAATGTAAGAAGCCAGGACCCAACTGTGAAAACGGAAGTGCACAGACCCCAATGTGGCTCACAGTTGGCCTTGGGAGACGGGGAAGGGCTGGGAGTTCTGCTCCTGTAGGCCAGGGAGCAGCCCGCCCCTCGCCCCTCATGGATTCCTGTGTAAGGAAGACGAGGCTCCTGCCTGGCCACAGCAAGCACCCCCTGCCCACACTCTCTCCTTTGCAGGGGCTGGGAAATGGCACAACCTGCAGGATGCAGGCAGGTCTCAGCCCAAGAAAAGTCCAAATGGGCAAGTCCTGGGGCTGGGCTGCCTGGGTTCCATCTGCAATTCGGATCCTTCAGACTTTTCCAAAAGGAATCTCTAGGCCAGATGGACTTCCCCCCAAGCCCGGCTAACAGGCTCTTGAAGAGCAATCTGTCCACCTTTCCAGAGAAAGACCCACTCCTGCCAGGCCTACAGAAAGGAGTGGCCAATTAATGGATTTCACCACGTGTGGGTCCCATTGGGGTTAAATCACGTGAATGGAGTGCCTGTTGGTTGGGATCTGCTCACAGGAAGGATCAGCCAGGTCAACTCTGTCTACCTGGTAGCATTTTCCAACCGAGGGCAGAAAGCAGAGCCAAGAGAGAAGCGAGAACAGACCTCCGGTTACTTCTGGTTTCCAACGCACATACTCATTCCCGCTGCTCAGAGCAATTCCTCTGAAGCACAATTTAATGATCCATTATTTCTATAGTCTATTGTGTTTCCTCTCTTTTTGCCCCCCCCCAAGCCTCTTAATGTCCTTTCTTGATGTCCCCACAGTAACACCCGTTCTCATCACTGCTTTCATAGCAGATGCAAATGTAGTTGCCAGGAATCTAGCTGTTCTTTCTGCAGCTGAGTGTTAGCCTCCTACTTTGGGACTCGTTGGAGGCTGAGGACAAGCTTCATACCCGGGCTCCTGGTAGTGTTGCAGCCCAGATGAGATGTCCAGGTCCACAGGACAGCATCCAATAAATCAGAAAGGATGGGAGAGGCAGAGCAAGCAGGAGGGACCATGGGGAACCTGGAGTGCAGAGAGGGTGGTGATACTGAAAATTTAATGTACCTGTTTTGCCTGAGTCTGTAGGGTTCATACTTAAATTAAAATCACCACCACAAGAAGCGTAATTCTCCTGACAAAAGTGGGTCAAGGTTCAGGGAAGGACAGCCACAGCCCAAATTACCTGGGGAAGCAGAGCCGGAAGTAACGACCTGCAGATTCTCTCCAGCTCTCAGAGGGCAGGAAGGCTGCACCCGCACCCAAAAATGAGAGCCTCAGAGTGGACCCAAAAGTGGCTCTTCTAAGAGAAAAGAGCTGTGCCTTTTGCAGACTGGCCGTTTGTCCCAGACGTGTGTCATGGAAGCTCATCTGACAGCGTTATCAATTCCTCTCCATCAGCTTTGGCAACCCTGAGAGCGAGTTTTGCGAGAGTCAATGCGGATTATCCTGGAGCACACTCTGCACACCGGCCATTAGGAAGGAACATTTAGCACTCATCCTTTGATGTTTTCCAAATGGCCTACACAGGGGCTGTCAGCACAAAGAATTATTTTATTACATTTTCAGATGTAACCGGGAAATCTTGTTTGGAGCCATCGTTTGAATGTTAAAACAGCATAGACTGACTCTCTGTAACTGGGGAACAAATCGATCTTGGTGCACCTGGCAGGAGGAAGCGCTCTAAGCACATGCAGGGAAGGAAGGGAGAGTGGTTGGCGACACGGGGCTGACTACAGAGTGGACTAGATTGGCCCCAACCCAGGCCTAGTGCCCTCCTCCATGCTGATGTCCAGGTGAGCTGTCTCCCCTGTTAGGGCCTCTGCGCGTTTGTAAAATGATGGGTCCAGATTAGGTCTGCCTCTGCCGCTCTAGAGGCAGAATGAGAAGAACGTGTGGAGAACGGTGGACTCCTCACCCCACTGCAATGAGCAAGGGTTGGGTTTCTATAGCGACAGCCAAATATTTGGATTTAGAGACGATCATATTTAGCTCTAAGAGGGTCTGGCCAAAACCTCAACTGTGTGGGGTCATGTAAATCATGGTCCACCTTCTCAGCTCGTCTGATTATTTGAAATGCTCTGGAAAGAAGCCCCCCTCCTCCCCAGACACGGCTCTGGGTGTTTTGGTGGGAAGGCCAAGAGTGGGACCAGAGGCAGGGCTGTGACTCAATGTACATGTCAATGTACACGTGTGCTTGTGTGTATACATATGCGCATCGTGCACCTGTATACATGTGCACGTGTTTCTGTATGCTTTTATTTATGCGCATGTGTGTATTCACATGTGTACAGGTGTTCACGTGGGCACACAGGTGCCACGTTGGGGAATCAGCACTCTACTCCCAGGCCCCCTCTTTGCCCTCAGGCTCCCCTGGAGATTCCAGCTATTTTCGTATGGTCCAAACACTTTCTCGTGTTCTGTCCACTCACTCTTTCCTGCCTACCCAGTGACCTCCCAAGCCACTGTGCTATTAGAAACTGGCCACTGGCAAGTTTGCTTTGAGGAAAAGCAAAAGAGAACCTGGTGGGAGGTCCCCTCTGCTCCCTAGGGCTAGCACCTATTAAGGTGTGTGTGAATCAGTCATACCATGAGCACCTGTGCTTGGAGGGCCACACACCTGAGGCTCCAACATAATAATGAGCAAGACTGGCCCCTGAGGGGTCCAGGCTGGGGGGGGAGGGGGGGGCCAACGCAGAGAGTTCTGTCCATGGGCCAAGGGAAGCAGCCTTACAGTTCCCACGTGGAGCAAACTGGAAACTAGGCCATAAACCACGCAGAGGCCTGTGCTTTGTGCACGTCCACTGTAAGTGGGGGGCTGGAGACATCAGCCCTCGGGGGAACCACAGGCCGCACTGTAAGGCTGCAGAGAGCGGGTCGCGTGGGGCAGAGACTAGGGTCACGCAGGTTCTAGTTTGAACTTGACCCTGCAGGCAGGGAAGGGGCCTGCCTTGGGCAGATCTTGCAGGAGCAAGGCCAGGTGTGAAGGCCAGCTGGGTCCCCAGCAATGGGCCTGTCCAGCTATTTGACCCCATACGCCCTCAGGTGCTCAGTCAGCACAATTTGGCTCACCCCGAGGCATGGCCTGCTTCCGGGTTTGCAGGGGGTTCAGGTGAGGGCACTGCAGCCCCCTGGGTCTTACAATGCATTTGCTTATGGGGGCCTACTGGTGAGTCACTTACCTTCTCTGAGACTCAGTTTCCTTTTTGTCGGTAGAGATGAGAAACTCCAGTGGGTGAATCTATGAGAAACTCTCAGCCCGATGCCTCAGGGTGGGAAGTACCTACAAAGCCAGGCTTTATTCTGGCCCCATGAGGTCTGAGAGGCACACTCAGGACACCCTCAAAGGGGAGTGGATCCTGAGCCCACCACCAGCTCAGAATCTAGGAGGGTCAGTCAGTGGAAACAAACATCAGAAATATAATGTCTGCAAAGACGGGGGTCAGGAGAGAGCTGGCCATGCTGGGCACTCTAACTAACACATCCCTTCCTTCCGGCAGAAAGGGGGATGGGGAGGTACCCAAGTCTTGCTTGCACAGCACGTGCCCAGTGGCGGGATGGGAAGAGGGTGAGGAGGAGGAAAATGAATCTGTGAGGCTTTTACCCCATTCCTACACAGACAAGAGGAGACCCATGAGGGCCCAAGGATCCACACGCAGCACGTGGAGGAGTGACCCAGCGCATCACAGCCCCAGAGCCGGCCACCTCCCATGATTTACACCCAAAGCAGTCCGCTCCCTGCTCCTTTTCTAGAAGTGTTTTCTACTCCTAAATCTATCTCACTCTCCGTCTCCAAATCCCAATCTTAAAGATGTGACTCATCAGAAATGTGATGACCCTTCTTGGGCAACTCTGGAAAGAAGCAGGGAAACCAGCCCCGACGGCCCACGTGCTTGGGTGGCAGCCAGCACCCAAAGTCAGCACTGACCCCAAAGGCCTGCACAGCCCCTCATTCGCAGGGACCTCAGCACCCGGAGCAGGCGGGACATTGTCAATGCTGCCAGCTGGACCACATTTACCTCCCAGGATGCAGAGTCAGGTGGTGCTACCGCAGCCCATTGTTTACGGAGGGGAGAGAGAGAGGCAGGCCCCACTCATGCTCTGTGTGCTGAGGGGTCAGAGGAGCCTCCTGAAGAGGCACAGAATGGACCAGAATTGCACAGGTCATCTCAACATGAACCTCTGAGCAGGACAGGACAGAAGTGGAAGCCACGCCCGTACCCCACCAAACACAAGGAAGGATCTGGAAGACACTTAACAAACCCCGCCTCCCTGAGGACATTGTCTTAACCAACAGCTCAGCACAGAGCGGAGTTTAATTCTCACTTCCCTGAAACCCAGGAGAGCAGGAACCTTGCCAGCAAGGTCCTGAAGGGCCGAGGAGGGAATGTACACACCAGCAATTACCAGAAAAGGATGTGCGCACCGATTTCGCTAAATTTGTAATCGTCTAGAAGAATCAGAAGGGTCGCCTAACGTAAAAACCTACACTTGAGTGTAAATTTAATTCACAAAAATCGAATGGAACTATAATGGAATTATAGCGTACAGTTTTGGAGTATGCTTAAATTTTCAAGGAAAGTTTTCTTTCTGAGGAAAAATTACCCCTAAGAGTCAAAATGAGGGGCAATAAATGAAAATGTGGCCTCTTGGTTCTTTGCTCCTCTGGAGGAGGGTCCACACGGCAGAGCCGGAAATGAAAGAGGGGTCTCCCCACTCAAGAACATCTTCCACTATTGAGTGGATGTCGCAGACCGCCTTAACCCAAAGAGAATGTCTCAATGAGGTCTGAGCAAGACATCTTGATTCCAGTCTTGTCACTACGGCCCTGAAAGCTAGATATAAATTATCAAAATGCCCTTTGAACGTTGGTCCATTAGAAGCTTCAAAGAGAATTTGGAATGCCACAGAAGAAGTGGGAAATTACCTGAGACCAAGACGGCTGCAGCATAGGCTGGGTCCTTGCCCCGATACATTTTGCACACTTAATCATGAAATTGCTCACTTAGTGAGAGGCAGGGCCTGGCTCAGACAGATGAGAAGAAGGGGTGTTTTGTGAACATAAGATGGAGATGCAACCATGACCCTCCCACCAGGTCCTCTGGGTATCCAGTGCTCATCTCTAAACAGTGAGAGAGTATTTTCTCCTCCAGATCCCAAACTCTGTTTCCAGCTGTTGGCGGAAGCCTAACCCTATGTAAAGGGATTCCAGTGGAAGCCACCGGAGGTGGGCTCCCTCACCTGCAGCTCTGGCACATTTACATGAAATTGATTATTGATGGATGGGCTAGCTGCAGTGGCTGATCTCCTGGCAAAGTGCACTCCTCCACTGGGTGAGTTAATTCCTTCTGTAGGAGAGAGGCGCATACACAGAAAGCAGCGCAAAAAGCACAAGGAAATTGGCTTCTGTTCCTCCAATTTCCTGCGGGAGCTGGCGGGCGCGATTGCTTCGGCCAGCCCTCCAGGCAGCCAGTGCCTCTCTGGAAAGGTGTTTGTGACCTCAGGGTGAGTCTGGGGCTGCAGATGAGGTGAGAGGCTCTGAGGCAGGAAGCAGAGTTGGCCTGGCAGGCTCCTCTGGAGGAGAAGGAGCGGGGATCAAGAGGCCTGATTGAAAATATACAGAAATTATAGATTACTTCGCATCAGATTTTCGCCTCTGCTTTTGCCCTCCTTGCCAACGGAGATAGAGGACAACAGACTTGGCTTCTGCTGGGCAATCCGCGGCCAGATGCAATGCGCTAGACTAGAAAGCAGACAGCAGGGAGACATGCGGCTTGGCGAACGGAGAGGCGGCAAATCAGGCCTGGGAAGAGGCCAGCACCATGGCACGGGGCCCCCATTGTGTCCTGCTCCCCCCGCCCTCTCCACCACCCAAGTGATTGACCCAGAAGCCTTGACTGATGTGGCGAAAAATCCTGCACGTCCATGCAGATCTGCTCTTGCAGCTTCCTGTGGCTCCAGGTGTTCCTCGGCTTGTGGCAGCATCACTCCCTCTGTGCCTCCTTTCTCACATGGCCTTCTTCCTGTGTGTCTCTGTCTGTGCTCAAGTTTCCCTCTTCTTACGAGGACATCAATCATATTGGCTGAGAGGCCCACCCTACCCCAGTATGACCTCAACTAATTATATGTGCAACCACCTTCTCTCCAAATAAAACCACATTCTGAGGCACTAGGGCCTAGGACTTCAACGTATCTTTTTCGGAGGGGACATAATTCAACTCATAACAGCTATAAATATCTTCTGCCAAATGATGGCTTATCTTTTGCATTTGTTTATGAAATCTGTTGTCAAACAGAAATATTTAACTTTAATGTACCCGTATTTATCAATTTTCTTTCCTTGTTTTCATTGTTAGGGTTTATTGTATCTTTTTTATGAGATCCCTCCCTATCCAGATATCATAAGAGAACTTGTCAATAACCACTAAACAAAATCAGTAGCCACAAATCTTCCTCACATCACTCAAAAAGGTCACCGAGGTCTAGATAGTCTTACTTTTATAGTTCATCAGATCTTAAGAAAAGGCAAACTATTCTAGAAAACAGAAATAGAAAGAAAACTCTCCAATTCATTCATGGGTTTAGAATAACTGTGAAACCCACATTAGTAAACGATACTCAAACAGAAGAAAATTGAACTGTCTAGTTTATTAACATAGACTTGAAATCTTAAGTACGGCATTAACCAACGAATACTGTAATGTATCAGAAAACATGTCTCGGTAAAGTAAGATTGATCCCAGAAATATGAGGAGGATTTAACTTTGTCAAAGCTGTTAATGTTATTCACCTCATAAACAAATTACAGAAGAAAAACCATATATACATATATATATAATCACCTCACTAGAAGCAGAATATAAAATTCAATAAAATTCCACAGCCATTCAAGATTTAAAAATGCACACGTATAACAAATTAAGAACTGAATGCCAAATAATCAACCAAAATACTACAACAAAATTAATGCATAAGCCTGAGATGTTGCTCTGCAAGCTTGTCTTGACAGTGACGTTCTAAAGCATGCTTCCTGTGTAGTTTCTATTCAGTATCCTAAAAGAGGTTAAGCAACTTGTCCAGTTTCTTCAATAAAATGGAAAGAACAGTACTTTGCTGCTCGTGGCGCTGTGCAAGGCTGCAGATCGTGTCTGCATTACAATTGGAGGAACAGATGTTCTGTGCTCCCACTGTCGGTGTTGGTGCTCCGAACAGTGCCAGCACACAGCTGGTGCCCAGTACAAAGGCATCACCGGGGACATTGCTTCCCCTGTGGATGGTGACACTGGTGGTCTTGAGTGTTCCCTATCCACTAACTGAGTGCTTCCTCTGGGCCAGACAGGGCACCAAGCATGGGGACACTTTAATTTTTCATAATCCTACTTGCTACTACAAACAAAACAAGAGAATCAAGTCGTATTGCTCTGAAAATATCAGTGCAATAGAGTGATAAAAGACAAAAATCAGAAAGAAGGAGATAATGTTATTATTATTTGCAAATAATGGTTTTATACCTGAAAGAGCCAAGAAAAGCAACTGTTAAAACCAATAAAGCAGTAAGAAAATTTACTACAGTTGCTAGTAAAAATTGACATGTAAAATCAGTAGCTTTCCTATCTGTGAAAAATAATCAGATAGGAAATCAAATGAGAGGGGAAAATAGTACTCTTTAATATTAGCAAAAAAGTGAACAACAACAAAAGAAAACTTCAGCTTCAACTGAGAGACATAAAAGGAATTTGGAATAAATTTAAACACATATTTTGTGCTTGGTTTGAAAGATTCAATATTTTAAAGATATCAGTTATTTCCAACTTAATCAATAAATGCATTGCAATCCCCATGAAGACACCGGTGAGATTTTTGAGGCAAAGATGATGAGTTATTTTAACGTTTATTTAAAAGACCAAAACACAAGAAGAACCAGAGAAATTTTCAGAAAATGTATTGCTGCATGCTAGCCTTAGCAGATATTAATATGCATTTGAAAACTGCAAAAATGAAAGCAGTTAGATGCTGACTGAGAAAAACGCAGTGAAAGTAGGAGGAGAGATTTTAAAAGGTCAAGTATAAACAAATATGCCTGGGAATTTTAAATGTAATAAAGGTGACATTTCAAATCCATAAGGAAAAGATCAAAGATCTGCCATTTGGAATTCCTACCTCTCTTTTTTCACTAAAAATCAGAGATTGAAGTGCAAAAACGAAAGTATAAAACTATTAGAAGAAAAAAATTGAGAACATTTTCACTTTTAATATTATCTTGAAGTGGGTGACGTCTTCTTAGCAAAACACAAAATCCAGAAGCCAAAAAGGACAAGTTTGACTCATTTAACCCCATATTTAGTAATATAAATTTTAAAACATTGTATCATAAACCAAATAAAGGCAGAAAACAATCTAAGGAAATGCTATTCAATTAAGAAAACTTTTTGTAAGGTGAGTAGTAAAGTTCTATACAAATTATCAGAAAAAAGGAAGAAAAGTCATTAGAACAATGAGCATAGGTTACAAGTAGAAAAGTAAGTAAGTACACGTAAAATCAATAAAAATCGATAAAATCTGAGAAGACTCTCAATTTATAATGAAAGAAAAGCAAATTGAAACATTATTTAACAAACAGTTGTTACCCATCAAGGCTGTGGGCTGAGAACTAGGCACTTTCAACCTGGCATGGGCATCTCAGATGGGATTATGAGGATGGGATTATAAAATAGGATTATTATTCTCATCAGTTCCACTCCAGGGAATTTATTCTGCAGATAATGTTCACAAAGACATATATACATAGATGTTCAACCCAGAAAAAAATTAGATAAAACCTGCATTATAGTAAATGTATACACTCTCTTCTCTATCGCCATTGACAAAGAGGGGAAGCTGTGTAAACTGAAATGCAAGATCCCTGGGTTATGACATTAGATAGAAATTCAAGTTTCAAATGATATTGTGGTTTGATCACATGCTTTTATTTCTCCATAAAGGCCAAAAAGAGTCTGTGTATGTGCGTGTGTAAAAAGTAAAATAGAATTTCTGGGAGCTTACCAAGAAACTAAAGGATGAATAGTGGATAAATGTGGAGAGTGGGACTGGAGATAGCAAGAATAGAGGAATCTTTATTTTAATTTGGAAGGGGTTAAGCTTGACTTTTCAACCAGGTCCATGTGTTCCTTTTATAATATAAGATAGTAATGAAGCAATTCTAAAACTAGAAGGCAGAATTTTAAAAGATAGATTTATTAAAGCCTTGAAAAAGAAATGATGGTGGGGATGCCATTTCTCTAATTAAAAGCATACTTTTGTTCCTAACCCGTTCGCGTTTCCTCTTCAGCTCTGATTCTTATTTTCAAATGTCTTTCTTTATCTGTCTGTACCTTGAAGTGGACATTCTGCATGCTTCCTTCCCAGCACCCTGCAATAGATTATATTCCATTTCCTGATCCTCTTGAGATAGAGAGCCCGTGCACAGAGCGGGAAGCCGAGAGGCAAGGCAGCCTCAGCCGGGACACTCCACCTCCGTGCCTATGGATGCTTATCAGTGTTTCCAGATATGCACCGGCTCTGCGAAATGTCTCATCTCGCCTCACCATTTCTGCCTTCAGTTTATTAACGTTAACCCACAATTGGTGCTGGCTTACCCAAAACTCAGACAAATACGTGCAGAGAGAGAGACAGAGAGTGAGACAGAGAGACAGAGACCGAGGTCTTTACTGAATTTCCCCAGAACTCTCACTTATACAATCCAGAAAGAAGCTAGATTTATTTCAGCATGCATGTACATTTTGTTTTATAGTTTAGGATCGGTTTTATTTTGAATTCTATATTTTTATCTTTTCCCCATTGAACATGGAAGATTTTGATTCAGGCCCGGCCACAACAGAAGAGGTTGGTATCTGGAAAGAGAACATGTGTCATGGATGTTTCTGTTTGTTATAAAGTCCTTTTTAAACGAACACCCCGACGTCTATTTTCAGTCTGACTCTTTTGCAAAGTGATGCTGCGGCTGCTTCTAGGAGTAGTTAGTCCCGTTTTGTGTTCAGGGTCCTCATGTGTGGAAATGGACATAGAAATAAGCCAGGGCTCGGTGTCCAAGAGTCTCAGTCACTAATTAGGTTCAGGTAATAGCACATGGAGAGACCCCAGAGGTCACATAGAGCTCACTCTCCAGATAATAAAATGATGGATGGATTTGTGACTATTTATGAGTACCTTTATTTTTTCCCAAAGAAAACAACAGAATCTTTGCACCTCTTCTTTATTAGAAGAAAGGCAGGTGTAGACATGGGCTTAACCTGGAATATGTGCAGAAAAATTCTTTTTAATGTCATTATCGAAACTGTGGGAGTTGGGTTCTCCAGTGTTATTCTCATCCAAGAGGAATTTACAGTTGCCAAAAATTGCATTTCCCCTGCAGTGAGATATTCGAAAGCAGCTCTAAAGCTGCCTTTTTTTTTCCCTCTTCACAACTATTGCAAGGATTTTATCGTTTCCCTCATTTAGTTAAAAAAAAAAAAAAGAAAAGAAAAAGGAACTAGAGTAGGAAAGATCAAGCACTCTAAATTTTAGCATAAATGTCAAGGTGAAAAGAATGGCAAACCCTAAAACACTCCCTAATAAAGATTGCAAAGACTCTCATTTTATTTCAATGACAACCTATACTTCCAACCCAAGTTTCAAACCGTAAACGATTGATGCCGTCTTAAATACGGAGTCGCTTACTCACATTGCCAGAGAATAAACTGTTCACCACATTTAATTTGGCCTCTAAACCTGAACAGCCTTCCTAAAGTTTCGGTTTAAGCACAGACCGCCGTATTGCTCCTGCCAAGGACAGACACACAGTAAAAGGCATTTTTAATTGATTCTTCATTCCTTTTTTTATTATTATTTCAGAGGCTCCAGGAAGAGCAGGGAGTCAGGTGATGTGTGAGAGCGAAGAAAGAAAAGCAGCTATGAAGACAGAATTAGGCATTCATATTGCCTGTCTTTAAATTTCCAGTTGAAAAGTGATGAATTCTGTTAATATCTTTGATATTTCTCAAAATCTGAATGTTTGACATCCCATAGTGAAAACGTCCGGGTCTTAGCTGATTTGTGGGATTTCCTGAGGATCTTTGAAGTTGTGTTGACATGACAGCAATCTGAAATACAAGGACATACACTGGGAGACGTGCAGTGACCCAGACTCTGAATGGGATGTTTGAATTAATAGAATGGGTCTCGCTTAGGTTCAGAACTTAACACAGCCTACATTTGATTTTATTCTTTTATATTTTTTAATTGAAATATACATACAGGCATCTATAATGCTGTATATAGTAAAATAAACAAAGAAGTACATAAATATTAATATAGTAAAGTAAATAAAGAAGGAGGTAAATAAATATTACATCAGTAAAATTTCAAATTATAGAAAAATTCAAAATTCAAATAAATCCTTCTTCCCCTGCCTTCCCCTCCTTTCCCCAGAGGTAGTCACTTTTTATAGTTTCAATGTTTTGGGGTCTTCTGGATGTTACCATTATAACTTTAAATAATGTAATTATACTCTTGTTTTTAGATGTACCCATTTTATATAATATCTACTGACTTCATTTTATGTAAAATTATGCATTGAGCTTATGTTCATTACTTCCACCTTCTCTTTCTTTCTAACTTACACTGTCTCTTCTAGAGGAGACATTTATAACTTTAATAATATATCTAAATCATGAAAGCTTAACTTCTGATAATATCTATTGAACTCGACTGCCAAGAAAGTCAGAAAATTAGAATACAATCACTTTTTTCTGTTTTCTTTATCCCAACCTCTGGATTTTGTTAAACTATTTTGTACGCATTGTGAATATTTTCAATAATTACACTGTCCTGTAATTATAATTGCCTTTCATGATTTATCTATAATGATATTTGTCAAATTTTAGTGTGCGTTAAGAAACTTATTAAAAGAGATTGAAGTCAATTTGCTGCCAGCCATTTTGGAGTAACTGGTACCAAACTAGTCCTCCAGCTGTAAACAACCATAAGGCTGCACGAGAATACATGAGGCAACGGTTTCCAGGCATTGAGCAATTGACTGCATCAGACCAGGATCCCTGAAAGAAGGAAAACTCATGAAATGAGCCCCACATTTCCCTCATTTCCTGCCAAGGGACAATTACCAACTATGGTGCAGAGCATTGCAATCCCAATGAACTTAGGGGACAGACGTAAGAGTTCAGGCCAGCTAAAGTCGCTCAGGTCAGTAGGCCAGGGGATGGTGTCAGACAGGAGGAAGAGATGTAAAGAGCACTTTGTGCTTAAACCAAGAATCCATGTTGGAAACGCTTGCAAGTCAGCGGCTGAGGGCCAGGCTGTGCATTTGCAAAGTGAGACTACCTGAAGCTTACCACAGAGCAGATGAAACAGGACTGAGTATAGCACAGAGACATGAGAGGTCAAGCAGTGAGAGAAGAAAATCAGTACTGGGGACACTTGAGTTTTGGCCCTACCAGAGTGGACAGACCTCATGAATATCTCTTTAACACTATGGGCATGCAACGGAGGCATCGCCAAGACCCCACCTTAGGAGTAAAGATGATATCCCAGAGTAAGAGCTATTCTAGATCACCCTAACAAAGTGTAAACCAAACTCAGGCATTTCTTGCAGGGGGACAATGTTTCGGTATTGAGTTCTAACAAGTTAGACCAGCTTGGGAAGCACTTTAGGCTTTCACAGTCCTCCACAAAGCATAAAACCAAGCCTACATCAGTCAACATGATCAGCCTATAATTGAAATGCCTGTTAGAACAAGAGTGAATTCTCTTCAGGGATAAATAACGGAACCCATAGTTGCTATAACAAACAATTTCCAAAGTCTGCTGTTCAATCAAAAATCACTAGATGTGCAAATAAATAGAAAAATTTGAATCCAGTCAATAGAAACTAAACTTGAGATAGCCCAGTTGTTGATTTTAGAAGACAAAGACTTTAAAACAGCTAGTATAAATATATTCAAAGAATCAAATAAAAAAATGGTCAAATAATGAAAGAAAAATATGGTCTTTATGAGTGAACAAACAGATAAGACTGCTAAGCAGATACACAAAAACTATAAAAAGAGCCAAATGGGAATTCCAGACCTGAAAAGTAAATAACTAAAATTAAAAAAATCAATGCCTGTGCCTAACAGCAGATTGGAGATAGCAGAGGAAAGAGTCAATGAGTATGTAGTCAAATCAATAGAAATTTTCTAATCTGAAAAATACAAAGAGAAAACATAGTCAAGAAAAATAAACAGACTCTTGGAGATCTATGAGACAATATCAGATGTTCCTGGAATCGTAGAAAGAGAAGAGAGTAAGATTGGGGCAGAAAAGTTGTTTGGAGAAATAATGACAGGAAATATCAGAAATTTTAAGAAAAAACTTTGATTTATAGATTCAAGAAGTTCAGTGAACCTCATGCAGTACAAATATAGAGAAAACTACAATTAGACAAATTATAGTCATACTGCTGAAAACTAAAGGCAAAGAAAAAATTTGAAAGCAACCATAGAAAAAAGATAAATTATATACAGGAGAACGAGGATAAGAAAACTGCTGATTTCTCACAAGAAACAATGGAGGCCAAAAAAAAAATGAGATAAAATGGTTTCAAAAACTGAGAAAAAATCACTCTTAACCTCTGTCTATATTCATTGAAATAAAGACGTTTTCAGACAAACAAAAGCCCACAGGACTCATTACCAGCAATCTGTCTTACGATAAATGCTAAAGGATACCATTTAGGCCAAAGGAACCATATGGAAAGTTGGATCTATAAGAAAGAAACAAGAAGACCAAAAATGGCAAATAGATAGGTAAATATTCTAAAATTATGCTTTCTTACTTCTTCAAATTTACTTAAAAGAAAACTGAACATTTAAAGCCAAAGTAAACACATTGTATGATGAGGCTTATAATTTGTGTAAGTAGAAGATATGAGAGCAATTTCACAAAATATGGGAGTAAAATAGAATTATACTACTGTGTGGTTGTTACATTTTTAAATGGTAAAGTGTGAAGTCTGAAGCAGAAAGTGGAGAGTGTCTGGAGTTTGATAGAAAGATAGAAGTGGAAAGTAAGAAATGTGAGATGTCAGATGTTAAGGATGAAATGTGACATCTAAAGAAGTACAGTAAAAAGACTCTAAATAGGCTCTGATAAGTTAAGCGTGTAAGCAACACTAAAAAATAATAAAAGAAGTATAGCTAAGAATTCAACAAAGGAAATAAAATACAACAATGAAAAATATTCTATTTACATAAAAGAAGGCAGAAAGGGAGCAAAAGAAGAACCTAAAGAAGAAAACAAAGCAAGACAGTAGACGTAAACCCAACTACACCAATAATTACACTAAAATTAAATGAACTAAATACCCATAATTAAAAGGCAGAGATTATCTATGCTGGATTAAAAAACAATGAACCAAACAGATATATTTTAAATATAAAGACCCAGATTAGTTGAAAGTGAAAGGATGGAAAAAGGTGAACAATGCTGAGAGTAAGCATAAGGAAGCTGGCATGGGTTTGTTGAAATCAAAGTAGATTTCAAGGTAAAGAGTGCTACAAGAAATAAAGACACATGTTACAAAAATGAAAAAAAAGATGCCCTGTTCTTCATCTGGAACATACAAAAGTTATAAATATGTTGCAAACTAATAGCAGAACATCAAAATTCATGAATAAGACTGACAAAATTAAAGGGAGAAATAGACAAATCACATTCATAATCAGAGATCATAGTTACTAAATTCCTATTATTTAAAGAAAATCAAAGCCATGGATTATCTTTAACTCCTTTTAAGAGGTCACTTTATTTATATTCTCTAATACCACCTTACTTATGGTTCATTTTTCTGGAGTATTTCCTCAAGAAATGTCTGCACATGGAAACATGGAACTTAGGAAGGAGGCGAGCTTAATTCAGGGACTCAGGTCACAAATTTCTTTGTAATGTACGTTTCTGGACACAAAAGATACTATCTGGTATCAGTCTTGTCACTTGAAGGAGCTATTGTTTCAGTAGGTGGGATGAGATTAAAATCTAAATTTGACTTTCAACAATGTGGTTTTTGATGTGTCATTTTTCCTTAAGCCTTGTTTGTTTTCATCTAGAAACGTCTAAAGAAGAGTGAGGTGAGACATTTCCCTAATAAATGAAGTGCCTTGAATTACTTCATGTTATAGAATGATGACATTTCTCGAAATAGCTCCAAACAGCAACCTTCATCAAATAGGCTTTCCATTGGCAACCATACCATGGCAGTTGGTGATGGGGCACATTTGTAAGGTTCTATTCTCTGAAATGTGAGTGGTCATAGTGATTAAAATATGGCCCCTGGTTTCCCACACTCACATTTAATCCCTTATCTTTCATTGTTTCTCAGGTCATTTTTAACTGAAAAACAGACCCCAAGAATGTGCACAATCTTATTTATTACTGTACCCCGCGCTATGAAAGGGCATAACGCAGGTGACCCACACATTTTCAGCCGCTTATCTTCACCATCCTCATCTCCAGATTTCTCAGTACAACATAACATTTCAATAGTAACAAACTGAAAAGTCATTTTTTCCCCTTACCAAACTCTTTCTACTCTACAGTGGCTTCTATACGAGAGAGAGAGAGAGAGAAATTTTTTTAATTCTCATCAAAATTTCCGGGATACACTTGTGGATAGAAGCACATAAAAAACTTTTAAAATGTTCCTTCAACATTTTCCACCAACACTTATAATGTATACCCTTTTTGGTTAGTTTATGTTATTATTTTACAGTATCAATTTTTTCATACTTTGTCATAAAATCCCCTTGGCTGCCTGCATTTAAAGGTGCGAAGAAAATATAATCAAGGCTGACTTTCTAAGGAAGTTAAAAGGCAAAACACTTTTTGAATCATGCTATGAAGAGACTCAGAGAGAAAGCCTCTGATTAAATCCATTTTCAGCTGAAAATTTCTAAGCATTATATTAATGACCTTGAAGATTGTCCAGCAGAAATATCTTGTGGGTATGAATTTCTTCAAAGGTTGAAATACAGGTTAGAACTCTCTGGAGGCTCCTGTGATATCAAATAAAAAGCTTAATCAATTTGTAGAAGCAAAAAGGTGGACATGCTTTAGAGCACCAGAAATTGATACTCTGAAATCTACAATTATTGGAACTGAAAGTAACTCACTTGCAGTCTGATAAGATTTCTTTCTACTGGTGTCTCTCCTGCTTGAGCAGACATGAAAGGAAAAGCAAATTTCAGTGGATGTGAAATCAACAGGATTTTGTAAATGTGTCAGAATTTCCATGCTATAAAAACGTCATCTTATCTGGCCAGAGGTTAAATCCGTTATCCTGATAAATCCATTGGCAGAGAGATTCTTTCAGTTACCACCCACATTAACCTCTGCAATGTGACCTTAAAGTTTAGGCCTAAGCAGAGTTTATCCGGTGTTGGATCCGTGGCCTGGAAGTCTGCTTACCTAAGGCTAGGCAGCAGCCACATGCCCATGCATCTGTCTGTATGACATGCAAGTACATCTAGAACCAACAGAATTAACCAGATATATTCATAAAAAAGAAGCCTCCTGGATTAAAGAAACACCTACATATGTCTATTTACTCCTCATTTTCATTATAGCATGGGAAGATACCACTACCATGCACCTGCCATGGCCAACACTTCAATGGCACTCGCTGAATTTTTCTCCTTGGGATTCAACAGCTAGGCTAATAAGAGTGCAGAAACCTGTTCCCAATGAAGAGGAGAGAGGGAAGCAGATCAATGGGCTCCTGATGATCCTGAAAGTTCAGAAAATCACTAGCGAATTGTCCACTCTGTCCTGCGATGAGAATCTATGCTTTATACCTCCCAGGTGAAGCTCCACATTGAAATACCGGATTTGAACTGATTTCAAAGTCTTTAACTCCAGCATGGAATCAGTTCTCTCTCTGGTGTTCTCAAAAGCATTGTGAGAGTGTTCCATCCAGATCACCTTGCTGATTTACTCCTGATTGAAAGTGTCGGGTGGTAGAGCCTCCAGGAGATTCCAGGGGATCCCTAAGGGGACCAGGGTTCCAGGGGTGGGCTTTGGGGAGATACGGCCTGTCCTCCCGAGAAGTCCCATTCAGTAAACCACAACTGTGCTGGGGAGACAAAAGCAGCCTCCCAGTAACATCCTGTGGTCAAGGCAGAGGTCAGGCAAGACCATTCCCCACAGAGAGGCTCATTCACACCCTACTCTGTGGAAATCAATAAAAGAAACCTTAACTAAACTGGAGTCAGGAAAGCCTGTAGGGGGAGCTCTCACGCCCTATCACACATGGTCAATTACACCAAACAGGAAGAGGCGGAGGCTTGTATCTTCCAGACAAAGTAAAATTACTTTACTAGTGAAGGGAGATTTCTCTCCCCATACAGCAACAGCTCAGCCAATGAGAGGCAGTGGCCCTGAACTGTTACTTTTCCCAAATGGACTTTCCTTTAGAAAAGTACCTCCATACTCCTCCTTTTTGTCTATAAAAGCAGCTCCCCTCCTTTCTTTTCCTATGGTTTACCATAGCATGCACATCTCAAAGTGCGATTCTTTTGCTTTCTGAATAAACTCACTTTGAGATAAAATAACAGACAAATTTGCTTTTTAAGTTGACTTCTCCAAGTTGTAAAATGCTGTCACCATAATTATGCCGCTTGAGATGACAGCATCTCTCTGGTATCAACTCAGATAAATGGCTAAACTAGCATCCACGTGAGCAGAAAGTGTAAAATTAGAAAAAAATACAAAGTAGAATTTTTTTCTAAAATTAGGGCATAGATCATTTTCAAATCATCAGCTATTGTTTGCCAAAAATAAAAACATTTAGGACCCATTTAAGTAATTTGCGTCTTTAATCACCATTTACAGCTACTACCTTTTATACAATAATATATTATTTATATTCACTGATTTTCATTATTTAAAAAAATTTTAATATATTTTAAGTTGTCCCAATTACTGTTATGCTTCAAGATGGAATAACAGAAGCACCATTTAAAAATATGAATAGTTAGATTTTGAAAAGAATAGTTCAAGTGGCTCTCTTGAAAGTTGCCAATATTACAAGGAGTCTAAACAGTAATGATGAGAATGGGATTTTTATTAATTTCTTCTTGATCAACAATTTAAGAAACTAAGTTTTTGCAGGGAAGCCAGCCCTGTGGCCAAGTGGTTAAGCTCATGTACTCTGCTTTGACGGCCCAGGGATCACCTGTTTGGATCCTGGGCACAGACTTATGTATTGCTTATCAAGCCATGCTGTGGTGGTGTCCCACATAGAGGAAATAGAATGACCTACAACTAGAATATACTTAGAGAATATACATAACTAAGTACTGGGGATGAATAAAACAAAGAGGAAGATTGGCAACAGATATTAGCTCAGGGCCAATCTCCTCACCAAAAAAAGAAAGTTATTTCTAAAAAGAGGGAAAAAAAAGAAACTAATTTTTGGGACATCTCCTACGAGGGAGTGGTCTTAGTTTTAGGAGATTAAAGCTCTAAGAAAAATCTGATTGAGCCAAGATATATATGCATTACCAAGACATATATTTGTTGACTCTGTTTCATATCATGCAAAGCGTTCTAGAAATGACTCGTTCGGGTGAGGACATACTTGAGAAGAAGACATCAAGTTGTAAAGAGTATCACTTGTTTCAGTGAAGCTGCTGTCGGCTCGCCCACCGTTCCTCTGCAGAGGTAGAAATAGTCATTATGTTGACATTCTTTTGTTTCTGGTAGCTTCCTTTTCAACTCCAACCAATTTACCAGTAGGATGCTTTATTAAAAGAAACTGGTGTTTTCAGGTTTTAGTTACTTTTTCAGGCTGTAGACTCAGGAACAATTACGTAAATGGAATTTGGCTTACCCCTGCATCCTTGTCCCCAGGCCCTCAGGGAGAGCTGCCAGGTTTTGTTTTTAGGACACTTATCAAACTCTCTGTGGTGAAAGAACTTTTGTAGAATAAAATAAAAATGATTAATAGAAAAAATTTTAAAAACCAAAGATATAAAATATATAAACCAGTTTTAATTATTAAAGTCAACAGACATATATTACTCAGTCAAATAGTCATAATGGTTTCTGAGCACTGCTTCTAAGTTTCTGGACTTTCTTTGTGGAGCAGGGATAAACATTTCATGAGTTTCTCCCTGTTCTCAGACACTGTTCTAGAAGGCTGGGCTCCCTTCAATCAAGGTGATAGCCAACAGCTTCTCTGTATTTCAGGACCACACTGAAGACAACCCTCGTCTAAGCTTTGACTTGGAAGGCCAAGGCCACTGGGGGAAATAATCAGAGACTATCCTAGAGAGAAAAGACAGGGGCTAAATTCTCTTTTTAATTGGAGGAGTCAGAAAGGCCCCACCTAAATTGGCTTTCCTAGAGCTGCAAATTGGAGAGAAGAGTCTGGAATTTTTCACGGATGCTGAGGACTGGGACTCTGCCTGAGAGATGAAAAACCCAGAAAGAGGTAAGGGGAAAGGGTGGGGTGGTGAGGAGGGGAGGGCTCTGTGTGTCAGAGAGGCTCCCACGGAGGGCATTGCTGCTGCCCAGTGGGACAACAGAGCCAGTAATAGGAAAGGCCTCAAACTCAAGAGTGGGGTGGGCTCTCAGGAGAACAAGTGGTGGTGAGGACACAAGACTGACCACCATACATGAGGGGCTCCAGCCTGCTTTCCTTGGACTGTTCTAATACAACCCATGGTCAAAGGGGGTGACCAAAAAATGACCAGGTTATCCATTAGTATCATGTGTGAGATTCAAGCAGGATTTAAAGTTTAGATTTAGAACAAAATGAATGTGCCAAAACTAAAATTTTAGAACTTTTCATATTCACACACTCATTTCCAACAACCAAAGAGAAGCCGTTACCATGCACTATAGCCCATCGAAAGTTTTAGATAATTAAAGTGCAAGATGGCTATCTAGATTCCTTTTACAGTCTAGTATTTAAAGAATATCTGCTGAGTGATTGCACCGATCCCGTGCATTTAATGTTGAGATGTTCGAAGGGACAGAGAAATGGGAGGAAATCTGTCCACGATAGAAAGTAGGAAAGAGCACATCCAAACACTAGAGACTAGGAGGCATTTCTGTGAGATGTGGTCCCGGCACCTGGGGAGGGAGCAGAGGGCACCACTCCTGCAGCGTGACCCTCCCACCATGCTCTGGGCTAGCTCAGGGCCCTGGAGACTTGAGACAGGGGTAGCCTCGAGGCCTTCAGAATCCACACAGTCCCTGGAGGAGGTGACCACAGGATGATGACAGAGTCAGAATCTGTGGAGACTCTAACTTCCTATGCAGGGCGCGGTTGCTACATTCCCAATGAGAGAAGCTGTGCTGTGAGCTGGGCAGCATCCCTCTTTCCCAACCCCAGGCTACCCAAGAAACATGAAAAAAGGGATCCTTGGGAATGGTGAGGGGGAGTAATTCTGGAATGAAAACCTCCAGTTGATCAAAGATTTGGTCCTTCAACCTGGCAAACATGAGCTACAGTAAATCTAAGAAGTTCCTGCTATTGTTTATCTGGACCTAAAATACCTTAGTAGGTCCCAATCCTCCCAGAATGCTCCACTGAATAATATGCAGTCAACAATCACTGGGTATATGAAAAGATTAAGTATTTCAAAAGAAACAGATCAATCTGAAAAATCATAATAAATGTTTCCCTAGAAAACTGAAATACTCTGGAAATAGCAGGAAAGTTTGGAGAGTGTATTACGTTTTTTATTGCTGGGTAACAAAATACCGAAAATTTAGTGGCTTAAAACAGTGCACATTTATTATCTCACAGCTTCTGGGGTCAGGAGTCTGAGCACAGCGTGGCTAGGTCCTCTGCTCAGGGGTCAGATGGCTGCATATAAGGTGCTGGCCAGGATGTGTTCTCATCCGGAGGCTGGACTGCTGCAGAATCTGCTTCCAAGCTCACTCAGGTTATTGACAGAAATGATTTCCTTCTGGCTGAATTGAGGGCTTCAATTTCTTTCTGGCTGTTAGTTCAAGGTTGTTCTCAGGTCCTCGAGGCTGCCCACCGCTCCCTGCTTTGTAGCCCCCTCCATGGGCTGTTCATGACATGGCTGCCTGCACCTTTAGGACCAGCAGTGAGAATTGCTCTAGTGCATGCTAGCAAGACAAATATGTACCCACAACACACACCCACAGACACACACACTCACAGACAGACACACACAATCTCGGAAATGGCATCCCCTCACCTTTACCATATGGCATAACCTAACGATGGGAGTGACATCCCTCACCTTTGCCATATTCACTAGTTAAAATTAAGCCATAGTTCCTGCCTACACGGAAGGAGAGGGGATAACATGGGGCGTGAACACGGTTCTGTCCAACACAGAGAGCGTCTAATTCCCTCTCTCGATGCTAAGAGAGCATGCCTCTATGGAAAGGGAAGAAAAAGAAAGGCAGCTGTGTGTGTGTATTGTTTTTTAATAAAAGAACTAGCAAAGAACACATTGGAAATCCAGAAAACAGTCTATGATTTATTCATTGTTTTTATTTTCCCAGATTGCAAAGCTAAACAATAAAGAGAGGAATGTGATGAAAGGAAGCTGACACACATGGAAGAAGTTTCAGGAAATTCAACATATGTATATTAGGAATCCCATAAGAAGTGTGCCGAGGAAAACTATTAGTAAAAGGACAATTTTTGCTAAAGAACTTTTTCTTCCCCTTAAATGGAAGTTTTTACAGACAATGAACTCTCCAGCATCAAAATAAGAATTATAATAACAATATATGAGCCACATAGACATACTCTCGTGAAATTTTATATATTCCTGTCATCTAAGCTGGGGAAAAAAGAAAATTAATTACATTGCTACAACTTCTAATACTAAATCAATCTTGTCCTCAATACACTAAATGCTAGAACACAACAGAACATTGTCTACAAACTTTGGAGAGAAATTATATTAGCACCCAAACCATCATTTATGGAATTTATGAATGATTCCCTCATAGCTATTCTAAAGGAAAATCACTCAAAGATGAACTTCAACAAGCTGAAAAATAAATCAGAATAATTATTTCAGGAAAAGGGAATTCATAGCGTAAAAAACGAAAGGTAGGAAGAAAACCACAAAAACTCAGTAGCTAAATTCTAGTTTTAACATGATAATGAAACTAATTACAAATGTCAGAAAATTCTTAGAGGTGGAAAAACAATATAAAGTAATGAAATAACGGTAATAGAAACAGTTATCTGCATGATACCATCCAATTATTCTGACAAAAAAAGACAAAGGGAGGAAATGAAGGTGTGGTAGGTTTTTCATCCTATTGGCTGGAGAGAAGTGTCCATAGGTGCTGTGAACAACCAAAGAAATAAAATAACTAGGAATCAGTAAGAAATCTGTAAAACCTGTGCAAACTGTGTCCCTGTGTAAAAGACCTAGAATACTAACGAAATCAGTCAATCCAAATTAATCTGCAAATTTAAGGTAATTCCAATAAAATTCCCAGCAGGAATATCTTTTAAATGATAAAATAATCCTAAAGTTCATTTGAAAAAATAGTCATATTAGGGGGTAGAGAGGAATGAGGCAGACTTGCCGAAACAAACATCAGTACACCTTAAAAAACAACGTTTTACTGGTGCAGAGATAGACAGATACACAAGACAGAATAGAACATCTAGAAACAGACCCAAGAACATGATAGGGACATTTCAGATTGAGATGAAATAAGTGGTATTGGAGGAAATGACTATTCATTTAGGAAAGAAATAAATTAGATTCAGGCCTCAGATAAACTCCAGAGGGATTAAAATTTATCGTAAAATCATAAAATAGAAGAAAATGCATTATAAAAATATCTGTACCATATAAGAATGGGGAAACCTATCCAAGGATAAGACCAAAAGTAAAACTATTAAAGGAAAATATTGGTACATTCAACTGTATAGAAATGTTACACTGCTGGTAGTCAAAAATAATATAGACAAATTAAAATGTTAATGATAAACTGAGAACATATCTATACTAAAATATAAAAGCAGAGCTTTTACAAATCAATACCAAAAAATAAAAATCTCACTGGAGAAATGGGCAAAAGAACAGAGCATTCACAAAGATAAGTCACTAAATCCTAATTAGGCCATAATATTCAAAGATACTAATTTTAGCACAGTAATATACCCACCACTGTCACCTATTAGACTAGCAAATATTCAAGATAAATAAAAGGAATGGATGCATTGATGAACAGACAGAGATACTTTCTAGTGAGGATAAGGTACAGAAAAGAACATTTTCATGCAGGGCCATGGGCCGGGGAAATTGATACAACCTTTCTGGAAGACATTTTAGCAAGAAAAATAAAAAGCAATTTCACTTCTGGCAAATTGTGTCCAAGCAAATACTCAGGGACACACACACATAGATTTAGCTAAAGTTATGTTCCTCGAAGGGATGTTTAAAAGAACAAAAATGTACTGGTTAAGAAAAAGCCTAAATAATCGACAATATGGGGACTGCTTAAATAATGACACTGAGAGCACCTCACACATGAGCCAAATGTCATAAGGCAGTTATGTAATGCACCTCCGTTTGTAAAGTCAAAAAAGTGTATTTGCATAGAAAAATACAATATGGTTTTTCTTGTTTCGAAGAGCACCAAATATTTCCTCTTTGAAATGGTTTTAAGCGTCTAAGCCGCAACAATACATTAAAGAAAACAGCTATGAGACGTCAAGAAAGCTTCAGTCTGTTTCTCTACATGACTGACAAGGGGAATTCGGGAGTTCTTGTCTTTGCTGAGTATCACCTTCTTTTGCATTCAACATTCTGAACACGTGGATGAATTTGCAAGGGGCAAGAAAGATCCTGGGTGTCCTCAGGAAATCCAGAGTGATCTACACTTCTAATGCATGCGAGTGCCACCTGGACGTTAATCCAGCCTCACTCGGATTTTTCAGCATATGGCTAAACTATTACAAAGACTTGTGACCGAGGAAAAGTACAGTTTGTGACTGTTGCGCGGGTGGGTCATGCTTGGCTGGTAACACCAACTGGCAGAATGAGTGCAATTTTTAAAATATGAAATACAAATTTTTATCAAAGGAGAAGTAAAACATTATAGCCTTAGGTTCATTAAACCCGGCTCACATTCTGGGATTCCAAAAATAAAGCACTGGCTATTTAAAATTGCAGCTTGACGAAACTGCTCCGGATCAAGCCCTGGAGACTCGAGGGGAAGAGCGTGCAGGGCTGTTCCCTCCCCGTGTTCTGCTCTAGTGGAACCCGATGGCTCCTTCCTCCGCCCCCAACCCTGGGAAAGGGATGGAGCGGCAGAGGCCTTGCAAGTTCAACCTGGCTGAGCCTGACCGGTTCCCCTTGCCTTCCCCAGGACGCCCCAGCCCACCCCTCAGGACTGTGCCCTGCTCCCCTCACCTAGGAAAGAGTCATCAGAATGTCCTTGAGTTTAGCCTGTGCGACCTTCCAGTGTAGGCGGGCTCCCACTGCAGCCCACACTGCTCTTGGAGATTTGCACTTGCAGCAGCCCCTTGCCTGGGGTGTCCTCAGTGTGGATTCCAGAGTCAGGCGTCCCGGCAGCACTGGCCCTTGCTAGCTGGGGGTCTGCAGGCGGATGTCCCTTCGGATCCCTACCACCCTGAGCAGTTAAGTGGCCATTGGAGCAGTCCATGCCTCCCCACGGGGCTGCTGTGAGTTTACTACTCAGCGCCCTGCTTTTCCCAGGATAAGGGAGCCACGAATGGGAACAGCGATTAGTGCAAGCTCTGTAGCTGCTGAAAGGAAGGCCGTAAGGCTCAAAGAAGGGCAAGAGCCGCAGCGCGAGCTCCCTGCCTCCCTCCTTTCCTCTTGCCAACTGGGAAACTTGTAAGAGGCCAGCCTTCCCTTGCTCCATGAACTGGCCCCATTTCCTGCCTGCGATGCCCTTTGTCTGCTTCTTCTCCCTCTCTGCTCTCTCCCTTCCCGCTCGTGAGACACTCTTTTGGGTCTCCCCCAGCTCAAACCCCCTCCCCATGGCTGAATGAACTCAGACTGCCATCTTAGCCCTTAACTTTCCTTCAGCTCCAAATGCCAGGATGGGGCCTGTTCCCCCCCAGCCTCCCCACAACCCACCCCCTCTAGATGCCCTGACAGTCACCCTGCACCCTGCCCTCTCAAAAGTCTGCAAGAGGTGCTTTCTGAATTTATCTTTTTTCCACTGAATTAATAAAGGAAAATGAAGACTATTTTAAGGTTCCTTTTTTTAAAAAAAAGATATATTTTATCTCAAGTGTAGGAGTTTAGCTATAGATATTGATCAAATTTATGGACCAAATGAACATTATTTTTATCCTACTCACAACAACATATTCATTACTTTTTATTGATCAATAGAATTCAGATTTCTATGATAGAAAATTACATCACCAATAAAATCGGAATAGCAGCATTTAAAATTAGCCTTGTGAATAAATAGAAACATGTTGCCAAATAATGAAAGTTATTTTTATTATTCCGCTCTCCTTTGGGTGGGCCCTGGTAACTGTGAGTGACAGCCGCCTCGCTCTGGATTTCCCAGCCTCCACAGCCTCATTCCTCACTCTCTGTTTGCAGTCAGACAACTGGCTATTTTTATACGAAGTTTCCCTCCTTTTGCTTTGGTGGGGGGGCAGCGGGGCTATAATTAAATAAAATTAGCTGTGATGGTACAAGGCAAGCTTTGCAATAGAGCGTTCTGGTAGCAATAAAAGATTTCTCCACTGATCTTGTAATTCAAACACACTCTGGCTGTGAAATCTCGCCAAGAAGGTCCTTATGAGCGATATCATCTTAAATGCAGGCAGTGAAAACTGGGGAGATATTGCTAATAACAGCGCTGCATTAATTAATTGCTATAAAATTTGCAAAATAAAAAGAACATTGGGAACAAAGCGATATAATATTTACCAGCGCTGAAAATTAGAAATAAATATTCAACATGCCCTTTTTGAGTCATACAAGCAAGCAGTTTTGAATAATAAGGCAGGACAAAGTCTTTTACACAGGAAGAGCTAATGATTTCTGCATTTTGCTGCTGGTGAGGAATTGAAGGATGGCTGATTTGAATCTTCCTTCAATCTCCCATCAATAAAACACAGACAAGGCAGAGGCGAAAGCTGATCTGGGGGAGTCATGCTTTTATAATTGCTTTTCACCCTCAGGCATTTGAAATCCAGAGGGTCAGGAGTCCTTTCGAGAAAGCGAGTGTAGCCAAGAGGCCCAGTCAAAACCCTGAGACACAAATTAATTTGTTTGTGGGGCTCAGGTCTAATTTGCAGAAAGAGAACGCTGTGTGGCACCTTATAATGTTATAACCTAATTAAAGATGGATCTATGTAAAATATTTATGCAAACTTTACCAAACCCAAAGATTTTAATCTCATTTGAGCGGTTAGCTGACTTGTGGGACCAAAAACAATTCCTAAAACAAGCTTTTGGACCAGGAATCCGGAAGGCAAACTATGAAAAAAAAAAATAGGTATCGCTAAATTTTAACTCATTTTGGTAACTAGTAGTCATTTTAATTAGGGAGACCTAATCTCATGCCGTGTTTTCTGACTCTGCTTGGTTACTGGGTACGTCTAGATTTCTTTATTCCAATATACTGTAACCTCTTTTTTTTTCCCCTACTTTACTCCATGTTGGGAAATGGAAGTGAAAATTTGCATTTCTTAGGATTTTGCAATCTGCCGGTATAAGCCTACCTGGGACCAGTTCAGCCCGGAGCCCCACGGTGGCGGCCTTTAATAAGCATGCAGCAGGGTAAGCTGGAAGGAAGCCACGTGGCCAGAGAAAAAGGAGTGAATAGAACCCGCTGTGACCAGAGCACTGTGCTTTGGGGTCTCGTCCTCACTCAGCATATTCCCCATCATAGTACAAATGGGACTCCAGATGCAGTCATTTGGATAAAGCCTTTCCAGGGCTGCCTTAATTCTCATTATTTCACCTATTAAAGGAATAATGAGATCAAAATCTAAGTAAACATAGTGACAACACCAATGTGCTTTCAAGTACCTGTTATTTGCTGACCCCATTCTCATAAAAGTACTATGGTTCTATCTGGGCAGGATCTTTTCTTAGGTTTTATTCTTGAGGATGGCATCCGGTGGCACCTTCATGGACGAGATCCCTAGCAGCCCAGGGCCCACCCACTCTGTCAGGCCAGCTCCTGTCTTCCCCAGGATGGGGCTCACTGACCCCAGTTGGCCTCTGGGCCTGACAAAGACTTTGAAGTGCATTGACCGGCGGATTCAGGAGAGGCCTGGCTTACTCTAAGACTGGAATGGGAGCAGCTGTAATTCCAGGAGGCGAGTCCCCCACCAGGAGAGGCTCTCACAGGCTTGGGGCAGTTTCATAAAATCAGGGGCTTCATGAACCAGGACCTCAGAGCTCATCCTGAGCAAAACATTTCTTTTTTTTTTTTTTTAATTTGGTAAAAATATATATAACATAAAATTTGCCATTTTACCCATTTTAAGTGTACAATTCGTGACGTTAATTACATCCTCAATGTTGTGCAACCATCACCGTTATCTATTTCCAAAATTTTTCCATCCCCCCCCCCAAAGAGAAACTATAACCATTAAAGAATAACCCCAAATTCCTTCCCCTGTCCCGAGTCCCGGGCACCCTCCAATCTACTTTCTGTCTTTATGAATTCTGGGCACAACCTTTTGATGCGTACAGTGTCTTCGTCTAGAGTTTGCTTCTCAAGGCGAGGGAGGGAAGGTAGTTGAGAGGGTGCCCATCATGAAGGGGAGGTGGAGAAGGAAGGCGGAGTGAAGGATGCCCAGTATCCAGGAGCTCTTGAGGCCACTGGAGGAAAAGGCTGCCCAGGGTCTTTATGGGGCAAAAAGATGGACAAAGTTTTCCAGCCTCAAAAGACAAGCTAAGAAGGGCCCGACTCAGGGTCTAAAGGGGTGAAGGAAGAGTCCATTTTCAGATATCTCCATCTTGCTAGGACCATAGAAGTAGAAACCTTTAGTAACGCATCATCCAAGATGCCAGCCTAAGCCATCAAGCTGCAATCACCTGGCAGGTGAGATGGCAAAGTCTGGGTAAGGTCAGAGGCCATCTGTAGCACAGTGTTCCCCGTGCCGGACTTCCAGCTCCCGGCTGTAGAAAGTAGTTTCTGGCTATCGGGCAACAGTCCTACCGGCTGGTCTTCCTGTTGGTGTCACGGAGATTCAGTTTAACTCTGCTTAGGAGACTACAGGATCTGAAAGTAAATGAGGAAAGTTTCCAAACAAAGATGGAATACATGAATTAATTTCCATTAAGTTCACATTGAGAATCCAGGCAGGCAAGCACCAAAGGCCACCTGGGTCCATGGCCAGTCCAGCACCCGCATGACCTCTCTCAGCTTTGGAAGCACCTGACCCCTCCCTGCCCGGGAAGTGCCACCCATGTAATTAGGTGACACTTTCCAAGTGGAGAGGACTTTTCTGCTGGGCTCTGTATCAGGAGGAGGCTGGATGTGTGAGAAAACAGCTATAATATGTCTTGTTTTAGAACTGCATCTGACCCATTCTAAGGGTCCCCAGTGTTCCATAAAATGCTCGCCTCCCAAGGAAGAACTTAATGAAAGTCAGCCGTAAATCACCATATTTAACATTTACTTTTGTTTACCCTGCACCTGACTTAAAACTGTTGGTTGACCTTGCCTGACATGTGCCGAGATCCGCTTGGCTCACTTAGGGACACCCAGGACTGCAGCCAACTGCCCCCACCCCCGCCTTGGCAGACCCCCCACCCCAGTCTGATTTGGGAGGCGAGAACAGACTCTCCTAGCGAACCTCTAACCAAATGTTACATTCGACTCTCTCCCCAAGGACAAATGGAACGAAGTCCGAGGAGCCAGAGGCAGATTGCTTTGTTTTTCTAACAGCAACCCAAAGCAAGAAACTTCAGAAAAGTGACTAAGAATAGGCGTTCTAAG
Organism: Equus caballus; assembly: GCF_041296265.1. Lineage (NCBI taxonomy): Eukaryota > Metazoa > Chordata > Mammalia > Perissodactyla > Equidae > Equus > Equus caballus. Next base: position 5,706,029 of record NC_091684.1, read on the forward strand.
CTTTTCCATATACTTTCTTAAAAGGGAGAGACAATGTCCCTTGAGTTTTAATTCTCCTGCATGGTTTTTCTGAAAACTATCCTTCACGTGTGTAAACAGAGCAAGGTTGCAGTAGAAGGAGAGGAAGGGACATTGGTGGCAATACTGATAGCAATTTGCTTTGTCCCTTAATCCACCCTCAGGAAATATCCATTGGGTGTCCTTTACGGCCAGGTCATTTGGGCGAGCTCCCGAGCAGTCCCCCTGCCCATGGAGGTAAAATCTGCTAATCAGTATCCATAAAATTTCCCTCATGTCTTGAATGAAGCATTCCTTGACTGACAAAAGAAAAGCAAAATGACTTCTGGACGTCACAGTTCTGAGTCCAAAAGTAGCTATTTTTATTAGTCATTTCAGGCATATCTTTCATCCAAATCTGAAGCATTGTGTTTTGGATCTTCTTCTGAAGAGGAAGAGCAGGAGGCTTGGAGCCCTGAGGCACAGCTGTGGAGGGGCGCAGGCTGCAGAGAGGTTTCACAGATCACAGGCGGCAGATGCAGAGCCTGAGCCCTCTCAGGTGAAGGTGAGCCCATTGGTGGGTGAGTTTTCATTTTTCATAATTATAACGTGCCTTTCATTGAAAATGACCCTCTACCGCCTGCACTGATAATATCTGTGTGAGTAAATGGTGTGGTGATGAGAGCTTCTCCAGCTGTGGTTTTGTTATTCGAGAAATGCTCGTCACATGCTCCTCTTTTCAAGGGGCAACAGCAGCCATGAATCTGCCAAAGGCAGGCCCCTTTGGCCAATGAATTTGGAAAATGTAAAATTAAAGAAGGGTTCCCAGTCTCTTCCCCAGGACTCCCCAGGCGTCTCCGCTAATCCCAGTGCCCATCAGCCGCTGGGAGGAGCTGGGTGGAGGACTTGCTGGTGGTGGGGGGCGCTTCCCCAGACTACACACCAAACTGGGCGGACCCGCAATGAGAAGAATTCTCTTGGGTGCATCTGAAATCGGGGAGTCTGCTTGGAGGAGTGTCAGAGGCCGCTTCTCAGAGCAGTAAAGTGTCACAATTTTTATTGCCAGAAAGTGTTAGACAACTGTCTCTGTAGCAAGAGTGAGCCCGCCAGTAAATTTGCACTTGGTCTCTATCAACGCTGAGCCTTCTGATTTTCACACTTCTCAGCTCTTAGAGCTGTGCTCTGGGGCAGAAGTTAAAACATGATATGGATACTCAAAAATGTGATAGCAGCAGCTGATAAAGCTTTCTGTGTTCCTCAGTGTGGTGGGTTAAGAAGAGATTCTGTTGCAAAGAAGTGTGTATTCATGATCCTGGAATAAATTACCCCAAAGCTGTGCTTATATTCAACTTGGTGACTCACCCTCATACTAACTATGTGAGCAGAGGACAAAACATAATCAAAATTCAGAGAAGAGGCCAAAAGGAGGGGCGAGAAGTAAATGGAAAAATACATAAACAAGGGACGTCGGGGCCCCAGGAAAAGAGCTCTGTGCTGTCTTGAAGAAAAGCTTTTTAAGCAAAAGTAATGTTATTTATACTACCATTTTCAAATAAGGAGCCCAATATAGGAATCAAAGATTTTTTGTTGCTGTGTCCACTTGGGAGCATATTTTCAATAGTACCATGTCTAAGGTTCCATTTTAAAAATTTAAACATGCAATCCGAATAACACCCTGCTGTTCATTAAAAAATAAATCACAGCCAGCTCCTGGTTGGTACCCATCTCAGGTCTGGCAAAACTTTACAGGAGACTTTGGGAAAAAAACACAAAACACAACTTACTTCTGCATCTATATGACCTGTAGAATATAAAAGGCTCGCTTAAAGCCATCTTGTACGGACATGAAAATTTAACTCTCTAGGAAAGGAATTAATCAGCGCTGGCATTAAAATTAGGATTGAAGGTAGGATATACAGATTAATACTCCAAAAAATCATCAAAACTGAACAGAAATTCCTAGAGGAGAGATGCATATTTCCTGACTATTCAGACACGATGAGATTTTGGAAAAATAGGACCTTTCACAAAGTGATTATTATACCAGGGCTGTAACGTTTTACTAACACGAATTCATAAGGTGACCCTGGAGATCAACAATAAAACAAAATTTTATAATGGGTTTAAATAGCCAGAAAGCTTCAGCGTCCATGTTGTCTAGCCAAATAGCTTCCCCTTGGTTCTGTGCCTTCGGGGATCTCTCCCTGGATGGTCTCGAACTGGAGCCCCTTAAAGATGAGCGCCATCCCACTGGCCTCAAATCGCAGTGCATTCTTGATGGAGGAGATAATGCGCGTGCCCTTTCACAACCGTCTTGGTTTTTATGCTGGCTCTCCCAGGCCCCCTCCCAGTCTGTAAAATGGAGGTAAATTAAACCGATTACGAACTATGCAGGAGTTGAAACGCTCTGCCAAACTGGAGTGCCAGCTTCCTGAAGCCCTTGCCGGCCTGCCTGCCCGAGGTGGGCTGTCGGCTGCTGGCCTCCTTTCGCTGCCCCGGCCACTTTAGAATGTGTCTGGAATGGCTTTGCAGATGGCCTCATAGGTTTTACAGGAAATATTACTTAAACATTGAAAAGGATCACATTTCTCCTGTTAGGAATTACAAATCTGGATTTCATTTTCTCTCGCGCTTTTTTCCCCCTCCAAACCCTGGGAAAAAATGTAACTGTTATATATGACACGCAGGAAGCATTTGGGAATTTTTTTAATACACCCCTAGCGCTGACTCATTCTCTCACTCTTTATATATATTTACACACATGCATATAAAATATATTTACGTACGGTATACGAATACGCATAGACTCCCGATCATGTTGTTTCATTCAAAGTGAGCATAATTGCACCGGAGGAAGAAGCTTGTTGTGAAAATTTACAAGACTGCCTATTCTCTGTTTTTTCCTTCTTTTTTAATCTTCTATAGCATAAGAAAAAAATCCGTCATTCAGCTCACTTGGATAACTAAAACATGAACTGCTTCTCTCTCACTGGCTTCTCTTTATGGGTTTTATGTAGATTTATGAAGACCTGGGGAATTCCTATTGTTGAGAAAATGATTAGCATCCATAAACAATTAAAATAGTGGTGAGGAATGTGCGTGGGACAGAAGCTGTCCTGTTTCACGGCCATTTTCCACACTCCTCGTGATCTGCGAACAGGAAGATGGGGAAAGAAGCGTGCTGCAAGAAGAGCCGGTCCCGTGGGCTTTATTAAATGCCCACTTGCCGGTTTCAGAAAACGCTTCCCCGGAAGGGAGGTGCGCCGACACGGAGGGAGCTCCGGCTGGACTGGGGGCTGTCGAGGGAGCAACAGGGACAGAAGGCTGTGTGTTCTCCTCGCTGCTGCGAGCCAAGGGGCCTCCCGAGGTCCCCTCCCCTGCCACCCACTGCAGGTGGGCTCAGAGGGCGAGCCCCGCTGAGATCAGGGAGCGCCATCGCTTCCACTCAGAAATCCGCTGCTACAGTTTGCAGTTTAATATTTCTCCCGTGAACCCAGTCAGGGAGAAAGCCACCCAGCCAGACAGCGACATCGTCCCCTTGATCACAGGGTCGAGAGGTGTCCCTAAACACTGCTCCCACCTACACGGCAGCAGTTTTCTGTGTCTGGCTGTGGCTACGGCGCCGCAGGGAGCCAGGGTCAATGCCAGGCTTCCATTGGACTCGCAGCCCTTCCCTGAAGCTTCAAGCGCAGGGCTCCAGCGACGCCAGGCCCCGCGCTGTGCCCCTCTGTGGGGTGTCTGCGCTGCCTGGCTGAGGGGCCTTCCCTCTGGGCTGAAACAGTCAGCAAGGCCCCATGCAACAACCGGGCAGCATCCCGGCTTCCTGAGCTCGGGCCCTTCTCCCGAGGGACGCGGAGGCCGCCTGCTTCTCTTCGCAGGCCGCAGCGGAGCCCTGCCAGCCTCTGTCGCAGCCGCCGCTCCACCGCTGCTCACCTCCGCGGCACAGACGCCTCTCCAGCCATCTGGAACTGCCTTCCTGTGTCTCCACCTCATTAATTCCCCATCTCATTTCAAACTTCCTCAGAAAATGTCTCTCTTCTCCTCTGTCTCTCTTGCCCCCTGGCCTAAAATACCTGTTTGCCTTGATGAGTATACAGGCCTGGGGGGCGCTGTGGGGGTCTCAGAGCCCAGGGGCGCCGGAGGGCCTGGGACCCAGGAGCTGGCCTTCCTGGCGGGTCGGAGGCCTGGGCGCCCCTACGCCGCTCCCTCTGCCCTGCCTTCTGCTTGGGTTTGCCCCAGCGCCTCTGACCACATGGGCTTCCTCTTGCCAAGGGGCAGGTGGGCGCAAGGAAGGACCCCAGCAGGGTGCTGGCGCAGCCGGAACAGGCCCAGCAGCTGCACAGGAAGGTGAGCAGCCGCCCAGGGGGCATCGCTCTGGCTGTGGGGGAGCCCCTCCCAGCCCCCACTCCCTGCCCTGTTAGAGAGACAGATGGTGATCCCAGTGACATTCTCAGAGAGAGCCCCCCGAGGGTAGAGACCACTTCTGCGCCAGCCTGGCTCTCCAGCTAGATGCTGCAACTGTCATCAGAAGGAGGAGAAGAGAAGCTTGACCTGCAGGCCTGGGAGGCAAAGGAGGGGGGTGGGGCCAGGCCCAGAATGAGGGCTGGGGACACTGAGTCACAGCTCCTGTGCTGTCGGGACTCAGCCCACCAGGCCAGGCCCTCAGACGTCCCGCCTTGGGCAGTGGCCGTCTCTGTGGCATCCCAGTTCATGCTAACATGTGCAAGCTGCCCCCGCCCGCAATCAACAGCGCAGACACTAAAATTGGAACCATGTGGTGCTTCCTGGGACCCTCACTCAGGCCTGGGAAAGGGCCGAACAGCATGGCCACCCAGCTGCCACCCAGGAAGTATGTGGAGTCACACCTGCTGCCAAGCTGCATCTCTCTTTGGTGGTAACACCTTAACCCCATCCCAAAGCAACCGCCCAGACACCTCCGCTTTGGAAGGGATGGGCACTGGGGAAGCCGTGGCTGCCTCCTGGGGCTGCAGGGTGGGACCTGACCCACCTGGTGGAGGGACCCAGGTCCTCCGGTGGGCAATTCTGACGTGGCGCTGATGGGCATCCGTCGCCACCTTAAGGAAGGGTGGTGTGCCTGCAGCGCAGCCTTCCAGGAAACCTGCCGGCACCCAGGAGAGAAGCACTTTAGGAAGCCAGAGCCCAAGGTTTGAAGCAATTAGAGGGGTCGAGTGAAAGGTCACTGTTAGGAGTGAAATATTTGGGAGTTTTGAAAGTGTTGCAATGATCCCAAACACTCATGCAGTCGATATTTTAAACATGCCTTTGTTCACACACGAAAATGATAGATTTGAGGAAATGAGCCACGTCTACACCTAAACATGACATACACTAATTGAAAAAACTCGGAGAACCACAGTGCGTGCAATAATTGCCATTATATGTATTTAAATATATTTATGTATATACATATATATATCTGGAACATGCTACATGCTAAATAAATATATCTTGAATGAATTAATAGAAGACTGAATGAACATCTGCATGGAAAACTGTCAAACTGGATTTAATGCCGTGGCTTCGCTGTGTTAATCTTCCTACTTGCATGACAAATACAAATCATTTGTTCCTTTTGCTTCTCCTTCTGTTCTCTTGAGCTTTTCTTTGGAATGAACTTACATGTTTTTTGTATCAGTTCATGACACTTTCATAGATTGAAGGCAGAGCCAGGCTGGGTTCTTCCCGGAGCGATGCTCTGCTGGTTTGGGGAGTGGAGGAGCCCCAGGAAGGAGCAAGTGCTCCTCTTGGCAGCCAGCTCCAGCCTGCGCTTCACCAGAGGTCCCCCTGCGTGAACATGGAGCCTCCTTCACATGTTTGTCTTGGGGGGAAGCGAGCAGATGGTGAGTTAAGGACAGACACTTCAAATTAGACACCCTTGCTTTTGTACCACATCCTCAGCGTTGCTTCTGGAACTTAGCTGGAAATCCAAGGAGGGGCAGCTGAGGAAGCAGAAATCAAACTTCTAGCCCCGTTGGCAGTCAAGAAATGGGGGTCACTCTCTTAGGGAAGAGGCTTGTCTGTGACATAAAGGAAGGGATCCCAGAAACCAGAAACCCAACCTCCAGCATGAACTGTGCAGCCCCTAAGGGCCGTCACCACCCAAATGCAGGGTCAGGCCAGAGGATCTTCACAGCTGCATCAGAGTATTTCCATCCTTAGAGCAGAATTTCCTCCCAACCGTGGAAACATTCCTGCATGCTACTGAAAGTGGATGCTTCTGAGATCAGGCAAACGAATTACCCAGAGCGGTCCCCATCCACCCAGAAAAGTGAATCCCACCGCATTCTCCCGAGAGAGGAGGGGCCCAAGGCCCCCGAGTCCTTCCTGGTAGTGCCCATTACGCTGTTCTCTGACCACTCAAAGAACATGAATTTTACACAAAGACGGTAAGACTAATTTAGTTTTGGGCGCCCCAGAAGAAGGTGGAGAGAAACATCAGCATGAGTGCAAAATCAGAATCAAAACCATCTAGAAGAAATGCTGCCCCGTTGCTGTGAGCCTAGGAAAGGATGGAGCCCAGTGCCAACCTTCCAGATCATTCTTGGTTGCTCATTCCAGCAACCAATCCTCCAGCTCTGAGACCCTTGTTTGTAAGCACCCAATACTTTCACAGTTTCTAACTGAAATTCTCCTCCTCCATCAATAAGTTCTGTCAGTGTGTGTTCTTCATTGTTCTAGCACTTTCCACACCAGGTATGGGAAAGGACTTGTCTCTCTGACACCCTCCGAATGTCCCCCATCTCCACCACTGCGTTCCAAGTACACAGCACGTGGCTCAGCAAATTCTCAGTTCCTTGGAGGCGCAGAAAGGAACCTGGCCAGGCCTTTCCCGTACACGCACGTTCTGAAACGGACTCGAGCCATGTCTGCCATCAGAAAGCAGGCTTTTCTCTATGGGGCTCAGCATGTCCTCTCCATGGTGCAGGCTTTTCTTGGAGGCTGCAGCTCTGTTCTGCTTTGGGCCATTTGCCTCCAGAAGGTATGAAGCTATAAGCTGTAAAGGAGTTCCTCCGTAAAGGCTGAGGAAGTCATTCAGAGCATGGCGTTCCTGGGCCTTTTGCAGGTGACAAATTCATGGGGTTTGTCTAGACTTCTGGCTAATGGCACACAAAGCTCCCATCAGCTGCTCCGAGACATTCCTGGTGGGCGCCCTGGTGGGCGTGCGCCAGGAGACGGCCCACAGAGGCAGCAATGGTAAGATCATTTCCAGGAAAAGCTCAGTGGGCCACGTCCCAGGGCAGCATCAGCTTAGAATGTAGAAAAGATTTTGTCTGAAATGTTCATGTTAAGTGAAAAGAGGATTTAAAAATAGATTGAAAATGGGTTCGCTCCATTCTGTACAAGGCTCCCTCCCCAAAAACAATTAATTATGGACAGTTCGATCCACATCGGTATTTCTCCGCAAGTATCTGGATGGGAAAATTCCACGATAGAAGATAATTTATTGAAAAGGATGCAAACGCTGTTATTCACTGTAGAATGTTTGTCTTTGGGAAGAAAAAACCTGTTTTGGTTTCATCATTTTTACATCCTTCCCAAGCCACTGAGAGTTCTTTTAAACACAAAAAAATGCTAATCTGCCTCATTAATAATAAGAGGATGCAATTGCAGAATATTCTCTAATAGTGATCATTGGCTCCTCTGTGGCTTTTGTCACTCTGATGTTAATGCAGGATTGGGATTAGCAGGGGTTTCAATTTTTAAATAAACCGAACAAATTTGAAAAAAAATATTTTTAAATCTAAGTGAGCATATTCAGCATTGCAGGGGCGGGGGGAGACGGGCAGCGAGGGAAGGTGGGTGGCAAAGCCAGGCGCGCGGCTTTGTGGGGCTTGTCTTTGTGCGTGCGACACACGCCTGGCACTGACTCTGGCAGGCCCGCTGTCTGCCTTGTGCTGAGCCCACCTGGGGGACAGCAAGGTGGCACAACCCTGGACGTTTCACAAAAGGTACCCTGCCCCCAGCTCCTCCCTGACAGCCCGCCTCCTCTGTGCCCCGAAATATTTGTGTTCCTCCACAGAGCCCCATCCTCCCGGCCTCCTGTGGAAGAATGCAGCCGGCGCAGCCCCTCCTGCGCTCAGCTATCTGCTTGGCACAGGCCCTGCTCAGCTGGGACTTCGCTAAGGCTCTCGCTTTCCTGGGCAAACACAGCTTCACCTGCCCTCCACATCCCTCTCTCCTCCTCCATCCCCAGCCCTCCCAGCTGAGCTATGTTAATCAGGTGGGGGACACAAGGTAACATTGAAGTAATTCAGCCAATTAGGCCCTGAATTGTTTGCATCCAACAGCATTTTGTATTTCTGCAAATGTGTGAAATGCAAAATGTGCCCTCCAGCAAAAACGACAGCAGCCATGTACTGGCGGCATGTCAACAGATCCTGGGAGCCGAGGCCCTGACGGCTAATAGCGATGCCTGCATATGCTTGGGAAGGCTGGCCTTCTTTATGTGTGCGCCTCTCTGCGAGGGGAGGCAGAGCTGGGGGTCTTGGTGGCAGATGGGCAAGGGTAACAGGGATTGGCTAATCCCAGATCTGCATTCTCTTCTCCACGTAGCAACTGGGGAAAGATGGGGCCAGCTGTCAAATGGAAGACTTTCATGGTCCCTTGCACACAACAGCTGCACACGCCCTGCCTGCTTGGTTCTAAATTATTAAACATCTTTTTAGTTTGTTCCAGCTGCAGGCATCAGTGTGTTTATGCAGCCTTTGTGCATTTTACATATGATTCCTTCTCCCCTCCTCTCATCAAAATGCTGTTTGTAAAAGTCATTATCCCATCTGTGCCCCAGTTTGGCCAAACAGCCTAAGACAAATCCGATGCCATTCTCCTTCTAGGACAATTTGGGAGTTGAAGATGATTGCTGTGACTTGAGACTTCAGGGGTTTGCCGCACTCTCTCTGCCACCTGTAAGAGGTGGTGTCGTCTCGGCAGCTTAAGGGTACCGAGGCATAATGGGGTCTCTGCAAGGAAGATTTCATTGTCGCACATTTATGGCTTTAGAGAAAACACACGCAGAGAAAACAAAACGTGGCCTCTACATCTGCAGAGGGTTTCGTGGAGGAAGGGCGCTTTTGTGGAGGAAGGACAATGGGAGTTTCTTTAAATCATGGTTCCCTGGCAGCTCCTGTCCCTGAGGGTTCCAGCACCAATAATACTGTTATTATTTTCAGGCGACATGAATATTCACAAACAGGTATAAAGTGCCGCAGCTTCAATCGGCTACTTTGGCAGAGAAGTCATGGACCCGATCTCCTGGACTGGCCTGAACCGTCTGGGAAGTGATAATGTCATAAACACACCCCTGGCAGGACGGAGCTTGACCTAATATGTTAATTATATTCCCTAACCCAAACATGATTTGTTGGAAGTGGCGGCTTCCTGTAGGATGTTGTGGTGGCAGCCAGATTCCAGCTCAAAATGAAAGTCACCAGCAACAGTTGCTTTGTTGTAGCCAACGCGAACTCCTTCATCCAAAGCTCATCGGGCTCTTGGAGTGCAGGGGCCGAGAGCTGGGGACCGCTTGGCCGCTCTGTCCTGCTCCCCCGCTGCCAGGATCCCAGAGCCAAGGATGCTGGGACGAAGGCCCCCGGCCCATGGCCACGGGCAGCTCCTCCACTGGCCAGGTCTGGGTCCCGCCTTGCCCCTCGCCGACTGCAGCATGGTTCCCTGGCACTATTAGGTTGCCACTGGTTTATTTCTAATGTGACAACACGTGCTTCCGATGGGTTTCATAACGGCATCTGAATGTTGTGTTTCCCCCAGAGTCTCCATCAGTGATTGCCCGCAGCTCTTCCTCCCCTGCAAGATCCCGGGTACAACCAGAAAAGTGCCAAGCATGGCTCTCCTCTCCGGGCCAATAGGTGCCTTCCCCAGAGCCTCTGAATTGCCATCAGACACACCTCCAAACTGGGGAGTGGGGAGAGATCCGCCAGATGCTGGAACCCTCCCAAACCGCGGCGATGCTTGCTAAAAAGATGCCAGGAATGCTAAAGAGAGGCCAGAGCAAAGAGGCCCTTGTCCGCTCAGGGCTGGAGGGACTTCGGAGGGCTGGCTACCCCTCTGAAGTCTGGGGAGCCGTGGAGAGGAGTGACCACAGAAACCAACAGTGACTGCAGGGTAGCACACGTGGAGGATTCAGGATTTCCAGAGGCCCCTGAAATGTCATATCTCCTTGTCTCCGGAAAATGCCCCAGCTGCCACAGGGCGAGCTCAGAAGTCACCGTGCTTGCCATCCTGGCAGAATCACTCTCTCCCTGGAGGAGGGGAACTGCTCACACAGCCACCTTGCTAAGGTTTAGGCTTTGTTTTTCTTCTCTTCAAAGGCAAGTCAGCCCCTTTGGCCCCTTGGCGGGACAGGGCTGTACTTGCAGGCAGAGGCACCTCACCCGCAACCGTAAAATGTCACTTTAGTGGCATCAGAGTTTGCTCAGAAACGCCTTAATGAAGTCCTCAGCGTTTATCGAACTTCACTTACTTTAACTGCAGCTGGTAAAGTCTCCCAGGACAATGAGGAAACCCAAATTTCCAGGGAATGTAAATTCCAGCTTCGGCTGATTTGGAGGACAATGATTTCTCTCCTTTATGAGGTGCATAATGAGGCAGCCCCCAGCCTCGGCAGAGCCGGGCTCCAGCAGGCAGGCGGGCGGGGGCGGAGGGCCGCCCCATCCCCAGGGCTGGGGGCGCAGGAAGAGCCCGCCTCACCCTAGACAAATGACTCTTTTGTCTTACTTCATTTTTAATTAGCCTCCTTTTTAATGACCTAAGTTAATAAGTGTCAAAAGGTACAAAACACAGCATGGCTTTATTTTTAAAGTAGGAATTTGCCTTTAATCTCTGAGGGCCTGGGTGAGTCTCAGCTGCAGAGGCCGCGGCTCCCATTGGCTTTGCCACCTCGGGCCAGCAGTCCCCGGGCACTCTGCCACCGGCACCGTGGGCAGCAAGGAGCCACTGGGATGGGTTGAGGATCCCAGGGCTTCCAGCATCCCAGCATGATCCAGGGCAAGCTCCCCCTGCACCACACCTCCCGTGAGCTTGCTCTGTGTTCTCCTGATAGCCCCAAATGAGTAAATGAGGGCGCTGTCCTAGAAGCTGCCTGTACTGGAAGGCAGGCAACAGCCAAGGGGGTGGCGTGCAGCTTCACTCCAGTGGCCGGGGAGACAGCACAGCTCGCATGTTGCCAGGCGATGGGCAAGGGCCGACCTGCAGTGCTGGCATCCAGCTTACTTTTCCTCCCTCTGCCAGTGCCATGGCCGCCTGGCTCACTTTGCCTCCCTCATTTCCTTTGCTCCCTTCACCAGCCTCAAGGTGCAGGAGGGACCCAGAACACACAGGGGTGCAGGGCAGAGAAGGGAGGGCAACTTCAGGCTCTATGACCTTCCTACTGGTGCCTGCGGAGTACAAGATCTGTACAAGCCTGTGTACCTCTCACGTGTGTTGTGTGTGCATGCATGCACACGGGCTTCCAGCTCTGGTTTCTGGTGGGGCCCTGAAGACGTGCCCTACTTTGTGTACATCACAGCCCCACTCTTCATTAGGCTTCTGTAGCCAATGGCTACCACCAAGGGGGTAAGAAACCTCTCTGGTGGGTGACAGAGCCAAGATTCACTCTGCGTTCTCTTGGCCTCAGATGCCACAGGTTTGGGACAGGCAGCGGCTGTTATGGGCTGCCCAGGCTGCCTCACAGGGAGAGCGGGTTATTAATTTTGTGGCATTTTATAGCATGGATAAATATCCCCCAACGGCCAGACTCCAACCACAGTGCTCACATTTGTTTACGATCAAACCGTGAATAAACAGAGCGGTCAGAGGTGAAGAGATGATACGGGATCTAAACCACGGAACCGCACGAGGGAAATGTATCATCCATCACAGCCCACGTTCGATGCTGCCTTCCTTTCCTGCTACAATAAAACCATGTGAAAGCCAAATGTTGGACATGAGTCTACACTGACATAGTTACTCCATCGCTCAAAGAGGATCACGTGAAAACCTCCAGGTCACCGAGGCAGATGTGTTGCGGCGTCTGGACTGAGTGGGTGAGCTAATGCCAGAGGTCGTTTGTAACAACGGAGCAGAGGAGCGAGGTCCTACCTGCAAAACTTTCTGGCAAACTCCCAAATCGTTAGGGAAGTGCTCAACGCCATTCTACTTTTCATTTAAAAAGTCAAGATGAGCAGAAGTTTTGAATGGCCCATAGGAATCCATCGTTTGGGCTTTTGGGTAGATTTATTAAAATGCATTTCTAAATACATATACATAAATAAAAACAGGTTTGCAGCTTAGGTTTGTTTGTGTAGGTAATTTCCATAAACATTAATATTCCTGACTTTACTGGAACTAAATAATTAAGGAAGAAAGGATATTACAATAATAAAATTATCAACAGAGTTTTGACAAGCAGTCATGTGCTTGTAAATGAAATTTATTTAGGTGCCACTCAAAACATTGTAATTAAGAGGTACAGAATGCATTACCAGATGGTTCCTGTTTAGTATCTATTTCCTTTAGAGAACAAGGGGATTAGAATGAGCACTAACTAGCCCCCGAAACACCCAATCACCCCAAGCCCTGAAACAGCACCCCCATATGACGTTTCCGTGCTAACATGTCTGTACTGAGAACACTAGTTGCTAAACATGTGTACAATATACACTTAAACAATCACTAACTAAAGATAAACAAAAGATTGGAGCGATCACGATTGTGAAAATAGCAGGGTTTTAGAACTAGAACTTAAGAAATAAGTTAATAAAGATGAATGCTTCTGTAGTGGTTGCTCAGTCCCTCCACTGTGCCAGGAAGGCACCAAGCACCTCAGTTCAGAGAATCAGGTGGCCTGCGGCTGATCACCAGTCACGCTATGATCCATGCTTCCTTCACTCTAACGGCAATGACCAGCTTATTTTCCTGCGATCGCTGTTGTAAGAGGGGGGACCTGCTACGTGGGGTAGACCCTCAGAGGCATGAGATATAAGAGCCAGAGGAATCTAAACTCCTTGCACACAGAATGTCTCTGTGCCTCAGAGACATTGGGTGAGTCACCCAAGGTGACATAGGAGTTGGGTGGTATAGTGGTTTGCTCTAGCTGCCTTAACAAAGTACCAGAAACTGAGCAGCTTAAATAACAGGAATTTATTTCTCACAGTTCTGGAGGCCAGAAGTCCAAGATCAAGGTTTCTGTGTCTGTCTGTGTCCTAATGTCCTCTTCTTATACAGACCCCAGTGATATTGGACCAGAGCCTACCCTAACAGCCTCATTTTTACCTTAATGACTTCTTTAAAGGCTCCATCTCCAAATACAGTCACATTTGAGGTCCTGGGGGTTAGGGTTTCAACTATGAATTTGGGGAGGACACAATCAGTTTAGTCCATAACAGGTGGCAAGTCTAGGCTCTCTGGGCCATCCAATCTTCTTCTTTGTCCCTTATGTCCTACTCTTTGAAGGATGCCTAGAAGGCCCCCAACTCAAAAAATCTCTGTCAAAAATCAGCTGTTCCTATTTTGGCAGGCAAATCTTCATAGAAACTTGTCTTGCGGGCAGAACCCTGGTAGTCACTCACCATTCAATTAACTCTTTCCCCGTTGTGGTGGGCTGGGGAGAAGTGAGGCAGGATTTTCGGGCTGTGGTCTGGGCAGGAATTTAGTGCTCCTGGTGGGAGGGCACCAGCCTTGCTGTGCGGGCGGCTGGACTACAGATTATCAACTCCCGGAGCAGCAGGTAGGAGGGCTGGGACACAGGAAGACGGCACCCCAGGTGAGGTGGGAGGGAGGAGGTGGCAAGCAGGGCCGGCTGGAAGCCAATGGAGGAGGGAATTTAAGTGGGGCAGCAGGCTGGCCCGGTGAAGACATTAGCTGCAGTAGAGAGGATGGAGCAAATAAGAAACTATGTTAAGGATAATAGAAGCCAGGTTTGTCTAAAAAGGGAGAAACGATTATAAAAAGGGGTAACATAGAATGAACCCCAAGGCTAGATTGGAATTGGAGGTATTGGTGTACACACATGCTTTTCATAGATCTAAAAATAAATGCAGGTGCCAATATGTGCACCTGCATGTACATACATACACGTCTCCAAGCTCTGTCCACTGAGAGGGTGGAAGCAGCAACGTGCCGGGAACAGCAAGCACGCCTACTGCCAGGTCTTGGTTTCTAAATACCATTCTCTGCTAGAAGAAACCTGGGCTTCTTGGAGACATGGCTGGTTCTGGGGCTGGGTTGAGAAAAGAACAAGGTTATCTTGGAACATCCTGTAGTATCAGAAATAAAGAAGAGCTTGTAGAATGAGGAGGGCATGTATAAAGGTCAAAGGAGCAACTTCAAGGGCTCCTAATGGCCAAATGTGGGACATTCTGCAAAATAAATAAATAATAATAGTAATGGATTATAGTCTATGGAATGACATAGGGATCGATAAACCCACATTGACATAAACAAATAAATAGAGAGAAAAGGAAATGGTTCCTTACCTTTGAAAGCTGACTGATATAAGTAGAAGGAACCATAGAGGTAGAAAATCATTATTTGGAAAACATAGCAATAATTCACATAGGCAAGAAACATGATGGATGCTAAGTAGATAAAAATAGAATAAGGAATGGTATTCAACATAGTCTCAAAATAGCTCCTCTCAGAGTGCTCATCCACGAGAAAGGGGGGAAGTAACTTTACAGAGGAGAGACCTAGCAGATGCCACCTCGGATCAAGCAACTGAAGTAAACACCACTAGAAATGACACAAATTGACATCTTGCACTGTAGTGGCAAGAACACAGCACTGCTTATGTGATATTCTGGCAAATAGGAAAAGCATGGGTCTAGTCACAAGAAGACATTGAAGAAACACACACAGAAGGATACCTTACAAAATGACTGGCCCATCATCTCCTAAACTGTCAAGGTCATGAAGGTCAAAGATCGAGGCACCGTTCAAGATTGAGGGGGCCTACACAGGCACGACCCCAGGATGCAGTGTGGTCTGGCCCAGACCATTTGGCGCTAAAGGACCCTGTTCGGGGAGAAACGTGAATTGGGGGAGAAGGAGCGGAGGGAGTTCTTTGTGCTGTTCTTGCAAACTTTCTGTGTTGGAAATTGTTTTTAAAATAAAAAGCAAAAAAGAAAAAACACTGCAAAATGAAGTTCTTTGGCATTTACATGATGAAAATAAACCATTAGTGAACCTCTCAGAAAGGTGTGGTGGTGAAAAAGAAACATTCCTAACGAGCAGGACACAGAGGGTCAGGAAAAACAAACATTTCACATACAAAAGGATATTAAGTCATAGTCTTTCTTACAAGGCTGGTGTGTATATACACACCCTTTTTCAAAAGCATTTTGGCAGTATATATCTGTAAACTTAGAATATTTTTTTCCTTTCGCCTTACAATTCCATTTCTGGGAATCTGTCCTTTGGAAATAATCTGAAATTCAGAAAAAGGGTTATGTCCAAATTTATTCATTGCTGGGTTATTTATAAAAGCAAAAGTTTGGAATCAGCCTAACTGTTCAACCATAGTGGAATGGATTCATAAATTTGGAATATCTACCCAGTGGAATGATATAAAGCCACTAAAAGCAATGTTTATAAGGAGCTAATGATGTGGGAAAATTCTAATATTTGTTAAAAAGGAGAAGAAACACAACCTTTAGTAGAAAATGATTGAACTCATACTGTATATAAAGCTTTGTATTTTTTTAACTAAAAATATAACTTTTAAAGACTAGAAAAATATAGCAAGATGCTCATCTGTGGGTGAGAATATCAGTGATTTTTTCTTTTCTATTTTCTTTACCTTCCAAAAACCCGATAATGTATATGTTTTAGTTTTATAATAAGAAAACAAGAAGAGTTTTTTTTTTTTTTTCTGTAAAGTAATTGAGCTATTAAAGTTTTTAAACGCTGGGAAGTACAAAAAGTAAAAAATGAAATTGAGGCAGCTGCAGAGAAGGTGAAAACTGAGTCCATCTTACTGGTCACAAGAGGAGGGTTCCAGTCTTTTGGGTTAGAGGTGAGAATATTGTGCAGGAGGCAGAATAAAAGGATGGTGAGTTTTCAAGGCCGGAGGACTGAGTCATCAGAGTGAAGAAGGGAGGATAGACTGAAGAGAGAAGAGAGAAAACTCCTGATGCTGCCATTGAGGTCTCCAACAGTCTGGCCCCTTCAAAAAGTCTTCCCAGAATCCTTCAAAGGCTCCCGATTGCCTGGCAGATAAAGTGGAATTGGAGCGATTATTGGGGTGATTAATATGACAGTCACCTTCAGATGGATCACAGGGAGAGGTGAAACCCTGGAGCTGGTCGGACCCGAATGCAGGGCTGGGGCCACTGATGGAGAAGGCATCTGGTGGTGGCAGAACTAGGAACCCGGAGTGAGCAGGGGAGAGGTGGCCAAGAGGGCCAGGGAGAGAACCTGGGGAACAGGTATACTCGGGGACAAGACGAGCAGACAGGCAAAGCTGAGGAGGAACAGAATTCTAAGCAGTCTGGAACAACATCCAGCCTGAGAGAGGACAAGGGCCTGTGAACTTGGCATTTCCCTAGGGCATGTGGTCTTTAAAGCACTTGTTTCAGAATTCAGATGGCAAGGTTTATTCTAGCACGAAGTTAACGAATTTATGGGACGGCAACCTAAGCTTCAGCTACTTCAATAAGGGCACAGACATCGCTCTTAATGAAATATTTTACCTTTTTTCTCATTTTTAGGTAGGTTCCCAAATTATGGTCAACTGACTTATCCCAGAGAGCAAAACATGAGCAGTGTCTATGAAATTTCCTAGTAGACACAGATAACTGAAAATAAAGAGCTGGAAACTGCTAATAATTCCAGGCATGGGTATGTGTGACAAAGTGATTTCAATGTCACATTTCAATATTCAGAAACACTGACAGTGAAAGTGTGTTGCAGATACTCACTGTCCATTTGAATGTGGCAACCGTTATTACACAGGACATAACACCAGCACGAAGCCTGCTGCTTATCCTAGAAGTTAAGTTCCTTACCACATCCCCTGTAAACAACAAGTATATCTGCTTGTCAGTTACATCATTTGAACTTAAAGAAACGGCGTGATTTGAGGGCAGGGGTTTGGAGGGTGACAGTGACACTCTGAGGAGGCCACTTTGGGGCAGGTCTATGCTGGTCGGGTTACCTCTCTTTGCAGTAATCCCAGGGGTAGCATGTGGCCAAGCTGCATGTCCAGGCAATTTTTGAAAAGTTTCCAATCTCCTTTAAGGTTAACTTGTTAATAAATTGTCTCTCAACTCACCCAGCTTTAACTGCAAGAAATTTACTTAATGGTTCTTAGCGTTTTCTACTAGCGCATTCCGAAAGTCTGAAATGGCACAGGCGCTTAGGTCAAAATGGCATCTGAGAAGAGAACTCACACAGTAACTTCTCACCCCACTTCCAGACCCTGTGCACACACGGAGCACAAACCTTGGACGTCCCTTCTGAGTGTGTAGGTACAGTCTTCTTGCGTAGGCCTCTGGTTTTCAAAGAAGCACATTAATCAGCCCAAGGAGGACCTATGTGTGTGCAGTACCTGGGTGTCCCCCATTGCCGGAGGAGGAGTGTGGCTGCCATCCCGAAGGGCCCCACAGCCAGCCCATGTTTATCCCCCAGCCCACCATCTCTTCTTTGCCAGCCCTTCCACTGCACATGCCTGAAGCTTGGAACATTTTTGGAAACACTTTCATGTCACTATCTAAATCCCAGCAAATTCCAATTTGTTGTCCTCATTCCATCAAATTACATGTAGTACAAGCACGTCAGCTAGATGTCATAACTTTCTTCTCTCTACATTCAATGTAATTTACTCACAGCTTCATTGGAGACCAATTAGTCACATATTAAATTTTCTTCACTAAGAATGCCACAATCTGAGTCGCCCAGGGACCACCATGGCACGTCTTTACAAACGGTGTCCAGGAGCGCACGTCCAGCGTGACCACAGGCTGGTGCGTGCATCTTCAGACTGTCTGGTTCACCCTCGCTAAATTTTGTGATTGACGGGAGCATTCCGAGGGGTATGTGTGTGAAGCTGTAGCAACCAGAGAAGTGGAAGTTTCGGGGAGGAACAAGATACCTTGAGTGACTGGACTGGGGGGCCTTTCCCTAAAATCGGCCGAGTCTAAGACATCACCAAGGGCCCCTCCGTATTCCAAGCAACTCCCTGCAATAATTCTGTAAACTGTCAATCCTCAGGCATGTCAGTCCACCTCTGCGCCCCCATCGGCACCTCCAGCTTGTATTAATGAAACAGCCCAGCCAATGCCGCAGCATCTTGGTAAACAAGTGAAGCAGGATTTCTCCAGAAGCCACTGAGCGAACTCCTTTCTGGAAATCGGTTATTAGCTGCGGGCTTATTTCCTGTGCTCGCCTTTCACTTTAAAGCCAGCCACCGCCACCACCGCCGCCAACACAATGACGAGAGAGGTCAGAGAGCACCAGTTGTGCATGAAAGATGTGAAAATTTACTGCAAATGAGACAAGAGCAGTAAATTCATTTTTATTCAAATTACTGTCATCATACATTACCACGTCCCCTGTAAACATTGTGCTTCAGACAGGGTGACAGCATATTATTATTTGTGAGATTATACTATTATTAAGCTATTACCATGTCACCCCCTGCTTGAAACAATGACTCAGCTCAGTTCTGCATAATAGGACAAGTGAGGGAGACAAGCGGAGGTGACAGAAAGGTTAGTTTTAAGAAGGCAGGCCCGGTGGAGAGTGACAGCTGGCACTTACGGGCCCACGTAATGAGGGGCCTGTGCATTTTTATTTGGGGATCTTTGTAATCATATCATTATACCAAAGACTTTATTTTGTTTCCTTCCAAACACACTTTGCCCAAACATCATTAATTAGTCCAATTGCTGACTTCAAAACCAAAAGGAAAGGGAGCTGGGCTGAAGGAGCGCCATCCCAGGGTAAGTCACCCCTGCTGGACGCGCCTTGCGGCTTCCTTCTCCTGAGATGCTTGTCTCCTTGAGGGCGTGCACACCTGCTGGTGGAGCAAGGGGCCGTGCCAGGCTCTGCTCTGACCATCCAGTTGCACAACACGTAAGACAGGAGCCTCCCTCCACACCACAGTAGGCTCTCCAATTCCTGCAGGAGAGCGGTCTTATACCTGCTGGCCCGCATGCTCAAGAGCTTGCGAACAATTGAAATGTTACAGTCTACGGGCTTCGAAGGCCGTGGGTGGAATGTCACCGCCCAAAGTTACAGG
This sequence comes from Equus caballus, assembly GCF_041296265.1. Lineage (NCBI taxonomy): Eukaryota > Metazoa > Chordata > Mammalia > Perissodactyla > Equidae > Equus > Equus caballus. Next base: position 5,725,275 of record NC_091684.1, read on the forward strand.
GACGTACAGATCACCTCCCCTCTTACCTTCAAGAAGTGCTTGTGACAATCCCTCCGCAGAACCAATTAATTAGCATCCTTAAACCTGCTTGTGTGATGTGTGAGACTTCCCGTCTCCACTGCAGGTATCCATGTCAGTGGGGACAAAACAGTCCAACTCCATCACCCACAGCGGCTTTTGCTAGATGCGTTTCCCTGAGGTTCCCAGATGTCTCTGCTGTCTCCTCTAGCTGAGGGTTCATGCTTAGGACCTGGGAAAGGACAAGGCCCCTGGCAACCCTGCAGGGTGTCAGAGTCACTCTCTCTGGCTTCAGACAGGGCCATTCCTGCAGCTTTGTTGGCTGTCCATGGGTCCTGCTCTCAACTCTCCGTCAGCCCCGCTCTGTGAGGTGGCTCTTGATTAAGTAGAAAGACATTTATGTAAATTGGGTTTGCTTCCCTCTCTCTTTTCAGTGCTTTGCAGGCTCCCGTGGACAAAAATGACATTTTGTGAAATCATGTAAAGAGCAAATGTTGGACAAGTTTTGTTTTAAATTAGTTGGGAAGGAATCTTGTGAAGTAGAACAAATTTAGGGACATATCAGTGTGTTACTAATGATCACATTTTAGGCTTGATGAAAAATAAAATAAAATAAAGGAGCAGCTCAGAAGGTTTTCAGCCTCAAAGGCTGTCTTTGTGTGGAATGTGCGTGCACTCCCGTGCTGGCCCGCACTTCTTAGGCTCCGCTGTTAGAAGTGTCTTTTTAAAGACAGTATCCTACGCTTTAAGAACAAGACTTTGATATCTTGAAAGCTCTGAGTCGCATGCACTACTTTGTTAAATTGTCCTTAAACAATTAAGAAGCTGAGAAATTGGCAAACTTGAACCATCAACAGGTTCTGAGCTAGATCTTTTCCCACTTGTAAAACTGTACCAAAACAGCTCTCAGTCTGTTCTCCCAAAACTTCTTAGGTCCCTAAACAGCAAAGGCATTCCTCCCCACTCCTACTGTGAGCGGTGTCTCTTCCCTTGACTCCATCATCATCCCACTTGTCTGTCTTTCTTAAAGGAACGGTTTCTCATCTCCTATGGCCAAGGCTCGCCTCAGCTTCAGGGACCCACTGTCCCTCATGTCTCCTCTCAGTCGTTGATGCAATAGTTCAAAATAAACCTTTTGGTCAGTCAGTAAGTCCGGGGCCTCTCTCTAGCAATGGTGTGGGCAGACACACCAGCCCCCAGCTCCACTGGCCACGATTACAATGGCTTCCCTCTTTTGTCAAAACGGGCAGTTTAACTCTTGGTCATTAATCTCTCCCCATCTCTCTGGGGCACAAATCCTCAACAGACCAAATTCTCTTCTTCAAGATTTGCTCTCAACTTTCTCTGGCATCAATGGAGTTCTGTACAAGGGACTGAATATGTCATTTTTCTTCCGTGTCTGTTTTGCGTCAGAATAATAACCATAATTTTGAAAGGAGAAAGTTGAAAGAGTTCCCTAGATTTAATTAACGGAAGGGCTGCTGAGATATTGTACATGCATCTTTTCATAGAATCAGATGCTAGAAAAAACGTCTAAGGATCTTCTGATCCTATCTCCTATCCTCACACAGGTAGAATTTTCTGTCTTTCAGGAGATATGACTGAACCCCAGAGAGAAGAAATGTGATCAGTAAATTTGCTCAGTGACATGCCCAAGTTGGCTTGACTGGTGATGGCGGAGCACGGATGGAAACCAGGTCTGATCACAGGCTCTCTGCGCCTTCCCCTCTGCCACCTTGAAAAGAAAGTTCTGAGCCCACAAAGCTCAGGTTCCAAGCACGGCCAGGGTCAGTGCTTTTTTGTGGGGGGATGAGATAAACCAATTTTATTGTCCATCATTACACCACACGAAAAAATCTAGTATTGATAGCTTTATAGAAAAGCAACAAATGAATAGTAAACAGGAGAGTAACAGAGATTGCTTAAACTTGTGTTTTGTCCATGATATTAGGATGATAACTATTTCAAAGCACATGCATTTGGCCCTCAGAGTAGGTTTTGTTCACCGGCCAAAGCTGTCCTACTTGCTCTTGATAAAATGGCGAGATCTTCAAGAAAAAGTATGACTCCTGGTAGTGCTGGCTTCAGCAATGCATGCACAGAATTTCTGTCCACCCATCTTCCACAAGGAAATCCCTTGGGTGGTTATTCAAGGTGGTCGTACACTGAAGAAGAGGAACGGGGATACAATGATGCCAGGCTCCGGCTTTCTCTGGCAGCATCCCCTGAATCTTTACCAGCTATCATGCCCTCATTGCCTGCACAACTATGGCCAGTTCTGAATCCACCCATTCTGCACCATTCCTGGCCTGGACTGACAGTCCAAGAGGTGGGTGGCTCTCCAGGCCTGGCCCACATGCCCCTGAGTGAGGATGTTTAGCTGCAGCTCCGGGCAACACCACACCCAGCCTGTGAGAAGGAGACTCTCAAGAGAAGTTAGGTCTTCCCATAAGCTGGGGTGGTGCTGTGAGCAAAATCAGAAATGTTCCCTTGGATTCAGACAATGTATTCAGCATGGTACTTACGGGAGTGAGCCTGAAGTCAGGATGCTGGGTTTGAACCTGAGGTCTACCACAAGTCCCCAGGGTGGGGTACTTAATCATCCTCTGCCCCAGTTCCCACATCTGGAAATGGGGGAATAACACGAGCCCTGCTGTGTGGCATCGGGCCTGGATTGAGGGTTGGATGGCCACACACGTGGTCACCTGTATCCAAAACCTCTCAGTAACAAGGCAATCCAGCCATGCAGGTTTCTTGTGTGGTGGCTTCCTAGGGGTGGGCACCTGTCTGTTGGGTCCCCCACTGCACGCCTATTGCCTGGTGCAGTGGATGCTCAATGCTGTTGAAGAAAAATGTGCAGCACGTGTCACCTGCACTCCAGGCACTCTGCCAGGCACAGCAGGCCCAAAGATGTGGCTAAGCTTGTCCTCGAGGCTCTCACAGTCCAGCACAGGGATGGCAATCCCACAGCACATGGGCGTCCACAAGGATGTCCTCAGCCCCATGGCCCTTGGATGAATCAACACTCTTGCCAGCAAAATCGAAGGCAGCTGCCCATTCTTCCCATCACTGGACACCCTGATCTAGTCAGTACAGGCAGGCAAACGACTTTCCATCTTTGTCAAGCAGCATATCATCCCCTTCTCTGCAGGAAGAAGAGAAGGACTGGGTGCTGCCTGGAGCACAGCAGACGTGCAGTGCTAACTTGCTGAATGAATGTTGTTTAAAGATGCAATGTCCTGGCCGAGGAGGAGGAGGAGGCTGACCAGAATCGAGGGCCTCAGTGCCCTTAGTTTGAGGTAAACATTCTGACTGTGGCTCATTTACTAAGGCAACTGGGAGAAACCAAGCTAATAGCACCAGAGTTCCACCAGGGCCTTGTGGTGACTGCCTGTGTGGAGGCATGTCTGGGAATTGACCAGAAAGAAGTGACTGATGGATGTGTAGGATGGTGAACCTGCACTGTGTTTTCTGGGAACCCTTCCACCACCACCAAGCCTTCAGCAGAGGCTCACACATGCCAGCCTCCTGTGAGGGGTACTTTGGGAAAGTGAAGGACTCTCCAGGGTCCTGGAGCATCAGACAGCAAGCATGGTCATCAGGTGTGGTCATTAAGCATGGGCATCATCCCCAGGAACCCCGGGAGCCCAGTGTGACAGGCAGAAGCAGCAGCAGCACAATCCATCAAAACCGCAGTGTCACGAACCCAGCCGCCCGCACAGTGGGTGGGGCCTCCCAGCTGCACGGGGGATGGAGGCTTGTGCCATCTTTAATTAAAGAATGGGGCCCAAAGGCTGCAGGCGTCAAAGAGAACTGTGAACCAGCACTGTTTAAGATCGGCCCCTCCACCAGGCGATAAACGCCATGAGAGCAGGTGTCACACTTGTGCTTTTATGGCTGCATTTCTAGGACCTACCAAGCACCTGGCACATAGTAGGTGCTCAACAAAAACTTGTTGACTCAATAAATCACTGTGCATCTTCCTTTCTCAATAAGCATGAACTTCTTGAGTTCAGGACCATGTTCCAATGCTGTATCTTCAAGGACTAATAGCTCATAATAATTAAATATAAATGATTGTTGAATGAATGAATGAAGGCAGTCCTTAGAGATTAGAAAGAAATGTACAGGTGTTGGGCTCCATCACGAGGGCACATTGGGTTCCTGGGCAGCCCTCTTGAATCTGCCCATGTGGTTCCCTCCATCCCCGGGGCCCCAGGCTGGAGGATATACTGGGCACTGTGGAAGCAAGATGGGGTAGCCTTAGTGTTCCCCCCAATCTCCATCAGCCCCTCCCTCACCAGGGCCAATCCAAAGAACAAACAGCCTCCTTGAAAGCCATGTGCTTGCCTTGTAAATGCATCTGCAATCAAGGGAGTCCCCTCACTCCTCTTCAAATCAGAGTGCTACCTCTGAGGTCCCTTTCTGGGACCCTGGAGCTGCCCCCTGTCCCGGCCCCGTCTTACTGAACAGCTTTATGCAATGGTCCTTCCCTAGAGGACATGATCCTGTGTCTGTCGTCTTTTACACTCAGTGGAGAGCAGAGAGGCAGCATTAATAACTACTATTGACCTGAACATGGACCCTCTCAAGTGCATTCAACATCCAGCATTGGGGTTGGATATGTTGTTGTGTCTGCTTCAGAATAAAACGATCACAAATTCGTTTATTGGAAAACTCTGTGGAAAATACCAATACAACACCACTTTGATTCAGGTGAAGAATCAACATTCACTTAGAGCCTACCAATTCAATTTGTGAAGGCACACAGATTATTAAGTATTTTAAACAAATTGTGTGATAACTATTTAGGGCATATTATATTCCTTGAATGCCCTGAAAATTATGAAGTATATCAATGCTTCCTCCAAACTTGAAACATGCCTTTTCCTTCACATGTGTGTGACAGCCAGGGTTCAAGATGGACTTAAATGAGATCTTGCAGGCAAACAGCTTGCCCTTAAATGGTAGCGACATTATTGCATCACTAGAAATATCTTTTATAGTAACAACACTCTTTCCTTTCGCAATGGTGCTTGTAAAACTGAATTGAGCAAAGTACCAAATGAAAGTGGTTTAAGATCAATGGGACACAAATCTCTGGGGACAATGAAAATCCCCCTGGCAGCAGGATTTATGCTGACCAAGACCAGCCCAGGACCACTGGTAAAACAGTGTACAAATCTCTATCCAGAGGGTGGTGGTGGAGGTAGAAATAATAAGATGCTAAATCAGGAGTCAGTGAACTACAGCCTGCAGGCCAAATGCGGCCCTCTCTTTGTTTTTGTAAATAAAGTTTTATTGAAGCACAGTCACACTCATTCATTTACCTATTGTCCAGGGTTGCTCTCACAAGACAATGGGAGAGTTGAATAACCATAACAGAGACCATAGGACCTGCAAAGCCGAAAACATTTACTATCTGGCTCTTTACAGAAAAAGAATTTGTGGATGCTGGTGTAAAATGAATAAGCTAAGAAGTAGCATGTAGAGAGGGCTTCCTAAGTCCCAGAATTGTACTGAGTCCTCTGCATGCGGTAGCGCAGCTATTCCTCTAACAACCCTAATGTAGGCGTTACTACCGTCCGCACCTTCCACTTAAGGAAACCGAGGTTTTGAGGAAAGACTTGACCTGCGCAGCTTCCAGCAGTGAGCTAGCAGCAGAACCAGCACTAGACCCAGGCCAGGTGCATCTAAAGCCCGGCATGCACCCTTGGTCCAGTTCAGCTGTGAACACCTGAAACAAACACTGCTCCCTCTTGGAGCACCCTTCCTCATCTCAGCGGTCTCTGCAGGGTGGAAACCTCTCCTGTGATTTCCAGTTCACCTCCACCAACCCACCCTTCAGAATGAAATTCGATTCCCAAGCGTTGCCGTCAAATAATTTCACCGAGGAAATAAACTCTCAGAGTTTCCACGAGACAAGAGCAAAGCCGCAAGTGTCACTCCGGGTGCCCTGGAAATCCAAGCCTGTGTGTAAGAATTGTAGGCTGAGCCCACACTGATTTACATGATGGGAGGTCTGAAAGGGCTTCACCACACGGTAAAGAGGGTGGATCATGAGTTGGACTGAAGCTAGACCTTTCTCTTTGAAGGATGGGGGTGTTTCTAGAAGTTGAGTCTTCATGCCCTTGCAGATGCTCCCAGCAGCTCAGTGGGGATAGGTAATCTTCCAGTTCCAGCCCTTTCTGGTCCCTCAGCTCTACGTGCAGCTCAAATGGTGTGTCTGCCTAAAGAAATATGTTGAGTTAAAATAAAGCATCTCCTACCTTTGCATACTAAAGAAAAGGTGGACATTTTTAATTTTAATTAAACACTAGATTTCTATTCTGTACTGCAAACTCCTATTGTTAAAAAAAAAAAAAGTCTGGGACAGAGCTGTTGCTTCAGAACAAACAGAAATCACTTCAAACTACTTGAAAAAAGAAAACACTGGTAAGGAGTCATGTTGCTAACACCCGATGTAATTGAGTTTGCATGCTCTTCCTTCCCTTCCTCCTTCCTTTCCTCCTTCCTTCCTCCCTTCTTTCCTTCTGCCTGTCCAGTGCCTTCCTTCTTCCATACTATGAAGAAGTTAGGAGTAATAAAGTGTGTGTGACATGCGTAAAGAACAGAGGCAGTCTCTTTGCACGAGAGGAACATTGGCCCCCGGGTAATCCAGGAAGAATGGATAATGAAATGGCATGTATGATAGACTTGGACCCTGAGCCCGTGACTTTTTTGTCAGCATCTCCACCTTCCTAATTATGCCAGGCTCAAACGGCCTCTCAGATGAGCTATCTTTCCCTTAATACAGAGGCTGGGCTAGCTAACCGAGGGCTAAATATTAGGGGGGGAACCAGATAGGGAATGAATAGTGTTTCACTGATAATCCACCACGTGTCTCGTCTCTGTGGGGATCATCCTCCTGTTGACCGTGGGAAGATGCCCAATAAGCCGACAAATAGGCCCCCGAAGAGATGCCCATTCTCAAAAATGAAGGCAGAAACCCTGGGCTGCCACCTTGCCAGCAAGGATTGGGAGGCTGGCAAACAAGCAGAGCTCCAACCTCTGCACCGAGGGGCAGCTGGGCACCTCACCTGCTCTACATTGACCTGCCTGCCGGGCCCAGGGCCAGGGAGGGGAGGGACCCTCCCTCTGAGAGCTTTGCCCAGCTCCTGAGCTAACTGTCCTGGTGTCTATGGTTAGACCTGGATGGGTGCTGGGAGAGGCCTCCTTTGAGCACAGGCTGCTGGGGGGGGAGCCTTGCTTGTCCAACTCTGGAAAAGTCTGTCCATCCTGAAGCCTGCTCCTCTGAGGCCTAGCCTGGTGAAGCCTGTGATTTTTTTTATTTTTTGTACTTCACTGAAAAAAAAGTCTCCCCATTGCACTCATTGCCCTCTTTGAGCTGAGGGTAGCTCTTGAAACCCAAGTGCATGGGCACAGGCCCCCGGGATAAAACACAGGTGTACAGGGCGAGCGTATTCACGTACATACATGTGTGTGCCAGGTGATGGCAGCAGTTGAAGGAGAGAGGCTGGGAATGCTGGGATGGAAACCCACTTCTCCTTGAGTGGGTGTACCTCAAAGACGGGACCCCTCGGCTTCTACCCTGGGGGGCCTGTGCTTAGGGTTCGGACCCTTGTGTGGGTGATGGGGGAGGAGGACGGTAAAGGTAGACTCATTATTCCCCCGGGACAGGCACTGAGCCAGGAGGCAGAAGGCAGCATGAACCAAGGCTAGGGCCCTTGAACTGCAGAGAGAACAAGTGATGCCCAGCACCTACTCGTCTGAGTGCCGTCAAGTTCCTCCCCTATCTCGGGCAGTACCAGGCAGCCCGACTGCACCAGGGCAAAATTCCAACTCCAGGAGGCACTAACCCCACAACACAAATCCATTCCTGCCTCTGCCTCATGAGCCTGCCAGCCAAGGCAACGCTCTCCACTCAGACATGTAGAAACAATTGCAGGAAACCTAACTTCCCGCAAACTTGGAAGAATGAAGAAGCAACCCTCCCAGATTGCCCGAGAGGGTTCCAGGGTGAACTGGGCCCATCCAGGCCCCACGGCAGGGGCTTCGAGTCCTCAGCTTTCGCCTCCTGCCACCATCGTGCCCGGCGGGTTCCTGGGGCCCCTGGAACTTGTGGAAGCTGCGGAAGGCAAATTCACCGACTTCACTGCAGCCCATTATGATCTCAAGTGTTCGCCATTGATGAGGCCACATTATTTCTATTATCCTACTGGGCTTCACACTAGGAGTGAAGGCACTTGCCTTGATTTGAAACTCGTAGACACCAGGAGAATTTGCTGATTGCTAATGAGAAAGCGAAGGTTTTGTTGATGCCATCTGGGACCCTCTTGCTGTGGGCTGAGATTAGGATGAGGAGCTCCGTGTAACACACCATATTAAGCAGGCAGTGACTTTGTTATGGGCTCAGTATAACTTTTCATGTCTGCTGTACGCCAAGAGCTTAGCCCGAAACACCTTTTTCCAGAATATGAAACATAATATCTCCGTGCTCATTGCATTATTTAAAAAGGGGCAATGTGGTTCATAACTTTACATTTATTGCATACTTTTAAGCCACTTGACCCATATAAATATTGCTATAGAGTTGCCCTCAGTTATTAAATTCTTATTGCTTATAAAAGGGGCAACAGGAAGTATATAACCTGCAGTGGAAGGTGTGGGGAGGGCCGGGGAGCCCAGGCAGGGGTGTGTCGGGGGTGTGCGGGGAGCAAATTGGTTTCAATTCTGCTCTCTGCTTTCAAGCCTGGGATTTGATTTGATTTTTTTCCTTCCTAGTTGTGGGCAGCAGCCTGTTTTACTTTAGCTCAAAGAATTATGTATTGACATGGCAAGCGACATTTTGCCTTTCTACTAATTAAAATGGAACCCCACTCTTAAAAGAAATTTGTTGAAAGAATTTTTTATTTCAGCAGCACAGCTGAGACCAGATAAAAACAGGACATCAACATTTATCAGGGTTCAAAGTCGAGTCTCCTCGCTGTGAAAGGGAGCACACTGTGTCTTCATTGTCAGTCTTGTATTCTTATTAAGGCTGTCTCCCTTGTTCTCCTCGTGCTCCTAGGTGGCTCGCTGGCTCCTGCCAACATGCACACCTGCCCCCATCCGGAGGCAGGCACCACTCACACGTGCCGACAGAGGCTCTCTCCTGGTGTGCACCTTTTGGAAATGACAGAATGACCATAAGCACTTTAAGACACCTCAAAGCAGTTTGACAGAGACGGTTTCCAAAAAGCCAGTTCCCGTGACAGTGTGAGGCCCGTTCCGGCTAGCCCCCCATCTGGAGGACACAGTGCAGAGAAAGCTCATTTGATCATCTCTAGCAGAGAGTGGAGGTGGAGATACATGGGGTCCAGGGCTGTTATGGAAACATGATTATTTTGCACATAATAAGAATTTCTCCTGCCAGGGTCCACAGTAGTGGCTGGGTTGGGATCCCTAGCATATTTGGGACAGCAAGGGTAACATATTAACGTGGGCTATGTTACTTCCTGTTGCTTAGGGCAGAGCCTCTAAACCCAGAGGTCACCGCAGGACCTTTTTCCTCCTGTCACTTCTTTCAGAGATGAAGGGAAGATCTCCCTTAGCCTACAGCATTTAGCGCGCCATCCCTCCACCATCACATTGTGAAGCCACAGAAATCACGAAGCCAGCCTGCGACCTTCCAGTTCAGTGACAGGACAGCAATCCCTTGAGCAGGGGACGCCTCCTCTGATATTTGGAAAAGTGTCATGTTTTCTTTACAGAGAAAACTGTCAGGTTGTTGTTGGCATAAAATACAACACTTCCTGGATTGTGATTTGCTTGTTTGTTACAAAATGTCACCTGGGCACATGACATGTTTTTGTTTGGCTCACAGCAACTCTGTACTTGCGATATTCAAATGGAGGAGGGAGAAAGGCCGGCTCTGGGCTCTGGTCAGTCCTCATCGCAATTACAGACCCTCCACTTCCTGTGGGAGGAGGGAGCCTTGTGGACTGAGACGCTCGTCCACTGGCCTGCTCCTTGTTTAGGCTGGATGGAAAACACTCTGCAAACACACATTTACCCTATTGATGCGCTCTTCAGAAAACCTCTAGAACAAAGACATGCAATTACTGACCACAGCTGGTCGTGCTGTTTTAAAAGAAATAGAGGATACAATGTGGATAACTTAAAAAGGCCACCACCAGCTGCCCATAGGGTTGGCTGAGCCAGGCTGTGGTTCCTGAAAGGGGACAGATTGCTCAGGTTAGCTGGTTACCTGTGCAGGTCACCCACAACATGTCACTCTAATCCGGCCATCGTACTGCGGTCAACCTTAATCTCCCATCCAGGATAACACTTATTTGTAAATTCCTTTTTTCCCCCCCATTCCTGGATACTACTCTTAGAAGCACACAGCAGGATTTATACTTAATAAATAGTGAGTGATTTAGGTGACATTAGACAAAAGCTTGAGGAAATATAGAATCCATGTTATTTTTTTTCATTTTGCTCCTTTGAAGACCTAAAACAGGAAAAATCTGTCCCTCTTTAAGTCTTATGTCTTGACAGACAGAAGTGCAGACATTTAAATAATGCCTTTTTTTTTCCTGTTGTGAATTTAGCACGTAAAAGAAAAGCCATCGAAGGAAGGGATGCTGCAAAATTCAATTGAATATCTGGAAGTGGTGTTGTCGATAAATAGAATCCCCTTTGAGGAGTTTCTCTCCAGCCCTACACGGCATTCAACTGTTTGGTTAAAGGGGTGAGTGGAATCCTATCCTTAAGATGACAAATGCAAGAAAAATCAAGGCCAGGTGACTCTGGTTTCCCGGTACTTTTGCACTTGGGGTTGGAGTCAAGTGAGAAACAGAAATAAAACAATAGCACAACCACAAGGAGGATTTATCCCCCAACGACATCATCTGGGAGCGTCTCAGGCCACAGTGAAAAACACAATCCCATCTGAGCTGACAGCACCAGTCATTTCGCTCTTCCAATGCAGATTTAACGACAGAGGCAAAAGCAGAAACAACAGATGACGCTGACAGCAAAGGTGTGCCGTTTATTTTTTAACAGTTTGTATGTTTTGAAAAATAGTTTTGCAAACCAAGAAGATTCCTTAATTGCCACCAAGCACACCCCTGCCTGCTGGGAATGCAGCTGGAAAGCTCTGTGGCTCTGTGGTTAGGCCAGAATTCGAGACATTCTCTCCTTTTCTTCAACTCTTTGTGCCAAATGCACTCCGAGAGCGAAAAACGCAGAACCTGTTATCATGCCTTTCCCAGAAATGGAAAATTAATTTCTTGCATTTATATACATACAAATTGCAGCTCTGGACACCTGCCCTACAAGATCTTGCCTCTGGATTTTGATAACTAGCCACTTCTGCCAGATTTCCATTGAATATAAATTAGGAAGCACAGGGAAATAGGGCCTTAGTTTATGAGGACTTGCATTAAGTTTTTTGGCTTTTTTAGTTTTGTGTTTTTCTCCATTGTTGCCCAAATAAAATGCTTTACCCTGCAACCACAGAGCCAGCTGGGCCAGATGCTGGCTGCGTCCTTGGAAAGCAAAACTCCTGGAATGGTACAGAGAACAGAACATAGGACCTACAGACGGGCTGCAGCCACACTGCACATTTCACGGTCATTACGACAGTGCCGTTTGCAACTTCTTCCTTCCACTCATAAGAGGGCGTCAGGGGTAATTCCTTCTGGGTCTTTGCTGATGGTCTTTGTGGTACTTTAAGGGGTGTTCTTTGTTGTGACTGCCTGGAAGGACGGAGGGTTACCAACCCGCTGAAGACACCTGACAGAGAGTAAGGTATTTGCCACTGGACACAGCTACTGTTTCAAGAATGGATTCCATATTTAATCTATTTTCTAAAGTCAGAGATGATTTTTATAGGCAAAGAAAGAACTGTATGAACGGACTCCTCTTAAAACGGAAGGGATTTTCCTGGGAAAAAAACTTCCCGTCGTATTTCGCTTGGAATTGACCTGTGGACAGCCAGTGGCAGCTTTGTATAAAAAGACTCATGTTTTGTCCTGGTGGACGGTATCGTTGGTCAATGGCGGGCACAGGGCAAAGACACCTGGCTAAGACTCCTGCCCTAGAGATGCTCTTCATAAAGATAAAAATACACATTCACCAAATTAGGTGTTTTCACTTAAAAATAGGACCAATTCTTCCCTATTGCATTCTACCAATCTGAACCTTTCTAATGTGGAGCAGGGGCAGGGTTTCGTAGCTAGGATTATATTATGCTTAGCTGGCTGTTCAGCTCACGTAACTCACTTCATACTTAAAAAAAGAATTGCAGGAAAAAATTAACATCTTTTTTTCTTGAGCATTTTAAGGCAAGCACCTACCTTCTAATGGTAGAACTTTATTTTCTTCCTCATAGTAATATATAGTACTGAAATTCCAAAGGTTTCTGGTGCATTTCAGCTGTCACCTCAAGTCAAAACCATAGAGTTCAGCTATAAAAGAATATAATAAATTTAACCTGACCTAACTGGGGATTTTTAAGCAGCCAATTTTTTTTTTTTAATTGTGTATCTGTGAGCTCCCTATGCCCACATATAAATGTTTTTTCTTGCCTGGTTCTTTCTTGAGTTCAAGCTTATGTACATATGTGGCATGATTTCTGCTTAAAGGAAAGGGCTTTCAAAGATTCTAACGGGGAGATGCCACTGGAAGAAAAGGCAATTCTAAGCGAAACTTTAAATGGAGTATTTTAGCCTAGCCTCCTATCACCTGAATTTTCGCTGGCGTCCTGTCCTGGACAAGGATTGTAGGAGCCCGCCAGGGGAATCTCCCTCCCCAAGAAACGTCTATGGAGCGCGCCCAGGCACACGAACACCCTGGCCCCCAGCCCAGCCTGCTCGCTATTGAGCGCTCACGAGGCTGGTATTTTACACACCGAAGTAAACTTCCGCACTCCAGTTCAAATGTAATCAATGTTTTTGTTTTGCAGCCTTTGTAGATTGAGTCTTTGTTAGGCAAGCACGTCTTGTTTCCCCAACACCCGAGGAAATCCCCGGCATCAGAGTGCCCCCAAAAGGCAGCCCGGGAAATGAGCAGGGGCGCGCTGACCTTTAGCGAGACAGCGAAGGTTATGCACATAACATTTGCTTGTTTACTTTGCAAAATAAGCAAGGAGTTGGAAACTCTGAGCTTCGCAGGCGCCTCCACGCGCACTTAGAAACCACCACCAACCCGCGGCAGCCCGGCTGCCCAGCTCCCGCGCGCGGAGCCCGTTATCTGCTTTGCTCTGTATCTATCGTGATGCAACTTTAATAACGTTAGCCAAGACTACTCAGAAAATCACAGCTGTAGCTGGAGGCAAAAAAAAAAAAAAGAGGAAAAAATCCGTTAAAACGAGGTGCTTCTCCCCAGCCTCACCTAGGAGCCGGGTGGCGCCGGCCTGCACGGGGGCAGAGGCCACCGGATCGATGGCCGCAGCGGGCTGATGGCCACTGGTCGTTTTGATGGATATGACTGTAAAAAAAAGTCCAGATTGGTTCACAGTGGACCTCAAACCATGTCAGCTAAAACCAAAGAGACAAAAAAGTGACAGCTGTGGAGAGTGCACTGCAGGCAGTCAACGGCGCCTGTGATTTATTGTTCCATCTGCCTCGCCGCTGTGAGGACAAGTTCCTCCTGATTTGGTTAAAATGAAAAGGACCTCAGAGAGCGCAACGTGGGTTTTGAAATTGTGCAGAAACTTTTTTTTTTATTTCCTGATTTATGTCCCTTTCCCCCTCCAGAAAGTCTGCCCCGCTCAGGGAGCTCGGCAGGAGGGAGGGTTCGCGCGCCCCCGCCCCTGAGCCCCCTGATTTCGGGGTCTCTCGGGGTCCAGCGCCCCCATCCCGGCCAGGCGCGCTGCGCGGGGCCGCGCCGGACCGGGGGTGCCGCCGCCTTTTCGGGGCGCTCGGACGCGGGCCCCCCGCGGGCTCGGAGGGCCAGGGGCGCAGGCAGCGGAACCCCAAAGATGCGGCACGGGCCGCGGAGCAGCCGGTCCTGGCTGCGGCCTCCCCAAACCGTCATTCCCTGGAAGTTCAGCCTCCTGTCCTCAGATTCTAATAAAAGTTTTATGCTGGTCAGCACATTTTCAGCCAATTTCCCATGAAGAGGCCTGTTGGTTTCGGTGGTGTATGGAAAGTTCTTCTCTCTCCTGCCTTAGCGCGGGGCCTCTGGAGCCCTGACCCGGTGGCCAGCACTTCCTGGCTGGAGGTTTTAGGCCTCACAGGTCCAACCTGGTGTCAAAAGCTGGCCTGTCTTCTGTCTCAGGATGTTGGTTTTACCTCTCAAGTGTTTCCTGAATTTGTGAAAATTCTTTTTCTAGCCGCTTGTCCATAGTGGCTTAATGCTCAAAAAAATATTTACTTTTTTTTTTTTTTTGAGAGAGAGAAAAGGAAAAGAGGGGAGGTTGGAGATGGGGGAGGGGACTGAGAAAGTGGCAGAAAGAGGGAGAGAGAGGAGGCTTGGCAGCTACCGTGGAGCGGGGGCTGCCCCCAGGGGACCAGTTCTACTTTTGGAACATGTTCCTGTCAGGCAGGGGTCAACATCTTTTACCTCTTTTTTCCATTATTCAAAATAAGTATTGATGTTATGTTTTAGCTATTTAAAAGCCAGCTGCCTTGCTCATTTCAGATACTTTTCCTGGTATGATTGTATGTGGTAATAGCTGGTCTGTGTATCGTCTTTCACAAAATCTAGCCTTTCAGAGCCTCAGTCTTCAAATGATATCAATCAAAATTTATGCAATTCAAAATCCATATGTATAGAGTCCCAGTTCACCTCATTTCATGATAATAGTAAACCACATGTTGTGTACATGTCTAAAACACTTTTCTCGTTCTTGACTGTGTTAACCCTAGGGGCACCCTGCTCTGTACAGCTTGCCCAACTGCGCAGCATAATACATTGATTAATACTTGGCAGCCACGGAAATCTTGAATAATAAAATGGTGAAGGAGGTAAATGCAAACTAATAAAACAAGGACAGTGTCAATAATATTTGAAGAGGTGTGTTAACATAAACAACCCAGGAGGACCTTAAAAAGTGGTGGAAGCCGGTTCATCCGGATGTATGGAATTGTCTCTTATTAACCATCTTACAGTCGATCTTCGCTCACAACAGATGTAGTGACGAGTGAAAAATAAGCCATTTGGTCTGGCCGGGTCCTTCCTTGCATCAGAAGGAGGAGACCTCTGCCCCTCACCCCAGCCGGACCAGCTCCAGACTTCGGCCTGTTGCTTCTGCACGTGTGCGTGGAGCAGAGGGCGAAGGAAGAAAAGGAAAGATCATCATGAAATTCGTCCCTCGTTATCTTACTCCTAGGTGGGAAGAATTCAAGCGGGGTTTTCGAGAGTTCATTTGCATTCGCTTTGAGACCTGGTCAACATAATGCTTGAGGTTTTTTTCAAGAAACAGCTGATAAGGAGGTGGTTCAAAAGGAGATGAATTCACTGTACTTGGGTGTTACATTCTGGTGTGTTCAATTCGTGCACAGATTGTTTATAACTACGCAGATGTATGTGCTCTTTCAATGACACAATCCTTCATATGATCTATTTTCATCAAAGGCAAAATCGGTAACTGTTCGTAGTTGCACGGTAGCACTTGCCTCTGACAGGATGCATTATTTACTTCAGGGTTAATACACATTACAAATAAGATTCGCTTTCATGGAAAAGCATTAAAACATTTGGCAAGGGGAGAGCTGAACATTTTCCTTAATTTGTTTTGGCAACTCTGAAAAACAGAGGTCATTACACACACTTCTCCATTCCAGAAACATACCAAGGAACAAATATTTTAAGAAAATAGAGATATAATTAAAAATACCACAGTGTCTTCGGAACCGAGACGGCGTGAGCGTAACTCACACTCCAGCCATCCGGGCCCACCCGAGCGAATTGTACCAGAAACAGAAAATTAGAGGTGAAGACTCCGAAAGCATTTCTTTTGGAAATCCTTAAAAACACAAAACATGACATCAATTATTCAGCATCAAACTAAATTGGTTTCGTTTTTTTCCCCCTGAAAACAAGCCTTTTTGAAGCATCTGTATGTCCATTTGCCTCTCCGTCCTGTGGTATCAAATGTTTACGCGAAAATTAATACTGAAAAATTAAGCACACTTTTGTTTGGATTCACTGCAATGGGTTCCTAAAACCACAAGGTGAGAAAGCCCTGCAGATGTGTCTTCCTTCTCTGCCCTCCAAATGAGCCAAGCCGGAGCAGGAAAGCTGTTGACAAATTAATACTTTAAGAAAATAAACTATGGTCGTGTTCAACACAGAGCAACTTTATCCTGATTAATTTGTGTTGGAGGCTCTCCAGCCCCCATTTACAAAGCCCCGCAGTTTGTACAAATGTAATTTCCTAATATTTACATGAGGAAAGCCTCAGCAGTTAAGCTTTGCCTCCAGTGTGAGTTTTGTGGTTTGTGAAAAGACAATAAAAATACAGAGAGGTAATTGTAAGCACATTTGAAAAAGAAAGGAAAAAAGAAAGGATTTTTTCTATCCTCCTCCTTGCATAGCCCTATAAAAACGGGCTGTGTGTGCAGACGCTCAGAAAGGGAAGCCAGCAGCGTTCAGCCAGCGGAGTTTTAAGTAATGTAACACCTAATACTTAATAATGTATCCTTGCAACTGAATACAGCTAACGAGCCGCAGAACACCTACCGTTGTTCTTAACGTGGATCTTTTGCATCCTGACATACTTCATCTTTGTCCATCTACGTGGTCTTGTCATTTTATGCCTTTATTTATATCCAAATGTTAGGCACTTGTATGACTGTCTGATTGAATAAATAGGAAAAAAGACAAATGCAGTTGTAATGTGTTGCTTTGTCCTGAGAATATTAAAAAAATAACCTTTCGTTTTAATGAGATTTTCCCCATCAGTTTACACAATTTTCCAGATGCAAAATGAGCTTTTGGCTGTAAAATATTTTATCACATTGTCTTACACAATAAAGATTAGATGTTTTCTCTCTCTCAACTGCACTGCAATTATTTTTTAGTGTTTGCAAATCATAATATCATTTAAAAACCATATTTTATACCTCATCTAAAATACTTTTACAGCAATGTGATGAAAAAAAATAACATCTATTTAACTACTCTTTTTAAGTGGCTGTTATGTGCTTTACTGTAATTTCCCAGGAAAAGGCCTAGCTAAAAAGCTTAGCTTTCCTTGAAAACATATCTCTCAAGCAACGTCTTTGCAAAAATCCCCAGAATTTAATTCCCCCGACTGGAAAGCCCAGAGTGCCTGAATGTAAAAATAGTAGCCCTGTCATTTCACATTCATTAAGTGTGAAACTCAGAAATTAATAATGTAAAAATATGCTTTTTAATTAGTCTTACATTCTGCCCAATGTACTTAAATGGGATCAGCGGCTCCCTAATGATTTTTTTCTTAATAAAGTATTAGCCTGTGATGCACCGAGGTTGACAGGTATGATAAACTGGAAAGTACTTTTGGAGGCGTATGAATGATACAAAAATAGTACTCGCCCATTTAAATGTAATTAACATCAGGGAGCAATATTACAAGAAGAGAAGCCTGCAAGATTTTTATTTCAGGGGTTTTTTTTTTCATTTCTTATTTTATGAGTAGTTTGATGATTGCAGCAGTGATTTTATAATTTAATTACCTTTGCTGAAAGCTAAGCTTCCACTAATAGCAGGTCAACAGGATCATAAAGCAGTCTTCAAAAATATTACAAAGAAAGTAAATCCCTTTAGATGGACTCTTCAAGTATAATGTATGTGTGTGTATGTGTGTGTGTATACATATGTATGTATATAGATATTTACTTACTTATGTGTATATGTATATAGATGTGCATGTACATACACATCTATATACAGAGAGATAGAGAGAGACTGGTATATAGATAGGTCCATGGGGTGTCTGCGTGTGTCTACTCAGGAAGCATGTCACTTGTGGTGATGAGGATCATCAGGAAGAAACTGTGGTTATTTGTCCTCTGAAGAGAATTGATGACAGGAATTCTTAAACACCTTAGTTTGGGAAAAGGCAAAAGAAGACCCAAAAAAGTGTATTTGATCAACACATAAATATTAAAAGTCACGGCTGAATAAGAGACTCAGTCGGCTGTCACCTGGTTATCCTCTGATGTGCGGCCTCCAAAAGACAGCAGCAACTTTGAATGGGTCCACCATTGTCTCCAATAGTAAACGAGAAATAGATTTCTTAACACATTCGCACGTTGTCAGCCTTGTTTACTCAAGGACTTCCCCTCAAATCTCTGAGTTTCTGAATCCCAAATGGTGGTCCCATTCGACTCAGTAAACAAGAAAAGAATGCCATGACATGTAAAATACAGTCATGTGCCAGCTACCAACGTTTCAGTCCATGAACGGGCCGCATAACCGACTGTGGCCCCATAAGATTAGCACCAGGTAGCCAGGTGTGTAGTAGGCTATACCATTTAGGTTTGTGCCAGTACCCTCCATGATGTTTGCACAACAACCAAATCGCCTAAAGATGCGTTTCTCAGAAGGTATCCCCGTCGTTAAGCGACCCATGACTATATGACAAAATCCAAAGTCTTGGGTTTACCCCTTACCAAAGAGAGGTGGCTGCAGACCAGTTCCATACCTATCCTGGGAGGACCCCTGGAAGCCCATGGGAGGCTGGGAGCTTAGATGACAGGTGTCTGATGGACATCCGTGGGTGACCACAGACTAGACACAGCAGCCGCAGACCAGCCAGAGAGTGCCACACAACCAACACTCATGACCGTCATTCTGTCTGCCCGTAGAGCTGACGGAGCCTCAGGAGTTTCTTTCTTAATTAACCTCAAGAACAAAAGAGGAAACAGCCATGGCATTGTTTACCAGGCTTGCTAACAGCCTTTGTTGAGCCCTGATGATACCCATATTTTCATTTGTTCCAGAAGCAAACTAAAGTATGAAGAATGCCACATCAGTCAGTTGGCCACTTCTATGGAATTTAGCTCAAGGATGATAAGACCTGTCCTTATTTTCTAACAAGGCATGTACAGCCCGGTTTTTCTGAATTTGCACTGAATCATCCTCGTTGATATATTCCTTCACACACTGCTACTTACACCGGCTTTCAATGCCTATTGGAATCCCTTAAAGAGAAACACAGCGGCTGTGTTAGGGGGAGGTTTGAATCCTGGATAAAGAGATGAGATTTCTCTACTTCATACAACTTTATTATCAATCATTTCCTTATCGTACTTTGAGAAGGAAAAAGGGAGGTGATTGTATAAACTGCACTAATTTTCATACTTCCTTAAAATTCAGGTGGACAGAATTCCCACTAGAAGCTCTGTGAAGGCAGGTGAGGTGTTTTCTTGCTCACCGCAGGATGCCAGCTCCTGGCGTGGTGCCCAGCACACCACATGAATGCTGGGTGAGTGAAAGAATGTCAGATATGAAGTCTTCTCTGTGTACAGGGAGCCTCAGTGTCACCTCAGATCCAGTCAAAACCTTGATAGGGGTTGTTTTCTTGGTGTTTATGACACAAAGTGGAAATGCCTTATTCAGCATTTCAGTCTATCATACAAAGTACCTAAAAAAGTCATTGCCAAAATAAAACTGCAGAGTGAGATGGTGAACACGTTCTGGGGATCTAACGCACAGCACAGTGGTGATGGTCAACAACACCGTATCATGCACTTCAAAGTTGCTAGGAGACTAGATCTTACATGTTCTTACCACAAAAAAGAAATGGTCAGGGCCAGCCCAGTGATGTAGTGGCTAAGTTGTCACACTCCGCTTTGGTGGCCCAGGGTTCGAGGGTTTGGATCCTGGGCACAGACCTAAACACCACTCATCAGCCATGCTGTGGTGGCATCCTACATACAAAAAATAGAGGAAGATTGGAACAGATGTTAGCTCAGGAACAATCTTCCTCAAGCAAAAAGAGGAAGATTGGCAGCAGATGTTAGCTCAGGGCCAATCTTCCTCAGCAAAAAGAAAAAGAAAAGAAAAAAGAAATGGTCATTATGTGACTTGATAGAGGTGTTAGCTAACCCTACAGTGGCCGTCATATTGTGATGTATAAATGTATCAAATTAACATGTCGTACATCTTAAACTTACACGATGTTAAATGTCAATATATCTCAGTAAAAAAAAAAGAAAAAAGAAAGGAAAGTGCAGAAAGCCAAGTGTTTGAGGCATCAGGGGACTGGAACCAATCTTTACAGCACTTCACCATTCAGACGTCATCAGTTCCTAAACCAGCCAGTGGAAACTGAGTCTTCACTTCTGATACTGTCTACTGGGTGTTTCATCATCAGGCTGTTCCTGAAGATTGGCAATAAATTTACCTAAAAACATGAATTAGAGCTAATACCATAGATTTCTCTTACTGTAAAACAGATTTTTTTTTCTCTTACTATGTTAGAGATTTTTGTCCTTCCTGGTGGTTTTGTTGGAGAAACACCAAAATGTTAACCAACTTTTTGACCACTGATAATTTTAATTACATTCATTGTTTTGTGAAGAATTATGCTAAAATGGATTTATGCATTTATTTATGTGTTCTTGAATCACATAGAATAAATCATTAAAACGGATTTTAATAATCTGGGACTTTAATAAAATCTCACCAAACTTCAACTTGTTTGGAGATTATTAGGAGGACCATATTGTTAAACTAAACTCCTTAATTGCATTCTACACAAAAATAAGACCAACTGAAACTAAGTAAAAATCACCTGTGAATAAACCAGGGTAATATTTAAGAACAGATCTACAAGACATGATAATGACCAGCCAAATAGGTTTCATTTATTGAGGATTTTTTAATATCATTTTCAAATGAGAAAACTGAGGTTCAGAGAGTTCCAGTGACTTACCCAAAGCTATGCCTCATCTAGAGGATGTTCACAAAAGGCAAAACCAAGAGACATCAGAGGCCAAGGGGGTTGACCTGGCTGCTAGGTAGCCTCTCAGAGGATGCTGGAGGTGGTCCAGGTGTTGGAGGGCCTTCTCCTGGAAGAATACTGACAGCACATATTTGGTACCAACTATCTGGGTCCCCAGATGCACAGACCTTTGAGTATGATGATTTTGGAAATATTTGTACTCACCCACATGTCATCAAGTGTATTTAGATATCCTTGCATATAACGTGACAGCTGTGTGGGCCAGTAGGTTAGACAATGGAAGGCACGTCAAGTTTACCCAGCTTAGTCCTACTGACTTAATTGCAAATTTGATTAAGGCAGGATAACAAATCCAAGAAATAGTGACTATTACTAAAAAATGGTATACACAAAAATAACGAAATGTGAAAGTAGTAATTTAGCTCCAGGGAGTTCCCTTCGTTCATCTGTCTTCCATCCCTCCTTCCTTCTTTCTCTCTCTCTCTCCACCCCCCGCCATCTTTCCTTCCTTCCTTTCTTATTCTCAAAGCCAGCTGTGAGGTTGATCTATCTTCTTTTCTATCTGACTTCATTCTCTTCTTGGAAAATACAGCTTGGGCCATTCCCTTCAGGGGAATTTAATTTCTTTCCCGAATGAAGGACTTACACTGAGAGTTTCACACTGCAGGAAGAGAACCAGGCTCTCTCATACTGTCTGGACAATCCTGGGGGCCAGACAAGTGTTTTCTGGAAACTTTAGTATCAAGTTTGTGGTCAACCAGGGTCACTGCAGACCAGAGAATCCACATGTCACAGAGGGCTGTTGAATCATCCATCTCCCCTCATGACAGACCCAGTGAGCCGTGGGTCCCCTGCTCACAGACCCACCAACAGAGCAGCTCCAGGCAGATCGGACGTGCCCGCCACCAGCCTGGCCTCACCTCCAACAGCCACTCCAGTGACCAAGGTGTGATGGTCCCAAATGCACCTTCTTCTTTTTGTGGATCCACAAAGGATTCCGGTTTGCTTAAGTGTGAAATGAAATCAGAGGCATTAATGGAGACTTAAAGACAAATCACTGAACACGAATGGATGAAGCTATAGCACACACCAAAAGACCTGCTTCTAAGGGACACAGGAATCTCAACCCTGAGATGGGGGAGCAAGGGACATCATACTGGGGATGTGCTTCCTTCCCGGAAGGACCTGCAACAGCTCCCATAACAGGCTTTCTTAATGGCCAATCCATGCACTGGCATTTATGCAGAAGCCGAAGGGACTGCTTGTTTACCGACTGGATGAAAGAACATGCTGCAGGGTTAGGAACACAGGCCTGAAAGAGGCCTGGGAAATCTGGCAGACACGAGTAAAATACAAACCACCGCAAACGGTCCAGGTCCCTGAATTCCACGGATCCAATTACCCTAAAGTTTTCCTGCAAACCCGAGAAAAGTGCAGAGACACAGGATAAAAATGCAACTCGGTCACCTTGGGTCTTTGTCCAGAGTTGCTCTTGGCTCCAGCCAAAGGAATTGCCCAGCAGCCCCACTGCCAACACCTGTACCTGTGTTCTCTCCTTCCGCTCCACCCCAGATAAGATAAGGGAGAGGCTCTACTTGGCCCCAAATTCAGAAAAAAAATCCGAATTTCGAATGGAATATCAATCTGGATATGCAAAGTGATGTTTGATTAAGAAAAGAAAACAAATTCATTGTTAGGTTTCATAACTGTCCAAGCAGTACAATAATGGATGGAAGTTATACAGTTGGTTCATTTAGGGCATATCTAGAAGTCTTAATAAACACAGATTTTTGGGGGGTATAAAGACTAAAAAAAAAAATCATTCTTCAGCAATCAGTTGACAGCTATAATGAAATAATTCCTCCCAGAGCTGGGTTTTGGCAGTGAACATTCCTTATCCTGTACCTCCCTCCATTGGGTCCAAAGTATATCCCAACTCCAGCATGAAGAGCGTGGTGTAAAGAATCCCTCTGGAGACATGAGACTGGGGGGAGGCAGAGTCTCAGCTAAGGCCTTCTCTGAATGGGTATTAGCATTTGCAGTAGTGGACTATTTTGGAGACGCAAACAGTGAAGTGAGTGCTGGTGTTTATGCATATATTGCAGGATGGAAGAGAGACCAGCAGTCCTCCAGCTCAGGAATCACGATGGTGCTGCCAGCTGATGTGCAAAGCAGGATCACAGCTCCACAGTACAAAACAAAATTATCAGTTCCACCCTGTGCAGGGAAAGTCATCTGCTTGGTGAAGTGCAGCACTATGGTGAGACCAGAAGAAGATGGGCCAGGAGGAAGGAGGCTGTCCAAGGGATGTCAATCTAAAGAGGAGTCCATTTAAATATTGCCAGAGGAAGAGACACTTGGCAATTCAGGCTGAATAATCCTAATTCGGTTGTTGGCCAAATTGGGGCACCGAATTCTTTGATCAGAGGCATGATAGGTCTGGCAATTCATCACACTCTTGGAAGAACTCCTGCATGACAACAGCAGGTACTGATGAGGGCACCAATGGATGGTGATCTGGAAGCTTTCTGAGGTTCACCTTTGGGAGCTCCCCACCCTGGTGGGGGGAGTCCAAATAGTGAATCAAGAACCTGACTCTTTCTCGTGGCGGCCACTGAGGCAAGCTTGCCAAAGCCTCCCTTTGCGGGGGGAAGGAACGCATTGTTTCTATCCAAATGACCTCTAAGATTAACCTAGAATACGGACATCTTCATGGGCTTAGGAATTCATTCTGATGTCACAGCCGCCAAGTGAAAGAATTGTCTGCCACGGGATGCAGAGCCTGAAACGGAGAAAGGCTCAAAATCTTGTGGACTGACACCAAATATTTAGCAGGCTTGGGTGACTTCTAAGTTCCTCCTTCTTAAAAGTAGTTCTCCTGTGATATTTGCCTGTAGTTCAGTCATCAAAAGACACAGCCACTGATTTCTCTAGGTATGAATCTTTGCAGAATAAATCCAAAATGCTACTGGAAGTAAGGGGAAAAATATTTCAGGCCTTCCATAATCCTTAACACTTCCACTAATGAACAGCAGATGGGGCTACAAAAATCACCAGATTAAAGACGCGGGGGAAAAAGAAGCTTTTAACCTGAAAACCAATTCGCTCAGAACCATTTCAAAATATAAACAGGGCTTTTCTTTGTGGTTTAAAATGTTCGTGAGTCTGTTTCCTGCTGGAACTTTTGCAGAGCGTTCCAGATATTCTCGTGAGTTAAAATTAACTTACTTTTTTAACATGGTAGATTTTTAAATAACCGTCCCCCATGTTCTTCTATGTATGTTACAATGCAACTTACTAGAAGACAAAATGATTATCTAGAATTAATTTACTCACAGCAACTCCACCCTACAAAATCTCAGAACAGGGACAAAACACATATAGTGCTACTATTATAGTCATGCACGCCACACACACGCATGCGCTCGTGCACACAAAGTCTTCAGTCATCCTTCACTAGATTTAATGGTCTGCACTGTCACAGGCTGAAGAAATTCATGTATCAAGCTGCAGGCCATGCACAGACTTACGTGAAAATGAGCCACCAATACAACGGATAGACTGGGATTGGTCAAGTAAGTGTCCTGTTGAAAAGGGACACAAACCGAACTCAGCAAGTCAAGAAAATGAGCCCTTGCATTTCCTTGCAGAAACAGGAGAAAACCAGCCCTGAGCCACGGCTGCAGTGGGAACAGTGCCTTCTGAGGCTCACCTGGTTCCAAGACGTTTCTTAGCCACCGGCTGAGTCCACCTGGGGAGAAAGATGAGCAAGGAGCAGATGGACAGATGCCACTTCTGGACAAATTCAGGCCACAAGTGTGTCAATGAATTGAAAGCTGCCAGATATGGCTGCACACTGGGGTCCACTCCTAACCCAGAAAAAGAAGGAGAAGGCTCCTGCCTCTGGCAAGGAGGAGACACTGCCAAAGGAAAGCTGCGATTTTATGCTTGTGATATAGATTGGAGCAATTAACAAGTATACATTGTTTCAAAATAAGCTTAAATCTGCATTTTATGTGCGCAAATTTCCAGCTGTAATGGGATTATGATGTCAGCAGAGGGAGAGAAGTCCGCAGCTGCGGCGGGCTGCGGAGTAGTGGGCAGCTGTTAAAATAGAGAACTAATGGTGATTAATTCTTATTACGTGTTTGAAGATTTCACAAAGAGTTCAAGACCCAGCCCTTCCCACGGGGGATGAAGTGAAGAAAAGGAGGATTCCTGTGCAGAGACTCAGAGGAGAGCGCTCTGTGCTCACTGAGTGGCCTGGACTGTCACATTGACCAACCCAGCCATTTTGTTGCTCAGCTCTTAATTCCGTCTAGTGTTGTCACTAGCCCGGATGCTCTGGGTGTCTGCGAGGTCACACTTAAATAAGTTGGTTTAGGGTGGTGGTTTGCTCTGTCTCCCAAGGTGGCCAAGACCAGGTGTACATCAGGTCCCCAAGTGGAAACCATTGCCATCAGTTCTGGGGAGAAGAGCTGTACTGCCAGGAGCGTGACGCCCCGGGCTGGGCTCAGCCGGCAGCCTGGAGCGGTTCACCGTTTCCTGGCAGGTAGCAGCTATGTGTGTGGAAACCAAGGGCTCAAACAGGCCCTTAGAAAACTCTTTTTAAAAATCCTTTTTAACTTTTATCTCCACCTATGAGTATATCCTGGGTCAGGTACCGGGGTGGTAAGACACGCATTCATTTCTGAGGTTTTATGTAACTTGGATTTCTATAAAACGTGGTCTGTTTCGCTGTAGCTTTGAATACAAAATTGGATATTATGTTCTTAAGGGTGGGGGGGATGTATGATGACACAAAATAAGAAAATTACACAGAATAATGTTTAAAGTAGCAGAATAACTTTACAGTAAAAACAATCAAAATGAAGGAAAAAAATCTTGCAAACTCTTATGCAAAATATCCCTGGTCTAGCATTAGTTCTTAAAGATGTAAATTGAAGTTTGGAAGCCAGTGCCCGGCAGTCAGAACACTAGGTCCTTCTCCCAGGTCAGCAATTCCCTCTCTAGAAGGCACTGGAGAAGTCAGCTTCTTTATTTGTAACATCTTTTTATCAACTCTTTCACCGCAGAGAGTATTTCCAGCTTTAAACGGAGAAGAATGGCCTGGCACAGGTCTAACTAGATACTGGACTCAGAAACCACCAAGATCAAGCCAGACGGCACTCCAGCGTCTACAACAGCACTCCATCTTGTCGAAGCTTCTCAGGGCCCATTTCCTGCACTTGGCGGAAGTCGGTATTTCCTTAACGTGTATGTTGACCTACTAAACGGGGAGGAGAAAGAAATACAACACAGGCAGTGACTCAAATTGCAGGAGACAACGAGCAGAGGCTGCAAGTTTACTGGAAGGTAGCTTGAAATCCCGGACGCTGAATGAAGGGAGTGACCGGGTATTGCATATGCATCTGTTCTCCACCAGGACCTCCTGTGTCTATTTCTGGGCATGCCCATTTTCTATACAGCGAGGCATTCCTCCACACAGGTCAGAATGCAGACAGGCTGAAATGGAAATGAGGCAGAATAATGCCTGCAGAGCTTCAGCACGGCCTTCTGGCTTTGACACAAGTCCTAGGGCTTCAGGGATGGGAAACAAAGAGCCCTTGTCTGCCCGCTCACTATCTCGGGGAAGATCATATTGCTCAGTCCTCATTCCCCCTTTTCTTTACTTAAAAAAAAAGTAGTAGGAGGAGAAGAACTGGAGAGTTCAAACCAGAAAAAAAGCTTGAAGGCCCTAAAATACTGCGCTCTGCAGGGAGGGAGCAGGAGGGAAAGAGGCCAGAGGATTGAATTTGGGGCAGTCGATGCAGTGGATCCCTAATCGGCCTCTCCCCAGGACTCACATGTTTCTGGGGCTTGCGGCCATTCCTGACCAGTTTCCCTGTAAAAATGTTTTGGGCTCACCTAACTTTCCTTCCAGTGTTACCTTGATAACTTGATTATTACAAGGAGCTCACAGTGGTTGGCTTAGGTTCTTTTATTTTAAAATGAAACTGGAGCAATGGAGCAATGATCGTCTTTCTGTCTCCTCCTTCATCCTCCCCTCCTCGGGGCGTAAGGATGACCTAGCTGGTTCAGAGCAGCATCCATGCCAGAGTAGCGAGGCTGTGGTGCGCCTTTTACTTGAAGGTTACAACTTGGCAAAAGTCAATCAGAGGAAAGAACAACCCAAGATTCACAACCTTCAGCTTAACTTGCTCTGGACCTTGGTGTTTGGGGCCAGTGGGGACTTTGGTGAATGGGCACTGAGGCAGGATTCCCGTGTCCTCTTTAAGGATAGCGTCCCATGGAGGGGTTGCAGGCAGCTGGGCCCCGGAGCCCTTGGTCTGGTCTGAGAGCTCACACAGCCCGCACACGCACGTCGGTCGGGTGTCCCCAGTGCATTGCAAGCTGGAGCATCTGAGGTTTCCATTCAGCCCAGTGTCAGGGCCCAGCAGAGAGCGGTCACAGCTGCTGTGCTCCACAATCTCTAACAGCTAAAGGTAGGGGGTCCTGGAGGGGTGCCAGGAGCTGCCTGAGAGGTCAGAGGAAGGGGGAGGCTGTGGGATGGGGGGGGAGTGCGGAAGGAGGCTGTAATGGGATGGCAGGATGCCCAGGATTCATGGGGCATAAAGACGGGGAGGTGGGGTGGGGCAGTGGAGGATCGTGGGGAGGCAGGAATGAGGCTGGAGGAACACGGAGCAAAGTGGGATGCCTCACAGAGAGGGGCCCAGAAAGACAGGTTGCACGGAGTGGATTCCGCATCAGATACACTTCCCAATCTGGTTTTAAAGTGTGAACGAAAATCTAGCAGCACATCTTAAATAATAAGCTGCAATATGCTGATTGGATCCCCAGGAAAACATATCTTTCTTCACACAAAGACAAGTGTTTCCATACTCTTCACACTTAGTCTATGAAAATCTGCAAGTTAAGGTATGACCATGTTGACCAAATGAAGATACAACAAAATTGTATGTAATGTGTTTTACAAAAACTGTTCAAATTTCTGACTTGCATAAAATACATATGTATATATATAATTTCCAAAACCAATTATTTCTGACTTTTCCACTGTTTTATTCCAATTTCCACTCCCCTGTTTCAATGAAGATGAACTCGTCTCCTAACAGAAGCGCAGCAGTGCAGTGCTGCTGGGCTTATTCAGAACACGCCTGGAATTCTTTCTGCTTGTTGGATCAAAGACAGACTAAAATTTAAGAGGCCAATGAGCAAAGACGGCCATGGAAGGGATCTCAGTGGGCATCCAGAGACCCAGGAACAAGAGGAAGAACCAGGAGAGTGCCAGGGCAGGGAGTGGCTCGAGGAAGGGCTGGGGGAGAGAGCAGTGAGGGAAGAACAGGTGAAGAGATGCAGGAGATAAACGGGTGAGGATGGGAGAGGGTGGACATGGCGCCTGGGTGCCGATTCTCTCTACCAAAGCTGCAAGAGGACCCCAGCGGATTCCCAGCCCTACCTTAGGGAACCCGCACAGGACCCAGCCAATGGCCACCATGCTGTTCTTTTTGTACTTGCTTCCGTTTACACTTACCGCCTTCTAACAAACCATAGGCTTTGATCATTTATCATGTTTATTCTGTCTTGTCTGTCCCATTCCACTAGAAGCTGAGCACTATGAGGGCAGGAATCACGGTCTGTTTTGTTCATTGATGGATCCCCAGAGCCTAGAATACTGCCTGATAAATGGGGAACGCTCTATCCGTAGAACGCTTAAAAGCCCAAGTAGTAAAGGAACGAAGTAAAACACACGGTCCTCCTAAGCTTATAAAATATCGCGCTGCTTTCATTTCACGAGAAAAACAAAACATGTAAACTTGAGAGAGGTTCAGAAAGGGTTATGCCACCCAGAAACATCAAGTGACGACTCAAGATAGCTGAGGAAACTTGCGCCGGTCAAGTTTATTGCATGTCACCAGCAAGTACCTTTTGGGACCGAGAGAATTAGCAAACAAATTCCACAAACCTCTGGCAGTTATTTTTAGCGAGGTAGTGGGAAATGAGAGCCTAGAGGAGAAATGGCAAGAATGGATGTGAGAGTGATTTTTTAACTCGAAAAGAAGATTGATCCTGATTTTTACCATCTGGGAGCTAACCTAAATCCCTAGGAAAATAAGGCTCCCTCAAGCCAAGGTAAAATTAAAGAGACATAGCAATCCATACTCATTAATAGTCCCATAAAGCATCAAGAAGGGCTTGCTCTGGTCCCAGTTTCCTGGCTGGTTGGAGGCACCCATCTTGTAAAGAATATAGTAAATATATTTACATTGTTTATGAACATGGCTTGATTGCAGTTAAACAATTGATGGAAGTTAATCCCCTTTGGTTTACATAAAAAATGGTGGTGGGGAGCCTGAAAACATATCTGAGTGATGACAAATTGGATTTCCTGATTTGGGGAGATAGCCTGTAGGGATGGGAACAGATGAAAAATACACAGGCAGCTGGGATATTGAAGCAGGTAAATGATTTAAAGCAGCTTTGGAAGCAGTTTGTTAAAAGTGAGTTGCCATGAGAATTTTCCACCCCTCATTGTCGGGGCGTCTCCTCCTTCAGCACTGTCAGAGCCAGCAGGTGCATTTCTTCCACCTTCCCGCCACACCTCCACCTCTTCTTCCATCTCTGCTCCTGACTGTCTTTACTCGCCCTAGACCTTGGGATTGCGTGCTAATAAATTGGTAATGATTGCGTCTTTGGCTCTGCCACCAGATGTCCCTAGGACCACTGTGCCCACGCAGGTCACTGCTCTCTTTAGCTACAGCAAGTTGTGGCACTTCAGAGAGTGGAGTGCTCTTAGCATTCAGGTGGTGACCCAATCCTGCCAATTTACAGGTGAGAATAAAGTCTGAGAGAGAGAAGAGAGCACACCGCAGGCCCTGACTCATGACTGATGGAGGCAAAACCAAAGCCTGCTTCCCGGACCCCCAGCCGCTGCCCTCTCCATGCTGCAGGCCCCTTTCCTTCACAGGGAATGGGGCCATTCTGACCCGATGCACTTCTCTCACTGGTACCAGAAGAACAAGTTCTCATCCATCACTTATTTTTAGCCCACCTTGGAAAGTTTCCAGTTGCCAAAGGCATAGAGGTGACCTGTTATTTTTGTTTTTACTATTATAGAACATTCTGAGAAAAGAAAAGAGAAAAGCAGAAAAAAACCAGCATTCCACATACCCATAGGTTATCCCTAAGAACAACACATCTTTTCACACATTTCACTTATCTAACGGTTGAGAGATGATACATAGATAATAGATAGATAGATAGATAGATAACTATAGATATTGTCTGAGGATGCACAGTCCAAGTCACACTGCTCATTGTTGGTCACAATCCCAGTTGACCAGTTGGGCCCAGAGGCAGCATGTTGCAGTGAAAAGAATTTGGAGTACAATGTGGGATCTATTTCTGAGACCCCCTGCCTGTCCAGCCTGGGTGAGCGCCCCTCTACTTGAGCATCTTTCTCTACCTATAAAATAAGGTATTTCACAAATTTATAGGGTTAGCATAGGAGATAATTAAAATAATAATGCTAACCATAATAATAACAGTAGCAACCATGCACGTTCTCATCATGTGCTGAGTCTTCATAACACCTTTTCTCTCAGGTGTACAAAGGCTGCATCCTTCCTATCAGAGAAAGTAGAGCCAGTGCCCCAACCTGAACGTTGGTCCATCAGATCAAGGGGGAATTTAACAGCAGTGCTCAGAGTGCTGGGTCCTGCAAGGACCCTCAAGAGGTACATGAATTGCTACGCATCTTCAAATGGCTTTGAGTTTAGTTAAGGAGATGGGCAACACCCTTGCCGCGATTGAAGTACCATCGAGAGCCTTCTCCAGCACTGTCCAGGCCCATCTGAGCTCCCAAGCCTACTTGACCTTTAAAATTTAGCTCAAAAAGTCAGCTCCTCTATAATAAGCACTAACATTTTTTTCCTTTATGTCAAGGACCACGGCCCAGCTCTATATCGTTATCAGAGTTTATCCTCTCAATTACTCTGTGTCACTTTTACTTTTAGCCTTTACTTTGCCTGTAAGGAAACAGAGGAACAGGAAGGTTGGGAACTCGTCCGGTGCCCCACAGCTAATACAGTACTTGATACAGAGTAGATCTCAGTAAGTTTTTGTTTGAACCTAGTGCTCCCTGGTAGTCACTGACACGGCAGGGACCAGAGTGCAGGGAAAGGGTGAATCTGAAATGGGGTGAAGAAGGAAATGGTGGGACTCAGTGACCAGAATCCTCTGGACCACAGGGCTTTAAAACCAGGCAAATTTCTCAATCTTTTCTTTACAGCTCCCTCCCTGAGCTCTGTCTGCCTTGGTTTGTCTCTCCTTTCACTTTCAAAACTAGTTGTCTTACTAAATGTAAGCCACCTTTCAGTGACTCTCCTCCCCCAGTATGGTGGTAACACAGGAAACTTCTGGAAACCTAAGACTTGCCTATGGGGACGTGTTCCTGCCCACTCTGGATTCCGTGGACTCGTGTGATAAATGTGGGACTGGGAGCTCCCACTTTCCATCGACAGCTTCTCTGGTTTCTTCAGTCACTGGGTAGCCATGTTGCCTGGGCTGGGCTTTGCTGCCACTAAGAAGGAGGGAACCCCTGGATCATGCTGTTAGCCACAGGAGGACCCTATGCTCTGGCCCTGGCTGAAAGGCCCCAGAGAATGAAGAAGAACCAGTTTCCTTAGAAAGGGACTGGCTGGGTCAGAGCCTAGGATGGCTCCCTTTTCCTGCTTAGTGCACATAAATTAAGGGAGTCCTGGGATGAGCAGAAGGTAGTTATTTCTTTTTCATATTCTGACACCCCCTTGCTTCTAGTCCGCCCATCCCCAAGAAGTGGCCCTTGCTGGTGCAGACACCCACTTGGCCTTCAAAGGAATGTAATCTCACAGAGGAACAGGCAGTGAAGGTGGTGTCCTTGTGCAAATGTAGCAAAGCTGTGCCCACCTTAGGAATTGTTAAGAACAAAACAACTAAATGGCCCAGTCTGTTCTCTTCGTGAGCCAAGGGGACCCCCTAGGCAGTTACCCCCAGGCTGCTTCAAGCCAGGCTTTTTTATAAACTCTTGGTCCCTAAATAACAAAGTCAAACGTAAAACTCAAACAGGAGAACAAAATTGCAAGCAGCTACATTTTTGACTTCAGGTAAAAAAGAGAAAACACATTGGGTGTGCTGAGTTTCATGACAAATCCTTCTCTGGGCCATGTGGAACGGGGGCAGGCAGCCATCTCAAGCTGGCATTGGGCATCTCGGGCTGCATTGGGAGGGGCTCTCCAGATAGAGACAGACAAGCCACCTCTGAGAGCTTGGATCCGGGAGGAAACACAGACAGATAAATGGACCCAATGCGCTCTGTCTACCTGGGAGATGGCTTTTGGATGAAAACCAAACAAGCAAAACCTGTATTCTGCTAGGGGGAAAAACAGTTAAAATAGTTATTTAAAAATTATTTAAAGTGAAAGTACCATTTCTATTCTGCAGAAATAAAAAGGATCCTGAGTTGGAGAATTGGCTGGAGTTTTCTTTCCTTAGACAATTAGGAGTTCTTTCCAGAAACGAGTCACTCTTTTCAACTAGTGGTGAAGCGGAGAGAGCACTGAAGCCACTCCTGCCTTCGCGGGGGTGTCCTCCTGCAGCAGAGAGGTCAGATCATCCTCCGACAGCGGAGAGGTCAGATCAGACCAAAGTGGAAAGGGAGAGGAGAAGAGGAGCCACTTGGAAATTGGCCCCATCCTCATTTCATTCACTCATTCACTCTCTTTTTCATTCATTCATTCATTCATGCATTCATTCATTCATTCATTCATTCACTCAGTTATTCAACCACCATTCCATCTCTCAAACTCACCTCTTGGAAGCCCCCCTGTTGTCCGCTCCCCATATTTCCCTGCACACATACCATAACAGACAGTGGTCCTCACTAGGCTGCAGCCCCCGTGGGCTGTGATTGCCTTATGGAGCAGGGGCCCACTCTAGCATGACCTTGTCCCCAACTCAGTGCCTGGCAGTTGGAGAAGCTCATGGAAGAATGTATAGTAGAATGCTTTGTCAGGCTTGGCTGCTGTATCCATTTTTGTGACTATAACGAGGGCAGAGGCATTATTGTGAAGGTTAGGGCATCACGGCGCTGTTGACAAGAGCTACCCAAAGGTACTAATGAAGCATGACGTGTTCTTGGAGGACTGGGTGAGGGTGGTTGCCTTGGGTAATCGGAAAAGCCTCCTTGGGGAAGGTCTCCATCCATCGCTTCTTCACTGAAGGAATATTTGTGGTGCTCCAGCAGCCTGCCAGAGGCCAGTGATTAGGAAGTTGCCCAAGGCAGATGCAGTCTGTCCTCATGAAGTTCAAATCCACCGGGTGGCCGACAAGTAAAGAGGAAGCTGTCCTGCAGGGTGCTGGGGGTTGTGAGGGGGAAGGGCAGGATGGGAGGCGTGCTTGGGAGAAGCACCTCAGCCAGACCTAAGAGGCCAGGAGGCCTCCAGGACGAGGAACACGTAAGTGAGGAACTAAAGCTTGGGCTGTGGGAGAGGCGCTAGAAGGATGAAAGCCTGCAGGTATAAAATTGCCCGGAAGGATTTTGCAGATAAGAAGGGACCCTAAGACTAGGTAAACAGAGCACTGAGGCTAAAACATGGACACAAATGATGGCAGCTAGGTCAGGACCAGAGTGTACAAAGCCTGGGTTTTTACCTTAATTTCTGGACCCTGAGAAGCCACCGCAAATGCGTGAGCAGGTGAGTTACAGAGTCTGACTGGGCAAACTTAACAGACGGAACGAAGGCAGGAAGACTAGGTTCTTGTACAAGGGCCTTTGAAAGAAAGAATTGCCCCTTGTTAGAGGAGGCAAGAGCCAAGGAGACCCAAGAAGGAAGCCACCTCACTGATGCCTCAATGAGAGGACTAGGCCCCAAGCACCAGAGCGCGGCCTGGGCTCTCATTAACCTTGGCCACTCCTGGCTCCTGCGCTTTGCGAAAATTACCCTTCCCTAACCTCAGTTTCTTCATCTTCAAACTGAAGGACGAAATGTTCTGGAAGGTATTCTCAGCCCCCATGCACTCTGCTGGAGGTGATTTCATGCAGGAAGCAGTGCAACCTGCACGTGGAAGAGAAAGTAGAGGCCGCAGCGTCTGCGATGGTTTTGACGGCATGGTGTCACACAAGCAGTGGGCCATCCATGAGGAAGGGCCGGCCCCTCAGCGGAAGGCACGGCTGCAGGGATGTCCGCCTCTGCAGGGTCTGATGGGGGGCATTGCAAACCACTGCAGCAGAACCCCTGGCATGGAGGGTGGGTGGGGCGTGCTGCCGCTGCTGCTGCTGCAGAAATGCCGCTGGGTTGGTAATACTAATGATACGGAGAGTTTGCAGTGCAAAAATTAGTTTAGAGAAAATGACTCTCTGGAGAAGGCTGGCATCCACAGGAGGTCAGCCAGACAATGAATCACTGGCTGATGCTCAGAGACAGCTCTGGTGACTCAGGCAACTGGCCTTTTGGTGATGGGGACCCTGGAGCTGCACACCAGAGTTGTCTTTTAGCTGTGACTTAAAAGCATGACTGAATGAGGGATGCTGTTTCTATGTGCTGTGATGCAGCTTTAAGTTTCTTAGAGTAGATGGGAAGAGTAGCTCCCCCTGGCTTCCCGAATCCACTCTGTTTGAGTCGGTGGAGGCCAAGCAGGGGTATGGGTGGTACCCAGGGGTGATTTGCGGGCTGTGGGGAACAAGGGGACTGGAGGCAGAATTAGTGTGCTCCAGGGGTCAGCTGTCTAGTTGGCTGATAAACAAAAACCAAATGGAAGGAAAGAGAGTACAGAGTGTGTTCAAGCCAGAGAAGCTTCAAGAAAGAGCAGTTGCTCAGGGCCGGCTCCGTGGCCGAGTGGTTAAGTTCGCGTGCTCCGCTGCGGCGGCCCAGGGTTCGGATCCTGGGCGCGCGGACATGGCACCGCTCGTCAGGCCACGTTGAGGCGGCATCCCACATCCCACAACTAGAAGGACCTGCAACTAAGATATACAACTGTGTACGGGGGGGGGGGGGGGGGGGCGGTTTGGGGAGATAAAGCAGAAAAAAAAAAAAGAAGATTGGCAACAGTTGTTAGCCCAGGTGCCAATCTTTAAAAAAAGAAAAAAGCGCAGTTGCTCCTGTAACCCAGAGACCAGTGATTCAGGTGTTGGAACTCATAAACAGTGTGCCATTCAGTTTCTGTGGTCATTTTCATGAGTATCAAAGGACACAATCTGTGCCACCAAAGGGAAGGCCACTCTCGGGCCAGGTGTCCATCCTTTACTTCTGCCTCCCACAGCAGGCAGAAAACCCACTACTAAATGTTACTCTTGCCCTCATTTTAGAATGGTTTTTTTGTCAAATGACCATTAAGCCAATTTTCATTCAACACTTACACTAAGCCTCCGTGAAAGCAATTGTGTGGAGAAATTCCTTGAAAATAAAGTTGAAATTTGATCACGTGGCTTCTACTTCTTTCTTACATTTTGCGTAAAGGTCAGTATTTTGGATTACGCCTACAGATTCTCAATGCCAGACAAAAGCCCAGTCCAGCAGCTTAGCATCACTCAAGTAGCTTTTGACACTCCTGTGCACTGAGCCTTCTTGAGTCAAATCCATGTCTTCAACTTTCTCCGGTGGGGCCACACAGCAGAACAGGCGGCACCCGTTTAATCCGAATCGCATCTCTAAGGCACAGGCGACGCCGGCATATGCATCGGGCATAGACAGCACAGGAAGCATCCTACGAGAGGCTGAGAAGGAGACTCTGAAGACAGACCCTGAAAGTTTGGAAGGGAGTCAAGGCAACCAGCCCCTCGCCCAGGACGGCTCCCCCAGCTCAGCTGCCCTCCAGGCCTCTGGCTTGCATCATTTTCAAATATCAAAAGCAGCCTGACCTTACACGGAGCAGAAGGAGGGAGCACGCTGCCTCGTCGACACTCCCCAGACGGCTCCAGTCACTACAGTGCTCTCTCTTGTGCCTTTTTTAGCAAAACGAAATCCTCTTGTCTGGGGCTGCCTCTGCCTGCGTTTTGTTATTGTTCATATTCTCCCTGAGAGAGAAGTGTGAGGCAGCTAAAAGCATTCCTTTGGAGATGCTATCTAATCAGCCGGGGATTTTCAGAGACGCTGGAGCAAAAGAGGGCTGTGTGTGTGCACGTGAGTGTGTGCTTGTATTTGCGTATGCACACTCTTGCGTGGGGGCTTGTCCCTCTGCCCTCCTTAGTGTCTGGTTGTCAGGTAGCAGTGAAAAGTCTCGGTTTGGCAATGTGGCTTTTTATGGGCATGGGTCCCAAATGCAAGACAGTGTTGCATTTTTAATTACGACGATGTTAAATGGACTTAATGGGTGACACTCTCTCAATTCACAGAGCATTTTATTAAAAAGGCCAAAGTTTATTTTACAATCAGTAATAAACAGGAGCACAAAAATGCAGCCATTGGCACAATGGCCCTACCACGTTAGTTTCGTCCGCAAACTGCATATTATCCCAGCTCCATAAGTGATGCAAAAAACGAAATTGAAGTCCTATGCAGCATTTGATCATCTGACTTAATAACAACAGATGCTCTGAGCGGTGGCATTTTGAAAAGAGCTCTGTCTGCTGCTGGTTATGAAATGGCGGGACATTTGGCATCCTCTCGCATCACACCATTTGAAAACCATAGAGTCACGTAAATGGCCAATGAGAGGTAGGAAAATTTAGCTCCTGTCTGCATAGCACAAGTCATTTCATTCCAGTGATGCAAAACATCAGTGCTGCCTTTCAAAAGAAAAGTCTGTAAAACTTGCCAGACTACATCATCTTTAGCATCGGAGGGAACACACACATACACCCAGTACCACCACACATTGGTGAAAAACAGATTTAATAAAGCAGTTTTAATAAAGAAATGCTATTTTCCTATCTAGTGTTGTGTCATGACTTGAACATTATTAAAAGTGAGTAGATATACATCCCTAAGCCGAGCAAGGTTGGACCAGCCCCTGAGGAAATGCCTTCTCCCCAGCACACCCCACACACAGACCCTTGATGGGGAAGCAGAACAGAGGGGCAGAAGTGGTGGGGGATCCGCAAGGCACAGTTGTGTTGGCATCAAAAGCCACAGGATGACTTTACCGTCCCCATAGCCCTAGGACTTGCTCATCTCCCACCCAGACCCTAAGGAAGAGACAAAGGGAGCCGAATGGCCGACCCCAGTTGTCATTTGCCTTCTTTAGGATTTGGGCTCTTTCTGTAAGGTCAAAGCTTAGAGTAGAAATGCCTAAACCTTCTTCCCATTCCCTCTCCCTCGTTGTCAATGGGACATACTACACATGAGCCAGATGGAAATGTCCAAACCTCACAAATTCAATGTTTTCCTAATGTCCCGTTCCAGACGACAACCCCAGCTCCTGGGTGGGACCTTTCGACCAGCTGAGCCCGTCTTGCTCAGTTGTGTGGTGTAGAGCATACTGCCAAAGTTAAGATAGATTCTGTCCATTTCTCAAGGAAAAACAGAGAGGAGATGTGATTATTTAGTTTATCCAAGCTCAAAATTGCTTGAACTCCAGCTGCTTACATGTTGGCGGCAACAGATGAGAAGAACACTCGCAGGCCCTTCGATCTGCCCACGGGCCTTCTCTGCCTGCTCTTTCTCTTCTTCTTGGACCTATAAGGGGGCCGGGTGGAACCAATCAGCAGAAGAGCTTCAAGGCTTTGGCTTCTCATGGGGCACTTGAGATGCACTGAGCAGAATAGAAAGAAACCAGAATCAAAATCCTAAAGCAAAGAATTTTAGCTTTGGAAAAAGGAAGTGAATGATGCTGTTAAAAATCATAGGAAAAGGCTACTTGGAGACTGAATGGCTTTGAATTGACTTCACCCGTTCGAAAGCTTTGGTTCAACATGGTCTTGCAAGTGTAGTATGTGACTGTCATGGTTACAATGAAAATGAAAGACACCATGGCCATTGGGACCAATGCACTGGCATTGGGAGCCAGGCCCAGCAAGGCCCAGTCAACTGGTCCAGAACCTTGGTGACACGTGTAAGGCTCCCAACAATTTTGCAGGCTTGGCCCCTGAATGATGGAAAAATACAAATAGTATCAGATGCCTCACTCCTGTTTTGTTCTCAGAGCCTGTGTCAGAGAGAGAACCCACAGATATTTGAGCAAGTTTCTTCTCACACTGTATAAATGCCTTCCTGTGATGGGGCCCAGGGTCCACTTCCCGGGGTGAGTCCCAGTCAGTGAAAGTGTGTCCATCCTCAGTGGTCACGAGCAGCCCTCTCCTCCAAAGGACATGAATGCGCAGCACAAACTCAGAGTCCCAACAATGACGAATGGTACCTGCCCACCCAGGTGAGTCTAATCCTGCAGGAGAGCATGTTCCTCTCTTCCTGCGTTGGATATTGATCTCTGTCCTTCAACGGAAAATTGCACTGGATATTTGATTCAGTGAATCTGAGGAAAAAGCAGAGCATGTGCAGCCAAAACTTGGGGCAATTGCCACATGTTTTTTCGAGTGTCATTGAACATAAACCTTCCTGGCTAAGAGCTGATTGGTTGGGTTTTATTTCAGCCTAGAGTGATTTTTTAAATGACTAATTTATAAAATCTTTGAAAATAAGAGTTTCTAATGGAAGTGCTTACACAACCATAACTCTGGCGTTGCAAATGGCACCATTGTCGTTAAGGGTGTGTTGTTGTTTATTTTATGCTAATCTGCCTTCAATGTGACAGACTGTCACCTGCACGGGGGGTACCGTTCAGCACTATATTAGCCCATATGGCACAAGCTAAATTGTATTGAAGCTACGGGCTAATTACGGATGAGTTAATAAAGCCAGGCAGAGTGAGCCTGGCCATCCCCCTCAGCCCTTGGAGGACCCCCTCCCCAAAGTGAATTAGCCGGGTTTGAGCTTTCCAGTTCTTTGCAGTTGGGCTCTGAGAATAAATCCATAGCTCCATTTTACATACACTTTTTGTCCTTCCCATATTTTCACAATTTTAATGTTAGATTTGAAAATACCTTTGGAGACCCTTGACACTTTCTCTAAAGCCCATTTTCTTATGAACAGTTTAGATTTCAATGCAGAAGGAATAAATGGGGCTAGGGGGACAGACCCATGAGTTACTTCAGTTCCTTGAGTTTTGATAAAGAAAAAATAAATGTTTTCCCCATTTAGGCTCTAGGCAAGTCCTCTGAGCACAGACCCTTTGGAGCCATTAATTATGGTTTAGAAGTGGCAAGCACAAACTAACTGTGGTAACATGTCCATCAGGTTTTTAATCAGAAGCAGCAAACATTTCATTTAGATGGAATTAATTAGCTAGTTTGAAAGCATTTCCTTTAAAACCTATTTTGGTTTTCTGGCAAGCCTCTCTGTAGCTCCTCACCCGGGAACTGGCAGGCTGTACCATCCTGGGTGGGGACGGCCACATGTCATCTGACACTTCTCCCAGCTCCACCTCTGCCACTGGCAAGGGGAGCACATCTCCTTTTAGCTGGGAGGGTAGGCCTGCAGGCCCGTCCTCGGAGACCCACAGTGATGCTGCTCTGTTAATCAACTGGCACTAGGAACGTGGGACACATTTGGCTTCTCTTTCTCAAATCAAGCCCAGGCTGCTTGCGATATGCCAGCCTGGGGAGTCAGATTTCTTGGGTGACACCCTCAGCTTCTCCCTATGTAGTCTTTAGATGTCTCAATTAACTGGGACAGTGACTCGCAAAACCTGACAATCTGCCGCTTTACTAATATTTGCAAATAGCTGCACTTTGCATCTCCTGGAAAAGTTCAGACACTGAGACGCCAAGCCGATGGGCCTCCCACTACATCTTGACACCTGAAGTGAATTTTTTGAGCACCAGCAAATCCCTCTTTCTGATATTTTTAGTCAAACACAACATTCATTTTCATTCTCTTTCTGTATTCTCAGTTAGGTTATTGGCATCTAAACTCAAAAACCATCAAGCCCAGAAAAAAAGAAAAAGGCCGGCAAGTCAGTCTGGTGTGCACACAAGGGAGGCAGGGGTCCCAGCCCTCCCCTCGCTGACCAGATGGTGGCAGGCAGGCTGCTCATCCTCCTCAGGCCTCCACTTCCCCATCTCTGAAAAGGGGGCTGGGCGGGACCCGCTTCGCGAGTTTTATGAAGCTCAATCAAGTGGTCCCACATGATGCTACCGGCATAGCTTCTGGGACATCATAAGAACTCAACAAAGAGTTGAGAAATACATAGATGTATATAATCACAATCACTGGGCAAGTGACCTGGGATGTCAAAACAACAGGAGCCTTGACTCCACTGCATCTGAAGCAAAGGACTTGAGCTGGAAGGGAAATGTCAGTGTGTTGGGGAAGTAGCGTGTTCCCTCCCACCCCTAGGATAGAGCCCCCAGGGGAAGAGGTGTCCTATTCTGCTCAGAATTCTGAATCAGAGCCTTTCTGGTCTACAGGGGATGCCTGTTGACGTGTATTCTTGCCTGTCTGAGTCAGGGTGTGACATGGGGGTATAAATAACATAGAATTCACTAAAAGGATTTGTCCCTAAGCAGTCATGGGAGTAGTAGATACTCAGTGTAGGGAGGCTGCCATTTCCGAATCTGGTGTTGGAGCTAGGAGCCCATGGGACGTGTGATCAGGGAGGGAGGGCAGCCATCAAGTTGGGGCGCCAGGTCTAGCCAGCCCTGCGCAGCTAAGCTGGAACCTGCGGGCTCTCTCACCACCTCTTGCCCTCAGCTTTGCCGCTGGTGGTGACCTGTAGGAGAAGCGGGTGGGTACCACCATCTTGGCCCTAACTGCACCCGATCCAGGCTGACAAGATGCAGAGGACATCTGGGCCCACCGGTGAGAAGTGACACCACGCATGAGCTGCAAGGGCACCTGGCGCCCTCCACCACTCCAGATCCCCCCTCATGGCTCCTTCCGGCCTCTTAGAAACTTTCTGTGGCCATGCTACCCCAGACCTCTGTAGAGAAGGGAACTCTCCACGGACCCAGTACACACCGCCCCAGCGCCAGCAGGGACAAGGAGCCGGACCACGGTCGACTCAAATATGATCACTGAATCTCTCAATTTACATGGAAGCAAATTTTCTGAGTCAATCGAAAGTGTCCACGCTGAGGGTTGCCGCTAAGTCAAAGGTGTCCTTGTCCTGCGTCACTGGCCTTCAGAACTGCACCGTGCTTGGGTGGGCAGGGGCTTCTGAGGGAGAGAGCACGGCCCGCCTGGAAGTGTAACCTGGGCAGGGGGACTTTGTGCCCAGGGATGAACAGCACGGTCAGGCAGTTCCAAAGGAAACAGAGAGGGACCCATATCCCCTTGAGCTGTGCCTCCCTCAGGATAACACTGAATTGGTTTCGCTTCAAGGATAAAAACGGCCCCCACTCTTGAGTTCCTTCTAGAACAGACTATGATTCATTCACTCCAGCGATTACCGAATTTCTCGCTGCATCAGCCGCCCCAGATAATGAACTTCACCCCTGAGTCCAGCATCCCCCTGGTTCCAAGTTTACACAAGGCCCTCGCCTGCCTAAAGAAACAGGTGCTTTTCATTCTCTGTTTGGTGAAAGGCAGCCCACGTTGGGGGGAGGACGCCACTGTCCTCGCCTCCTGCCCCTGGCCCACTCCGACACCTGCACCTTCTCATGATTCCTCCCCTCTCAGTGCAACAAACCACCCGATAGATTCCAGGAGCCAGGTCGGGCCCCCACTGTGTGTGTGTTGGGGGAGGAGTGGGGTGTTGCAGGGGCAACACGATAGAGCCACCAGCTCTTGCCTCCTCAGCACATGCAGGAAGGACGGCTAGCCTCGACCCCGGAGACAAGAGAATGCACGATTATTTGGCAGCACGACTTGGAGGGATACTACTGTCATCTAGTGGGGAGCAGCCAGGGATGCTGCTAAACACCCTGCAGTGGACGGGACGGCCCGAACAGGGCACCACCCAGCCCCAGAAGTCCACAGTGTTGAGGTTGAGAAACCCTGGTTTAAAGAGAGAAGTCAGTACCTCTGCCTAATTCCAAGTCTTTAATTTCCCAGCCGAGGACCTGTCATCTCCTCCCCAAAAGGAAGAAATGTGAGCTTTGCCGGTTATCTAGAAAACAGTGTGGACTCCTTTACTGGATTGGCCTAAAAAATACATAAAATGAAATAAAAATGTGATAACTCCCCCTTGCTCTCCCAAATATCCAGAGAAGTTGAGGGAAACTGTTTCCTGTTTTATAAAACACCCCGGTGCCCTCGTGCAAAGGAGAGTGGCGCCGCCTCTCGCCGTGCTGCGCCTGCTCCCATAGGCGCTCTGCTGACTTGCTGAAAGGACCAGGGTTTAAATGCACAGCCCGCCTGCATGGTCTGTCTGGAGCTCTGCCAAAGACATACAAAACAGAGAGATATAGGGGACAAAAGAGACCATGCCAGGCTGGGTGTCCCGGAGGAGACCGCCCTCGGCGGCCAGCACCTAATGGTAACCTGGCCGGCGCCTGCCAGGCAGGACGAGGAAGCCAGAATCCCTGCCCAGCAAGAGGAACTGAGGCCCAGGGCACTGGGGAATCCCTGAGAACATGCCAGTGGCTCCTGAACAAACGCCTGGTAGCCTCTAGCTCCCCACGGGGCAAGCCACCAGTCATGGAAGACCTCCACAAATGTGGTTCCAGTGTCCCCAGCAACATGACCCCACGCACGAGCTCCAAGGCAAATCTCCACCCTGGCCAGCAGCACCATCTTGAGGACGCCCAGTAGTGTACTGCTGCGTCTGGCTGCAGCAAACCTTCTAAAAAATGATAGCTACCGCTTACATTGTCCTTCTCCCGCGGGCACTGGTTAAGCATTTCCCACACGCTATTAGTTTACTCCTGTGAGGTCAGAACTACGACCATCCCTGATTTACCCAAGAGAACACAGAGATACAGGGAGGTTAGATGACTTGTCCAAGGCCACACAGCTAGTACATGGCAATCTGGATTTAAACCCAGGTAGCCTGACTTCAGAGTCCCTGCTATTAGCTATGACACCAGTCCAGAATCTCTGCCGTCTGGCAAGAGGCAGCTTGGCACGCCGCCTGCAGAGGCTCTGATTTCTCACGGGCACAATGGCCTTGATCATCTCCATGGTCCCTAGGAGTGTTCGGGAGTCACTCCCAAATGTGGTGGAACGTTCTGAGTACTGTGACTGCCATAACAAGGCCATGCCAACCCATCCGTCCTGCCCAGCTGAGGGCCCAGGTCCTCGCGGGGGCATGAGAAGATGTCATCAGATGCCTCCTCCTCCTTCTCCGCACCTGGCACCCGAGATTCTGTACCATGGACCAGAGATTGATTCTACCTAGAACACCTGCTTGGAGTGAGAGGACATTGGCTGGAGATGGTGCTTCTTCTATTAAATGAGAGATTCCCTGGCATTTATCTCAGTGGGACATCAGCCAGGCAGCGAGTGCTTTGTAACTTCCTTCAGAGACCCTTGTTCAGATAGATGAGCGTTTCCACTGCTTACTTCCGCCTAGTTGTTCCTACCTCTTTCCCTTCTCTTCAAAGACATCTGAAGCCTGGACCATTTAACAGCACACTGTGTTTGCAATACAAATTATTGATCGTCGGTTTTTAGACTGTTTTCTCACACAGCCTCCTGTAGTGAGTTGAGAATGGAGTTCCAGTAGTAAAGTGCATCCTTTTCTCAAGTTCAACCACAAAAACACTTCTGTGCTACAAGACTTATGGGATGTTCTTGTCTTTATTTTACTCTTTCCTAGAGATGCTACCAGCCAGGGGGAGATGTATACGCACCCCTTTGTCTGTTTATGCTTCTCGATGGTGGG
This sequence comes from Equus caballus, assembly GCF_041296265.1. Taxonomy (NCBI): domain Eukaryota; kingdom Metazoa; phylum Chordata; class Mammalia; order Perissodactyla; family Equidae; genus Equus; species Equus caballus. Next base: position 5,768,974 of record NC_091684.1, read on the forward strand.
CCGAGGTGCACAAGCTCCAGGGAGAATTTAGCGCTCCTGACGGACAGGGTGGACTCCTACAGACCACAAAATAGGGGGCCAGAGCTGGAGAAATTGTGCTTGCTTCTACCTATTATGAAAGCACTAACTGTGGCCTGATGGCTAGCAGTAGACATAGGACAAATGTGTAGTTGGGTTTTGAAAATTCTTGCAAACATCGTTTAGTGTCCTGAGCTGAGAGAGAGAATTTCCCAGAGCGCTCATCAGTGACAAGAAAGTGATTTATGTACACAACTGTAAAGGTAAAAAAGAGGTTAACATGAACGTGTGGGTCCGGCACCAGGAGCACTTGGGGTGTGTGTGTGTGTGTCTGTGTGTGTATGTGTGTGTGTGTGTGTGTGTGTCTGTGTGGTAAGGAGTGGGTCACGGGCAATGATGGGGCTGGGGTGAAGGCCATGGCTACATTTTACCAAGCATTTGGAAGTTTACAAATATCCAAATGTTTTGAGTCATAAAGTTAGCTTAGTGCCCCAAAGCCAGCCTGAAGTTGGCCATTGTCTCCAGAAGTCCGGGGTCCTGCTGCCCCAGCCAGAGACCTAGGTGCCCGAGATGAATGCATCAGGCTGGGATTCCTAGGCAACGCTGGCTAATTTAATTTTACCATGAATTGTTATACCAAAAACATTACAGCTGGTGTTTTGCAAAGAAAAATAATATTTTAAAATATATTGTCTTTCCTAAGGTGGCATGTCGAACAGATCCCCTCAACTGTTTCACAACTTGCTAATTAGATGAAGCCAATTTAATGACTCAGGCATATAAAATGCCTTCTCTTCCTGCTCCCTCCTCCACTAATGCACACATAGACAGAGAATTAGGTGGGATAATTTTAAGGCGAGACCCATATAAGCTGGGAGATTCAAATTAAGGTTTAATTAACCTGCTTAGTACAAGAATCTCTGAGCAGCGGGAGATTTGACACACTGTTACGTGTGATCTGTAATAACCAGGCACAACAGGCTGCTCCACAGCCATTATGTGGACCTGGATATCTGCCTTGGCCTAGGTGCTTGATCGAATGTCTGGGGCCTGTCAATTCCAGAGGAGAAATATTTGGAGATATATTCACAGGTCATCCTTAGGCTATATGTACATTCACAGACGAGTCGGGGAAAAGAGGTTGCATTCAGTCAAGCTACCTGTGATGCTGTAAACAGCCAGTTGGATTCGTCAAAGGATTGACCAGTAAATACATGAGTTATTGATTGCCCACTCAGACCGTTTCTCGCAGAGCGGCCTGAGGTGAGTTGAGACTAGAATTGAACCTGTGGCCTGTACTCTTTGTTCCCGGTTAACCAGTTGAACACTCATGGGATAGCCAATTGTTTACTTTTATCTCTGGGTTAGAAAACAATCTGACTGGGGTCAGTCACTTGTGTCTGTGTGCATGAGCGTATTACCACCTTTTTGGAGCCAAGGGTCATGTTGGAGCACGACTTATATAACAAACTGCTAGAATGTTCCCCTCTTATCTCAGTGTAATCCCACATAATATGAATACCAAGAGCTTAGAATCAACTGAGAGTCAAGACGGTTTCCTCTTTTGCAGCCAACATCTTGCTGTCCTCAGCTAAATGGTTAGTTTTCAGATGCTACGTTTTATAGGGAAATCATGGGAAGATTGACATGCCATCTAAGTCATGGCTTTGCATGTGAGTGGTTGACTAAGATGAAAAGAATCCCTCTACGGCTGGATGGATGAAAAACGTAAGAAAGAAACACCCTTCCTTGGACTGGATTAAAGACTCCTTCCTAGAATCATTTGAGAGCTCATGGTGAGAACTTTCACATCTGTGGCTGGCCCTTCCGCATCGACGGCCTACCACAACTTCCTCCTTCCTCCCCACCACGCTCCAAATCTAACATGGCAGAACTTACCTGGCCAATCCTCCCTACTAAACATACCAAGTGGAGTTTCCTGTAGAAGACCAGGTGGTTGTGGACAGTTACCAAGACTGGGTTTAGACATGCAAAGTTTCCTGGACCTGTGTGGAGAAGGCCAGACAAGTTAGCAGGGCCTCTGACATTCCAGCCTCATGAGAAAGGTAGTAACTCTTAGGTCAGCCAACTAATCATTGCCTTTTCCTTTTAGCCCTAAAGAAGCAGCCAGACACATAGATGGCAGTCTCCTTGGGATGACTCTTTCCAGGTTTACATCATGATTATCTGTATAATAAATACATCAGTACTCATATCTGTTCACTGAGCAGAAAAATTCTAAATAATTGAAATTACATACATGGCATGTACATAGTTCCTACAGGAATTATGTTTTTGAGAAGCCAAATAAACCTAGCTGATTAGGTAAAGTCTTCTTTATAGAAGAATTCCAGCTGATGAAATGGAAAGGGTGATCAAATGAATAAATGCCATTTTGTAAACCCCAAGGAAATGGCTGATTCAGGAAATAATCATTAGTAGGTGAAACCTTTGGGTGAAAGGCTGGTGGGGAACTTTGAAATTGGGGTATCATGCTGTTGTATGAACCCATTGATCAATTTTAGTATCATTAGAAGTGGACAAGCAGAAAATATGGGCCTGGTGATGTGATACTATGTGCAGAACTTGAAGGATCTTTGCCAAAAACGTTGAGCCTAAATCTAATCAAGTCTTTAGAATTAGCGTCCAGTGTACAGGAAATATTCAGATAGTCTAAGGTGTTAAATGACACAATGAGAAAACAACAGACAAATTCATTGTAAAGGACAGCTGGGCTGGCTTTTCAACAAGTCAAAGTGATGAAATAAAACAAAAGGGAAGGGTGCTCTACACTTAAAGAGACTTAGCGACCAAATGTAAAATGTGGCCCTTGTTGGAATCTGGACTTATATAAACCAGCTCTCATTAGACCTGAGACAACCGAGAAAGTTGACTAGGGGTCAGATATTAGATGATTTCAAAGGCGTATTTCTCTTTGTTATATGAAAATGGGGCTGTGTTTATGTGAGAAAAGGTCTGTATTTTATAGAGTTTCACAATGAGGTATGTAGAAGTAAAATGAGATAATATCTGGAATTTGCTTTTAAATACTTAAGCAAAAAAAACGAAACTCAAGTAAGGCAAAATCCTGATAATGACTGAATCTTGATAATGAGTATTGGGGAGTTCATCATACAATTTTCTCCATTTGTAGGTATTTTTGAAATTTTTCTTAATAAAAAAATGATGCCATTGCTGTGGATGGATGGATGGATGAATGGATGGATAGATGGGTGGGTGGATGGATGGATGTATGGATGGATGGAAGGATGTTGGGTTATATCCTATATTGCATATGCACACTTTGTCCGTCAGGAGTTATTGCCCAAATTTACCAAAATATAGAATCATGTCACACACAAAAGACCCCACTGCAAAGGCACATTTTATCAGCCATGGTGCTGGCAAGAGCTTCATCCTTCCCAGGGAGTTCCCACAGAGCTGATGCTGGAGTGCTGGAGGGCTCAGCGAGGCAGTATGCACCTGAGCGTACCATGGGTGCTCAGTCTTTGCTAGTCTGGAGCAAAAAGAAAGCATGTCAAAGACTGCTCTTTAATCACTGGTGATTTTCCTTAGAAACATCCATTGGAGAATGATAATCCTTTAAGGTGTGTTCAATTATAAATTAAATTTATAAGCATACTGGAACTTCCTTCCTTTTATACCCTTGTAGTCTCAATTCTGAGCCATGAGAAATACGTGAAAGAGAGAGAAACTTTCCAAAATGGTGAATGTTCTGATGGCTCTAGAACAAATGTTTTTCAAGTATATGAACTATTAGTGGGCTATGAAATCAATTTAAAGGGCCATGGCCAGCATTTTAAAAAACAACAATAAGATAGAATAGAATAGATGAGAATCAAAACGCATTTCATACAAGCATTGTCTTCTCAAATTTTGGTTTCAACTATGTAAGCATGAGTGCTGGGTCATGGTGTACGCTGTTTTTCTTACTCTAGGTTGCCCTTAAAATGTTTAGTAAACATGGTTCTCGACATAAGCATGATTCAGGGGATGTTACTTTCACACAATTTACTCTTTTAACTTCATATGGACATGCCATGCTTATTCTACTAAACATCATTTTCAAACACTGTATAAGGTTTGAACAAGTTAAGGGAAAATATATAACACTGGATTTCCTTGAAATTATGGTCACCTGTTCTGATTTGGACATCTGGAATGAATTACTGTCCCTGTAAGATGTAATTGAGAGGAACAAGAAAATTTAGTGCCATACAGAGCAAGAAAGTAGAGTTTAAAATATTTGGCATTTCTTCAGCTAACACTAGGTAACCATCCCCATTACAACAGTGCAAGAAACCAGATGGCTAAGCAATGGGCTCAGACCCTGCATTGAGGCGTGTGCTCCAGGAGAGACAGGAATAAGCTCTGAGTGAAGGAGAGAGCAGTTTCTTTGATTAGCTCTTGAATATGATGTAACTATACACTTTTCTGGCTTCTGGAACTTTCTGCCAGACTACCAGGCTTCCTGTTGCCTCTCACCTTGCCATCTATGGGCATCTTCAAGACATCCTTATCTGACTTTCCTGGGAGAGTCACCTCCCAGGTGTTGGGGTCTTGGTGTTTGAACTTTCCCACTGCTCATCTAGACTGAGAAGACCCTGCATTTTCTTCCAGGGGCTAATCTTAGATGCTTCAGCATTTCAGCCACTGAACAAGAGAACCTAGGAGAGCAGTGGCCTGGTGGGGCCAGATGACGAAAAGCCTAGAACACACTCTGCCACTGCTAACACTCCCAACCTGAGGACAAAGAAGGAGGTTACCTGGACCCAGCTGCCTTGAGACCCACCCCACCAGCTCACATTTTGAAGGCTCCTGCTTTGGACATTTCTCAGCTCTTCCTTTTCATGCCAAGCTATCTGTCATGAGAGGTCTCTTGAGCCCCATGGGATCCTGCCCTGCCTTCAGAGAGCTTACCATAGAATCTCATTTTTTTTTTTAAGAAGATTATCCCTGAGCTAACATCTGCTGCCAATCCTCCTCTTTTTTGCTGAGGAAGACTGGCCCTGAGCTAACATCTGTGCCCACTCTCCTCTATTTTATATGTGGGATGCCTGCCACAGCATGGCTTGCCAAGCCGTGAATAGGTCCACATCCGGGATCCAAATCAGCAAACCCCAGACCGCAGAAGCAGAACATGCCAACTTAACCGCTGTACGACTGGGCCAGCCAGAATCTCATTTTTTAAACTTTACTTTTTGCCCATGCACTGGGTTGAACAGTGTCCCCTAAAAAGGCGTGCATCAGGAACCTGTGAATGTGACCTTATTTGGAAACAGAGTCTTTGCAGATGGAATCAAGTCAAGATGAGGTTCTACTAGAGTAGGGTGGGCCCTACATCCAATGTAACCGGTGTCCTTATAAGGAGAGGGTGATTTGGACACAGAGACACATACATGAATAATGCCATGTGAAGGTGGAGGCAGAGATTGCAGCAATGCAATTACAAGCCAAGGGCTGCCAAGGGTTGCTGGTAGTCACTAGAGCTTGGACGAGGCCAGGAAAGATCGGTCCTAGGGCCTTCAGAAGAGCATGGCCCTCCCCACACTTTGCTTTCAGACTTTTGGCCTCCGTCATAGAGAGAGAATAAATCCTGTTGTTTTAAGCCATCGAGTTTGTAGTAATTTGTTACGGCAACCCTAGGAAACCAATACAACCCACAGCCTAATTCTAGATTTAGGGAGATAAGGTCAGTCAAGTACCGTAATGAGTGCAAAATTAGCGCTTGCCCAAAAGCAGCACAGCTGCCCATTTTCTCTGAATCGGGACATACAGTGAGGGAAGCACACAAGGCCTTTCTACATTCCTTTGGGGGTGGGCCTGCTCCACTTGAAAAGTGGCCAAGCATGGCAAGGCCATCAATTGCTTTCTTCAGTCCACCTGCAGCATTTGTAGGTCACGGAATTTCTCCCGAGATGATGATCTTCTTGGCGGTCAGTCTTGGGTCTGGGTATTGCATTTACTCTGTGTGTGTGTGTGCGTGTGTGTGTGTGTGTGTCTTTGTCTCCTTCAGTATTTGCAGGGAGGTCATGTACTACACTGGCTATTTGGAGAAATGGGTTGTATGAGAGAAATGAGTAAACAAGAGAGACTAAAGGTGGGCATAATGGTAAGACGAGCCCTGGACATAAATCCTCCCGGCTGTCGTCTGTGCACTGTATTTGGGAGAGCCTGCATGTACCCCCCTAGTTCCTCCACCCTCAGCCTCACCCGCCATCATGTATGAGCTTAACAGAGACTTCTTGAAGACCAACACACTTTCAGGACAAGAAGGAAAAAGTCAGAATGGTGAAATGGCGAGCAACAGGCACTTACTTGGAGGCCCAGAGCTCCTCTAATCCCACTGGCCAGGCAGGCCAGGGAGGACCGAGCCCAAGTGCGGTGGGGTCAGGGGAAAGATCTAGCTCACTCAAGCCGGCTCAAACATCGCAGGTGGACTGAAAAGAGCAGTGAGAGAATTTCATAGAAATCCAAGAATAGACCAGAGATTTCCAGGGGCTGATGCCCACTCGGGCTTCTGGATTTCTAGGGATTCTTCAGACTCCACAGCAGAGTTACAGCTCCTTGTTTTGGTCTCCACCACTAACCTGATGCACAGATGATGAGAGGAGAGGCCAATGACTACAGGACAGAAAGTGCTCCCCACATGAAGAATATCAAAGTTGTGATTTCCAAGGGAACAATGCCTTATCTCAACCTGTCTTGTTGAACCAGAGGTCATTGATTAGCAGAAGACCTGGATATCTTCCCAAGCCAAGCAACGATGGGCAGTGTGGCAGGGCCCCATGGCATGGTCATGGCTGCTTGGAGCAGCAAGGGCTACAGGTAGGGTCTGCTGCAGAAGGTCACGTAGGCAGGCAGCCCCAGCCACAGATGTATGGCCAATACAGATGTGGAATTAGGAGAAGCCCAGACCTCATCCTGCTGCTCACACAGTAAATCACATTTCCCTGAGCTTGTGGGTGCATAAACACACACACCCATGTGTGTAGATATACACACCACACATAGCAACACATGATCTCTACACAAGTCCTCATGCATATATGCCCGCTACATTCACCAATATGTAGATCAACACTGTACACACATGCATTCCTACACATACACATGCTATCATAGACCCAAGTCTCTCTCTCACACTCCCATACAACGTGCACACACACTCAGATCTACAGGTATGCACGCATCAACCCAGAAACAGAAATGCATGTGCACAGCCGCACGCAAATGTCTGTCTGCTCTTGTATGAGCAGGCGCGTGCACAAATGCAGAAACTAACATGTGCAGACACTCAAGAGAGGATGTACACATTTACACACACAGGCACACAAGCAGGCAGGTCCACACTGCAGGAGATTTCATTAGTTCATGTATCTTTCACCTCTCCCCACAGGTGGCTCTGCCTGGAAGACAGTTGGCTGAGAAGGCAGCTTCTGGGCCTTGTGGGCATAGGGAGCCTCGAGTTCACTATTGATTTCTGCCTTTCACGTGGTATCAGGACGGCTCATCAGAGAGCAAGCTGCTGAGGTCTGTAGGCAGTCCTACACACAGGAAGCCCAGAGCTGACAGTTTGGAGAGAGCAGAGGTTGCTCAAGACAAGGGGTTGCGAAGAGGAGCAGACGTCCCTCCAGCCAGAATCCTGCCCTGCCAGGGTGTGGGGGCAAGGTGGCTGTGCACAGCACGGGACAGGAGGCCTCTGGACATGAACCTGATGTCCGAGGCAGCGTCCTGCAGTAGTCATGAGCTGGTCTCTGGACTCTCACTGCGCAGTTTGAATCCCGATCCACTTTCCCACTCAGGGCAGCACTGTGTCCTTCCTCTGACTGCCTGCCCTCTCTACGCTGCACCCTCCTCACCTCCAAAAAGGGGGGAGCACTGGGGTTGCATGAAAATTAGTTGAATTCATTCATGCACTGCTCCAGGCAGCCAGAGGACAGTAGCGGAAGGCAGCTGAGGTTGCCCTGGGGCGGCTCTGACCCTTTAGAACTGCCTCCTGCCCCTCTGCACCCAGCTTTAAATCTAAAATGTTGCTTGCACTTCCAAATGGAATTTTTAAAAGTGAAAATCAATGTGCTCTAACAGAAAGCACAAATGTTCAATTACGAGATAAATGGAGCGTTAGAGAACACATTACGTAACATGATCGGTTAATTGTGCAGGCGTTAAATATCTAGAAACGCCCGTGGACCTTCGGCTATGCAATGAGGCATGGCTGCCTCAGACGGAAGCAAACTCGCAAGGCGACTCAGAGAATCCAGAAAAACAAATGCCTGCCACTTATCAATCCTGTTTGCAGGAATGGAAATGAATCCCCACGCTCCCATACGGAGAAATTCCCCCGGGTTTCTTACTCCGATTACTGCTTACCTTAGTATCCGCTTCACCATGATAAGCTGGGGCCTCAGTAACTCAGCTTCATCGGTTATAGGAAAGGTCTGCATGCCTCCCCAACAACCCCACGAGGTGCACCTGCCTTTGTTGCAGCCAGGAGCAGGGGACTCAGCTTGGCGAGGTGCTGGGAAAAAGGTGGGTGCTGCTTCAGGCCAAAACATCGTCTCTTTCAGCTTTGCACCCCTTTGCACACGCCACAGCAGGAAGCCACATGCTTCTTCCTCCTTTTCCCTCCTAGCAACATCCAGGTATCTCACAACATTTATTAAGCACCTGCTGTGTGTGAGGCCAGTTCACAAAACATCTGGGTAATCAAGGCCAAAGCTTGCCATCTCTTAGCCACTCGGGCCCACTGGTCAGGTCTGGCCAGCCAGCGCTGTTCAGTGCTGGCTATGGGCTCACGCCCCCGCATGAGGGCAAGCGCCTTTGCATCTTCTTGGCCCTTCCTATGTTGAAGGACGTTTTATGCTCTCTGGCTGCAGGAGGGGTGTTGCACTCAGTGTGTCCCATGGGCAATGGGACCAGGGTGCCCATGGTCATTCAGAGTCCAGCTACCATCATGTCCGGAGTCCAGGCTGTCGCTGGGATTGCACCCTCAGGGCTCATCTGTATGTGCATGCAACGTCCTCCCTCCCCATATGTCACTGCAGCAGGCACTGAGGCTCGGGGTGCAGGACCTCACCTGCTGGCCACCCTCACTGGTCAGGGGCCAGCCCTCTTGGCCTCAAATCCTAGCCCTCTGATTTTACCAGTGGAGTGAGCTCTCCTAGCTTCAGTTCCAATGACTCTATGATGAAGGTCATTGGCAGGAGTCAATGAGATAAAGCCCCCAGATCTCCATCCAGCACAGGGTATGAGATGCCCTCAAGGAATGTTCCCCATCACTGTCATTATTGTTGGTATGTTTATCTTCTCTGGCCTGGAGCCCCAGTGGGAACAGGAAAGCTGGGAACCCTGCCCTAAGGAGTGCTGGGTCCAGTGTCTTCTATCAAGTCACCACATCACAGTGATAAGGACCCTGGAGAACACCACGCCCAGGGTCCAGACTCCCCAGGGATGAAGCAACGGTGCCTACTGTCGTTCAACTGACCCCTGAGAAATCCCCCATGGAATCTGGTGCCTGTCCAGCCAGATCTCCGACTCATACCTCCCCAGGGGCTCCTTCACCTATCTGCCCTTGCTGCTGGGCGAGGCTGGGGCCTTTGAGTCAGCTACTCGTGCCTTCTGGCAAGGTGAGGTATGCGGGTGCAGAGTGGCACTTCTCGAGATGCAGCTCACACGTGCCAGGTCCGCACGTGCCCAGCTGGGGGTCTGAAGACTTGCTGGAAAGAAACGAATGACTTGGTTCCATCAGCAAGCATAGATGCTCATTTGAAAGAAATGATTCCCACTTCACACCTTACTGTAATTTTCCAATTAATTGTGATTTAAATATGTTAATGTGGCTAACTAGGTTGAGCATCAGCTTAAAGACTTTCTGAATAATGAAGCAAGAACTCCTGGTACACACACAAAGGAGGAAATTTTCTGCTGAACGCACGCAGCAGGACAGAGGCAGCTGTGCAGTCCTGAGATGGGACTGGCCCTAGCCCGCAGCCAGGCCTGGCACGACAGTACAGATAGGTGCTGAGGGTCCTGCAGGGCCCCAGGGCAGGGCCTCAGGAGCTTGGCTGGGTGCTCCCTTTGGCTCCTTCTGGCAGAGTGCCAGCAGTTCCCTTTGTGGTGCATGTGAGGGACTCTGGGGAGATTCCTGACTCCAAAATATTCCCCATAGTGGCCTGCTGTGGCTGCCCAACTCATCCTCATTACTGTTTCAACTCTTCTTAATTTTGCCGCTGGATGTCCTGACCCCAGACACGAAGTACCCAACTGAGTCCCCGGGGATGTGTTGAGTGGGCCACTGCCAGGAAGAGGGCATCCTTCCTGGAAATAGGAAAGCTGGGCCCCCTGCCCCAATGAGTGCTGGGTCCAGTGGATGGAGCGCAGGACAGGCAAACGTGATGGCGGACTTTCAGGCACAGCTGACCCACACTGGCCTGAGCTGCCAGGGATCTGAGCTCATTCTCCTCTCTCCAGGTGAGATGAGCCCAAGGGCCCTCGGACAGAGAGGCAAAGAGAGCTGCTTGGTGGGAGAAATCCACACACCGACCAGCTGTCTGTCTCCCAGCCTGGGTATCCTCTGCAATAGCCGCCAGTCACGGGGGCCATATCTGAATGTTTGAGTTTGAACGGGGGCTCTGCCCCTCCCCTGGATTACCTACAACAAGGCATTCCTCCCCAGGCCTCTCCTGCCTCCTGTCTATTACACAGGGCTGATAAAGAGGCTGACCTTGAGGGTTGTTGTAAAGATTAAATAGGATCAAGTACATGAAAGAGAACACAAGCAGTAAAGCCCTCTGCGTCCGGAGGTAGAGGGCGCTAACCCAAAGTTGACTGGGAAGGACTAGGCAGATATCTCAGTGCACGCCCTGCCTCTCCTCACCAATGACACAAAGCTTGTGCCTGGCTGGCAGGTGGGCAGGACAGCCCTGGCATCACATCCACCAAAACCCTGGGGTGCTGGTTGTACGATGAGATGCCCTTACACAGCCTGGCATTGTTCTTGGTACATTATAGGATTGTCCTCCAGCCCAAATTTACTTTGTATGCATTGATTGATTCAATGTATATTTATGGAGTTCTTATTATATAATATACCTGATCATATCCTAAGTGATGGGAATACACTAGCGGATAAATAGAAAAAGTCCTACCTCTGGAGAGCCTATGTTTTAATGGGGGGTGCTATGGACTGAATTTTGTTCCCCCAAATTCATATGTTGAAGCCCTAACCCCACATGTGACTGTTGGATAGAGGGTCTTTAAGGAGGTGATTAAGGTCAAAAGAGGTCATAAGGGTGGAGCCCTGATCCTTTAGAACTGGTATCCTTATTAAAAAGGAAGCAACACCAGATGTCTCTCTCTCTCTCTCTCTCTCTGCCTTGTGAGGACACAGCCAGAAAGCAGCTGTCTTCAAGCCAGGAAGAGAGTCCCGCCAGAACCTTGATCTTGGACTTTCCAGCCTCCAGAACCGTGAGAAAATAAACTTCTGCTGTTTAAGGCCCCCAGTCTGGGATATTTAGCTCTGGCAGCCTGAGCAGACTAAGATAGGGGAGACAGACAATAAGCAAATAAACACGAATATAATCTACCAGGTAGTGTACGTGCTATGTAAAAATAAATTCTAGCGAAGGAGATAGGAGGCCCGGCTGACACCAGGAGGACACATGGAACAGACAAGACAGGTGGACCAGTAGTGACTCCAATGTGCCCCTGGCATTTGGGCATCCAGGTGGAGCTGGACAGGGCCTTGCCTCTTGGAGCACCACTTCTACCCAGTGATCACAATTCTGTAACAATTCTATCATATGACCAGTCACGAATGGTTCCTTTATCTGAATTTTATCTTCCAGTTATAAATTGGAGAGTTTCTTTAGACTTTGCCAGTCACTGTCGATTTACGAAGGCAACCACAGTAAATGTGCAGAGTAACAGGGGACATTCACTTACTTAGCGCTCGGCAGTCTTTTAGTGCCCTAATTAAGTAAGGGAAGTAGGGAGAGCTCTGGTTGTCAATACAGACAGAAGCGTTTAGCTTCAATACACAGGAGGCAGGGAGGGAGCCATCGTGGCTAAGAGGCGATAGCAACGATAATGGAAGCTCAGGAGAAACTCCTCCAGACCTTCCTGCGACAGGTCAGGATTTCCTCCATGCTCATGTCAGAGGTGAAGAATCAGAGATGCGGAATTATCGGGCTCAAACCCACCTTCCTGAAAGTCCCCAGGACCTGCCTTCTGTGGCAGGAAACCTGAAGTGGTGAGGAAGCCCTCAGGGAAGTCGTGAATCCTCCTCCCTCAAACTTTCAGATCCAATCCTGACTTCTTCAACTTGCCTCAGAGCTCGAGGAAAAGGAAACTGCGAACCTAGTTGAGCAGCCGCCTACTCAGGGCTACTTAATCCGCGACCTTTGGCACGACAGACGTAGGACCCAGTCATCATTTCCGTTTTAGAGATGAGGAAAGTCAGGGGCTTAGGGAGCCCAAGAGACTCATGCAAAGTCACACAGTCAAGGCACTGGGGCAAGGATTCAACACCAACCCCTCTGGTGGTGAGACTGCTGCCTGTCCTCCAGTCTGTGGCCTGTTCGCACACAGACTCGTCCATGGGAAGTTCGTTCCTTGTGCAGCTGGAAGCAAGGTCTGTCACCCAGGTGAGCCTCAGGTGCTCTATGTTCACAGAAGAGGCAAAGGCTGCTCTCCCCGGGAGGCTGACCCCATGGAGACCTTGGGTTCCATGCTTTGTGTGAAGCTGAGGCCTTCCTCCTTGTTCCAAGGATGTCATTGTCCCAACCACCAAGGGAAAGGCAGCTTTTCTTTGGCCTGATGTGTTCTGGTAGGTTTTCCAGCAGGACTTACGAAGTCTTTAATCAGACAGAACGGGGGCCAGGTGACCTGGTACTAATGTTCTCAGACTGCCTGTCTCTAGACCATAGGCCATGCAGACACTGACCTGGGGACCCCCATGAAACTCCTTTCCAGACTATGGCCAGGAATATTCAGGTCCAGCTGTAAACTGCTCACACTCTAACCTTTGCGTGGGGTTTGCCTCCATCCCTTCCTGTTCCATGGCCTGCTCTACTCTGGCGAATATGGGAGCTCTCTCAAGTCCAGTCCCAGAGACTGCAAACGCTGGGTGGGATGGGACCAAGTCTGACTTGTCTTTGGGTCTGTTCCACGGCTGTTAGAAGGAAGAACTTGACACGCCCTGGTGCATGGTGGATGCATGCGTGGACAGGTAGGAAGGTGGCCCAGTTGGAATCCTTGCACAAGAGTGATGAGATGAGATCCTGGGTGAGCAGAGCAGAGGCACTATCACCAGAGTGATTGAGGGCAGAATGACATGGGATTAACATCATCAGGAAAGCACCACCCAACATGAAAGACAGCAGAGCCAGCCATCCCCCAGTGCTGCCTCCTATAGGCCAAGTCCATGTTTAAGGTGCCAGCAAAACCAGGTCTGGTCAACTATGATGCACCGATCCAGAAATCTGCAATAAAAAAGTCCAAAACATCAAAACTCCAACATATTAGACACTTTGAGTCTGAGGTTGGATATTGCCTGTAGTTTTAGTTACATATTGAAACAGGGGACCATTCCAGTGCACTGGCATTCTACAACCCCCCTCACGCCCCACAGACAGCTTCTTCTGTGTCCTCAGGTGGACAGTGGCAGGGGCACTCCTCTGAAAGCACACCAGCCAGGCCTTGACTCCTGATCTAGGGGTTCTCCTACAGAGACCCTTCAGAGAAGGACTCTGGGGACACATCCATGCAGGTCTGAGTCTTTGAGAACTGCACCTCGGGCATGCAAAGGGACCTATCAGGCAAGGGTTTTCACTAGCATTAACTTACTGAAGCTTCATGAGAAATGTACCTATTTTACAGATGAGGAAACTTGAGGCTCAAGGACGTTGACAGGTTTGTTCACGATCTGACAGGTAGAAAAGAGCAAGGCGGGGATTCAAACCCTGGATGATCCAAACTCCCAGACCTGAGGCTTTGCCACTGTACTAGGCTGCCCCTTCTGGGTGCTACATTGCCCTTCTCAATGGTTTCCCAACTCCAATTGCTCCCCCTGGCCTCCCCCCTCCTTCTGCCCACCTAAATCCACCCAGCCAATCATAGCCAAAGTAGGCCTCTTAAGACATTGTCTTAACCCACCTGGGCCACAATAACAAAATACTACAGACCTGGAGGCTTATTAACAACACAAGTGTATTTCTCGCAGTTCTGGAGGCTGGAAGGCTGAGAGCAGGATGCCAGCATGGGTGGGTGAGAGCCCTCTTCCAGTCTGCAGACATTTTCTCATATCCTCACATGGTGGAAGGGGCCAGTTTGCTCTCTGAGGTCTCTCTCATAAGGGCATTTAGTCCCATTCATGGGGGCCCCACCCTCATGACTCCCGTCCCAAATGTCCCACCTCCTGACACCATCACCTTGGGGGTTAGGATTTCAACAAATGAATTTTAAGAGGATGCAAATTCAGCCCCCAGCAGATATGCTCCCAAGAGCCCACGGTGACTCTCCCTGCACTAAGTCCAACGTTACAGTTGCTCTGCTTCCTTTCCCAACTGCTAGACTGCGACCCTCCACTCCCTTTGTACCTGTGTCATCCTCTGTTCCAGCTCCAGAGCTGTTTCTCTGCTTAGTCAAGCTTGTACCTCCTGATTCCCCGCTTTCTATGCCTTTGCTCACGCTGTTAGCCTGGCAGGAAGGGCTACTCAGACACCTCCATCCTTCAAGCGTAGATCTAAGTCCTTGTCTGATGTCCCTCGGGACTCTCCCATGGTAATTAGCAGAGCCCAATGACTACTGATTCATTTATCCCCTCATTGGTTTATCAGCTATTCAATAAAGTGGGTCTCTATTTCAACCCACTGCCTGACAGCTCATATTTGTTTCTCTGTCACTTGATTCAGACAGCTTAAGAGTTGTTATTACCAAATGCCATCCGTTTCAATTGGTAGCTTGGTAAGCCATCTTGAAACAAAATGACAGCTGATGAAAACTTCCTGATGTGTGTTTGTTAGTCTAATGGGTCAGTGAACTGCGCTACAGAGATGGAGTACGTGAGCTCCTGAAGAGAGGTTCTCTGTTCCTCCAACTTATCAGCCGATTTAATATCCCTGATAGATACACCAAGTCAAAAAAGAGGTGGAAACTAAATGACTTCTCGTGACAACTCATGCATCTGACCTGTCTTGGGACAACTTAAAGACCTAGTTTGTTGGAGAGTAGGTGATTTTTTACTCACCCAAAGACCTCATTTCCATGTTTGAACTCCTCAGTGCCTATCTCACTTGTCCATCTACTTTTGTGACACTGACTTTCCCCGTCTACCATTTTAGCCCATGTTTTTGGTAAAGTGTGATGTCTTGAGTACATTGAATAATTAATCAGGTCCCTGATCTTTTTGTTCTTCAAAGTTTCCCCACCCCTCTCACCTAAGAGCCTGCCATGTCCTTTGCCCTCACTAGTTATGTGGCCGACTCCCACTCTCCCTAAAAGACCCCCTTAAAGCTCCCTCCTCGTGGGGGCCTTCTCTCACCTCCAGCTTCCTAACCAGACTCTTTGTGCTCTCATCACCCCTCGAGTGTCCCTCTTTACCCTACTTGGGATGTGTGTAGGATTTGCTCGCGGACTTCCTCAACAGACGCAAAGCTCCAATAGGGCAGGAACCCCTCTATCCAGCATGTAACATGGTATCACCACCTAGAAAGCACTAGTAAATATTTCTTCAACCTATGAGTAAATGTTCAAATTAAAGCCAATAATTCCATGTGATGACGCCAACAGTCCCCACGTTATGATGTGTCAGAAAGCCTTTCCTTTGATATTTTCCAAGAGGGAGACTTGAAGAGCCCTGAGCTCTCAGGGACGCAATAGCCACACGCATGACCAGGCTTGCCAGGAGGCCGCAGTGCACGGAACAACCAGTCCCAGTGTGATCTTTCTTCCTTTTTCTCCACAGAACCGAAGTTGTGGGGAATGAGGTCCCTTGGTCTCCTCTATAAACGTGTTTGGATGTTTCTCACTTAGGTCAACACTGACAGTCATTGCAAGTGGCACATTGAAACACAAAAAGCACGAGGCATTAACAGATCCAGCCACTAAGGGCCCTGCACCCTTTACAAGAAAAGCCCTTCCATAAACGTAACAGGCCGAGATTGTGTAAATGTCAAGGCTTTCGAAGTCGCTCACTCCCATGCCCTTGATGGGCCCTTCTTCAGTATTCTACCTCTGTGTCCACAGAGGACACTGGTTGGGGGAGTGGGAAGCGAGCATCCTGGCACTTGCACAGCCTCAATCCCAGTGAAGCCAGGAGGGAATGGGCACGCAATCCCAGCCTGCATTTCTGTGAATTTCGCCTGCTAAAAGGCTGCGCCCGCATGCTTGTTGGCCTTATATCCAACTGGAGTTACGTCAGCTGTGTCCACTGCACAGCTTGGGTGTTTTTCCCTAGGAAGCTGCTTTGTCACATTGCATCCCCTCTGGGCGTGTGTGTACAACACCCTGCAGCCCACTGGCCTTTCTGTCATTCTCAAGCTCTTTTATATGCACAGTCTCTTCATGACCCTCGCAGCACACCTGGGGGAGGTTGAACAGGAAAGTCCCCATATGTTGTTGGGGACATTGACACAAAGAGTAGACGCTTGATTGACCAGGGCTCTTGGCCAGGGGCTCCCTTCCAGACAGCATGCACCCTTCCATTTCCACCTGCACAGGTGTCAGCCGCCTCTGTCAATGAAGGCTCCACTCCATTGGGACCACCCTTGATGCTCCCATGTGTTTGAATTAAGGTCTTGGTAGAGCATCATTTCTCAAAGACCCAGCTCATGGCTGAGAGATGCTGGCATATGGAGCCATTGGAATTTTGACTTGAACTTGTGCCTCTCTGGTCGTGCACACTCCTCTGTGCACCTGCCTGGTTTGGCCTGGAGCCACTCCTTCCAGGTGCAGTTATGGGAGGATGAACACTCTGAGGGAGGTTTGACTCAGTGAGATGGGTGATTGGCCATTCTCAGGACAAAGAGATTCTAGCTTTGGTTTTGCAACTATCATCCTAAAGCCAAGAGGGACTTCACTGATGGAAGCCTGGGCACCTACACTGGTAAAAATATCGAAGAGGAGAGAGGGTGTCTTTACAGTTTCAGGTTAAGTCACCTGAGCAGGAACAATGTCAGGTGGAGCAACAGTCATGGGGGCTTCTGTGCTTTGAGGACCATGTTCAATGTGTTGGGTTGGGTGGAGGTAACAGCTCTATCCTCCGCAAAGTCTTTGAAAACTGGAACAGGAGTCTCTCTCTCACCATCCCCTGCTCTTTGGCATCTCCCAGGCTTCCTGTAGTCTGCCTACCGTCAGAAGCCTGGCCTTGATTTTTCCAGATCCCAGCTGGGAAAGCTGGAGATAGTACAACCAGGGTCCTGTCCTTGATCCTATGATCCTATGACTGAGCAGGCAAGGTTGTTAAGACAGACATCACTGCCTTAGGAGCAGCTCTACCCACTTGCTCGCATTCAGGGTGGTAGGGCCATCATGAGGGCAGACATCACTGTACTCTCCCAGGCCACTGGGAGTGGGTGCAACCACTCCATGAGTCACCAAGATGAAGCTGAAAAGCCCCAGGAAACATAGTGCCATCAATCTGTGCTACATTGACAAGTGTCCCCCAAAATTCATGTCCACCTGGAGCCTGCATATGTAACTTTATTTGGAAATAGAGTCTTTGCAGATGTAATCAAGTTAAGATGAAGTTATACTGGAGTTACGTGGGTCCTAAATCCAATGATAGGTGTCCTTGTAAGAAGAGGGAAATTTGGACAGGGAGACACACAAAGAGGAGGATACAATCTGAGGACAGAGACAGAGACTGGAGTGATGCACCTACAAGCCAGGGACATCCTGGACCACGAGAAGCTGGAAGAGGCCAGGAAGAACCCCCGATAGTGCCTTCACGGGGAGCTCGGCCCTCCTGACACCTTGATTGCAGACTTCTGCCTCCAGAACTGTGAAAGAATAAATATCTGTTGTTTCTAGCCATGGAGTTTGCAATATTTTTTAATGATAGATGCAGGGAACTAATATGGTGTCCTTGGCACTTTGGCCCCTTCTGGGACGAAGAATGAGACATTGCACAAGAACACACCATGGAGCCATGGAGGGTCGAGTGTGTGCACGTGTGTGTGTGTGTGTGTGTGTGCACACATGCAGGCCACAGGATCACACAGAGGACCCAAAGACTGGAAGGCTAGGTACACAGCTCTTTCCTCCATCTCAGAACCCCCTGTCCTGTCCTTGATCCTATGACTGAGCAGGCAAGGTTGTTAAGACAGACATCACTGCCTTAGGAGCAGCTCTACCCACTTGCTCGCATTCAGGAAACTGGCTTGCAACCTGCTCTCCAGATGGACCCACGGAGGCCCAGTGTCTCGCAGCTGTCTGTGGCTGGCACAGCGGTGTACTCGGGTAATTGCAGAGGAGCCGCAGCCAGGTTTCTGGGGCTGAACGTCACTCACAGTCATTTTGCAGAGGCGGGGTGGGCTGCCCCGACCCATGGCCTGAATTAGCATAATGGTCTTCGTCCAGAAGGAGACAGGAAAGGCGAGAAGGTGAGCAGCTGCCCTTCCGCCAAGCCTGCCCATCCCTTTGCTGCTGGGCCTGCCAGGCCTGGGCTAGGAAGCCTGATACCATCTGTTGTGAGGGGCTGGCCACTATTCCAAGGGGATCAGGTGCTCCAGAAGTCAGGAGAGAGCCTCAGATTTCAGGAGACAAAGTCCATTTTAGACCACCCTCTGGGTGGTCAGCACCTCCGGGTTGCTTAGTCTTCTTGCCACATGCGTGGAGACTGGCAGGATCTGAAGCCGTCCTCAGGTGCTGGCTCAGCTGGAAGATGCCAGAAGTGCCCATGCTCCTTCTTAGGAAGTGGTTCAGACAGTGCCCACGAGGCTGCCTTGCCGTGTGTAAAAAGGTGCCTTAACTGAGCTAAGCACCCAGCCCCAGGGCCAGCCGTCTAACAGGGTTTCCCTGCATCAGGAGCTCCGGGCAGAAGTCTGTCTGTCTCTGAGGAGCTCGGGCCTTGTAAAGGAGCCTGAGAACGAGGATATGGGCGTGGACGTGGAGGCGAGGAGGACTTCCATGGAGGAGGCCACCTGCCCCTTCTGAGGATGCCAGCATCATCCCTGTCCCTCTGTAGTGCCTGAGCAGCCCTGGCAGAGGCCTCCCCAGCCATGTGGCATTTAGGGAGGAAGTCAGGAGCAGCAAGAACATAGGGGCAGGGACAAGGTTTGTGGCAGGAAAGTCCTTGACTGAAAACGTTGCCACCACCGTTACTGGGATACCCTGGAGGCTGAGGTGGACCAGGTGAACTCTAGAAGTACTCCCTGCCCTCCACCTTCTTTCCATCCTGGTCATCACACTGGTCACAGTCAATTCCCTACAGGGCTGGCACAGGCTTAGTGCCCGGCCATGCCCCGCTCATCTCTGGGCACCAGAGGCACTCCTGGAAGGCAAGACAAAACCCCTGCCCCCAGCCCCACCCACCAGGACCCTGAGCATCATCCCTGCCCAGGCTCCTGGTCTCAGGGTCTGGACTCTCCCTGGCAGGGCATGGAGATGGGCCCTGGCTTCTGAGCACCTATTACAGTGTGGGCTTCATAAACATACAATGTTTTTTAAAAGCTGACATCATGCACTCAATGTGTACCCTCTCCAAATTCATGAGTATGCATGGCTGTATGAAATGGAATCCCCAGTGTGATGGCATCTGGAGGCGAGACCTTTGGGAGGTGATTAGGTGGTGAGGGTGGAGCCATCATGATGGGATTAGTGCTCTTATAAGAAGTGTCAGGAGAGCGAGAGTGTGGCTCCTCTCTCTGCTCTCCGCCATGTGGGCACAGGGAGAGAAGACAGCCTTCTATAACCAGCAAGGGGCCCTCATCAGACACCGACTGGGCAGGCACCCTGATCTGGGACTTCTAGTCTCCAGAACTGTGAGAAATAAATGTTGAAGCCCCTGGTCTACGGCATCTGTTACGGTGGCCCCAGCCGACTATGACAGCTGGCCTCACTCGTAGGGTGAAGAGAGCACGAGATTTGGAATCAGGAGAGTCACTGAGGCTGCGATGAAGCACCCTGCCGAGAGACACAGGACTTGGCCCTCCCTGCTAGGAGATGGGGACAGCTCGCTTCACTCTGCTGGGCTTCGGTCCACACCTGGACATGGTGACAGCCAACTCATGAAACCTCGGACCATCTGGGAGACACAGCACTCTGTCAACAGTGCACTGAGAGTGTGCCCACCATTCCCTCCCACCTGACCTTTTCTGGGTGAATGGAGACCGCCCCCGCATTTCACTTCTTCCCGGGCCTGCGGGTCCTGCACCTGCATTTTGCTCTTAGTGACATGCCCAGACTGCTGACAAGAAGGCCTCATTTACTGGAATTTTTCATCCAGCGAACTCCCGCGTCCCTTATTTGTTTCCCAAGACAGTTGGGACCATGTTTGCTTAAACAGAGATGTAATAAAAGCAGTAGAGAGTGGTCCTCCTGGCGACTCTCCAGCTCGCTCCTGCTGGATGCTGGAATAGACGCGACTCCCTGAGTGTGCTCTTCCATAGCCAGGGGCCACTTGGCAAGCCTTCCCTTCCTTTTTGGGCCACAGACCCATTGTCGGGGCCTGTCTGTGCCCCCTAGATCCATATGTTGGAACCCTAAGCTCTGACATGATGGCATTTGGAGGCGGGCTCTTTGGGAGATGATTAGGGTTAGATAAGGGCAAGAGGGTAGGACCCTGATATGATAGGATTGGTGCCCTTATAAGACGAGACACCAGTGCTCTCTCTGTCTCTTTCTCTCTCTGTCTCTTTCTCTCTCTGTCCATCTCCCCCATGCACACACTGAGGAAAGGCCATGTGAAGACATAGAGAGATAGTGGCCACCTACAAGGCAAGAGAAGAGGCTTCAGAATGAAACCTACCTTCCCAGCACTTTGATCTTGGACTTGCAGCCTCCAGAATGGTGAGCAATAAGCCCCCCAGGCTTGGTGCTTTGTCATGACACCCTACCAGTCTAAGGCAGTCCCCTTCCCTGGACACTTGCCACCCACCTGACTCAATCCATTGCCCTTCACTCCCTGTCTATGAGATTGGCATCCTGGCTCTGAGAGCAGTCAGAAACCAGGCTTCACCTGGAGTTCTTTGGCAATTATGGCTTATTCAGGCCTCGGCAGCTCTCAGGGGTCAGAATGCACCACGGCACACGTCTTTATTCCCTGCCTTCATGGGAGGCGCCAGCCCACAGGGTGATGGCTCAAGGACTCCTGCTCCCTTGCTATAGGCCGACGGGCACAGCCAGCCAGCCCTGGTTCCCTTCCAGCTGCAGCCTCCAGAGCAGCGGCCCCGTGGAGGTGAGGCACGTGGTCCTCAGGGAGGGCTGAGCGCAGTAGCGCATGTGGCAGGCCCACCATGCCCCTGGCATGGGCTGCGGTACCAGCTGCAGCTCCAACAACTGTCATCTGACATCCTGACGTGGACAGGTGCCGGGAGCCAAGAGGCCTGGGCCGCTCTCGCGCTTTCCCCACCACGCCCGAACCCTTGGGCCCAGCCTCCGGCCAAACAGGTGTACAACAGCCTGTTGCAGGTCCTCAGAGAAGGCTGCAGGCTCAGGAGAGGCCTCTGAGGGGCAAGCAGATGAAAAGAACAAAGGAGGTGATGCTGTGGGTTGACAAGCTCATTGATAACAGTTTAGGGGAACGGGCCTGCCTGGTGACAGCAAATTGCTCCTAATGGCTTTTGCCGCCTGCAGGCCCCAGTCAGAGGGAACAAGCTGTCAGGCTGGTCCTCGGGAGGCGACATCCTCCTAGGCAGAGGGACGCCTGCCCACTCCCTGCTGGTCCTGGGCCTGCCCTTGTGTGGCCTTTATGAGGCAGGGACGAATAACAAGGGCCCTAGCACTGGGTGAATAGTCCCAGTTATACTAATAGCTGTCAGTATTGACTTCCAAACGTCATCCTTGCCCAAGCATGCTGGGTGTGGCCAGTTGAGCCCCGCATCCATCAGGTGGGTGTCACTTCTTAAAACCCCATTTTGCACATGCAGGAACTTGGATCCAGAAAGATTCAATGTTCCCAAGGTCATGTTGAGGGAGAGGGCAGCAGAGCCCAGATCAGAAGCCCTACAGTCCAACTAAAAACACCATGCCTTTTGTCACTGTGTAACTTTGTCCCTATGGTGGAGGGAGTGTCTTGGGGGAAACTTTCCCCTGCCAACTTCAGGAACTGGGTGGTAGGCCACAGAGAAGGGAGTCATGCCCTAAACCCTGTCTCCATAAGATGCCACCAAAAGTCTTCTTTAAGGAAAATGGCAAAACCAACCAGACCTTAAAGTTAGCCCGAAGGCAGAGGCCTCTTTCCATAGGCCACTCTGATCCTCATCGGGCCAGGTGGGACAATGCGGCCAGGCTGTTCTCTGGGAATTTGCTCCGAGGAATGCCTGCGTGGACTCCTGTCTTTGTTCCAAAAAAGAAAATGCAGAACAAAGTTATGTCCATGTAAAAGATGCCCAGACCTCCCAGGTGGAAGTTCTGGCCAGCAGCTGCCGTTGTCTGGTGAACAATCAGCAATTAGATTTGTCTCTACTGTTGCAAGAAGGTTGTTGTTTGTGGGCCTGTGTGGGAGGCATGGGGCCAGAGGACCACATCCAGCAGCTCTGCCCCCTGCTTAGCAGGTACTGGAGGTAGACGGGCCCCATTAGCCCACCACACAGCAAGGGGCCTGAACCATCAGTGACTTCCTGGGCTCTAGCTCAGATAGGACTAGAGTTGGTGGTAAGGACTTAGCCAAGAGGATGTTTACCTGACCAGTCAAGTTTGCCTGTTTAAAAAAGAATTAATATGCTGAGTATCTATGCTAGAACTGCCGTGGGTGACTAATTTTGTATCATGTGAGTTAAAATAAAAATGGAGCCCCTCCTTCTTTCTAATTTAATCATAATGCATCATTGGTTCATTCATTCACTTGTTTGCCTCCCATGATGCCTACCTAGTGAATACCCCCTCCTGTACCTCTCTTTAGAGTGGATTAACAAATACAGTCACCTACTGTATGAGGTCCCTGTGGCTGCTGTAACAAATTACCACAAACGTGGTGGCTTAGAACAACAGTAACTGACCCTCTCACAGTCTGGAAGCCACAATTCTGGAATCAGTTTCACTGAACTGAAGTCAAGGTGTCGGCAGGGCTGCGCTTGCCAGGAGGCTCGGACGGGGAGCTGCGCCCTGTCTCTTCCTGCTTCTGGAGGCCACCACCACTCCTTGGCTTGTGGCAGCATCACTCCAATCTCTGCCTCTGTGGTCACGTGGCCTCCTTCTCTTCTGTTGATGTCAAATCTCGCTCTTATAAGTACACTTGTGGTGGCGTTTAGGGCCTACCCAGATAATTCAGGATGATCTCCCCATTTCAAGATCCTTCATTTAATCACGTCTACTAAGTTTTTGTTATAGAAGGTAATGCACACGTTCCAGGAATTAGGACCTGACGTCTCTTGGGACCTTTATTCAGTCTTCTGCACCCACCATTGTAGGGTCAGTTAATTTCAGTACACATAGTGAGTGACAATGCACCAACCTGGTACGGTGCTTTTGAAGATTCTGTTATGCATGCTTTCCCAATCCTTAAGGTTCAAGGAAGCTAACAGGTGATGACTCGGTAACTCAAGTCTGCGTCCAGGTAAATGTATTGACACCTGACCCAGGGGTGCCTCTGGGTGCTGGGATAACGGATGCATTTACTGTCCTGTTTGCTCTTTTCTATATTTTCCAAATGTTCACTGGGAGTGGGACATTTCCTGTTTCCTGTCTGTCTGTTGTGGTCTTGTCACTGTGCATCCTGGCACCCATGCCACAGCCTGCCTGAGCAGGTGCCCCATGTGTGTTGAATGAATGGACCTTCATGATGGAAAAAGAGGGAAGCGTTGTGAAACACAACGAGGACAGGACAGGGTTCGGAGCCTGGTCCCAGGACCCCCTGCTGCACACTGACCCATGTGTTCAGCCCCTTTGACAACACCTGGCAGATTTGGGTCCTGTTGCTTCGTTCTGTACCTTTCTCCTATTCCCCGGGGCTCCATTTAGGCAGATGCTGTGGAATTGCCGCTGGGTCAGGTCCAGAGCTGAGCCACTGCAGCCGAGCCCCTAGGGCACTCCTGGCATGTGCAGCAGTCATGACGATCACAGCAAAGCCACACCCACAGCGGCAGCTGCTGTTTATTGTATGTGGGCCGTAGCTCAGCTCATGTCACTGTGTTTCTAAAGCTCATGTCCATAGGATGAGAGCTGTTTTATTCTCCTTTCACAGTGGAGGAAGTTGAGGCTTGGAGAATTAAATGACTTGCCCAAGGTCACTCAGCCGATAAGTGGCCAGGCTGCGACTTGAACCTGCGGCTGTGTGGCTTCTAAGCCTGCAGTTTTCCAGAAAACCAGGGCAAGAGGAATAGCATAAAAAGGCTGACCAAATTGAGTTGTAAATCACATTTTCTTAAAGTTTTGTTTTTCTTCATTTATCTAAAATAATTGAACGAGTGAAAAAAAGAACATAAAACCTGTTCTAAAGTGCACTAGGTGGGAGGTCTACTCCACATGGCTCAGTGTTGGCCTCTCCAGATGTTAAGCTGATAACTTCCCAGCCACGCCCGCAGCACCCCGCCACAGGGCAGGGCTGCCCATCCCCTTACTGTCCTCTTTCAAGTGCGTCTAGATTTACTTTCCAGCTTCTTTACTTAAGTTGATGCCGGTTCCTCGCCTTCAGCAATTCTCTGGGCTCTGAGAATTCCTGGGCAGGACAAGGATAGCGTCCGCCGGCTGCACAGGGCCAGGCAGTGGAAGCATCGTTCCCTCCCTGGGCCTGGACTGCAGCGGGTGCATCCGCTGAGCCCACTCTGGGCTGGTCCCATCCGTCCACCATTTGGCACTCACACACTCACACCGATGCTCACAAGCTCAGTGAGTGGAGTGTCACCCTTGCAGGGGCATGCCAAGCAGGACAGGGCGTCTGCCCAGCCACCCTGGCGAGGCCCAGACTTCTGGATGGAAGCAGAATGTTTCCTTTGATGTTCTTTCAGTTGCACCCTTTAAAAGCACTCAATTCACCCAGAAAGTGAAGTGGGTTATTTACGACCCCAGCCATTGCGTGTTGGGGAGGGGTGCCAACACACAGATGATTGTTCTGGCATCGTCGCCTCCCAGTGCTGTTTGCTCAACAGCATTAAGCTGAAATATCGTTTGCCGGGGATCACTGCCCATCAGGCACTTAATTACATACAAAATTAGATTTCCTTGTGGTTTCACTGAAAGCTCAGGGTGTTGGAATAATTACTAAGAGAAAAGATAAAAATACAAGTTTATCCCCCACACTGTCCCCCCGAATAGCAACGAGCAGAAGCATGAACCCTGAAATGTCCATCTTTTCCAAAGTCCAGGCATTTGCTGGTTGGCCCCTCACTCTGGTCCTCCCGCAGGAGAAAGCTCTGGGGCCACGAGGGGCTGAGCCTCTTCCCGGAGCCCAGTGAGGTCTTTTCTCGGTGGTCTCTAAAAGAGGCCCCTGTGGTTCTCCGATTTTTGTAATGGGTAGAAAGAGATTAAGCAGGGACCGTATTTCTGGAACTTTGGAAGCATAAGGACCTGAATTTGAATCCTGGTTCCGATGGCTCGTGACCTGGGCCATGTCACTCACCGCTCTGAGGCTTAGGTGCCCCGGTTGGAAGATGGAGTGATGCGACTCGCCTCCTGGGACTGCTGCGAAGGCTCCGAGAGTCCGTGTCTGCAGACAAGGCTCAGCGCCTGGCTCACAACGGGTGCACAGAAATGAGAAGAGTTATGATGACTGCTTTTGCACAATTTTCCAGGAGGGAAGGATTCCTATGCCTTCCTTCAGCCTGGTGGCCTGAACACTCATGCTTTGATGGACAGCACTGCGCCCACATCCTCCACTTGCCCTACACGAGGGAGGCTGGGCTTTGGCTCACACCCCTCCATGAAACAGGCGGCTGTTAGGGTTTGGAAAGGTTTTCAGTCTTGAGACTCCAACTCACGGCTCCTCCTGCCAGGGAAGCCACCGAATGACTGATTCCTACCCCACCAGCAAAGGATGCCACAGCAATAGAAAGAAAGTGCTTGATGTGAAATGATGGGGCAAGCTTTCCTCCCCCAGCCCTTGTTCTCTCCATTACCTCCTAGAAGGTTCCTCAGAGAGAGCCAGGCTCCTCCTGCACGGCGACCTGCCCGTTCTGTCCCATCCAGGCCCTGAGGGCCCATTGAAGGTCTGTGCTGGGCTGCAACTGATTTTAGGGGCGCAGGGCTGGGTTCCCGCTGTGCATATGTTCCGTGCTCTCGGCTGAGGCCAGATGAAGCTGTACGCTGTTTAAGGGCCAATCTGGGTAAGCAAGAGAGTGCAAAAACATGATACCTCTGGAAGGCTGGAGGCAAGATTCATTTAACAGCTTCCACTGTCATCGGTGTCACCAAGCTGAAGCTTGTCTTGTTTACCGGATGAAGGTTTCACACTGTGTCAACGTTCTGCCAGAAGCCGGCATTAAAATGAGCAGTTAGTACAAGTCAGTCATAAACATGGCAGATCTGTGAGACGGGCAGAAGCCACTCGGAGCTCCCCGGTGCAGCTTTTCAGCACTTGGCATGCTGCTAGCTCAAACTGGAGAGGGGCTGTGTGCATCATTTGGGCCCGAGTGCAATGCACTTGAAATAATTACTTTAATCAGCAAAAGTTAATTACTTTAAATCATAAATTAATGGCAGAGCATTTGGCAGAGCCTGATGTGTGTGGCGAGGCTGTCAAGTAAAAACCCAGGTGAACCAGCGACCCGGCCTCAACAGCGCGGGCAGGAGCCGGAGCCCACCTACCGTGTGTGCCTCTTCTGCTCCATTAGGAAGAGCTCTTTGTAACCAGAGAAGAGCCACCTTAAACTGTCACCTATAAAAAAAGGGGCATAAACAGGCAGACTGCTGCTAAGCAGGTGCTGCCGGAGAAGCCGGCCCTTGACAATAATAAGATCTTAAAATGGCATCTGCCTTTATTTTATAGCACAATTGGAAAGATGGTTAAAAGTAATAAACCCAGCTGATATGTTTTATGAGTTGGTAGTTAGCAGTGTTTACTGTGGATGAAGATTTTGGAGAAGATATCGTCACCCCATGCACACGCCCGCCCCCCCCGCCCCCGTCCTCAGCATCAAGAGATCTGAGCAGCTGGAAGGCGGAGGGGCCTCCACATGGAAACAGGCAGCAGCCACGTTGATCGTTTCTTGCTTTCCTCCTGCACTGGCATCCCCCAGAAGAAGCCAGAATGAACTGGAGAGGAAAGAGGAAGGTCTTTTGAAGAAATGGGGACGCCTTTGTGAGCACATCCTCTGCCTGAATTAGCCTGGAGTGTGTACTGGGGGCTTGGGTGCCATTCAGAACATTGGAGATGACGCAAGATGGTCGGTTACGGCATCTGGCAGGCTTGCGCACCACGTCCTTCGGGTGTCAAGTGACATCTATAAGACCTACACAAGGAGAGAAAGAGCTGGCTGGGGAACTGGTCCTTTGGGTGGCTGTGGAGCACTCATCCAACCTGTGAGCCAGTGGAGCACTCATCCAACCTGTGAGCCACATCTAAGGAACAGGAAGGACAGGTGCAGAATCAAGGGCATGGGGACATGGATTCAGCCCAGAGCCCTCACTCCCTGGGGGACAAGCAGATGATTGGGAGGCCCGGTGTTCCATTCACTCATCAGAGACAGGGAGCTCGCTCCAGACACTGAAATTAGAACGAGGAGCAAGCCAGACCCAGTCCCTGCCCTGGGGACGCTTATAGTCCAGAGGAGGAAGCAGACATTAAACCATGACAAGAAAGCATCACGAGGCTATGATAAGACAAGCAGAAAGTTTGGGCCACACGGACACATTTGTGTGAATCTGTACTGATTTGGGAGGGGCAGCAAATAAAATCAAGCCAGCTTATTGGGGGGAATCACAGACAGTATTCGCTTTATAACCTCAGTTTCTATAGATTTTCAAAGATGGTTTGATTTAAATATTCTCCAATTACTAGGACTGGATTAAGAACCCCAGAGGCATAAGCAGACGTGAAGATCCTTCTCTCCACGTGTAATCAAGGCAAAGCTAGGCAGTAAAGCATAAACCGTGTGCACCCGTGCCGCACGGAGAGCAGCTTGGTTTCTAGGTTTTCCTGATGCTAAAAACAAAGCCCGGAGCACGTGCAGAGCCTGCTGTTGGGTGACCCAGGGTGTCCAAGCACTCTAAAATCTCACCAGATTCTGGGGGATTACATGCCAACACCCCCCGCCCCCACTGCAGGTACAACTCTGCTCAGTCCCTGCCATTCACTCTCCTTGAGCATCTTGTCCAGGGTGAGGTCAGCACTCAGACCTTCTGCTCGACAGTGGAAAGTCCACCTGAAGGGGCTGGGATGTCTGTGCTGGCGGGTTATGGCTCCCAGGGAGACCCAGGCAGGCCCTGACGTGCTCACTGCTGTCAAGGAGAAGCATGGTGTCTTGGTCCTGGGGCTGGGCCTCCCGTGGGCTATTAGGCAGGGTAATGGCAGGAGACCTGGGTTTTACTTCTGGGTCTGTGTGACTTTTGCCAGGCCTGCCTCTGCTGGCTTCAGGCAACTCATCTGTCAAGGGAATTGGACGAGAGGGTCATAGAGGCTGTCTCAGGGCTCACGGACCTGGGATATGATGACTGGCTGTCCAACCCAGGGAGAAGTAGCCCCTCTTCATGCACTGAGATAGGCCCAGAGTTGCTGGTTCCATTTTCAGAGAATGCACGGTGGAATCCCACTGCTGGCCAGTGACCCCAGGCTCGTGCCCTGAATGGCCTCCATTGCTCAACCCAGGTCTGGGGAAAGCCCAGTCCTCCTGGGATTCCCCAGGCAACCAAACACATCCTTCAAGGTGGCATGCCACCACTGCATGGAACTTGGCTTTGGGTTAAGAAGATTTGGCTTTAGGTCTGAGTTCAGCAGGTCCTATGCTACATGACTTAGGACTAGTTATTTAACCCAGCAGCTTCCATGTCCTCATCTGCATGTAAGAGATGACAGTACTAAAGCCAAGATTTCTTGCAATAATTGGAAGCAACAAACATAAGGAGTGTCTAGCACACTTCCGGGAATATGGCAGGTGCTCACTAACGATTAGCTAACAAAAAAATTGATCATCAGGGCTCAAGTTCTCCCTCAGGTCTTCCCCAATTATTTCCACCCTCCCCTCATGAATCAGCCTCCCCAGAACTCTGCTTTCTTGGCTAGTACCATGGACCACTCGGATGGCACATCCCACACAATGGCACTACACCCATATCACTTTGCTGGTCACTTGGCTCAGCTGGACTTGATATGCACTGACAGCAGGGAGGTGCCTGGCCTGACCTCACTGTAACTTGCTCTAGGGAGGTGACCAGAGAAAGAAGTCCCTATAGGCTTGAGCCACCGACAAAGCCAATGAGCAGGGCAAATTTAGACACTGAACCTGGTTTGTAACAAGCCCTCTGTCGTTTGTTGGCCTTTGAAGGATATGCAGGGAGTTGGGCATTGCTGCTGGGTGTTGGTTGCCGTGAATAAAAAAATAATCTCTCAGCACAGGGCCCGTGTCTTGAGACTGTTGACCACTGGAAATAAAGCGTTCTCCTGGCGGAGCACAAGGATGGAGTGAGGTTAGGGGCGAGCTGAAGGGCGCACCACCCAGCCTCAGCGCAAGGGTGCTCAGAACCTGCAGAGGCACATTTCTCCAGATGCAAGACACCTCAGAGTTACTAACTAAAAAATAATGTTTCAGAAAATGAGAAACATTTCTCCTGCGTCATTCACATCAGTGACTTGAGTACGTGGGATATTGCAACTGTTCAGAATTTCATTCTGTTTCTATCTGTCGCAAGTATTTTGGCAGACCCATCGTTAGCCAAGCTCATCTTCAAAATACTCTGGGTCAGATTTGGGCTTAGGTCCCACATGGGATATTTCCTCTTTCATCAAAGTCTGTCGCCAGCTCCCAGGTCCGCTCTCACACCACAGGGTTTCAATTAACTGTGGCCTGGAAGGAGAGCCCGTCTTCTTCATGATCTTCCTTGGATCACGACAAAACTCGAACCCTAACAGAAGCTCTGCCATGACGGAAATGGGCTCTATCTGAGCTCTCCAATACGGCAGTCACTCTCCATCTACCGAGCACTTGAAACGTGGCGAGTGTGATTGAGGAAGTGGATTTTAAAATATATTTAATTTTCATTAATTTAAGTTTAAAGAGCCACATGTGGCTAGTGGTTGCAGTATTGCACCAATGCCACCACAATCCACATTAGGAATGGTGACCGCAGAGTCTGTGATTTTGAAACAGTCCTCAGGGGGTCGGGTTACAAATGAAGTCAGTCTCCAACTACCTGATGGTCAGCATCCCACGTAACTTCCTCTGAGGGCAGACATTACCGCCGCTGTCCTCTTCACACAGCTTTTTGGTTGGCTCAAGAGAGGACAGCTGATGACTGGGGAAACATCTTTAATTCCAAAACAAGAGCATACCTTGTCCGTCATGTCAAGAAACAGGATTTGTCTCGGACACACTCAACAGGCATGTGTGTTCCACATCCTTCAACATCTGAAACCAAAACACAGGCTGCTGAGCTATCTGCAAATGAAAAGCAACAAATGCAACAAAATTTCATCCCAAATTAAATGCACAAAAACTATTTTCAGGATTTTTGAAGAAGATCAGAGGAAATTAAATGTGAATTTTGCATATTAAAAAAGGCATCATTTGCAATCCCACAAAAACATTTCAAAATGAATTCGTGGCTCCCAGTGGTACCCAGTCTCCCAAGGGTTTAGGTCCATTTTCTCCCACTGAAAACCCCATAATAGCTTTGGATGAATAAACATTGAGGGAGGCAGAGTAGACTTACCAACTTTTCCCCTGCCATCAAAGGCCAGGAGAAGTAGGGCACAGACATGGAAGCCAAAGAGCTCATCCACTTTGTCTAGTAAATCTCTGAGAAGTCAGATAGAGAAAGCACCTGTGGCCCATTAGCCAAGTGGTTAGAGCAGGGGGCCTGGGGGCTTTGCTGAGGTGTGTTGGAAAGATCAACCAATTAACTTCCCTCTTCTTGGTGGCACCGTGAGCTCCTTAATGCTGCAGTGTCCTCTAAGAATGGGCCCTGGGGGCCTGGGGAGCAGGGCAGAAGTAGAGAGCTGCAGCTGGCTCAGGAAAATCTCACCCCCTGCTGGGGAAGACCAACCCAAGGCCAGCTCAGAGTGTACGGCTGACCAAGAAGGGCCATCCCTGGGGAGGAAGGAAGCAGAGCCCAGAGCCCCAGCTATTACTGCAATTGCAAGCACAGGATCCAAGCAGAAAAGCCCAGAAGCCATTGCAACGAGAACAATTCCACACAAAATACAAGTTCTGCCTTGCACCAAACTTTCATCTTTTCCCCCAGGCATTTACTCAAGGAGCATTATTTTATTTAATTCTTTTTACTATTAATATTCCACCCTCGATGTTCCTGCAAAGCCACTTCATGCAAAGGAAGAATGGACTTACCGGGAGGACTCATTTGTCTTCAGCACCTGGGCTGTTTTAAATTAGAGAGCACCCAGCATGGGGAGCCAGTGCTATTTTAATCATTCCAATGTGTCCAGTGCTGGAGATGAACTCAAAAGGTGAATATTAAAAGTAGTTGTGGAATTCAGTCATTTCCCGAATGAGCACGTAATCGCCAAAGGCAAAACCGGAAGGCAACTTCACTTCCAATCAGCGTTCCCATTTCATTGAAACCAGATTGGGATTCCTGGAAGGAAGCCTACAGATCACATCTTTAATACTCATTTTCATATACCCCAGTAAAACTGTCAGGGTGAATCAGTTGGTGAAGAAGGCTTCCTGTATAATTTACAGATGTGCCTCCCCGTGGCCCATTATTTAGACCTGAAACAGAAATATGTTTTTGATCAAGCTCAGAGACTTCCCCTCACCTGCACAGGTCCCGTTGGCTTTAATTTGTCGATTAATACTGGCCTTTGCACACTGCACTGACCCGCCACACCGGTGACATTAATCCCCACACACGCAGCGGAGATGGCTCGCCAGCAACTGGGCTTCTCGGGGGTGACGGGGCAGAGAGTCTATAACTGAGAAACGCAGACCTCGGCTGCACTGCGGCTCCTGAAACGGTCGGAAGGGCTCTCAAGGAATTCTGGGAGCGCTTGGCCACCGCACAAAGGGGCCATGGTCCCTCAGCTCCGAGACGGAGGAGAAACGCCGGGTCAGATGATGCTGTGGGGAGTTTGAGACCCACCTAGCCCTCCCCTCCTCCCTCAGGAACAGGTCAAAGCAAGCTGCAGTGTGTACCCATCACTCCTACTTCTCTCTCTCTCTCTTTTTCTAATTCCCAGAAAGTCCAGTCTCTACTGTGGGCTGGGCTGGCCAGACAGCCTGTCAAATCCGCCTTGTGGAAATGCTTAGGGGAACGAGGAGCCAGCCCACTCCCAACTTCCGATGTCGTCTTCCTTTTCATCTTGGATTCTGGTGTTGTAAGACACGAGGCTGGAGAAACGAGGATCGCAGGGGTGGTGGACAGGAAGGCAGATTTGCAGGACGTGCCCTGAGCTCTCGGGCTGGCGCTGTGTGGCGGGGGCCATGTGACAACATGGCCCTGGCGCTGTCCCAGCTCAGGCCACCTGCCCCACGGCCCTCCTTGTGGCAGCGTCTGGACTGTTGACTAGGCAATTTGCTCAGCTGAAGGATTTTGGCTTCCAGAGAGCAGAGGATTCCTCCCTGCTCCCAAACCTCGGCTTTGAAACATATTTTTTTAAGGAGGGGAGACCCCAAATTAAATGCAAATGCATCTGAAACAAATGAAGCCCAGGAGGTAATGGCTGAGACCCTGAGCTCCTTCCTTCCGAGACAGCCCAGCCAAATGGGAAGAACAGACCCTGAAGCCAGACTGCCAGCGTTCCAATCCCAGCTCCATGACTCACAGCTGTGACATTCAGGCAAGCTCCTGTTCCTCACACGCCTCAGTTTATTGATCTGTCAAATGGGAGTGAATATGGAGCCACTTTATACGATGTGGCAGGGATCAAATCAGACGGTGGTGTGGAGTGCTCAGCGCTTGTAAATAAACGGCTGTCATCACTGTTGCAATAGTGTCTTTCTCAGAGAATATGTGTGGACCTCCCCACAGCCATGGCTGACCACTGGGGCAGGGCTCTGGCTGGGCAGGAGGGGTGAGGCTGGCTAACAAGGTCACATGGGGTCACTGCAGCCTGTCACCATGAGCTAGATTAGGTTAGCCCCGGCCTGGACAGCACATGTGAGAAACACCCAAGGTTGCTTTTTCTGGGAGTGAAAAGGTAGTGATACTGTCCATGTAATGCTAGCAGGAAACTTAGAAGGTAGGGAGGGCTGGATGTGGGTCTCGACCTGCCTCTCAGGCTCTAGTTTGTCATCTACAAGATGGAGTTCATCATGCCTCCTCCCCGAGCTGTGTGCATCATTGACAGGAGAAGACGCACACGTGTGAAGGAACAGCCACATGGGCTGGACACGCTGAAGCAGAGAGAGGAAAGGAGGCCTGCATGGGCCAAGGCAGTGGTGGTTTCCCCATGTCATCTTTACAAAGGGGCTGGATTTCCCCACTACCGCTTTAAGATCCTTCACCACACACACACACACACACACACACACACACTGACAACACGATGGT
Organism: Equus caballus; assembly: GCF_041296265.1. NCBI lineage: Eukaryota > Metazoa > Chordata > Mammalia > Perissodactyla > Equidae > Equus > Equus caballus. Next base: position 5,802,775 of record NC_091684.1, read on the forward strand.
ACAGCAGGAAAACAGCTAAGATGAGGGCAAACGCTAGCAGGCAAAATTTTGTGTCTAAAGGAAAACTCACCTACTTCATTACCCAATACGAGGAAACCTGAGTAAAGTCTGTATCATCGCACACCCAGTAACCAATCATCTCAGGACTCAATCACCTATTGAAGTGGACTTTTCCTGTGAGTGCAGCCTGGGAAAGGCAGTAAATTCTCACACCCAGGGGGCCCCTACACAGAAGTCTGCGGCAATGTCACCCATATCACGTATGTTTAAATTTGGCCCCAAAAAGCAAAGGCCCCAAAGCTTCCATTCACTCATGAGCTGCGTCTTCCTTGACTGCCTTCTAGAAACCAGGCACTGGGCTCGGTGTGAGAGGAAAGCTTCCCGCAGGTTTTGTTGAAGGAGCACGGTATAAATAAAGATGTGCTCTTGAGATACAAAAGAAAAGCATAGTTTGTATATTATGCTCCTCCCAGGACATCAAGAGGAGCTGGGCTCGTCCTGGCCAAGTCAAGACTTCTAGGAGCAAGCCATGTGGATCTCACATCCAAATATCCAGTGGTTTATGGTGAAATCAGGGCCTGTGTGCCTTTCACCTTCCTTGTCTCCACAGTTGGCTTAGGTCTAAAGGTGAGAATACCTCTCATGGAAAAATCTACTGACAGTGCTCTCTCTACCTTAGGACAAGACTGTCTTATGCAACCTTGCTGCCTCCTCCAGTCACCCCACCCCTGACCCAAGCACCCAGTTTCCAATATGGCGCCTCCTGGAGCTGAATGTTCCATGACTAGGACAGAGGGAAAGGAAATGACTTGCTCACAGGGTGAGATGACTAAGCAGAAAGAACAACAGAAGGAAAATGCTCTTTCTTTAAATACTTGACGATACACATAAAATGTCAAAGAAAGGCTTTAGTCATCGGGGGAAAAATATTATTCGAGTCTTCACACTTCTCTAGTGTGCACACACATACCTGCTTGCTTACACACACACAGGTGTGTGCACACATGCTTGCACACACACCCTGTGGGGGCATGCACACTCTCAGGGCTTGGCAGGCAGGATGAGTGCTGTCCTGCTGTCTCTCATCCAGATATTTATCTGCTGAGTTTCAAGAGATTGCAGAGCTTTACCCTGAGAATGAATCTGATCTTTTCCATGTCAGAACAGGAAACGAGAAGCGAATCATGGAGCTCAATGGGACAGACCATCCTGAGGACAGATGGGAGGCAATCATACGGGCAATTGTGCATGCGGAGCTCAGAAAGAAGCCGAGAGCCACCGGAGGATCAGGAAGGACACTGGAAATTGCTTTCCTACAGCCACTCCCCTCTGAGACCCTTTCTGCAAATTCTCCTGTCCTTGTCCCCAGATTTCTTCAAGTTTCCCTGTAAGCCTTGGGAACTCTGTTGAAGTTCGTTCCAACCTCAGCCTGAGTGGTGGAGTGTGACCCCCCAGGAAGCCCTCTGCCTGGTAAGCTGCTCCTCTCCACCCTAGAAAGCTGGTGTCTCTAAGGCCACAGGAGGAACAGTCTTGTACTCTTCAGCTAGAGCACTCTCAAACTTCAAATTCCCATTGAGGATATAATGACTCCTCTTAAATTCATGTAACAGGTAAATACCTGATACTGGAATCTTTCCTGAGAACAGAGGCAGCAAGAGGCAGCTTACCTTCAAAGGAAGAAGGGAGAGGAGTACCTGTTTATTGAGCATCTACTATGCCCTTTGTTTACACAATCTTGTTAAATCTTTGCAATAGCCTTATGAGGGAGGTAGCAATATCTCCATTTACAGGTAGAGAAACCTAAAGCCCAGAAAGGTGAAGTAAATCACTTGAGGACACACAGCCGGGAAAATACAGCCAAACCTGCAAATTGACCCAGGTCTGTCGACTCATATCTGAGCTTGCTCCTCGTCTGATCTGGAAGTCCCCATGTCAACTTCGCATTTACCACCACCAAGCTCCTGAGTGTGGCCGTGGAAAGAGCTGGAAGCCCAAACTTCAAGACACAGTCCCAATCTTCAAGCTGGTGCAGACTGTTTGGGAACTAAGAGGGAGCAGACAGAAGTGCCCAAGAGGGAAGACTACGGCCCTGGGCAGGCAGGTGCCTCTGCGTGTGGGAGGAGAGCCAAGGCAGGAAGAGCAGTCATCACAGGGCCTGACCCAGAAAGTGGGGAGTGGCCCTCCCCTGAGGGGTCTGCTGGCAGGCGATAAGGGCAAAGGGTGGTTTCCTCCAGAGGGGGCATGATTCCCCTTGAATGGACCAAACATTCTTTCTTTCTGGGTCCTAAAAGCCAAGCCATGCAGAGGGGAGCTGGGGTTCATCCTCTTCAGGCCTATGGGAGAAACCAAGGGACTATTTCCAGAGCCTTCAGAAAGGGCTCCAGCCCCCAGATCCCAGCCAGGGCCTAAGGTGGGCCAGGGCAGCAAGCAGGAATCCAGGTAAGCAATAAAAAATTCCTCACGAGCTCGGAGCTCACAGATTGACCAAGGCACAAAGATTCTCCAACTAGAAGAAAAAAATAGACACGTGTGTACACGCATGTGTGTAGTTTTGAGGTCACCAAACAGATGGGCAGAAACTGGCCAAGGAAGGCCACAGGGTCCCCAGCAATGGTACTACTGATGGTTTATGAAGCCACTGGCCTCTGAGTCCGCCCCAATCCTGGGAGCCAGGACCAGGGCTGTGGCAGGTGCAGTCTCCATCTCAGGATGTTGGCCTTTCTCTAGAAAATGCGAGCCTCCCCTAAGGTATAGGGACATCACATGTGTCTGGAAAGAGAAAGGATCCCTGGCCGCCCACAGCCATAAACTGACCCTTCACTACCAGTTCCCAAGAAATCCTGAGAAAACGCATATCAGGACAATACCCTTAGTAGACAATTAATATTTCACGACTCCATCTTAATTGCCAAAAAAGTTCATTTTTGAGGCAAAGTTGTGACTTTTTATCTACATATTTAAACCGTTAACATATGACTGAATGGCTAATATGCAATGGATGCATTTTTAACAGGCTTCTTTGAAAAGCCATTCAATGCTGAACTTGAGCAGAGGACCACGGGGAAGGAAGGGGGCGCGGGCAGAGCTGGCAGAAGGCTGCTCCCGCCTGTGCCAGCTCCGCTCTGACAGAACAAGTGTTGCATGAGATGTGAAGGATGACTACGGCGGCCTGCAAGCCCTGGAGCAGGTGTTCCTCATCCTCATTTGCAGTGGAGCGTGGCCCCTGGCTCAGCGAGCCGCAGCCAGCGCCTGGCAGCCCCTCATGTACCTGCGTGTGGAGAGGCGCTAATGATAATGGATGTGGGCCGATTACCCAGCCCATTTGGAATGGCACACTATGGCCTGGCTCGGGGCAAGAGTTGGCAGCCCGCACAAGAGCAGCAGGGATTCTACGGTCCCAGGGGGCTCTGGGATGTCCCTGGGGTCCTGATGCCCACGGCTGAGGTGGGTTGTGGCTCTCACAGAGGAGCAGTATGCTGGACTCCAATTCTCTTCTGGCCTCACCAGATCCTATAGTGACATGAATCCCTATTTAATAACTCCAAAGGACATGTGGCTAGCTGCCTGCTCTTGCCTTCGGGAAGTCCCACTGGGCAGGGCAGTCTTGCTGCCTTGTTGGGCTACTGGGGCCCAGAGCATGTCCCCATTTGCTGCATGCCTGGCTGGCCCATTCCTTCCTAGTGGCATGCTCCTGTCCACTCATTCTTGTGCCGATGGGTCCTCCACAAATACTGGGCGTTCTCGTTGACTTAGGACACAACATGTCCCAGAGTCAGCCAGGTTCAAATTCCAGCTCCATCCCTCACCAGCTCAGCCTCGTCAAGGCAGTCCCTGAGCCCTCTGTGCCTCTGCTTCATCACTGTAAGACAGAGGAAGGACCACAGTGACCTCACGACGCTGAAGCTGTTGTTGGGGGTGGGGATGAATGAAGCATGGGGGTAAAATTCTTAGCACTGTGTCTGGCACGTTAATGATGGATACGTATCAATTCAAATATGGTAATAACATAATAAAATGTAATTACTGTCATACTGCCAGAGGTCAGGCTGTGGAGATACAACGGGGCATGAGACAGAAGTGGTCTTACTCTTCCAGAAATCCCTTTCCAGGGATGGAGGTGGTCACGTAGCTCATCAGGTGCTCAGGGCTCTGAGAGAAACATGTAGCAGCAGGAATGGAAGACAGGGCCTTGACTGGTCCAGGAAGGCTTCACAAATGAGGGTCATTGAAAAGGGTCCCCAAGGACCAGTCTGCACTCACTCCGAGAGGAAGTGAGGATCTGTGAGTAAGGTGTTCCAGGCAAGGACTCAGCCAAGCCTGGAGAACTCAGTGCACATGGACCAAAGGGAGGGCAGATTTGGAGCATCCAAACAGGTGAACTAGGCAGGGGAGGGGCCTCTCACCACAGTCAACAATAAAGGCAAAACAAACTTGCTCCCACTCCTAGTGCCACTTGGTCCCCAGCCCAGGAGGCTGAGCAGGGGGTGTTCCAAGCATCTCTGAGGACAGCTGCCTGGCCCCCTCTTGGGACGCCGTGGACTATCTGCTGTGTGGCCAGGGGCCTCTGGGGGCTCAGCTGCCTCCTCTGTAGAGTGAGAAGTCAAGGGGCAGTTGCTCAGGGCCCCTTCTAAGCTGAAACTGGTGGTCAGTAATATTCCACAGAGTTTGAGAGAGCTGTTTGGGAAAGTGAATGGCATCACCATTTACCAAGAGATGATAAATTCTCTCTTCTGTGCCTGTGACTTTGGCCAAAAGGATGCACAACTTATCAGAGATGGGCCAATGGGAGACTTTGAACAAGCTCCAGATTCCTGCAAACAATGATCCAGATGACATAAACTCTTGCCACCAACTTGTTTTGAGAAACCAACCGGTCAATTTGTTTGTTCAGTAGCATGATTTTGGCATTGTTTACTGATTTTGTTTTTCTTTGGAAGAATAGGTCTGGACAAATACACCTACTTCAAGAATTTTCCACATGTTGCTAGTGAAGCCATGCCTTATATGGGTAAAGTCTTTACCGCTTTCAAAATGCTCTCGAATTCACTCTTCTTCTTTTTTTTTTTTTTTGAAGAAAATTAGCTCTGAGCTAACTACTGCCAATCCTCCTCTTTTTTGCTGAGGAAGACTGGCCCTGAGCTAACATCCGTGCCCATCTTCCTCTACTTTATATGTGGGATGCCTGCCACAGCGTGGCATGCCAAGTGGTGCCATGTCCGCCCCCGGGATTCGAACTGACAAACCCCGGGCCGCCAAGAAGCGGAACGTGTGAACTTAACCGCTGCACCGTGAGGCTGGCACCTCGAATTCATTCTTATCTCATTTGCAGGTGCCTTGTGAGGGAGGTTGGGTAGGTAAATCAAACCTCTCTGCAGTGTAGAAGGGTGCTTTGCTCAGTCTGGTCAATTCTGAGAATAACCAGCCCTCCGACTGGGTGCGGGGGAACTCGACCTGACTTAGAAGCTACTCTCCTGGGTTGAAGCCCTCCTTGGCCACTGGCTAGTCGTGTGCCTTGGAAAGAACAGTTCATTGTCCAAAAGGATTCACCGTCTACATTCCTTGGGAAGGTAGCTCCCTGCTACACACAAGTTCCTGGTTCTAACTCAGGAATAAGTTGATTGGGAGGTTGGAAGCTCATGAAAAGGGATTTAAAGCACGTTGAAGGTCAACCAGAAAAGCAATCAAGCAGCTCAGAAGTCGACTGGAAATGGGCTCAGGGGTCCAAAGCCAACTGGCCCAGGCCCTCACAGAGGCAAAGCTGACATACTGATCTGGGTGCCCGGGCACCCCAGTCAGAGGAACACTAGTCCCACCTCCCAATCTGGGGCATCCACAAGGGGCAGAGAAGCCAGGTGAGCAGGAACTCCAACCTCTGAGAAGACGGCCCTCGCACCCAGAGGTCCCTTTCTTCCCCCACTCCTGTATTCTTCAGGCTCCATGTCCAAGCCTGCCCTCGGCCCTGGCTCCCTCCACTCTGGCCATCTCTCCCCAGTGGTCCACATGCATGGTGCCACGCCACCTGCAGCATACAATGCGTTTCAGAGGAATGTTTCCACCATGCATACTATATCAACACCCAGTATGGGAGCAATTTCACTTCTTAATTTATAGCTGCAGCAACAACATTTTCAAACTGGTCGTAAAATATCCCCTCCTCCTCTAATCTGGGGTCTCAGTGTTCTATATCGGGAATTCTATGACTGGCATGGGAAGCGAGGGATGGTTTATGGAGCATCTCTAAGGGAACAGTGTTATTACAGTAAAAGTTAGGTGACAGGAGAAATAAAGATGGCGATGTTTAAACTACAAAACTCCATATAGCAAAATATTCCTGTCCTCCTCTATTTGCCAAACAAGCAGACTTATTATTACTGTTGTTGTTTTATGGCCTTTTTCATAGAAAAAATATAGCATTATGGTTACAAAAGCAAGAGTGTAATTATGTACACTGTACATAGACTCAACCAGCAGCACCTTGCCAGGCTGGAATGTTCTGGAGCAGGCTGTCAGATCCACAGGGAGTCCTGGCCCCACCCTGGCTGGTGTCATCCCTAACTCTCAGTCGATTGGGGTCCTCCAGCCCAAGTCCCAGGGGCAGCAGAGGCCCAGCTCCCTAGTGGGGCTCCTGATGGTCTGAGCCTGTATAAGCCGTGGCCCCTTTGGCTCTGGCACTCAGCTTGGAAATGGGGTTACGCCTGAAGCAGGATTAGCTAGTTCTGATTCTCGACTGAGGCACATTCGTCTTCATGTTCAGGTGTCACTGTAAAGGGAGCAGAAGTGACCTAAGCAGGTATACAGAGGAAAAGGTGCCATGGTCCATGCCTGCTCCTGACCTCCTGACCTGCAGGAGATGGCTGCCGGCCCAGAGTGCTGGCCTCTCTTTAGAAGTTCACTGGCTCCCTGCAGCCTCTTCCATTCTCGCCCTGCTCCATGCATGGCAATGACTCTCACTATGACTGTGGGGACACCAGCCACTGCCCATTCATCTTCACAGCCACCCTGTGGAGTTGGCACAGTCACCCAACTTTATAGATGAGGACGCCGACCTCCGAGGCTGTGTGGGCTTCCCAAGGCCCGGGAGCCAGAGTGGCAGAGTTGGGATTTTAGCTCAGGCTGGCCTAGTTCCTGAGCCTGTGCCTTCAACAGCTACTCTGGGGTTGGACCAACTTATCACTCATGGAACATCTGTGGGGAAAAAAAAACTTTCCAAACAGTCAACTGCAGCCCCGGAGCCCTGCCCCCCCCCCCCCCCAACTCTCCTCTATTGCAGGAACAGCCTCAACACCAACACAGCCAGTGGGCAGCCCCTCCATCTGCCTGTGCTCACCTCTCAGGACAGCCAGGCCACAGAGCCCCGGCTGTTTGATTTGGTGTGGCGGACACCAAATTCACACGTGGATGTGCACTGAGTCTCCCCACTGTGTGGGCACCAGGGACAAAGATGACGAACCTGACCAGACTTGGCCGCTTGCCTTGAGGAGCTCAAAGTCTAACACATGAGTGGACAGAACAAGTAATTGCAAACTAAAAATGATGGCTTTGTTAGCTCAATAGACAGGAAAGCATTTCTCTAGTTGGTTTGTTCTCTCTAAAGAAGTTGGGAAGAAAAGTAAACTAGGGCTGAAAGCTGCAATCGTCTGCGAGGATTTCTAAATAATAAATACTGTGAAGAACAAAGAGATTTCTTATGAAATGTAGTTTGCAGCATAGGTTGGAGAGGGAGATTTCCACCACACTTAAATCAGTGCACCAGTTCGGCAAGCAGGGGCTGAGAGGCAAGTAAAATGTCATTCTCTTTGGGGATCACACAGACGCAGAACTATGTGAGAAAAGTCTGGGGAGAGCTTCTTCTGGATGACCAAGGGCGAATGATGGCTCCTGAAGCAACCAGGGCCCAGGGGGCTTGAGAGTTACAGGCTCCAGCTGACCCCCGGAAGCCGGAGCTGGACCTACCCCGGGCTCCCCTCAAGCCTGAGGAGGCCTCATCCTTGAAGAACAAGAGGATTGTCTCAAATAGAAAGCAGCACGTGTCCATCCCCACTGCAGAGACCCCTCTGGGATGTTGGACTCAGTGGCTGAACCAGGACCTGCCAGTTTTCCGAAGGGTGCCCCAGAGACGAGAGGGGCCAGGAAGAATCCATCCCTTGTGTGGGTGACCTGCCCCAGACACAGAGGCACCTGTCCATTCCTGGAGACTATAAAGGGCCCTCTGAGAAGGAGCCAGAAGGGCAGCAAGGAGACGAGTGCCATCTTCATTTCCATATCGCCCTGGGCACCAAGCACAGGGCCTTGTTGAGAACTGGGATTCAAGCAAATGCAGATTGTTTGGAGGACCAGCCTGACCATGTCCTGGCTCTGTGGCCTTGGGCAAGTCACTTAATCTCTTGACCATAACTGTCCTTATCTGAAAAACAGGTCTGATACCACTACCGACCTTACAGGATTGTTGTGAAGGCCATAGACGTGAGCATGCCATAGAAGCGTTCATTATCGTTAATGTCGCCATTTTTATCAATCACAATGACTTTGTTGAAGTGTGCTTTACCAACCCTGTAGATAGTATTTTCCAATCTGATTAAAATAAACACGTGTAATTTTCACTCCAACTCTTGACATGGACTTTTCCATACTATCAGTCCATAGCTGTCCAATGCATGAATTACTTTGAGAAGTCAGTCAACAGGTTCTCCCTGAGTCTATCTGTTGGCCAGCATTTGGTCATTATGCATTGGCTCTGTGTCCAGTGCTGTTCTTGGCACTAGGCATGCGTGGAGAAGACAGACAGTGCCTGTCCTTAGGTGCCTACATTCTCGAAAAACCCTGCAAAGGAGTAGCCCTGTGAGTAAGTGCCATGACCAAGCTAAGTCGCTGGGAGAGAGAATGTCCATCAGCCTTGCTTGCACACAAAGCCCAGTCCTTGTGTCCTCAGTCTGGGAGGAAGAGGCCCAGGGAAGGGCACTCCTAATGTCATTTTTTGACCCTACTCTCTATGTTGACAAAAGGGGTTTTAGTAGGAACTGTGAGAAGTCTGCGCTCTGAGACATGCCAAGAAGCGGAAGCAGGCAAATCCAGCTTCGGCGGCTGTCCCTCCGCAGTCAAGGACCAACGTGGGCAGTTCCTTTGCCAGTGGACCAGGGGTTGTGATTGGACATCAAATAGACTTCCACAGCGACCTGGGATCTGAGCCTCAAAAGGACTCACCACCTACACATAGTAGCCAGTATGATTACAATAGAGTGGAACCAATTTAGCAGTAAGTGCTGCTGGAGAAGGCAGGAGACACCCCGTGTTAATGAGATTCACAGTGCAGACAGGGCAGAGCCCACACAGGCAGGATTCTCTGTCCACAGAAACAACCACAGTCGTCCGTAATTGCTGCACCCACTAACGCCCCACTCTTCTCCACCCTTCCCCCTCCACAGCCACAGAACTATGCCTTCTTTGTTAATTAATAGAGAAGAACCCTTTTTTAAATCACAAATGTATCACTGCAGGAGAAGGTTTAATTTCATCCAACTCTGACCGGCGTCTTCCAGCAGGTACCAATTAGATGATGCTAAGTCAGGGCGCGGGTTCTAATGAGGAGGGAAGAAGAGGAAGGTGGAGGGGAGCAAGCAGCACAGGAACAGAAGGGAGAGGAGGACGACGGAGCACGCGGAGGCCCACGAAGAGACAGGGGCACCTCCCATCTGTCGTTAAAGTCGCCTCCCTTCTAGCCCCCAGCAAGCTCCCCCACAGCTGGGTGCTGTGAAAGGGCCCCGTGGACTCCCCGGGGGCTGTGGCTGAGTGTTTCAGTCATGGCCTCAGGGAATGAACTAGAAATTGTATTGTAGGCAACAGTCTGCTTCTGATGGGAAGAGGTGACAGAACAGGCCTTTGCCACCTCTGGGTTCCCTTGTTTGCATTTAGAGACCTTGATGCCATCGATCCAGAGTTCCCAGGTCAAGAATTTATAAGCAGAGAGAAGAGGTAGGAGGTGGTCCCACAGTCCCGGGCAGCCGAGCCAGCCAAGAGCACCAGGACCCTCTGCTTTCTGCAACCCAGCCCTTCCCAGCGCAGGCTCAGCGTTCCAATCCAGCACACCCCGTGACGGCGGAACCATGTCCACCATGGCCCCCAGTGAGAAGAGAAGCTGGTTCAGTCACTATACCCAGTGATGCCCAGGTCCTGCTTGTAGAAAACCCTGTAACAGGCTCTGAGCGCTCTGGTCCCAAGGCCCCTTGCACTCCCTAGTAGCCACGTTCGTGCATTCTGCCTAATTATTATTTTGTGCAGCTTTTCACAGCAGAAGGACAGAAGATTAGGTGAGGAGAAAAGAAAGCTGAAACCTCTATCATGAAATTTTAAAATCACAGAGCTCCTGCTGTTAATATTTTCCCAGCCTCCAAAAGCATCAAATATTGTTTTATCCCCCCAACTAATCTCAAATGTATATATGTGTTGCAGTATTTGGACACGTTAACTGGGGGCTGAGTCCTGAGATAACAGTCATGGCAGCTGAGTGTGATGGCCCCACCACCAGGCTCTACATAGTTAATTGGTCACTTTGTCCAGCTGAGCAATGGGGGTTCTGGTCCGTTCCAGTCATTAAAAGCTGCCAAAATCTATACCACTTTGAATCAGCTGATACCCTCCTGTTCTGTGTTCCTTTTAAGCACCTGCCTGCCCAGCATCCTGCTTCTGACTGAAAGCTTCTGGTTCTTTGATGAGGGTTTTGGATAATTTAATCAAGTTTCTGTAGTCCTCTCCATAAGGAAGTGCCTGGCTCACTTTGGGGAGGAGTCGTGTGGCATTACACACTCTTTCCAGTTCTTAATAAGCCTCCCAAATGTGCCAGCACGACAGGGTGTTTATCTCAATTAATACATTAATAGCTCCACCGAATTGCCAGGAAAATCTGAGACAGGCTCATGTGAGCCTGGTCCCAACTGAGAAAGGAGCTGATGGAGCAGCCACCAAATGTGAAATCTAAACCACGTGTTGAACAGCAGACCTACCTCAGTTCTGTTTTTTTTTTAATTTGATTTTTGGTTGATTACACACACATACACACACACAAGCATTGTAGCATTGAAACATTGATAGGCCTGAGGAAGGGGAAATGCATAAAGCAGGACCAAGGTGGGATCTACAGGGCGGCTAGGCGGGTCCACTCCCCAGTTTGTCCCTAGGATGGAAGGGGCGGCTGTGGGGCAGCTCCTCAGGGAGTCAGGGAGTGCTGGGAGGGAGTCAGGAGCCTGCATCTTTCCCTCTATGTGCTCTGGCCGGAGGGGCTGTGGCTCTTCTCCCCACAGCTATCAGTACACCCAAAACCCCGCCAGCCGCATTTCTGTTTTTGCTGCGTAATCAAGACGCTGAGAACATGTTTTTTGTGCTTTGCAAGACTTTCTGTCTTGGGGCCTCATGCTCCAACACCCCCCTCAGGGATCACTTCGGCTGGTGGCTGCGGAGGAGAAGGGGAAATTTCCATTTCTAAGCCCACAATACCCAGCTTTTGCAGCTGGCAGGGATGTCTTTCTGCATAATAGACACAAATAGACCCTGAAATCGCAGACTTTGTAGAAATAGAAAAGAAAAACAACAAGTCTTTAGGCCCCAGGTAGGCCCCTGAGCCCCCTGGGGACTGGTTTTGAGGGTGGCGGCCTCAAAAAGAAGCAATTTCCAGCCTGTAACTAAGGAAAACAACTTCTAGGGCCCACACACCCCTGGAAGAGTTAAAACCTTTCTCGTGTTTGCTTCTGACAGTGGCCTCAGCAGAATCCCCACCTCCTTCATGACATTTTCTGTCCCCCTGGAAACAATTTGATGTCATACCTGGTTCCAAGTATTAGCTTGAACCCAGTGGTGTGGAGGCTAATTATTCATCCTCGCTGCCCCATCGGCCTTGCTTGCTGGGGTGTGGATGTTAGGCAGAAGCTTCTGGGTGAAGGCAGGGAACATGCAGACGGCGCCTCATCGGGGGCAACCTTGGCACCTGGAAGGAAGAGCGCAGACACTCAGTTTCACCTGCTGGAGCGTGAGGACCCCCGCCCCTGGGTGCCCCTGGATGCAGTGCACTGTGAAGATGACATGCATGCTGGACAAGGGAGGTGAGTGGCAGGAGAGGGGGCTCCCAGAAGAAGGGACATAGAAGAAGTGGAGGCAGAAGAGGACCATTTCCCCAGACGGAGGAACAAAGAGCTAGAGACTTCCAGGAGGAAACCAGTCAGTGAGGACGACTGCCTGTGCCCAGGAGCCCCCGGTGCCAGGGTCCCAGCCCAGGAGGTCCAGAAGCACCGGGGGCCCAAGGCAAAGATCTGAGTCTAAACTCTACCACCAAAGCAAGGCATGAACTAGGTCTTCAGAATCCAAGGATCTGCTTATCTTCAGAGCTGCCCCACCAAGGAGTACCAGTGAGGAGGAGGAGGAGGAAGATGACAATGATGATGATAATGACGATGATGACAACGATGATGATGACAGTGATGATGATGATGATGACAATAACCAGCACGTATCAATCCCCTATGCTGGGCCCCTGTCCTAAACACTTTACAGAGATTACACTCTCAATCCTCACAACAAACAATGTTGTCGGCATTACGACTTTTATTGTCATCATCTCAGGTTTCTCTATAGGCCCAGAGAAGGTAAGTAGCTGGGATTCCAGTCCTGTAAGCCTGACGTCAGAGCCCCTGCTCTCAGCCTCCATTCAAAGAATCCTTCTGCTCCATGTAATCTCTCTCAGAAGGTTCTGGTTTTCATGTCCTAATCCGTTAAAGGGTGTCACAGTGAGCAGCCCTGAGCTAACCAGCACTGCAGGCTCCACCCTGAAGGTGGTGGCACGCTGAGGTCCAGCCTGCAGCACGTTGCCGCCATCTTGTTTCATCTTCCCTGCAGCCCAGGAGGAGAGCCTCTCCTAGCACTATCCCAGTGTCATCCCTCCCGTACCCCTGGGCCTGAGGGAGACGACATCAGTGTCCTGGCCCCTCTACAGGGCCAAGGCCTCTCCTCACTGCCTCCCTGGGGAGCGGGTCTGGGAGAGCACAGGGTAGGAACTGCCTTCACCAGCTCTGCTTCCTTCTCAGGGAGGTGAGGTGGCAGCAGAGTCCCTGGGGAGTCAAGCCAAGGCCCACTGTCCATGTGGCTAATTACAGAGCTTCAGTGAGAGGGCATCCAAAGCACTCACCTTTATGAGGAAGGAGAGTGGCTGTGCCATGGGTTTTACAGAAAATTAAAGCTGGAAGAATAGCAGGAAGCAACTCAAGGTTCTCTTGGAGTGGAGCCCTCTCTCGTCCTGGAAAAGGCAAAGCCAGGCAGGGAGTTAGCACTGGTCACCATTTATGCTGGGACCCCGCTTCTGCCGAGACCCTCAATACATGGCTATTCCAGACTGAGAGATGGCTCCGGAGGGGACGTTGGCCCCTCTTGGAACACTGTGCGCTTGTTTGGGCAACTCCTCTTAGAGACTGGGGCTCTAAAACACCCACACAGGTCACACTGCCCTGCTGCTTTGGGAAGCATTCTTGCCAGCACCCTGGGGCTGTGAGAACAGGATGAGCCACGCTTTCTAGATGAGGAAACAGCTGCAGGGACCACACTCGTGGGTTGTCCCCTCCATGACTGAAGAAGGTGGGCCAGGTGAGCCTGAGGTCCCCTCCCACCCTGAGATCCTGCATGTCCCTCATACCCGGACCACGAGCTCCCCCAGCACCGCCACCACCACATACACTCTCACACTGCCATGGGCCAGAAGAGTCAGTGGACCTCAGCCCCAGCCACCTGCAGGTGAGCGGGCCTTGTCCTCCATCCAGGGTCAAGTCCAGGGCTGTGGGGGCTCATGACAGCACAAACACTCTCCCAGGAGTTGGAGAGGAGGGAACAGCGTCATGGGGGCTTTGGGAGGCCCAGGCTGAAGCCCTCAGGCCCTCGAGGTGCTGGTCTGTTCTCCCACTTATGAGGGTGAGAGGAGAAGCAGGATGGGAGGAGTCAGCGGTTCCCCACGCAGGCATGCGTCAGGCTGGAACCAAGAGCATCATTGGCGCAGGGCCACACAGGCACTGGCTTACAAGCGAAGATGACACTGCGTGCAACACTGGTGATGGTGACAGAGATAGCAACTGCTGAGCTGCGCTGCCGTGTGCCAGGGACTGCACCTCTGCTTCCTGTCAGAGCCTCATTTACCCCCACCGAAACACTATGAAGCCAGGGGGTATGCTCCTTATCTCACGACAGGCAGACTGAGGCCCACAGAAGGTGACACATCCAAGGAAGGCTGCCTGGGGAGGAGGCGATGGGCCAGAATTCAAACCTGCCTAGGCCGGGAGGACAGCAGTGGCACCAAATGCAAAGTGAGGACCAGAGGGGTGAGAGCGTGTCCATGGGCACCCGGATTAAGAAGCCCAAAGCTTGGCCCAGCGGGAAGATGTCAAGCTGGGACTCGAACTACAGGATCCTCCCTGCACCTGGCCAATCCCTGCCTATCTTCTCCACCTCAGTGTAAATGTTACCTCCTCCAGGAAGTCTTCCCGGTGCATAAAACACAGAGCACTCACTCTTCTTTTGATGGCCTGCTGGGCAGCTGTTTCCTCATCCATCACACTGGACAGGCAGCTGGGAAGGTCGAGCTTGTTTCTCTGCTTCTGTCCCCTATGTCCCCCACACGTTGCAGAGCGACTGGCTGATGTGAGTGTTCAGAGGGTGCAATGATGAATGAATAAATCAACTCACATATCAATCTGTTACCAAATGCTTCTTTCTGCACTTTCTTCCCCTAAGAGGGATCCCAATTGCATACTGGATTTCAAACCTTTGCTCTGAAATGCCACCCCACAACAGCTGGCTTGTCCTCCTAGATGCTGGCTCACTAACAAGGGGCCTTTCTAATCCAAATGAGGGTCTCTTCTCAAGGGATCCCTCTGGGCAGAAGAGCAAGGCCTGCCTGCCACCAGGTTCTGGGGCTGGTGTGAGGTTGGAGCTGACATCCCAGGCCCTCTCTGCCACCTCACCTCTGGTCCCTGCAGGTCCCCCAGGATGTCACCTCCTGTCTGCAGAGGGCGAGAGTATCAGGAAGAGCAAGGGCAGGAATCCCTCCCCTGCAGCCCATGCTCATGGGCGCAGCGCGGCCATGCCTTCTCCACCTCTGCCTGGAAGTTCTTGCAGACTCTAGAAAGCCTGTGCTGGTTTTGGGTCTGAAGTCGGGTGAATCATGCCTGCTCCTTTTTTATTCATCAGGAAATTGTTTCTCATGAGCTCTTGCTGGCTCTCCCCAGTGGAAAGTCCCTGTGGAGTGGAGCCCTCGTGAATTAATGAGGCAGCTGTGACCACGAGGAAGGAGTGCTGGCCTAGAAGAGAAGCCTGGCATCTTCACTTACCAGCTCTGTGACCTTGAACCAAACACTTGACCCTTCTGAGTCCCACTTTACTCAAACAGGGTGGACGTGAGCTTAAATAAACTCATGTACACGTGACTGCTTTCAATAAATGGGAAGGGAAAGAAAAATAACCCTCTATTTAAAATGAATGCAAATACTGGGGGGGCCTTCCTGCTCTGGGTTTGTTCCCCACTGGGTGTTTCCTCTGGAGCCATGCACATACAGCCCCGGGAGCCCCCGACCCACCCAGAAGAAGCTGTTGCAAGCTCTCTCCCACCTCCTTTCTCCTTTCTCAGTTCTGCTGTCCATCACCTTCTGCCCAGGGTTTCATTGTCCTGCCCACTTATCTGAGTTCCTGTGCTCTCTTGCACAACCGTCAGGCTCTCATCCCTACCACTACTGACCATAGCTGCTGAGACCATCAGCATCCAGCCACTCTGCCTGTGCCTCCTCCCTCTGCCTGTTTCTAGAAGCAGAGAGAAAGTAAGAAAGGTCACACATCCAGGGACTTATTGTACTAGTTAGGACTGGGTTCAGCTGCAGTGAAAGGGAATCCATAGTGTAAGTGGCTGTAACACATGATCTTTTAGTCCCTCAGTTAAATTCAGAGGGTGGCAGTCCAGGGCTGGTTTGACAGTATCACAAAGCCATCAGGGACCCAAGCTCCTTTACTCTTTCTGCTGTCATCCTCAGCACCAGCTTCCATCTTCAAACTCACCTTGTGGCCCAAGATGGCTGCCAGAGTGCCAACCGTTATGCCTACATTCCAACCAGCAGGAAGAGGGAAAGGAGAAAGGGAAAACACAGACTCACCTCCCAACTAGGTCAACAATCTTTCACAGCCTTCCCATGCATCTCTCACAGCACTTCTGCTTGCATTTCATTAGCTGGAACAAGGCAGCTCCTGGTCACAAAGGAGTTGGGAAAATAACCTTTTACCTGGGCACATTGCCACCCCAAATAAAATCTGGGTTCTATTACTATGAAAGAAGGGCTGAATGGATATTGGGTGGCATTTAGCAACCTCTGCGACCTTTACCCAAGAGCACACCTCATGAGTGGATATATAAGACTATAAGACGGTCAACCTGAGTTCATGCAACTCCACAACCTGAGCTGGTGACTTCTGTATGACATCCAAATGGCCCTTGTCATCCCACTGCCATGCCTCAGGGAAGGAGCTGACCCAGGTCTGCTAGCATAGTCCACGGCATAACTGTCCATCTGCCAAGTACCCCAGCCTCTCCCTGCAGCCCATGACCCCCGCAACGCCAGGAACGGGGAAAGAAAGCACCTTGGCTTGTGTTGAGCCCCTGTGGCCTGGCTTGGACATCAGCACTTTTCACCTGGTGTTACAAGAATCCTCCAGACAAACCTGCAACCCTGAGAGGCAGAGGCAGGGAGCTCGGGACGTTCTTCCCTGTAGGAAGAAGTCCTGGGTCTGGCCTGGTTCTGCTGTTCCAGATGCCCAAACTCTGCCTGCATCACTGTTCTGCTTTCCAGAAAGCTGCCATCTTCAGACTTTCTTTCTGGGGAGGAAGGTGAGGCTCCTGAAGGCTGAAGGTCTGAGACATGTGTGAGTCTGCCATGTGCGCAGTTGGTTCTGGCGCTCTCCACCCACCCTTCCCAAGCGAGGGCTTCCCTCCAAGTGTCCATCACCCTCATGGATTCTTCTGGTTTATCTGATGCATTGTAATGGGCCAGCGAATTTGTATCCAGCTCCAAAGTTGTCCCATTTGTGTGTCTTCTTCGGGGAATGAGACGGAACAGAGAAAGTAATTTTCCGGATAACTGAGGTTTCTGGATAACCATAGGAACTTAAAAAAATTATAGCCATTTGTACGAAAAACTTTATAAAATGTAGCATATGCGCCCCTACAAAGAACAACATAATTAAGCAGAGTATGAATATCATTTAACTTCCCCTAATGACAAGGGCATAATTAGGAACATCAATTATAGGGCTGAGCTCTGGTTTATGGGGCGCCCTCAGGAGCTGCTGACGTGTGTAGGGCCATTTGTCCCCATACAAAATGGCCCCATTTATTTTGTTTTCTGAATTCCTCTGGTTATTTTTTTTTTTAATTAATTTGTCTAACGCCTCCCTCCTCCACAAATGGCCAGGACTTCTCAGTGCCGTCGCTGGGCCCCGGTCGGCCTGGGTTTGTCACTGTGTTTTCTCACCGTTGCCCGGCCCTGGGCCCCCAGGTCTCTCCTCCCATGGAAAATGCCTGGGACTCATGCAAAAGTCCTGTGCAGAGACCCACTTTACCTAGTCCCACAGTCCAAGTTTTGTTCCAGGTGTCTGAGATTGGTCCAGGATTCGAGTCTCTGCGTGCGAAGGGCCACAGAGTCTTGGAGGCCCCACGTGGATCTGTTGCTGTTGCTGACATGGAACTGATTGTCCCTCAGTGAATTTGATCCAGCAATAATCAGAACCAGAAATGAAGAGATGGGGCCAAATACCAGTCCTGCGGTTCTTTGTTATTATCAGCTGTTTGCTCCTGTGAAGACATCTTCAGTGTCGTGGTTACACCACAGATGGTAGTTAGCCTTCCAATTTACACCAAAGAAAGCTTGGAAAAGGATGACCGGTTTCCACCTGTACTCCCTAATGTGGGTTCCTGTGATCTACGAGGAAATAAAACTGAAGATAAACGTGGAATCTCAGCCTCTGCGAGTTCCGAGCTAGTCATGTATTCATAAAACAAAAGCAATCTGCAAGTGCACAGTTTTCCCTTGAAGCAAATGAATGCGTAGCAATCCATTAATGTGGTGAGTTAAATACAGCAAATGCAAATCACTTTAATGATCATATTTACAAAACAAGTTACCTTTATTTGGAAATAATTGCCATGTGCTTTTAGCTCTCCAAGTGAAATCAATCGGGAAGGTTTGAGACTCAGATTTGATCCGCCGTCAGAAACAGATGACAGGAAATTGATACCGATCCATGCCTGCTCCCAATTTGCCCACCTGTTTCATTTTGGTGTCCTTTTGATATTTGCGTGAAAATGACACCTTTGGATCTTTAGGTTCCTTGGCCTGGGTCGTCCCTTCATCAAGATGACTTTATTGTGGAGTATCACTTCTACGACGCAGAGGTGCCCGTTAGATCCTGGGGACAAGGTACCAAGGTCCTGTCTTTAATCTGAAGTTGGTCATGAATACCGCGGTGGCTGTAGGCAGAGGAGAAAGGAGTATGGCTCCAGGGCTGCCCCAGGCACTCTGCAGCGCACCCTCGGGGGGTGGATCACGGTCCACACCACACTATGTGCATCAGCATCTCTTTCAAATCACACAGGCAAATGCACACACATCTGTACACATGCACACGTGCACACACATGTCCTCCTCAGTCTACCAAATGAAGGAATGCAGAAAGACAGGCAAACACAATCTTCATCAGACTTCCTCCCTCATGCTATCCTCCTAGCCACCACCGGATTGTCCTCATCATTTTTACCTAAGTGGAAGCAAGGCAGGATTCTAAATCTAAGTAACGAGACAGGTTCTAAACTGTTTGAAGAGGAGAAACATCACTGGTTTAGAAAGATGCTCCCACGCCTCCCTGGTGCTGCTGGAAGGCCCACCTAGCTGGGTCGTCTCCCCTGAGCCACACTGATGAGAGTCAATGACGCCAGGAGACTTCCATACGGACTCGGCTAACCGGCTGTTACAGAATCACGTGATGTCTTCAACAGACTACTTTCTGACCCTTCAAGTGTTATTTCAAGATAAAAGAGGATCAAAAAGGTGTACTTACTGACATCTGCTGAGGTGTTGGTCATGGAAGAATTTAGGAAATTAGAAAATAGTATGAAAATGAGGGATTATAGTTATTTCAAACAAACACAAACAGCAGGATTCAGAACAACAGAAGCCGAAAAATCATGAAGAACATTTGTCCATCTCCTATAATAGAAGAGGAAAGATACATTTAAACTGATTCGAGATTTAGCTATAAAAAAATAAGGGATGAAACATATGCATTTACTGCCGTCAGGACAGCAAAGCCGTTGCTATCAGGGGTATCAACTTGGTTGTGCTAAGTTGCCTTTTATTCAGATAAGTCATCCTAAATTAAATATTAAAGATTAATAAATATAATACCCATAATAAATGACACACACTAATTTAATTAAAAATAGATGGTGAATTTTACAAATGGGGCATTATCGTAATGATATAGAATGGACTTGTTATGCTAAAAATGTGCAGTCTTGAAAATGTGCAATCTCCATGCACATTTCACCCTTATTGTGTCTCATTAAAATTTTAAAAATAGCTATTTTAATTGTCAAGCATTTGACAGACTGCTATAAAAACTTGACACTTAAGTTTCAATTTTACAATATGCATTTTAATGACTCCTTCCCCTCCATGTTTTGTTATCCATAATCCTGTTGTTCAAAAAAAATTAAAACGTCATTTTCCAATAGTTTTTAGAGAACAGAGTTGTGCTTGGTGCAGAGCTGCAGGAAAACATGCTTAAATCTTTACAAATAAATATGAAAATTAGAACGCTATTTTATTTCCACTGCAGTCTGGGGTTTAATCGTGGATTTCAAAACCTTCGGGGGGACCAAGAAAAGAAAGGAAGATACTCGGGGGAGCTCAAGCTAGACCAGAGGGAGCGGGGGCTGTCAGAGAGTTTTAGCACTGGTTTTTTAAAAGGATTTCCCATTTCCTCCACTTGGGATGAAGACAAGGTGACAGCTGTGACTCGCAGTAGCCACTGCAAACGAATCTTCTTTCAGAAGAAAAGGACACTTACAAGTGGGATCGTGAATGCCACTGCAGAAAATGCCTTACCTTACCCAGGAAAGCTGTGTGAATCCTTGAGGACACTAAATCTCCTTGGCATATTTTGGGAGGAAAATCACCTGTGCCAGGGCTGTCCGAATGCCCAGCTATTTGAGGAATTTGAGTCTCCTAAGATCTCCCCTGAAATATCCTGTCTAACCAGCTGTTGTCAATCCAGAAGTTTCTTTGGGTTTGAAAAACAGTATTTGGATAAGCAAAAGTGAAAAATATTATACTGACATAGTCGCTGATGATACTAATGAGGATTTGATTATCTTCCATGGGTACCCGGCAAAGTATGAGTGCTTCAGCTTTTTATCTTCAGAGCAACCCAGAGAAGTGGCTCTTCATACTCCATCTCCATAGATGGCAATACTGCTGCTCACAGAGATGGAGTAACTCACCCAATGACAAACAGCAATAAGCAACAGTATCTGAGTGCAACCGGACCCTCCGACAGCAATGGTCTAGGAAGCCCGCACTTTGAAGATGTTCTGAAGGTCTGATGATGTCCATGGGCTGATGCTTTAAAACTAAGGTGAGTTGTTTCCAGTTATCAAGTCTATGAGCTCATCCATCAAGGTTTTCAGCCACTTGTGACTGGTTAAGGTTGATAGGGACCTTCCTTTTCCACCCACCCTCTGCTGCCTCACCACACCCTGTTCTAAACAAAGTAACCAGTCTCCTCTCCAAGGACCACTATTAAAGCCCTGGGCTTCCTTCAGAATGCGGCGTGACTTGATGCTGCGAGTGAAGCCCTGTCCCAGACGTCTGTGGTTGTCATCTACCTGTGTGCTGGTTTCCATGCACTTTCTGCTCTTGTATACAGACCAACCAAAGGGGCTCCTTGGAAAGAAAGCATCTTCTTAGATCTGCACAAGTCTCACCTGTTTACAGCTGGCCAAGGAAGGGATCATTTGCAGAATAACAATAAAAAGAAAACATGGCTCTTGTCAGTGAACTCAAGTCAGTTCTGAAGAATTCCTTCCGGCAGCTCTTTACAGAGTCTGATCTGAACCACGAGCAGACAGGGCTGCCCAGTGCTGCCTTGGAGACGCTGGCGAACATAAAGTAGTGGCTGCCTTCCAGGAGGTCTGGGGTGAGGGGTCTTCATCCCATGTCAAAGCAGGCACAACAAGCTCCAAAACCAACTTGCTGGGCTCCCAGTAGAGTGTGGGGAGCAGACATCCCTCAACAAGCTCCAGCATCGCCCTGCTTCTCTGCCTGTGGGCTAGGAGAGAGAACAGCCTTGTACACAGAATGCACAGTAAGCCTACCACAGAGCCAAGACTGCTCCCCAGGCAGGCAGTTGGCACCACCCCACACCACAGATACAGAGGGCCCTGCCTACCTTGCTTCAGTGCCCTGGAGCCCAGAGTGCTCAGTGCCCCAAGATCAACCTGCCGCCCTGCTACAGCCTCCCAGGGCTATTCCACTGTGCAACCCAGGAATCCCGGGAGGAAAGCAGACGTTGCCAGAAGCTCACTTTAAATGCTCAAGAATAAAGTCAAGGGCCACCTTGGGTTTCATGTCACCAGGGTACAAGGATTTTTATCCTTGTGCTTGAGGTCCTTCTGCCTGGAATGCTTCCGTCTTTCTCAGCTCTCCCCAGAGATGTCCCTTCCCCAGGTGGCGGGTGCTGGCTTTCCTGAGAGCCAGACCAGGTCGAAGTCTACTGTGACACTTGCATATCAAGGCACTATCTGGCAGTAGAGGGTGCATCACAGTTGGTGATAGACAGATAGATAAATACATAGATACCTAGACATACACACAGAGTGATGGCTAATTTTATATGTTAACTTGCCTGGGCCACAGGGTGCCCAGATATTTGGTTAAACATTATTCTCGGTGTGTCTATGGGGGTGCATCTGGATGAGATTAGAATTTGCATCGGTAGATTAAGTAAAGTATATTGCCCTCTCCAGCATGTGTGGGACTCATCCAGTCGACTGAGGGCCTGAAGAGAACTAAAGGGCAGAGTAAGAGAATTTGCTCTCTGCCTGACTTCTGCAAGATGGGACACTGGTCCTCTCCTGCCTTTGGACTTGGACTGCGACTAGAATTTACACTATTGGCATTCTTGGTTCTCAGGACTTCAGACTCGGAGTAAAACCTCACCAGGATTCCAGAGTCCCTGGGTCTCCAGCTCTCCTACTGCCCATCCTGGGACTTCACCTCTGTAACCACATGAGCCAGTTCCTTATAATTCCGTGTTGATATATATAACGTATAAATTTTATAAAATGCATGGAAACAGCAGGTTTTATTCCTGTGTGTTTGATTATGGTTTCCAAATTTTTGCTTTTCTCAATTGCACTGTACAGGCCCTACGAAGGGCTTCTCTAGATTCCTACATAGAAGAGAGGCTGCCTGGTCATCACTTGTGTGTGTCTTCCACACTGCTACATACTGGTACTGCCAAATTTCTCTTCAACACAATTGTAATAGTTTCATGCCACCCCATGCAATGTCTGGAAGCTTCCTCTATTCCATTCCTCACCAACACGCGATATTGTAAGACGTAAAGTGTTGACATTCTGGTAGAAAGGAATGATATCTCACTGTTTTCATTTGCATCGCCCTGATTTCTAGTGGAACATTTTTCAGGGGTATATCTATGATTTGTGTTTCTTTTGCCATAAATTATCTCTTCAGACTGCTTTACCCATTTTGCTATTGGGTTGTTCCTATTTTTGCAAGTGATTTGTAAGTATCCTTTACAAGTTCTGGTGATAAACATTCCCTGTGTTTTCTCGTGGTCACTGGCTTAGCTTTCCTTTCTTTATTGTGTAGCACCCACCTCCTCAAAACAGATGCAGTCAGATGCACCAACCATCTTCTTTATGGCTTGTAGTTCCCATAACTCATTGAAGAAATCCTGCCCTACTCCAAAGCCAGAAGGATATGTTCTAAGATTTTCTTCTAAAAATTGGGAAGTTTTGCTTTTTAAATGTGAGTTTTTAATTCCAGTAAAATTTGCTTTTGTATGTGTCTAAGGTAGGGATCTCATTTCATTTTAGTTTTCCATGGGAATAACCAACTGACACAGCTCCGTGTATGTAATGATCGAGTCTCTGCCCAGAACTTACTGTGTCCCCGTCTACTGTTTATGTGCCCAAGTCTGCCTGGGACGGGGCTCTCTCTGGGCTCTCTGCACTGACCCTCTGGCCATGTCTCCTTATCTTGATTACCAAACTTCAGCAACAGTCACAAAGTGAGTAGAGGGAGTCCTCCTACATTGTTCGTCTTCAAAATCACCCTGCCTTTTCTCTCTAAAAATATTAGGATCAGCCTATCAAATTTCACAAAATATCATACCAGAATTTTTCTCAGAATTATTTTGGATAGACTTGCTACCTTTAAGATATTGAGTTTTTCCATCTATGAGCTTAGAATATTTAGTTCTATTTTTATGTTTTCCAAGAAATTTTCTTATTTTCTTCTTCAAGATTGTTTTGATCTTTTCTACCAGTTTTATCCCTTTTTCTCTAAGATTTTATTTCAAATTTTTCTAAAACTACAGAAAAATTGGGAAAAAAATCAGTACAATGTATACTCAATCTCAAACCAAATTCATGAATTACCAGTATTTTACCACATATTCACTTTTATGAACAGTCAGAAAGTAAGTTGTAGAAATCATGACATAGCACCCCCAAATGATGTGCGTCTATTTCCTATGAAAGAGAAAATTCTTCTACGTGATCACAATACTATCATCATAATGAAGACATTGAACCTGATTAAATATGAGCTGATCTGAAGTTCACATTTAAATTTCTCTGCTGTCCAAAGTATGTTCTCAATAGCTGTTTTCCTCCATCCTACATCCAATCAGGTATTCTTCATTGAGTTTGGGTTAACGTAGCAATTGATCCATTCCAGACTACAACATTCCCATGCTATTTTTTCTTTTATCATTCCTGGCACTAACATTCTTCAAGTGTCCACGTCCATGTCCAGGTCAGTTGTACTGCTGAATGTCCCACAACCTATGATTAGATTCAACTTTATTGGCAGGAACGCTACACATCAAGAGACACAAAAAGGCAGCTTGTCCTGCTATTGGAGACACTAAGTTTGTTCTCTTGCTTAAACTAGTGTTTGCCAGTTTTCTTTCTTGGAAAGGAACCTTGTCCTCTTTTTCGCTAAGAAGCAATCTGTGAGGTGACGCTTTGAAACCATAGGAGTACATGCTTTCGTCCAATCATTTTGGCATCTATTGATGATTCTTGTCTGAACCAATTGCATTGTTGGTTGCAAAATAGAATTTTAAATTTCAAGATTCTTTCTGTATGTATCAGCTGGTCATCATCTGTATAGAAGAGCTTTCATGGCTCCCTCACCTTCCTTTCTTTTCTTTCTTATCACTGTGGATGCATGAGGTGTTTTTCTTTAACCTAAATGTTATAATCCATTACCATCTTTACTTACTTTTTGTACTTTTGTAAAGTAAGATGGTACTTTTTTGTGATCTTCAAGTAGACTTAAATTTAGACAATTTTAAAGCTAAGCTCCTCCCGTGTCCTTCTGATCTGCCCTAATAATTTAAGAACATATCTTTGATTTCTGGCAACAATATATCCTAGGCTCTTCTTGTACTTTCTCTACCCATCTACTCCGCAGACTCAGAATTGGCAATTTTTCAGAGAAGACTGGTTCATTTTAATGGGAAAGCACATTTAGTCAATAAGGTTTTTTACTTTTTTGTATTATTGACTTCTCTATGGTTTTTGTGCTATTAATAAATGGTATATTGAAAATTACATTCTTGGTTGCTTATTGCTGGTACATAGGAAATAATTGATTTATGTATATTGATCTTCTATCCATTAAACTTGCCAAGCCCTTCATTCATTCTAATTATTTGTCTGTAGAGTTTCTTTGGTTTTCTATGTATACAATCATATCATCTGCAAATAATGACATTTTTATTTCTTCCTTTCCAATTCGTATACCTCCCTGCCTTATACTTTCTTGTTTTATTGTGTTAGTTGTGATGTTTAATGGAAATTATGATGTGATATATT
Source organism: Equus caballus (assembly GCF_041296265.1). Classification (NCBI taxonomy): domain Eukaryota; kingdom Metazoa; phylum Chordata; class Mammalia; order Perissodactyla; family Equidae; genus Equus; species Equus caballus. Next base: position 5,827,967 of record NC_091684.1, read on the forward strand.
TATCTTGTTTCTGACATTAAAAGAATGCTTCTAATGGTTAACCATTCAAAGTGATGTTTGCTATAAAATTTTGATAATTGCCATTTTCTAGTAAAATACTTTCTTTTTTGTTCTCGATTAAAGTAGCTTTATCATTAGTTTTCTTCAAAATTTTACTTTGCATGTATTGAAATTGTCATGTTTCTTTCTTTTTAATCTGTCAATATAGGGAAATATAAAAATCAGTTTCCTAAAGTTAAAACATTTGTATGAGGACCTGATGGAGTAACCTGGATGATGTGTATCCTCCCACCATCTCTAAACTAGAAGACTGGACAAATAGATGAAACAACTGTTTTCAGACATTGGACAACAGGCATCTTAGAACTGTGAAGCCTAAGCGAAAGGAAATAGGTTAATTCCTTTAATCATCTTGCATTTCTACCTTGAGGCCCTTTTGAGTTTGATATAGAAAAGAGGATGCTAAAGAGAGCACAGTGGTTGTGGAGAGAGCAATCAGAGTTTCATGAGGCTGAAGCAGCTGGAAAGTGTAGGGCATAGAACCAAAGACAAAGGAGCTACACAGAGAAAGACTCCAGGACTCTGCATAGGGGGTGCCCTTGCATTTGTTGCTCAATAAGATAGACAGGTAGATAGATAGATAGACAGATACATAGACAGATAAATTTCACAGTGCCAGTCAAAGATTGACTGAGAAACCAAAATCTTCATATGCCTAGAACTCACACATGCATGGGGATGTTAGAGTTCTTAGGATCCAGATGGGAGAGTCCTCATGGAACACTCAGAGTATTTGGAGAAGACTCCAGAAGAGTCACACCATGGTAGCAAAGATAAACTAGAACAGACTCTAAAACTCCAATAAAGTTTAAAGGCAAGCTTTGTAATAATCAAACTGATCCTTAACAAACTTGACTTCCTGCAAGAAAAAAATCCCAACATTCTCTGAACACAACAAAACTCAAAATGCAACAAAACAAAATTTACAGTTTTCAACTTTAAATAAAAAGCTACTAGACATGTGAGGAAGCAGAAAAATGTGACCCATAAGCAGGAGAGAAATCAGAAAATGGGAGCAAAGATACTTAGCAGATGAAAATTTTTTACAGAAGCTACTATAAAAATATTCAATATATATATAATGAGAAAAAAGGAATACTAATAAAATTTTTAGAGATGAACAATACAATATCTGAACTGAAAAATTCACTAACAGGGATTAACAGCAAATGAGACACTCCAAACAAAGATCAGGGACTTTGAAGACATACCAATAAATAAACCACCCAATCTCAGCACAGAGATAATAAATGACTGGGGAAAAAAAATAAGCAGAACTACAAGGATATGTGATACAATACCAAGTGGTCTAAAATACGTACAATAGGAGATCCAAAAGGCAGAGACATGGGAAAAAATATTAGAAAAATAGTAGCTGGAAAAATTCCATGTTTTATATAAATTATAAAACCACAAGTCCAAGAAGCTCAATAGACTCAAAGCAAAATAAACATTAAAAAATACTGAGGAACACCATAATTGTAATGAACAGCAGTGATATGTAAATACATGTATGACATGTAAATACACTAAGAGATAAAAAGCATATTACGTACATAGGAACAAAGAAATCATGACCTCAGATGTCTCATAGGTAAGCCAGAAGACGATGGACTAACATCTTTAAAACTATAAACCTAGAAATACATAAACAGCAAAAGGACATTGCAGAAATAAGGATGAAATAAAGACTTTTTGGACAAACCGAATCTGGGAGAAGCACTAACAGTCTTGCACTAAAAGAATAAGGAAGGGAGTTCTTCAGGTTGAAAGACAGTTCTACCAGGTGGAAAGAAATATGGGTCTACAAAACAAATGAGGAGTCAGAAAAGGAAATATGTGGGTAAGCATAAAAGGTTTTTCTCACTTTTTAAAAGACCAGCACTAAAACCAACTGTAACAGAACTGGATGTGAAAGTTTATTGATAAATGAGTAACTCTGAAAACAAAGTCTCTGTTTCAAATTAAAGATGTAAACTAAGGAAAAATAAAATAAAAGATTTAAAATTCCTAGGGTAAATCCAAGTTGTCATGAATATTTGTTGCTGGAGTTGGTGCACTAATGTTGAATATTTGGTAAATATTTGGTAAAACTTGCATATAAAATCATCCAAGCAGATATTTTGTGGATCTACTTTAAACAAATAATTCAAGTTATTTAATAGTCATAGTCTATTAAATTCTCCCACTTATTTTAAATCCGAGTTGTTATAACGTTGGCTAGGAAATTGCCTCTTTTGTCTAGGTTTCCAAATGCATTATCGTGAAGTTACTTAATAATACTTCTCTTTCTTCTTCCTGATATTGTTTATTTGTGCTATTTCTTTCTTTCAATTATCAGAATTTTCTCTGTTTTGTTCATCTTTTCAAAGAAACAGCTTTGATTTTCGCTGCGCTTTGCTATTTTTTTGTTCCTTTCTATTTTAGTAGTTTCCATTTCTTCCTTTATTATTTGTTTTCTTATATTTTCTTTGGATTTATTTTGTTATTCTTTCCCTAACTTTTTAAAACAGATTTATTAACAAGTCATTAACATACAATAAGCTGGACATTTTTAGGATATACTGTATGATAAATTTTGACATAGGTACACTCCTGTGAAACCATCACCAAGATCAAGATAATGAATCTATCTGTCATCCTAAACAAGTTCCCTTGCTTCTCTGTACGTTTCTTCCCTTCTGGCCTTTCCCCTACTCCTTCCTCAGACAATTTTGATCTACTTTCTGTCACTGTAGATTAGTTCCATTTTTTAGGAGTTTAAACAAATGGAATTATACAATAGGTGCTCTTTTTTGGTCTGGCTTTTTTTACTCTGCATAATTATTTTGAGATTCATCCACATTGTTGCATGTGTCGATAATTCTTTCCTTTTATTTGCTGAGTAGTATTCCATGATGTGGATATAGCACTATTTCTTTATCCATTCACCTGTTGATGAACATTTTAGTTGTTTCCAGTTTTGGGTTATTACAGACAAAGTTTCTGTGAACACTCAGCTGTAAGTCTTTGGGCATGTGCCCTTGCTTCTCTTAGGGAAATCTCTGAGAGATTATATAATAGGTATACGTTTAACAAACTACCAAAGCATTTTCCAAGTGATTGTACTATTTTATATTATACTAGCAGTGTGAGAGCTTCAGTTGTTCCAAACCTTCACCAATATCTTATTGGACAATCTTTTTAATTTTAGACATTCTAATAAGTGTGTGGTAGTACTTCACTGCGTTTTTAATTTGCATTTCTCCAGTGAATAATGGTGCTAAGCATGTTTTCAAGTGTTTATTTGATATCTGTATATATAGTTTGATGAAGTGTATGTCAAAATTTGTTGCTCATTTGAAAAATTGGGTTGTTTTTCTTATCATTCAGTTTCGACAGTTCTTAATATATTCTGGATACTTTATAAAGTATGTGACTTGAAAATATTTTTTCCCAGTCTGTGATCTACCTTTTCATTCTGTTTTGAAGAGCAATTGTTCTTAATATTGATTAAGTCCAATTTATCAATTATTTTTCTTTTATGAAATGTATTTCTAAAGAATCTTTCCCTAAGCCCAAGTTACAAAGATTTTTTCCTATGTCATCTTCTATAAGTTTTACAGCTTTAGGTTTTATATTTAGGCCCATGATTCCTTTTGGGTTAATTTTTTGCATGTGTGTGAGGTAAAGACCAATGTGCATTCCTAATGCCGGTGTTTTCTGTCTTGCTCAGTCTTGCCAGGGAGTAATGAATTTTACTAAATTTTCAAAGAAACAAGTTGTGGCTTTCTTGTTTCTCTCTGTTATACTTTGTTTCCTATTCATTTAATTTCTGCCACTGTCTTTATTATTTACTTCCTTCTATTTTCTATGGGTTAAATTTTCTGATCTTTTAAAAATTTCTTCAGTTGGATACTTAGAAGGTTCATGTTCATCATGTCGTCTTTTCTCATATATAAAGTTAAGACTATGAATTTCCTTTTAATCGTGGCTTTAGATGCACCCCACAAACTTTAATATGTAGATTTTTCACTACTATTTAGTTTGAAATATTTCCTAATTTCCACAGTAATTTTTCTTTGACATATTGGCAATTTAAAAGTGTACTGCTTAATTTACCAACTCTTAGGGTTTTCTCCAATCAGAGAACATTCTCTGTATAAATTTAATCATCTGAAATTTATTGATTTACTTTATTACCCAATTATATATACATAAATGTTCCTTCATTATTTGAAAAAGAAATATGTATTTTGTAGTTGTTTGGTGCAGTATCTATCTATTTATTATCTATCTTTCTGTCTGTAATATAGATATATATTTTGAGATTTGTATTTTGATATATATCAATTAGATCAAATTTGTAAAACAATGTTATTCCAATCACCAAACATTTTTTTGTCTGCTTATCCAATTACTTGCTGAGAAGTGTGTTAAATCTTCCACTTATTTTAGATTTGTCTATTTCTCCTTTATATCAGATTTTGAGACTATTATTTTATATATACAATATTAAAATTGCTCTATCTTCCTGGTGAACTGAATTTCCTATCATTTTAAAGACGCTCTTTATCTCTGACAATGCCTGAAAATCTACTTTGTCTAATATTAACATAACTTGCCAGTTTTCTTTGGTTTATATTTGCACTGAATATTTTACCATCAGATTCCTTCCAAACTTTCTGTATCTTCATGTATAAGGTGTGTCTCTTGTAAACAGCATATAATTATCAATTTTTCATGCAGTATGATAGTTTTTGTCTTCAACGAAGAGTATTTAATCTAATTACGTTTAAACTATTACTGATCTATTAGTTTTAACTATGGCATCTTATCATCTGTGATTTATTGCCCACAATAGTTCTTATGTTCATTTTTCTTTCCCTTTCTGTCTTGCCTATTTTTGAATTAAGTATTTTTATTCTTTTATTTTTCCACTTTTGCATTCTAGTGTCTTGTATGTTATCATTCTTTTATTGTTGTTTTCTAACACTATCTAATGGTTATTCTACCACGTGCATCATTGAATTACTAAAATTTCTTTTTCTAGATAAGGAAAGACCCGAAACACTTTGACTTCATTTACCCTGCTCCCTACTTAAGTGGAATTGTGGTTGTGATTTTTAAAATAGTACATGCTTGATAATACACTACATAATAATGCACAATATAATCCACATAATTTTATAATCACACATGACATAATGATTACTTTTTAGAGATCTCACCCACGGAGTAAGATCCACATGTATTATTATTATGGTTTTATACCTTCACCGTTTGTTTAGATTTACTCATGCATGTACCTTTTTGTTCCTCCTTCTTTTCTACATCACTAAACTGCTCGCTGGGATCATTTTCCTATTTCCTAAAGAACAGTTTGTAGTATATCCTTTAATGGGAGGCTTCTGGTGATAAATGAACTCTATTTTTATTTGTGGGAAAATAACTTTATTTCCCTTTTTCTTTTTAAAGATTGGCACCTGAGCTAACAGCTGTTGCCAATCTTTTTCTCCTTCTTCTCCTTCTTCTCCTTCTTCTTCTTCTCCTTCTTCTCCTTCTTCTTCTCCCCGAAGCCCCCTAGTACATAGTTGTATATTCTAGTAGTAGGTCCTTCTGGCTCTGCAATGTGGGATGCCCCCTCAGTGTGGTCTGATGAGTGGTGCCGTGTCTGTGCCTAGGATCTGAACCAGTGAAACCCTGGGCCGCCAAAGCAGAGCACATGAACTTAATCACTCAGCCATGGGGCCAGCCCTCTGCTTTAATTTTTGAAGCATGTTTTCACTGGATATAATATTCTAAGTTGGAAGTCAGGTTTGTAAATCACGTTATTCATGCATATTTTTAACCTTTTTACTGTGTCATCTACATCTCTTACACATTTCTTTGTTTTCAATCCTTTTCAAAACTCTTTGTGCCTTAGTCTAAATTTTTTTTAAAACTATCTTCTGATTTACCAGTTTTTTCTTCAGCTCTGTTGTATCTGCTCTTGAACCCATCCAATAAATTCCCACTGCTTTCTGGTCTATTTCCTGTTGGGGACTCAACCAGAAGACTGGCTTTAGCAGGGCCCCTAATCCATGGCAGGCAGTGAACACTAAGCTTTATGCTCCCATCCTCGTCAGTCAGTTGAAAGCTGCTGCTTTGGAATTGACAATCACCTCTGGGGAAAAGCAGCCTCATAGCCTGACTCAACTCTCAAGGATTCTGCCCTCTTCCTCTTCTTCTCCCTCAAGTGTCTTCCTTGTCTTACGGTTTGCACATATCTTCCCTCTGCATGGAATACTCTTCCCCTGACACACACATATACACACGCATCCCTCTGATCTTACAGGATTCATCTCACTTGTCATCTCATCAATGAAGCTTTCTGTACCCACTCTATCTAAAGTCAATCCAGTTGTTCTCTGTTTCTTTCAAAGCTCTTATCACAGCTTGTATTTATTCCTTGCCTACCTGTCATTCTCTCCCCTCCCCATTAAAGCATAAGTCCCATTTGGACAGGGACCTCTTGTCTTACCCACTGCCTGTCCCCAGTACCTACGTCAGAGCCCAGGCACAGTAGGCTCCATTCAGGTATCTGCTGAGTGTAGTGGAGACTTTTCACTTTCCCAGGTGTCCACACTCTCTTCTTCCTTTTGTTGACTTTCCCCCGCATTTTAACCGGGGACATAGCCATCAGCTGCAGAGTACATTCCCCTAGTTGAGCTGCACTTAGGTGTGGTGACAAGACTGTGCTTTGGCCATTGAGAAGTGAACAGATGCAACATGGGCAGCTTCCCAACGACAAGTCTATAAAGAAATTTCTTGCCTTCCACCAGCTCTTTTACTCCTTCCTGAGGCCTGGTGGTGGACATGGTGGGCATGATTGGGTTAAACCTTCAGCCTGAGTGATGCATTCAGCCAGAGGCATCACCTCAGGCTGGAGTAACAGGATGGAAAGACCTGGGTCTCTGCACAACTCATGGAGCAGTACAGTCTGCCCACTTTGGGGTGCCCATCAACTTTGGAATGTTGTGTGCAAAAGTAATGTTTTCCTTCTTGTCTGGGCCTTTAAAACAAGGGCCTCCCTGTTACAGCCAAATCTCCTAGTTGAACATCAAGTGGTGGATAAAGGAAGATAAGAACTTTGCCATTGTCCCTTCTTCAGGCTGTAGAGCAGTGGTTCTCAAGTAGGGACATTTGGCAATGTCATTTGGTAATGTTTGAACACATTTTTGGTTGTCATAACTTGGGGGTTATGACACTTGCATATCGTGTATAGAGGCCAGCGATGTGGCTAAACCACAATGCACAGGATAACCCTCCATAATGAAGAACTATCCAGCCCCAGACGTCAATAGTGCCCAGGTTGCAAAACCCTGCTGTAGAAAAATGGTTATCACAAACCTACTGCTGGAAAGGTAGGTGTTTTAGTGCTGACTTTGCGATGGGCCATTCACTAATTAGTCAATGCTGTTCTCTCCAGTGGCCTCCTTGAGGGAGGAGGTTAGTCTTTTCTTTCCAAATCCCCAAAGTCAATTCCAGGACCTAGCACAGAGGAAGTGCATAACGTCTGTTAGTCTCTCATACCTTTACAGGTGTGGGTCTCAGCCACAATTATCCTTCCCTGCCCATCCGTACCCAGTCAACTCCTTGCCTCCTGGCAGCAGCCTGCCCTGACCTCTCTCCCACCCCAATTGTGGGTTATTAGGTGTCACTCCTCTGTGCTCCCGAAGCATTCTGTAATTCTACCATTGTAGTTCTCATCATGTAGCTTTAGAATTGTGTGTTTTCACACTGAGTAAGATAGGGGCCAAGATTTATTTCATTATCCTGTCAAATAAATGCAGGCACAAATATTTGTGATTTTAAAAGAATATATCAAGAAAGTGACTACCATTTCTTTTTGTTTAACTAGTGGACATTAGTGCACCTGTTTCTAGCTCAAGGCGGGGCAGCTGGCGACGTCAATCCTGTTTTTTGTCAGGTAAGGCTGGCCCGTGAGAGCCAATTTCGAAGATAGCCTGGTGTGTGAAGGGGGAACTGGGGAGTTTGGAATTGGGATGGAATAAGGACTCCATGAGGCTAGGGGAGCATGAAGGGACCGAGGACGCGACAACAGACGGCCAGTTGTCTTTGTGGAAGGACTTGATCCATCGACCCAGGGAAGCTGGAGGTAATAGGGAGCCTGCATTTACCACTCAAGAATCACAGATCTTTGTGTCCCCACTTGAAAATTCAAGTGAGAGACATCCAGCAGGACCCAAAATAACAAAACCAACTCACATCGTAAACAGACATGTCTCATTCCTTTAAACAGACACAGTACAGCTCTTAGTAAATGTTCTTTTCCTTAAACACTGAGAGTAATTACAATAAGTCAAGGACATAGAGTTCCTAAACAAATACACAGGACTGAAAATACTAAGCGCCATTAGGTGAGAATTGAGAATCTAGTGCTTTTTTTTTGTTGGGGAGCCATAGCTCTGGTGTATAATACGATGTAATTGGTTCTTTTGAAGTTTTTAATCACTTTTTTTGTAAGCTGAAGTGACGCTGACAAGCAAGGCTATCAGAACCCCAGCTCCATCCATCAGTGGCACAGGGGACCTTCACCGTGCCAGTTTAGGCTGGCATTGCTTGTTGTTTTAGAACTTCTCTAAAACACCCAGCATACTGGGAGGGGGGCTTGTTACAAAGACGCCTCCGGAATAGATGATGAGGTCAGAATTTCCCACTTCCACAAATCATTTGTCGGTGAGCGTGTTATCAAAATATGAGGCGGCCCCTTCAAATATATTTTAAACACCGTTAATGTATTTCCACATGTCACCGTCTGACAGCTCCACCGTCCTCAACTTTGCCACCAGGGAAATTTACATGCATTTGAATTCACTGGGCCAAGCATGGTCTCCCCACACTGACAGCCCATTTAGCTCCATGATAAGTTAATCTGCGTGGTGTTTGATAGATTTCTGTCTTTTACTCAAAACAGAGTTTGTGAAAATGAATCAGGAACAAAATTTGCAAAACAATCGTGCTCCAGCCTCTAGTCACTGTGGAAGTCACTTGGAAATGTCCGATTCCGTGTGGCCAGCCAGGCCCCAGCTACGGGTGACTTCCCTCTGCTTGTCCCGTAACCTGCATTTCAGGCTCCTTTTTTTGAATAGTCTTCATGTATTGATTCAATTAGTCAACAGTAGAATTCATCAGCCAATGTGTCCAAATGCAATAAAATTTTAAAGAATTAAATTTTCTGCCTATTTATTTTATGCCAGTAAGCTCCATGTTACCAACCCCCCGGATGTTTTTGATCATTGTCTTAGTTTTCTAGGGCTGCAGTAGCAACTTACCACAATGTGGGTGGCTTGAAACAAGAGAAATTTATTCTCTCACAGTTCTGGAGACCAGAAGTCCAAAATCAAGGTGTCAGCAATGTTGACTCCTTCTGGGGCCTCTCTCCTCACTTCTACTGGTTGCTGGCAATCCTTGGTGTCCCTCAGCTGAGGCAGCATCACTCCAACCTCTGCCTGTCTTCACATGGTGTCCCTTCCGCTCTCTCTGTCCCTTGTTTTCAATCTTCCCTCTTCATTTTCTCCAATCGCAAACAAACTGACAATTCATGAAGGTGATGGGAAATCGCTGGTACCCAAAGACCTTCTGCTCGACCACCTGCAGCCCATCCATCTCTGTGCCCAGGTGGACACGCCCAGGTGGATTTAGTATAGTGCAGCCATCAGGCCAGGGAGTGTAGACCACAAGGGTGGCAGGATGTGGTCAATGGCAGAACCCAGCAGGAGACGAGTCCAGGCTCTACCACAGAAGAGTGATGAGATCATGAGCAAGTTTTCTAACTTCTAGCTGACCCTTAAGTATCAAAAAGCAAACCACCCAAATCTAAACATGTAATGGTGACAGATCTGCAGAGGAGCTTAGGAGTCTGCGGTGGGAGGGAACTGGTGCAGCTCTCCACGGCTGTAACAGAGTAGTGGCATCAAATAGCAAATAGCAAATTCTAGGATCTGTCAAGGTTTAGGGTTAGAATTTGGGCCCGGGTTGGCTAAGTGATTCTCCTTTTCTTCAAGATGTTGAATAATGTCACCCAAAGGTATTCAGTTGAAGGGTCCAAGAAGGTCTCATTCACACATGTGGCTCCTTGGCAGGGATGGGTGGAAGGCTGGGCTTAGTGGAGACTGTTGACCAGAGCCTCCATATAGCCCAGGGCAAGTGTCCCAGAAGAACCAGGTGGAAGCTGTGTGGCCTGTTAGCACCTAGCTTCAGAAGTCACATAGCCTCGCTTTTTCCTGTTCTGGCCAATATGGTCACAGTTACAACCTGCCAACATTTAAAGAGGGGACAGAGACCCTGTATCCTGATGGGAGGAATGCCAAACCATTAATGTCCATGTGTAAAACTGCCTCAGGAACCACTGTGCCTGGGTTCAAACCCCACGTCTGCCACTTATTAGTATATGATCTTAGGCAAATTAAATCATTTCCTTATCAACACCAAAGGATGTACCAACCTCATAAGTGTGTTATTAGGACTAAATTATGTAATAATGTAACGTGTTTACAACCTTCCATCATTATTAGTTATTTTTATATGAACCCTCAAATTTCCCATGAAGATAGCCCTGGAGGACCTTTCAAGCTCTGAAATTATGTATGACCATTCCCTGGTTCATTCATTCACTCATCCATTCATTCATTCACTGTCTTCATTTCTTAATGAACAGCAAGTATTGAGAGGCTTTTGTGTGCTAAGCCCTGTGCCAGGCGTTGGGGATATGATGGTGAATGAATGTGCACACAGTTCCCGCCCCCAAGGTCACTGCTGGGAGAGATGTTCTAATCAAAACACACCTAACTATGAAACTGTCATGGTGCTAGGTCCTACAGAGGTGCTGTGGGAGCCCATGGTGGAAGGAGTGACTGTCCAAGAAGGCCAGGAAAATAGGTTCTCCCAGGAAGTGACACTTGAGTTAAAGTCTGAAGGCTACTGGGCCTTCCCTAATTGAGGAGGGAAAGCAAGAGTATTTCCATACAGGAAACAAAGGTCTGGGACGAAAAGAATAATCGTCACAGCTCAGGGCCCGAGGGAACTAGAGGTGGCCCCCTGGTCACGGCACAACATAAGTTCACTCTTCCATCACAGACAATGGTGGCCAATGCACGAGCCAGCGCCTCACCCAACAGGGGCCTTGATCAGCCTGGAGGAGAAATGCAACAGTCACTGGAGAGGGTTGGGGGTCCCAGAGAACTGTCTCCCTAAGATGAGACACCCTCATGCATGTGTCATATGCTGAAGGCCAGGATCCAACAGGAAGACGGAAAATGATGATGCCAGGGACTGAGCGAAACTGCAGATGCAGAGATTGGTGAAGGCGAGAGGAGAAGGGTCCAGAAATCAACAGGAGGAGCCCCTTCTGAGAGGAGCAGGGCGCCTCGTCCTCTGGGACATGAAGGAAGAAACATCCAGATGGCAGGTAGATCTGGTGGTGGGAAGACAGTGGGCTCCCCTCGGATTGTCTCCAATCGCTCAGCAAAGTGGAAGCAAGGCGCCCATTGAGAAATTGTTGGGGGAGTCTCAGTGGGGAGTTTGAGAAGACAGAGAGAGAGAAGACGGTGTGAAAGAAGCATGTTGACGAGCGAGAAAGATAATGCACAAGAAAAGGGCAAGTGGGTTGACCTGAGTGGCCGAATGTCCTTTGAATGACTGGTCCTGACTTTAGGTTGAGACTAGTCATCATGATCGCACCACTGTAGATTTTTGCCAGTGACTTCCAACTTGATGGTTGCAGCACGCAGTAAGAGGAGGATGAGCTGAACCAGGCTTGGAGCCCTGCATTGCTAGTAGATGGAGAGAAAGGAGGCAAGGGAATGGGCCGTGTACATGGGCCACTGAAAAGTTTTCATCAAATGATCCACTCAAGACTATACTTGAGGGGAGAGGAGAGAAAAAGAGGGAGACACATATAAGTTGTTCAACCCATTCCCCCTTCATAGATGGGTGCCTCATCCCCCTCTGGCCTACCCCAGGCCAACCTCCCTCAGAGAAGGCTCCGGCCTCCATCCTTCACACATTCATGAGAATCTTAACCCGTCTGTTTCCTCTGGCCTCATACTACAGTCTTAGATGTTCAAACACCATCATCCCCTCTGCCTGGAAGGGCCGTCCTCCATCCTGCCAGGCCTCAAATACCCCCATGGCCCGGAGGCCTTTCCTGACAGACTCAGCCAAGCTGCCCTCCTGTCAAGAGCCCTGATAGGATGTTCTGTGGCCTGGCCCCTTGGCCCTCCCATCTGTAGCTGTCTGCATCCCCCATGTCCCTGGGGAGCCTAAAGAACCAAAGGGTAGAATCTATGCCCAACTTGCTCACCACTGTGCTTCTGGGTCTAGCATGGTTCTTGACACACAGTAGGCACTCAATAAGTGCATATTGTATTGAAAATTACTTTATCCTTTATAGTACCTATACATCCAGGAGAATGTAAACATGAATTTACTAAATATTTGAATGACCAAGATAGGCTAAGGATGCTCTGACCACATCATACCTTCCAGAAGCCTGTGGAACCTCCTCTTTCACCAAAGTGGCCAAATCTAGACTCATTAAGGCGGTGTTTGCTTGTTCAGGAAGCTGTGCCCTGGCAGAGCAGCTGCATGGTACTGACGGGCACCCAGAAGAAAACACCAACAGCCAAGTGGAGGAGGAGGATGCCACCCCAGATGACAACGACAGCCTCTTCTGGACGCCTGGGGCCTGATCCAGGTGTGTAAGGTTGAACAGCAGCCCAAGAAATTAGGACATGCAGAGCAACCTTGAGAACTCAGGCATAATCTTTAGATACAAATGGGGTTGCCAGATTGAACAAGCACAACAAAAATGTAGGACACTCAGTTAAATCAGAATTTCTTGGCCAAATAGTGAATAATTTTTAGTATAAGTATGACCCATGCAGTGTTTGGGACATGTTTATAGAAAAATTATTCGTCATTTATCTGAAGCTCAAATCTACCTGTCTTTTATCTGGCAACCATACACACAAACTACTCCACCCACATCCACTCCCTTACCCCTCAACCCCCGCCCCCAGCCCCGCCCCTCCCAAGGGCTCACATGAGGGCAGAGTTGGATGAAGCCCCGGTCACTGAAGATAGGTCTGGGTCCTAAGCCATTGGTTCAGCTCCTTCCCATAAGGAACATGGGCCCCATGGGGACAGATCTTGTGCGTGCCGGGTTAATCTTGCATCCAGGGAGTGACGAAACACAGTGGTTTCAAATATGAACCAAGTAGAAAGCGTGCGGGTATCAATGAGGGATGTCAACAGCAGGGAACTCCCAGTATCGTGTTTCTGAACTGGGAAATACTCAGGAATGATTCTCTGCATAGAATCAGGGTGTGAAATTCAGGTGTGGGCTGGTTTAGCATTCCTTGGGCCCCTTCTCAGGGGCTGCCAACCAGAGCAGGATGCCAAGGCAGGGCCAAGTTGCCCGTGTGCGCGGGGACAGAACGGAGCTCTTCGCCATTGGCCACCCGCCCACTCCCTGCACAGGCCTTGGGGATGGAAGCACAGAGAGGGCCTGCTCCTCCCACCTGAGCTGCGAGGCCCGTGCTTTAAACAAAGCAACACAGACCCCAAGGAGCCGGTTGTCAATTGTTCAAAAGAAATCAGAAGTCTAGATTTCATAGGTAAACACTCTCGAAAGTTAACGTTAATAATGATTGCAAATTCTTTAAACCAGCATAAATCTTGCCCACGGGCCAGATGTGGCCACAGACTCCCAGTTTGGAGTCTCCTTGGCTATCCTTGGCTATCTGTCCTCTCAACCAGAAGCTTCTTGAGGAGCAGGCTCTGGCTCCCTACTGTCCATCAGACAACAGCTCAGCCAGCGCCAGCACCAGCACCACCTGAGAAGCCCACTCCTCTCAAGGCCCTCACCTTCTGCTCTGGCCTCTGCTCCCAGGATGCCCAGAGCCAGGAGGCAGGTCTGACGTGATAAATCTCCTCTGAGCCCTCTGGAAGTACCGGAATATATATGGGGTGCACAGCGCTGGGGAGGACAAATGGATCCTGGCTGCAGATCTGTCAGCACAGACCTCCAAATCACAGCTTCGCCGGCTCACGCCGTGCACACCTGCGGCTTGTTGACGGTGTAGAAATGAGAAATTTGGAGGCCATTGAACACCCCCTGAATTCACACAAGCAACCCACACAAAGGTATTTAGCACAGGTGTTTCTGTAATTGTGATGCATTAGGACGCTTCCTAGTGTTCAGTGGCCCTCAACACTCACACCTCCACTTGCCGGGGGAGGCCAGAGGGCAGGTTTGGGCCCACGCGGTGGGGACACGAGATGCAAGTTTGCCAGCAGAGCCCAAACGCCCCTGGTGCACATTCTTGCTCATATTTCTCCTTTGGGGATTGTTGCCAGCCAAAGAGCGCTTAAATGTTTGCTGAACCCTCTCCTGGCCTTGCTCCCTTTCAGATTACAGAGGGTCTGCTGAGTGGCTTGCTGGAAATGCCCCGGAAGCAACAGCAGGCAGACAAGGAAGGCAGGAGAAAAATGATCAAACTTGCACGTGGAGCCGTGATAAACTTGGGAGCCTTAAAACGAGGTCAGTCGAGTGAGCTGTCAACTGGTAACAAGGGCCCCGGGGTGGGGAGTTCAAAGTCATGCATCAGCCTGAGCTGAGGACTGAGGCGCCAGGGACCAGGAGCCCCGACATAAATGGATGGGGCCAGAGGAGTGAGCAGCCAGGATTGGACTGAAGGAGGAGGCGGTGGAGAACGAGGCGGCAGGCGCCAGTGGGATGGCTCTCTCTTGCAGCATGGAGGGAAGTCCTGGAATTTTCTCCTGCATGGTCCCCAGGCCTCCTGACCTGAAAGATGTAGCAGAACGAGTGAAATGGGGTGCAGAATGTAGGCAGTAGGGGCAGGGAAGCCACGCAAAACATTTACTTTTCCAGGTGCTAAAAGGTGGCTCAGAACTTCAAGTCTGTCTGCCCTTCCGCCCCGACACCTGTGCCAGCAAAGAGGGGAGAGCAGGCACAGAGAGCCAACCACAAGCTCACTGGTGCACACAGAACGCAGACCCCACCGCCTGTGTGCCACAGGGGCACAGGTGGGTTCTGCAGAACGGTGACAGGGAGCAGGAGGGCCCCCAGAAGGCAGCCTGAGTCTACAGCCAGGCTTGCCTGATGCCCTTGCATGTGGCAGGCACTGGCAGCAAGGAGGGACATCTGCCATCCACAACACCACTGGGAACCTCTTTCACTCTTTTAAGTAGTTTTCAATATTATTTCTCTGTGGCCACACTGTAAATTTTGTCCTCGTGAGAGCCAAAGACAAACTCCGGCGTGCTGGACACACAACCAAAAGGCGTGGTTTTGTTTACCTTTAAACAGATACACAGCCAGTCATTTCTCCAGCAAAAATAGTTTTATTCGGGATCAGTAAAGAATTGCAATTTGGGACGTGCACGCTATGGCAAAGCACAGGCAAATCGGAGACATGAAGGGACTCGCTTTTCAGAGCAAAAGGAGGGGTACAGAGGCGCTGTTCTAATGGAAGTCCATTGAGGGAAAGTAACAGCTCAGGGCAGCAACGGCTTCTCATTGGTTGGGCTGCAGCATTTCTCCTTGGTTGAGCTGTGGCATTTCCCATTGGCTGAGCTGCAGCGTTTCTCATTGGCTGGGCTGTTGCCAGGTGGGGAGAGAAACCTTCCTTCAGTAGTAAAGTAGTTGCACTTCCTGCCAGAGAGGCGGGCATGCTGTCTCTCTGTTTGGTGTAACTGAGGATGTGTGATAGGGTGTGTAGCACCCTCTACATGCCTTCTGACTCCAATTAGTTGGGGTTTTTTCAATTAGTTTCCTACAGATGGGAGCCTGGCAGCCAGGAGCCACCTTCGCTGGCAGGCATGGGAGCCTGGCCTGTGGCTTCAAGGGGGGCACTGGGGCAGAAATAAGCTGGGATACCCCCATGTCAGCAGTCCCTGCTGCTTGCAGTGGTGAAGACAAGCAGGTCATGCGTGGCACACATGTGCACAGTGCATGGATGCTCATACACACACACACATGCTCACACACTTGCACCATCACCTCTTCTGTCTGCAGAGACCAAGCTAGGCAACCCAGGCACAGCTCTACACTAATGGGACACCGAGTGTGGGTTCTCAGTCCAGCTCAGCCCTGCTCTTCGCCCTCTGAAAATCAGGCATGAGGCCCACATGGCTGAACAGCGCACCTCACACAGGTGTTGGAGCTGCCTGCCTCAGGTTCCCCTGTCGTCTACAAATAATCTCTTCTTGTTTGTTTTTGTATTAACATTTATTTCTTATATTTTATGTACTATAAAATTAGTTTGAATTGTCACAACGATATTAAAGTATGTAATTTAAGATGTGTATAGGCTGCCAAAATGGCAGAACATAGCTGCTATGGACTGAATTGTGTCCCCCCAAATTCCTGTGTTGAAGCCCTGGCCCCACTGTGATGGTGTTTGGAGACGGGTCTTTGGGAGGGGATTGGGTTAGATGAGGTCGTGGGGATGGGACCCCGTGATGGGATTAGTGTCCTTGCAGGAGGAGGCAGGACACAGCTCATTCAATCTCCCTCCATGTGAGGACACAGGGAGAAAGCGGCTGTCTGCAGGTGGGGAAGACAGCTCTCCCCAGAATCTGACCATGCTGGTACCTTGATCTTGCTCTTCCAGCCTCTGGCACTGTGAGAAATAAACTTCTGCTGTTTGCCTGCCCCCCACTCCACCCCCCGTCTGTGGAATTTTGTTACGGCAGCCTGAGCTGACTGATACAATACCCTAAAGGGTGAAGACTAGAACTGGCCCTTTGTAAAACTTAAGAAAAGATCACAGACCACGTCTGCGGGGTTATCTTCCACTCCATGGGGGAAGATAAGGGTGCAGGTGTAGAAGGACATGTAGGAGAACACCACCCTGGTCCTCCCTGAGAAAAGTCAAAAGGACCATGTAGATGAGATGCTAATAAGTCCTGTAGATGTATCTGGTTTAAAATAACACATCCACTAGCCCGTTCTCTGAGCTTGGCAATACAGCAGACCCCACGTAAAGCGGGAACAGACTTGTCCAGACACATTCACTCCCCCGTGAGACCTGAAACAGCCGACAGCCAGCTGGGAACTAACCCCCATGACCTCGAGCCCAGGAAATTTAGAGCCCCTGCCCGTGCCTTGCTCCCCACACTCAGGGACCACCGCTCCAAGTCTGGGAAAAGACGACCAAGCAGAGGCGCCCCCTAAAAGCTGTTACAATATTATTTATTCTTCCTTTCATTTCTAATTTGGCTTATGTTGATTTTCCCTTTTTACTTGAGTTGGGCTTTGCCAGCGATGTGTAAATGTTATTGTTTTTGCTCTTCCTTTCAAAGACCTAGCTCTTGGATGTATTTCTCATTTCTGTAATTTCTGTTTGTTTTTTTTCCCTCTTCCTGCTAAAGAATGAAGCCTCTGAAAGCCTCTGTTCTTTGAAGTTCATTTAGATTTTCTTTGGGGCCTTGTTTACTGTCCATCTGCTTTTGTATTTGGATCAAAGGGTAATCTTTTAATTGGAAGATTTTATCATTTTTATTTATATCCTCCCTTGTTAGAGAAAATTTTTCATAGAGATGAGTAGCTCCTGCTACGGCAAAGGGGTCCTGCCGATGTTTCTTTGCTCTTATTTATATTAACACTTTCCCTCTGCCCTCATTTTATTTGTGATTCCTACTAATCATGAATTAATGTCTCTCCTTTTAATTGAGGGTTTTTATTTTCCAACCATCTTCACTGCTATTTTTTAGTAGATTTTATTTAAAATACCTTGATGCCATATTACTGGACCCTATCCAAGAAGCTTAATTAATGTCATTCATCCATTATTTTTAATATTTTTATCAAAATAAATTGCCCTTTTATCTAATTTTTTAAATTAAACATGTTTTCCCCGGTTTCCTTCTCTATTTTTGCTCCTTTTGCTTTGTGTACACAGATGTCTGATAAGCCATGTCTTGTCAGAGTTTAGGTTTTTATCCACTAAAGCCTTCACTTTTTTGATGGGTCAACTTAAACCCCTGTGGTCACTGCTAGAATCATGAACACAGTCTGTCACTAGCATCGTTGAGAGAAGCTTCATCACTTAGGGCTTTTGGTGCATTAACCAGGATCTTCTAGGTCCAACATTTAAAATTATTTGGAAGTAGACATTCCATTCTTAACACTACTGTGATCTGAAGATATCATATGTACTTTTTTTTTTTTTGATGAGGAAGATTGGGAGATAACATCCATTGCCAATCTTCCCATTTTCGCTTGAGGAAGAGGGTCCCTGAGCTAACATCTGTGCCCATCTCCCTGTACTTTCATATGTACATGTTCAACCAGTTGACATCCACAGGACTTATTATTTATTTATTTATTTTTATTATTATTATTTATTATTAGCAGCTCCTCGACACCATCCTTTGACGTCTCCTACGGAGGACAAGGGTGGTCTCCTTCTAGATGTCCTTCTCCACCTACACCCACTCTTGCCCATTTTTCATTACTTTAGTCTCAAATTCTGGGAAATGTTTTTTCATTGTTTGTTTTTGGCATCTTGCCTTTTTCATTCATTGATTAAAATGTTTTCAGCACACACTCTGCAAACATTGCTCTAGGCACAAAAGATGGAGCAGAGAGCAGAATAGCAAAAGTTCCTGGTCTGAGCCCTGGAATTGTAGCAGAGGAAGACAGACACTGAAGGAGTATGGTGGATGGCAGTGGGCACCATGGAGACAAATAAAGCCGGAGCAGAGGGCGGGGCAGACATCAGCAGAGAGCTCTTTTCTGTGGTGGTCAGGGAGGCTGATGAGTTAAGCTGGCATTTGAACCAAGACCTGAATGAAGAGAGGGTATAAGTCATGTGGATAGCTGGCAGGGAGAGAGTTGGGAAGAGAGAACAGCCAGTGCAAAGGCCCCAGGGCATGTGTGGCTTGTTAAGGATCAACAGGAAAGTGAGTAGGGCTGGAGCAGGGAGAGAGGGGAGTTGATGACACCAAGAAGGTTGGATGCTAGGAGTGGGAGAGAATGGCTGGAATAGAAAAGGGAGGTTTGGAGGTTATGAGCAGAAAAGTGATTTAAATTTTAAGTGATCTGATTAAATTTTTAAAGAAGCCCTTTTGTCAGTAAGTGGAGACCAGGCTGCAAGGAGAACAAGTAGGAGGTTGCTGCCCCAGTCCAGGCACCCTGGAGTCTGGTGACAGCAGTAGACAGTGAAGAGTGGTCAGAGCCCAGAGATATGTCAAAGCAGTGCCAACAATTTGCTGATGCCTGGGATGTGAGGATAGAGAGAAGGAAGCAGAAGTAACTGCGTTCTCTTCAACTGTTCCAAAGATTACCAGTAGGGTAGACATGTCAACAGTCCTGCCGCCCCCTCAGTGTTTTTCTTTACTCCTGCTCTGTCCGTCTCTGACCATCTCCCATTCATATGTTTTACTTCTCTCTTAAGATGGTAGTTAGTTTCACAGTGTGGTCAGCAAAAGTGTTTTCCCACAATTTCTATTTTTATTCAAGATTTCTTTATTTCAGGTGTATCTAAGCCTTCCTGTGACCTCAGAAGAAAAGATATGCTAGTGGTAAGTTCTGGAAAGGGCAAGTCTCACTGGGTCCTTCCGTTGCCTTCACGTGAGAATGACAATGTGGCTATAGCCTGGGTTATGTCTCCCAGATTCAGTGGTGGAGCCCTAACCCCCCAGTGGCTCAAAATGTGCCTGTATTTGGGGCCAGCCCGGTGGCGCAGCGGTTAAGTTCGCATGTTCCACTTCTCGGCAGTCCGGGGTTCACCGGTTCAATCCAGGGTGCGGACTAGGCACCGCTTGGCATGCCATGCTGTGGCAGGCATCCCACATATACAGTAGAAGATGGGCACGATGTTAGCTCAGGGCCAGCCTTCCTCAGCAAAAAGAGGAGGACTGGCAGTAGTTAGCTCAGGGCCAATCTTCCTCAAAAAAGAAAAAAAATTTGCCTGTATTTGGAGATGAAGCCTTTAAAGAGATGATTAAGCTCAAATGAAGCCGTTAGGGTGGACCCTCATCTGATTTGGCCCGCATCCTTGGGAGAAGAGGACCTCTGGCCACACACAGATTCCAGGGACGCCGTGCACAGAGGAGAGGCCACTTGAGGACACAACGCAAAGGTGGCCATCAGCAAGCCAAGAAAAGAGGTCTCAGGAGACACCAATCCTGTGGACACCTTGATCCTGGACTTCCAGCCTCCAGAGCTGTCACCAAATAAATTTGTGTTATTATGTCACCCAGTCCGTGGTATTTTATCACGGCAGACCTGACAAACTATGGCTGACATCCTCCTTTAAGAATTCTGAAACTTTCTTCCACTCTCTTCCTGCTTTGTTGCAGTTGAGGAGCTTGAAGTGTCTTGATGTTAGTTCATCTGAATGTGTCCCATTTTTCTTTTGGAGAATTCTCTTTTTTGCTCCTGGCGATTTAATTCAGTATGATCCAACATATGACTAGCGAGCCCTTTTTTCCCTATGCTGGCCTTTCTGCAAAGTGTTACTGATGTAAAGACAAACAAACACGGCCCCTGTCATGAGAAGCTGGTGGCCTGGCAGGGCTCAGGTGTGGGAACATAGAGGACCCTGAGTACTACTCTAGCTGGGGAAGATCCAGGTACCCAGCGGCACAGAGAAGCAGCTGGGCATCCAGCTCAAGGAGGTGCGACCCCAGGGAGACTTGCCAAGAAGAGCTCTTGATCTTTGTCTGGACATATACGAAAGCGTTACCTGGTGTATCCAAGAAAGTCGATGAAGAAGAGGGGGTGGGGGGGCTGGGTTCCAAGAAAAGAGAACTTTTGCAAAAGTTCAGAGGTGTGAAACAAAACACGGCTTGGTAGAGCCGGGATCATGGGACGTGGTGGCCAGGGCCTCGCTAGGAGGCTGGACCACACTAGAAGCTGTAGCGAACAGGAATCAAATTTGCATTTCAGACACGGAAACGCCACACACTGCAAAGCCATGGTTGCAGAGAGGAGGAATGAATCAGTGAGGATGTTTTCCTCTTTGCGGATCAGCGGCCAGACTCCACTGGCTGAAACAAGAAAGAAGGTTGGTTCTGGCAGCAACAGGTCCGGGAGAAGGGCAGCTCCCCCAGATTGACCTCCCCCACCTCCGACCCCCGAGACTGTCTCGGCCTGGCTCTTCCCTGGGGGTGGGCTTCACTGCTAGGCCAGGAGCTCTGGGCCTCCCATGCAGGCACACTGGGCGACGACGAGAGAACAAGCTTCTGCTTCCGCAACGGGAGTCTCAGGCTCACCTGGTGGGCTCCTCGGCCCCATGCCCACTCCTGACCACGACTGTGGCCGGGAAGAGGAAGGTGCGGGGTCACCCGGGTGGCCCTTGGAGCTGGAACGGAGGCAGTGATCTGTGAGGGCTGAGGACCGTCTGAGCGAGCAGACACACGCCTGCACAAGAGGAGAATGCCGTCAGGAAGGAGGGAGGCGGATGTGGAGGTCAAAGGGCAGGGAAGAGCGTCAGGAGCTTTTGGGGACGCTCTGCCGAGAGACGGAGGCGACCTGGACGGAGGCGTGAGCAGCGAAGGCAGCGAGGACGCCGGACTCGAGAAGGTGAGAGACGCTCATCAGCAGGATCTGGAGCAGCTCTCGGGCCCCGTGGTGTTTTCTATTAATCTACCCGATCATCACTCTTTCATTTTCGAATATTGGTTTTCTTCTATTTTATTAATAGTTATCCAAAATTTATTTTATTTTATTATATAATTCTAGAATACAATAGGGATTATGAATTCTTTTCCTTTCACTCTCAAGGACCTGAGTTCTCCACTCCATGTCTCTATGTTCTCTCACTTTCATCTTTGTTCGTTTCCTCTACATTCTAGAGGCAGTGCCTCAGCTTTAAATTTCAGAATGACCCCATTTTAATCCCAGCTTCACCACCCTCTAGCTTTGTGACACTGGCAATTTACTTAATCTCTCTCAATCTCAGTTTTCTCGTCTATAAAATTGGGATAGTAACGGTATTTACCTTGTAGGGTTGCTGTGAAAATTAAATGAAATGATGTAATGAAGTGCCTGGCAAACAGGAACTGCTTAATGACAGCTAGCCGTTCTCAGGCATTTCATTTTGGTTATCTTCTCGTTATCATTATGATTAGGAGTATATTTTTGGAATGTCTGCTGTTTCACAGCATCAGTCCTAATTTTCCTGTCCCCAACAACAATTTGCCTTCACTGGCAGAATGTGGTAACTTTTCTTTTTGTTTCTCTTCTTCCTGAGAGTGGATCAGAGCCCTTTGCCAAAATCTTCTTAGGTTTCCCGGGGGAGATCAATTCCATAGTGAGATTAGTCTTGGTACTTTTTCTATTTTCTTTTTTTTTTTATTTTTCTTTGAAACAAGGAAAGTTTTGCAACAGGATCAGCTGTTCTTTCCAATATGTAAAGGAGCAGGTTGTCTGGGAAGCAGCTGTGAAGCCTCCTGTTGCTCAGTTAACAACATGGTGAACTGCCAAGGGCCAGCTTCATGATGCCGTAAGGTGGTGACATTGTAGAAGGATCAGTTTTCCAGGAAATTCTATGGCCTGAGGAAAGGCCCGTGTGTGATGTTCAAGTGACCTGGAAGTGGTGACTTTCTTTCCCTAATCCCAGCACACTCACCACCCAGCCTCTGACCAGCAGCCCCCAAAATTGGGCTGGACACTTGGGCCAGGTGCAAATATGCTCTCAGGTACCTGTAACAGATTCCTCTTGGAGTAACTCATGTAGTAAATTTTTATCGAGCATCTACCATAGTGTTCCTGTTCAAGGAGCTGGAATGTCATCGGTGAACAACACCAGCAAAACCCCTGCCATTGCATAGCTCCATTTAAAGGGCTGAAGCCCTGCACAGAAGCCACATTGGGATCCAGTGGCTTGTGCCCCCCTCCTGGCTGAAGGCTCCCACCCCGCCAGTGTCTGGTCATTCCCCCCAACCCAGGGCATACCTGCAATGGCACACCTGCCCCAAGCAGAGACTTCCCAAGCCACAGCCTGGAGTGTCAGTTTTCAGCCTATTCTTCAGCCTAGCCACTGGTGTGGAATATCATAGAAAGTCTTTCTGGAATATTCTGGAATCCCAGCTTCTTTAGGGGATGCCTGTTCTTGAGAATTTCTTTTTTTTCCTACCCTCCAGATGATTTCATGAGTTTTTTAATAGGAAGAAGAAACTAGGCCCAGGGGGTTGTCTCTAGTATTTTTGCCCCTACCTCCGCCTCTGTCACCTTCTTGGATGCCTTTCTCCCAGGCTCTTTTAAACACTCAGTTTTCAGTAAATTTAAGGTTGCCCCGCTCAGCACCATGTGTCCTTTGAATGACATTTTTTGCTGGATTGTGTACTCAACCTTTTTTTTGTATAAGAGGTGCTCCTTTGAGATGGTGCCAGTCTGATCTCATCGGAAGTTTACGAGAAAACCCAATATGCTCCAGTCCTACTGCGGGGAGAGTGCGCGCCAGCTAGCCAGATTTATCCGCAGCTCCAGTGCAAACACGGCTGATCGCTCTCCGGCTTTGTCCTGCGTTCACTGATTCCAGAGTGGTCTCTGGGGCTCCGCGTTCCTGCCAGAATGTTCATGACATCACTCATATTATTAATAATTACAGGTTATTCACAGATGGACGGGCAGATGGACACACAGCAACAGAGATTTGTTTAATCTCAGCAAGGCTATTTCCCCTGCATATTTCCCTTTGCCCACTCTTGCTGCCTCCCTGGAGAAAAAAATTAATGAAAAAACAAAATGTCTATGAGAGAAAAATGAAAATCCTGTCGGAGGTTTTGTTGCATTTTCCCCCTTCAGGAGGAAAAAATGACCTGTCTCCCTTCCCTTTCTCCGCACGGTCTGTGTAATGTGTTGTTTTGTGAGTCTTTGAACTATAAACATTCCCAAAGAAAGACACACTCCTGTCACTCAGCTGACCCTCACATGGCTGCAGGCTCGATCTGTGATCCAAACTTCAGAGACAGGGAAGGAGCAAGAGCTGACCTTATACAGAGAGAGGTATTCACTGCCTGGTCCCCAGATACTTGCTGGGTTTTCTGGAAGGAAAATAGAGCACCGCTCTGTCTCTGGAATGTCAGGGGCCCTGCACAAAAGACACGCATGACTAAACGTGGCACCACTGGCCACCTCCCCTTGGTCAGCTTTCGAGGTGACCAGGCCCCCTTGTTCAAGACTGGAGGCCGTTCAGCCAGACCAAAGTTGAACTTGACTCAAAGAGGAGGCTGTCTACATGAGGATGGGTAGAGAGAGCCGCTAACCAGCTAAGCCTATAAACCAGGAGGGGAAGAACTTTCTGGATCATGCAATAGTATGGTCTGCTACATGGCACATGCCTTAGATTGTTAACAGTTGCACTAATTTTTAAATTGCTCTTACAGTCCATACTCTTCATTTATTCGACATTGAGTCCTTCAGTCTCCTTGGTCTTCCCTTCTCCTTCGCCTTGTCCGACATGATGGGCCTCCCGCCCCCAAGCACCGCCCGATAATGAGCCATGATGTGGGAAAAATGCGACCAACTCCTCTCCCTTGGCTTGATAACACCATCTCTTCAGCTCAGATCTGGTTAATCTCTTCACCTAAATATGAAACGTTTAAATCATCTTTTCTAGGACCTTAAAGGACAGATGGAGTCTTCAGATGTGTGCATATCATTAAACCAGGCCAACCCAATTCTTGGATGGCCTTTTAACACCTCTTATCCCCACAGACTCTAGACTAGTTATATTTCTGGCCATGGATTAAGAAACATATCTGGTTTACTTGCAGTTGAAATAAGCAAGACATATATGTAGCATGATCCAATTGGGGAAAAAAGGCATTTTCAGAAAACAGCTCACCTTTTGGGCATCTCTCCACTCAAAATATGTTGGGGCAGAAGAGTTACTGATCATTTTTTAAAAGCCCAGGTATTTGACTGTGTTCAACCTGTCTCTGTGCTGTTTTCCTGCCAAATCTCTCTGTGCGCAAACACCACCTGCCCATCAGAGACTCAGTGACTGGGCTTTCGTACAACTTGTATAAAACTGGCCTAAAATTGCCAAGCATTTCTGTGTTGCCCAAACTCAGAGATATTGGGTCTTCCATTGGTTCATCATAAGCCCATGATTATCAACTGAATCTATATTTTCCTGATAAGACTCAACCCATTTAAACTGCTAGAAAGGTTGCCAGTGTAGCTATTTTGCAGAATTTACCAATTCTCGACTGTGAGGCCTTAATTCATAGGGAACGCCTGCTGCATAGTAACTGCTTAACAAATAAATTCTTCTTCAATAAAAGATGCATAGATATAAAAATGTGGACTCTGGCCCCCCAAATGAAATCTCCTCCCTCCCCGTGCAAAGGGCAGGGTCGTTTTAAAATAAGTTAATGTCAGAGAGAAAGCAATCGGGCTGACCTGGTTGATACACACAGCACACAGCTTATTAAATATTGAAACTCTTTAGAAAGGTCTACTGACCACAGAGTCCAAGTCATCTGTGGTGATTGAAAAGACATGATTTCTACAAATTACACCCAACCACCCCAACCTCCTCGACTGAAGCATCAGCCACCAGCATCCTGTTATTTTTCTGATGGCACAAACAGATTTATGCCGATGCCTCCCTACTATTTTCAACAGGCAGAAATGCAGATGCAGACCCATCGCCCAGGCCGGGGCTATATTCTGAGGCCAGCCACAGCAGCCTAGCTAACTGGCCCACCTGGGGCTCCCACCTTTGACCTCAGCTTCATTAGCACAGCGCTTTGGCCCCCTGAGCCAACGAGGCTGCTGAAATATGAATCAGCTGCTTCTCCCAATTCCCCATTCCTCTAGCAGAGGTGCTAATGAACGGGGTAGTGGCCAAAGAGTGCAATGGGAGAAGAAACAGATTTGGGGAAGCCACAAATGGGACAGCCTACCTCTGGACAATGGCAAAGAGGACCATGATGCTTTCTATGCAAATCTCACCCACGTGACAGGCCCCTGAGATCCTCCCTGCCAGTATATCCAGGTGTCTCTGCCTCTCCAGGCCCTTCCTCCACCCTCTATGTCCTCACCTTCCACACACACCACCTACAGGCATGATCCTTGTAGGCTCCAGGACTCAAAAACAAGATGGTGCTCCACCAACCCCCCAGACACCCTCATGCATTTAAAGAAGAAAAAGTAAGGGCAGGCCCCGTGGCCAAGTGGTTGAAGTTCTGTGCACTCCACTTCACTGGCCCAGGTTTGTGGGTTCAGATCCCAAGTGTGGACCTACTCCACTCATCAGCCAAGCTGTGGAGGCATCCCACATACAAAATAGAGGAAGATTGGCACAGGTGTTAGTTCAGGGCTAGTCTCCCTCACCAAAACAAAAAAAAGAAAATAAAGAAAAAAGTAAAACACACATATGCAGAAATTAAAATCACTTTGCTTGCAGATTTCCTGACTGTGCAATGATGACTGATGAAATGACACATCAGAGCTGGAGTTTGTTGCTATGTTGGCTGATGCCCTGAGCCTGGGCTGGTCTGTCCATGGGTCCTCCTGCCACACACCCGCAGATCCTGCCACACCAGAGGGCTCACAGAGCCCATGCTGCTCACTTTGTCCCCTCTGACAGGTCCCTTCTGATCCCAGAGCAATCTGATTCCTCTTCGTAAGTCAGAACTTCTATTTCCTTCTGAAACCCACATTCCTCTTGGACTTGTAACCTTGATCGCCCTTCTTGAAGTGGATATTTTCAACATCATTGCGCTGCCACTCTATGAGCTTCATCTTCCTAGTGATGCTGAGGCTGGCATGGCAATTCCATTTTTCCCAGCAGCACTAAGCAATCATCATTTGTCTTAAAAATTGGCACATTCCTCCAAATACATTCATGAGAAGGTTGGGTGTCTACTCCAATGAGGGTCAGAATCTTAAAGAAAGCATCTCCACCTACTTTTCCATATCCTAAAGCTAATATGAAAAAAAAAGACAGGGATGATGTTTTCTATAGAAGCAGAGATTTGGGGAAAAGAGACATTGAAATGCATGAGGTGAAATACATCCAAAAATATAAGCTCAAAATTTCATTCCATAATGAAACAAATACCAAGCAGAGGGAAAATTCTAATCGCATACCTAGAGATCAAGAACATATTGCATTTCTATGTAAAACAAACTGATTTCTCACAACTCAGAAAGAAATTAAAATTATTCATTCATAACTTCATAGATGAGGTTTCGCCTCAAACATCCTACTAATCCCTATTTTCATCACAACTGGGAAGGAGAAGTAGTCAAGCTTTTTACTTTGGGGACATCTGAGCTCCTCAGAGGGAGGAAAGAGGTGGCTTCAGCCTTTTTTCTTTTTTAAGTGTGTCATCAATAATTCCGGCCCGAGGCTATGTGCCCCAGCTCCCATTAGAAAAGTGGAACGAAGGCCGCCTGCTCTCCCATAGCCCACAGCACCGCGCACACGGGACCCTGCTCCGGAGTGGAAAGGGCAGCTCAAGCCAGTGACCAAGGGCGTTAGCATTTGGGTGTCAGAAGTTAACTTCTCGTCTTCAGCCAGAAGCTGTTTTCCCCAAGACAAGGAGAACCAAACTACATTAGCTGATGGCTCACAGCATAGAAGAAAATGATCTCTTCTTCAAACCGTGAGGGGCTGTTTATTATCACTGCCAACATAAATCTCGCCACCTGCAGGGAGCAGTGGCTACGTAAAGCCATTGCCCATTTGTGAGGCTGTCAGAGATCACACAGGGGATCATCTTTATGCCCAGTGAAAAGGATCAGGAACACACCCACCACATCAACTCTAACAGCCAGCGGCCCCCGCAGGTGGGACAGGGAGACATCACTCACCTGTGCTTAGAAAACACTGTCCACAGAGACCCGTGACTCTGGAACAATGGTAAACTGTGGCTTGCCTAGAAATTCTTATTGCTTCACTTAAGCTTCTGATTCAAGTTTAAATCAGCAAAGACACTCTGTGTGTGTGTGTGTGTGTGTACAAGTGCGTGTGTGCATATATGTGTGCATTTGTATGCACATATTCCAATAGGGAGATGTAGTGGAAGACAGTTTTAACTGGCCTGGGATCTTTGTCTGCACTCCCACTGCCTAGAAATAGCCACGCTTTCCTTCCTGATGAGGAATTCCAAAAGAAGGTGGCTCCTCCCTTGGGTCTCTGTTTCTTTGAAAAATCTCCTCTAAAATCCAGCTGGCAAGGCAGGTGGCTTCACTCCTTGGATGAAATTCATGGGATGGTTTTAGATCTAGGATTATGTCTTAATCAGGTACAAAGACCAATTTCCTGAAATGGGAACAATGCTGAAAGCATCAGCTCTTCTTAAACACTGTGCAGACACTCAAGGGCCGGGGTATCTGCGATCTCCTGTTTCAACTGTCCTCAGAGATTCACAGCTGTGACCACTTCTCACAGTTATTCACGAGTTGCTCCAAATGGGAAGACGGTGATCTCCACCCAGCTCTTATGGGTAAAAAGTTTCAAATGCCTCTGAAGAAGTCTGCGGGCTTAGAACTGAATATTTTTTGTAGATACAAAATTTATTTTATGATACTAAGCACAAGAACTGACATTATAAAAAAATGCCAGGCTCCGACTGACAGCTTCCTTCAGCTGTGTCATGGGTTGAATTGTGTCCCCCAAAAGATGCTGAAGTCTTAACCCCCAGTACCTATGAATGTGACCTTATTTGGGAAGAGAGTCTTTGCAGATGATCAAGGTAAGATGACGTCATCAGGGTGGGCCCTAGTCCAATGTGACTAGACTCTTTATAAAAAGGGGAAACTTGGACACAGAGACAGATACATGTAGAGGGAAGATGAGAAAATATAGAGAGAAGACAGCCATCTACAAGTCAAGGAACACTTGGGCCACCAGAACCCAGGAGTGAGGGCTGGAACAGATTCTCCCTCACAGGCCTCCAAAGGAGCCAACCCTGCCGACATCTTGATTTCCAACTTCTGACCACCAGACTGTGAGACAATAATCTCTGTGGTTGAAGCCCCAGTCTGTGGTGTTTGCTATGGGAGCTGAGCCGACTAATACCAGGTGTTTGAAGAGTCTACCCCATCGTCATCACTGCAACTTTGACAGATCGTGTTTGCTCTGTCCTCTGTGTGGGGGCCCCTCTCCTGCATCCTCAAGGCCCCTTAACTTCTGTGGGGTAATTATTAGGTGATTTGTCTTGAGAGACTGAATAAACAAATGGACAAGGGCCAGACCACAGATTTCAGTGGAACTCTGACCCACAACCTCGGCAGCAACCAGCCCAGGAAGCTGAACCACAGCCTCTGCCACAATCAGCCCAGAACAGTCAAGACGTGGTTGGTCGATAACTGCCAGCTTCCCTCATCTTTGCTTTGGCTTCCAACTCAGGCCCAACCAGAGACAGCCAAATATGCTCCCCAAACCAATCCCGTAGGATGCTCTGCTTCTGGGGAGCTGCCTCTGGCTTCCCCAGGCCACTGCCTCCAGGCGGGGTGCACCTGGAGCCTCCGCCTTTTCTACTTTAAAGCTCCCGCCCCTCCACCGGCCTCTGAGTCTCTGCCAAATGCAAGCGATGGGGGCTGAGCCCCTTGCCGTGGCAGCTCTGAGCAAGTAGCCTCTGTTTGCTCTCATTTGGGTGGTCTTCATTTCCTTTCATGGTCTGACTCCCACATTATGTCACAAGTTCCAGGAGCGGAGAGCACATTATAGGTTTCAGGAAATATTTTTTGGATGGGGAATAAAATGAATTAATGTTGTCATGACAACACATAAATATTTGTTGAACGAATGAATGGATTTTGCACAACTTGTATATCTGGGAGGAAAAATTATCGAAGAATATGAAACACTAGCATGAATTGCATTACTAAGGTTTGATTGCATTGGGTAGCTCTGGGCTTTGGTCAAACTTGGGGAAATGGCCAGATTGTGAGTTTCCAGTTTCCAATACAATATGCATTATTCTTTCAGCCTTATTTATTGTGGTATTTTTCAAATTATAATAAATTTGCTTTCTTCTGAATATTCAGATGCTTCAAAAGGTACCCAAAGGATGCAATTAGCCTCTGGGGAAATATGCTATTATGTGCACATATCATGTTTTGCATAGGCTTTCCATCATCTACATAATTTATGTGCTTCTGCATAATTTTGCCTCTTTTTATGTTTTCTATGTGTTTGTGAGATAATCTAGAAGTCAGTTTCCTACCATCACAAACACAGAAAGAACTCGAGTCAGTTCCTTCACCCAGTCTGCTTTCCTTCCACTGAACCCCTTGCAGCAGCCTCGGGAGACTGTTGCCTTTCAGAGGCACCACACATCAAGGCGGGAAAAAAGTGGAAGGTTCAGGGAGCTTGCAGGAATGAAACGGAACCTTGTCCATTTTCATATTCTTCTGGGTATTCACTGGGGTCTCTGATGGATGGTGCTAGCATTTTAATGCTCTTTAAACTGTTTATAATCCTCACTTTGGTTTTGAAACAGAAAAATAATGCCAAAATTAATGGCTTTTTAAAGCTTCTGATGTGAGTTGGTTGCATACAAATTTCCCTAAAACTGAAAAGTTCCCTCATCTAGGGAGCAGGTAAGTTGTGTATAACTCTGGTTGGACTTTAATTGATTTTTCTCTCCCAACAACCTTTTCTATTTTCCATGTTCCTAATTTCCGTCTCTCTTGTGCTTTCTTTGCTGCTCGAATCTCCTTACAGTGTGGTGTCAGATGTGGAATAGAGGCGCCTTGCCAGCCGAGCAGTGACCCCGTGAGCAGACCTCGGGCTTAGGCCTGCGTGGGCTTCGTCCACAGGTTGGCCCTCCTACCAGCCTTGCCAAAATCAAGAACAGGCCAAAAATTTGTTTTAGCCTCCTTTTTCATGGGGAAATAGTGAAAACGTATAACACTGCACATGACTCCTTTCTGGGCCAAAACATGGAGGGAAGACAAATGATAGACATTTTTAGAAATTACCCTAGCATGTGCCTCATTTTTATAGATGAAGAACTGAGACCAAAAGAGTTATAGTAGCCAAACAGTGGAGGCAGGTGTCAGAGTCCGGGTGAGACCTCGCGCCTTCTGACTCTCAGTCCAAAGCTTTTCGGGGGGGAGAAGCCCAAGAAGGGTGGGCTTCACTAATGCACACACATCAGGGGCCTGGCTGCTGAGGCACACACTTTGAGAAAGCAGCCAGCCCAGGAGGAGGTGCTGCCCCCATGGACCAGAGCAAAACTAGCTGACCGCAGGGGCTCAGGCCTCTTCCAGGTACTCAGGAACATCATGCATTTGCTCCTTACTCCCCAGGCCGGGTCATGAGACCCTCTGAGCAGCACAACATAACTGTAGAAACCACCAAGGCCACCGCCTGAACCACCCCCCCACCCCACCACGTGTCTACATAATTGTCACAAAGATGCACCCAGCAGCCACCCAAAAGAGGCCAAGCAGAAAAACAGGGTGTCTCGGCAGAGAGACCCTAGGACAAATGTTTTCCAAACATTCTTAGCAAACAAAAAGATTTCCTATTAGAACAAAAGGAATATTTACACATTGAAAGTGAAAATCATTGGGTTAAAAGAAATATGAGCTCAAAATTTACCATTTCTACAGAATAAATATCAACATCTGTGAGGGCCAGGACAAACCCTCACAGAACTGACAGGAGTGAGGCATTCAGATGGAAAACAGATCCTCCTTGTCCCCCACACAAAACATTGCCAAAGGATCGAGCAAGGGAGGGGAAAACATCACTGACATTGACATTGTTAATATCGTGCATCTGAAAATCATACCAGAAACAAGAACTGAGGGCACAAGGAAGTCTATGTTTAGAATTGTAGAATATGGGGTCTTCTCTTTTTAAAGTTCCGTGCAGAAGCAGTACAGGTGTGTTAGCTAAAGGACAGTACATCCCCGGGAAGTCTTTCCAAGTGGCACTGACCACTGGACCACCGCGTGCCACTCTTCCTCCTTCCAGGCTTTGCCTTTGCCTTCTGCTCTCCTTCTCTCTTCGGTTCTCCCCTCACTTGTCTGCCTTCCCTAATTGTTCTCTTCCTCTCCTAACACAGCACCTTCATTCTGACAGAGGCTCTTTCTCGTGTAAATGACAGAGTATCCAGGACCTTTTCTAGCTTTAACACCCCCGATCAACTACCCTCCTTTAATGGGGGAGCCAACTGTGACCCAGAGCAAGAAGAGATAAGGGGCTGTTTGAGGAGGAGGCAGAGCGAACCTCAGTCCATAGTTAACTCCTCTGTACCACTCCTACAAATCTTCCAAACGAAGAGTCATTGTCTTCTGGTTAACAGTGAGAAGGTGGCTGCACGCTCCCACATTTTAAAAAGTAGCAAACCTTTTGAGTAAAGTGATGATCTCAGCGCAGATGCCTAACAACGCCTCTCACCAAAACACTGCCAAAAGTGCAAATGGAAACGAAAAATCGTGAAAAAATGTGTGTGTTACCCTCCCCACCATGCTCCTGGCGTTTGGCCCGGTGCAGGCTAAAGCTGCATGTGACATGGGGCACACACAGTGAGCATGCCATTTGGAAGGCCTCTCTCCTCTGTAGATCCAAATAGTGAAAATGCCCTCCACTGGAAGGACCCGTGGCTTATTCAGCTGCTCCACCAAGCAAAATTCCACAGAGGAGAAGAGTTCTACCCGAAGCTGCAGGCAGAATATGAGTGGCACCAAGTTGTTGCTGAAGGAATTCTGTTTCCGTCAAGAATTCATACCTAGTCCAGAGGCAGAACCCAGCCGAGAGCAGGGGGTGAGAGTTTAGCTCGTGGTATAGTAGCTCTCGTGACCTATCGAACTATATAATTGAGCTGTGTAATTAGTTATTTGACATTTGTTCTTCTTTGGTGATATACGCTCCATGCAGGCAGGCACCGTAGCTGTCTTGCCTCCAGGCCCTGCACGAGTGGAGTGCCCCTTACAGAGAAGGTGCAGGATCACTCCTGGATGAGGGGGCAATGGAGTGGACGACAGAAGGAGGGAATCTTCGAGAAAGGACTCCACCTGCCGGAATTGCCCAGGGCTCCCTCTCCGGCCCTCAGGGTGGGGCTGCCGATCTCCAAGACACACTGGTGCCCACGGAGATTCACGTTAGTAGCACAGGGGAAGGCAGAACCCACCCAATCTTTTCACAACCATTCGCCGGAGCTGCAGAGACATTTCTGAATTCAATTATAAGTGAGGAGAAAAACAAAACCCAAAGAGCTGTGACGTTAAAAAACGAGAACTCACAATATAGAATAAAAGCATTTTTGAAAAATGTATAAAAAACTTACAAAAATAAACTTCAGTGAAGTTGGAGAGCAACTATTGGAGCTCTCAAAAATATCTTTTAAATTCAGGAGAAGAACTCTCAGGAACAAGCGATGAAGGATGAATGAAAAACCAACAAGATGGAAGGCAGTGAATAACTAGAAAGGAGTCAACAGAGAACAAATTAAAGGACAGAAATGCTGTTAACATGGAGAACAACAGGACCAGGGGCTCCAAACGACGGAACTGAGCTCACAAGAAAACACCCGATCGGTGAGTAAAAGATGATGACTTTCAAGGAGTGAGAATCCAGAGGAAAAGAACACAACAATTAAAATGGTAAGAGGATGTGGAGAGAAGAATGGCAGAGAATGGAGAGGGGCTATGTAGACTGTCGCTTTTCATGAAGAAGGGCCCAGAATAAATGGAACAGAAGCTGCAGAAGAAATTGTCCCAAAGATGGAAAAAATAGCTTGAATCTGAAGCCTGAGGTGGTTTCTCACCAGCGAAAACTAGATATGCACCAAGTAAAACCTCATAGGCATACATTGATAAAAGTCTTGAGTTTTAATGATTAGTAAAAAATATAGCAAGCATTAATGCAGGAAACGGAAGCAAAAGCAAAAATGAAGAGATTGCTTACACAAAAGCAAGTCAGGTTGGCCTGTGATGGCTTCTCTGCAATCTGAAATGTCTTTATACTTTTGAGGCGTTTAGAATCCCAGGAAGATAGAAAAAATTCTAAAATTAATTAATGCCTTCCTACTGTACAACTGGAAGTCAAAAGACAATGTTTTATTGATATGAATAGAATTGATATGAATAGCTTGATATGAATAGAAAATATGCTTTAAATCTGTTTTTAAATTAATTTTAATTGAAATTAATTTTAAAATATTCAATTTAACCTAAATATAAAATTTAATTTTAAATTTTAATTTTAAATGTAAAATTTTAAAAACGTAGCCACTTTCAGAATAGATTCTGTTACCAGAAATGGCGGCTAAATTATTGGGATTAACTTTGATTGAAAACAGTGAAAAATGTTCCACAAAATAAACATCCACTTAAAAGGAGAGAAGAATTGAAATCGTAATCAGGAGTCCCAGGCCATATTCTGGATTTACTCTGAGGCAGGACTCTCAAACCACGCTAAGGACTTTGTGGACACCACACTCTTGGGCATGGGCTGCTTTTGAGGTTGATGGAGCCAGACATGAACCCCGCCTTCCCTCCCCCATCCCAGGGACCGTAAAAGAGGCCTCCTTGGAACTGAGCAAAGGAGGAAAAGACAAGGGACAGAAAAAGTGTCCTGTCCCTCAGGTTGTGACCCCAGAGCAGCCACAGTACATAACTGCACCCCAAGCTCATGGAGCCTAGG
This sequence comes from Equus caballus, assembly GCF_041296265.1. NCBI lineage: Eukaryota > Metazoa > Chordata > Mammalia > Perissodactyla > Equidae > Equus > Equus caballus. The sequence goes on from NC_091684.1 coordinate 5,862,670, forward strand.
TGGGATGGGGAAGCTCAGACAAGAACGTGGATTGAGTGGGGCCCCAGCTGGTACCTAGAGAAACAACCCCAGCGTCTCTCCAAGGAAGGCCCAGTCACACGAAATTTTAGAGTAAATGTTCACAGGGCTATACAAGGAATTAGGCAAAAAGAGAAAGAAAAAGCAGAAATAGCCAACAGCAGAACCACCCCTGACAAACATCAGTGTTGGACTTACCAGGCATTGTAACTTTCCTGTGCTACTTACAGTTAAGGAAATAAATGACAAGCTTGAAATCTGCAGGGGATAAAGAACAATAAAAAGTGACATGGCAAGTTTGAAAAAGGACCAAAGAGCTTCTAGAAATGAAAGATATAATGACTGAAAACTTAACAAAACCAATAAACACACTTGGCAGCAGAATGGACAACAGACATCGAGAGAATTAGTGAGCAAGCAGAAAAACAAAAAAAGTCCAGAATTTGGCACACACAAAAAATGGTGCACAACTCAGAAAAGAGGGTCTGAGTGTGGGGAACATAGACAGCCACACATGGGTTTACTCAGAGTCCCAGAAGGAGAGGGGGAATGGAGAACAGGAAATGTCGGAAGAGAGCGTGAAGGAGAATTTTCCAAAACCAGTGGAATACACTAATCCACAGATTCAAGAGGCCAAGATAATCCCAAAGAGGAAAAGTGAAAAGAAATACCTAGAAAAGCCACGTGAAACTGCAGGAAACCAAAGACAATGAAAATATTTTAAAAGAAACTAAAGAAAGAAGATGACCTTCCCCTTTGAAAGTCCTTGGGTGCAGGAATGAGCTCCCGGGCAGATAAAAATGATAGAGTAATCCTAATGTCTAGTAGGCTAATAAAGAGAGAATGAAAATACCAATGGGAGCTAATACACAGTCAAAATATACTTAATTCTTTGTATTATCTGGGAGAAGGAAAAAGATGCTGACTAACTTTAAACTTGAACAAATTGTTTGTGTGTTGTAATTTCCAGAGTAATCCCTAAAAAAGTGGAATCTGAGAGACTTTCAAACTTGAAAGAGGAAAAGCAATGAAATGATTTTTTAAAAACCATCCAATCCATTTCAATCCAAGGCAACAAGGAGAGACAAAGAAAGACAGCACAGGTGGAAAAAGGGAGAGCATCAACTAAAGTGCAGATTTTAACTCCAACGCCTCCGTGAACATGACCTGCAAAATGTTTGCCCTCCCTCCCTGGAATGCTAGGATTTGCAGGTTCTTAGACATGGCCTCGCTCTGAGCAAAGCTCCCAGGTGTTTCCAAGAGAACACATTTTCCTCCTCCCACATCCTCTTTCTAAACTGCAGGAATCTTAAAGAATCCAGGAAACCACAAATCCAGTCTGCAGGCTGTGCTGGCGGGAGAGGCTGGGAAGAAACAGAACACGGAGGTGGGGAGTGATTCGCTTGCAAAGGTTTAAAGATGGAGAGAAGACAGTGGTTCGGGTCAGGGCTGGAGGTGGGTGTGCTAGGTTCTGCTCTAGGACCCTGAGTTCTGCAGGCGGGGGCATGAATGGAGTGAGCCCCGGATTGTGAGGCCCAGAGGGAGGAGGTGACCTGAGATGCGCTTGCACCAGAGGCTGTAGAAAGATCTTACAGGGCACTTTAGGCTGGGATGGCCCTCCCAAGATGTTGGGACCCAGGCCAGGGGTCAAGGCCCTCCAGTGACCAGCCGTTGGATATGGGCTGCCCCCAAGGAGGCGCTTGACCTTGGGCAAGGCAGCTTCCTGCCTCCAAGGATAATTTCTGGGGGAGGGACTCAGTCGTGGGCCTGCGATATAAGCCAACATTCCTGGAAGCTGGGGAATGAGAGCTTCAGTCCGAAAGGGGAACCTGGGCATCTGGGCACACATCAGCGTCCACTTCCGGGGAGGTGACATCAAGGATACCCTAGCCAACTCCAAACAGGTTTGAGTCCAACCCCCAGGGTCGAGTGAGTGCGGCGCTCCACCCACCTTCCTTTCCCTCCTGTCCTCTCCGCTTTCCCCTTTGCAGACAGCCAAAGCCCAAGCGGTGTGAAGCTTCACTTCAGCTTCAACGTTCCTTCCTCAGACCCTGCCGGGCATTACCCTGCTCACCTCCAGGGGGCGCCATGCACAGCGTAGTCCACCCACGGGCAGCCCTGAAGTTGTGCAGCACACAGAACGGATCTGGTGACTCAAAAACAGTCAACTGGGAGAGCTTCCCACTGCTCACACATCTCTCCTGGGCCACCTTCCGGCCGTAGGACCATCAGCTTTTCCACCGCAGGTTTCTTGGCTTCTCCACGGGATCTTCAAAGGCACCATACTGAGGCTCTCCCTTCAATGAGCCCTCAGGACAGGCTGTCTCAGAGAATCTAAATGCAAGCAAATAATTAAAACGCTTTTTGGTTAGAGGTCTCCCTCAGTTTTGTTTAGACTCCTTCTTTCAAATCTAAACGCAGGCTTTTTAGAAGGAAACGCATCAGACGCTCTGAAATCACAGAATGTGGGATGGTGAGTGCAGCAGGAAGGACCCTCAGAGCTGTCCCCTGCCAGGTCCTGGTGGCATGGAGGCCATGTCGGGCGCTCAGGAAACTCTGCCTGACCCTCCTGCCTCCTCCTTCCCCCCACGGTCTGGACAGGAGGGGTGCCATCCCTCTTCCGGAGAAGCAAACTGTCTTTGCTAGCATAGCGCTTCCTCTAGCCCACAAAGTTGCCTAGAAATTTGTCTAAGTTCCAGCTAGGCTAGAAGGGACACCCCCATCTCCCCAAACTCCCTGGGACAAATTACCACACGTTTGGCAGAACGTCCGGCGACAACACCTAGGAAGGTTCGCCCGTGCAGAGCCCACAGCCTGGCCCAGCAGGAACCAAAAAGCAGGAAAAATTTAAATTATTACATTATTTGTGGAACCTGGGAGGGAATACCTGCTGCTTCTCTTATCTTTTATTTATTATAATTAATATGTTTAACTCACGGATCTTGCAGATGCATGAAACGAATAGCTGAGAAAATAATGAATATGTTTTATTAAAAAGTTCAGATGAAGTTGAAAAAATTGGAGGGTTAATTAATCACACTAGTGTCTAGTTACATAAAAGCATATAGACAGATGCTTTCAATTTAGTTTTAAAACAACTTGCAAAATATCTAGTTACTATCCAAATTCTTTCCCGTGGTCTTCTTGGGTAACAATTGTAGTATTTCTTACAGATTATGTGCAACCTGGAAGATGCTGTAAGTCAAAAATCAACTTGTTCATGATTCTTTTAATATCCTAAAACAGAAATGCTATGATCCCCATAAATCTGACATCATTAGAATTGTGTACAATGAGATTAATGGTTTGAAATAATATTTCTCATCGTAGTGTCCAAGGCCAGGGTTCACAGATATATTCCAGGGAGCTTTATCAGTTACTTGAGAATCTTTAATTCTTTTCTGTTGTCATTTGGCTGAAAGTCTGAAAAACTTATTTGTGTAATATAAAACCCTCTCTTGTACCATGATAATTTCCCACCAAAAGCCGTGTCTATGGAATAAAGTTTCAGTTTCTAAAGTGACTGTTGCTCTTACTGAGGCCTGTGGAAGCCCCAGGAGTTTCTCAAATATATGTTTGGGGTTTGTCCTTGGTTCTTTTTCTTATAGAAACATAATTGGATTCTGATGCCACAACTTAAGGAAATAATATACTTCAAATCAACAGCCACCTCATGCAACTGAAATCGTTATTTGCCTCTTTTTTTAAGAAGAAAGGAAGAACATATACACATACACACCCAAAAGCTTGCATTGGGTATTTAGTTATTCAATTTTTTTTAATGACAAAACTTGACAGGTGTGTCGTGGGATCTCTGGTGGATAGACTCTAAGATGGCCCATGATCCCCTCCTCACGGCATTCACAACCTCTGAGTGTGGGTGGACCTGTGCCTTGTTTCTGACCAATAGAATACGGCAGAGTGATACGATGCACGGGATTACATTTACACAATTATGTTGCACCTGACTGCACATCTGCCTTGCTAGGACATTCTTCCTTTTGCTGGCTTTGAGAGCTGACCTATGGAGAGGGCCATGTGGCAAAACTCTGAGGGTGGCCTCCAGCCAACAACCAGCAAGAAACTGAGGCTCTCAGTCCTTCAGCTGCAAGGGATGAACACTGCCTGCAAATCTAGGATTTTGGAAGCAGAGCCTTCCGCAGTTGAGCCTTCGGAGGAGAACACAGTCTTGGCACCAACACCTTGAGAGGACGCTTGCAGAGGACCCAGTTAAGCTAGGCCCTGACTTTTGATGGACAGAAACTATAAGATTTAATAATGTCATTTTAAGCTTGTGCTAATATTGACACACAGCACCAGATGACTAACATAGGATCCATCCACTCCTACATTCCACACTGATGGTTGAAACAGTCAATCACTGTAACAGCCCTTCGTCGAGTTCCTTCTCACTTCAAGACCCTTCACTCTGTTCTTCTTGCCACTGACGGAGGCCAAGCCCCCATCACTCGCTGCTTAAGCTCTGCAGTGTTTCCCCTCGCTACAGGGTAAACTCTGGGCTCGGCAGCACAGCCCCGCTGCCCTCTGCTCAGGAGGGCCAGCATCTCCTGGATCCTGTTGCCCCTGCTTCATTCATCCTCCACTACTGCACACTGCTCCCCACCCCCACCGCTCTGCCTCTGCTGGCGCCTCAGGACTGCCTTGTTTACTCCTTACGTTTCTGATCTTGTTTGAGCCCACAGAAATCGTTCTTCTCATTCTGAGCATGAGAAAATCGAAGTCAAGTGATCTACCCAGGCTCACTGCCGGAGACTGACTCTCCCCCGACTGTAACCTGGACCTTCAGAAAGCAGACCCTGCTCTCATTCCACCTCTTCCTTGCTGAGGACAATTCCGTTTCTCTCTTTCTGGTTCAGGCCCTGCAGGTGAACCCTGCAGCGAGAAGTCCTCTGGCCTGAGAGTGGGAGGCTGGGTCTGTGCTGAACGCCTGCTCTTTGCCTTCACATCCACCCTCCACCCTGCTCCATGCCTGGGAGGTGGGCCAGCGTGGGTGTATCACAGGCTTCTTTACCCTTCAGCTTATGGGGAGTTTAACCAATGAGAGGCACCTCCAGGAGACCCAGAAGATGGGGGGAGAGTGGGGTCTGGTGTTGACACCCCTAGCCTCTTCTTTATCAGGTCACCATGGGGTGATGCCTCCCTCCACCTTCAGCCACAGCTTCTGTCAGGCAGCCCTCTCCATGCATCTCTCTTTCCAGTGACCACCTTCCTCTGCCACCCCAGCCCAACGGTGGCAATGCCCCTGGTGATACCAGCCCAAGCATACCTTAGTCTCACTTAAGCTTTCCCCAAATCTTGCCCACAATGGGTAAACATTCTCTTTATTAAACTCTGCTCAAATTCCCTAAATTGAACATGTCCTTTATTTCCTGCCAAGGCCTAACCGATACAGGGCCGCTGCTGGGCTGGGATCAAGATGCCACTTCTGTCTGGAAGATGGCTTGGATTCCTCACTGTCCACGCAGAAAGAGCAGGAGCCACTTCTGGACAAGCCTTTTCTGTCTGTGGTGCTCTCTCCAGGAGCCACCCTGCTATGGTGCTCCGCAACTTGGTGCCACCAGCCACTGGGGCACCTACATCTTCTCCAGATCGCCACCAAATGCTTTGCAGTGGTGCAGGATGGCTGTCAGCACGACTGTGTGCTTTGTATGCGTGCAGAGCCACCTGCCTGCTCTTCTTTACCATCAACTTCTCCTAGATTATGAAAGGGTTGCTTCGTTCATTATTATCTGCTGAAGTATACTTAACATAACTCCACTGATCCCAGGAAACATGATCTTAAAGAAGAGCTGGTACAGTAATTAAATGTAGTATCGAGAACATCGTTAAAGTCAATGACCCAATCCATTAGCAGTTTAAACACATTTTGCCTTAATGTGATTATATTCAATGAAATTCTGAAGATGTTGGACAAGTGAGAACATACATAAAATCAGTAGTGCTATTATACTTACTATCTCCACTGTAATCAGATGGCTGGGCTATGACACACAGGTGGCTGTATGGCGGAACTCCAATGGCAAGCCACAAGCAACAAAACCTCAAGCTCACGCATGCAAGAAATTTTTTTTTTTTGAGGAAGATTAGCCCCAAACTAACTGCTGCCAATCCTCCTCTTTTCGCTGAGGAATACTGGCCCTGAGCTAACATCCATGTCCATCTTCCTCTACTTTTATATGTGGGCTGCCTTCCACAGCATGGCCTGCCAAGCAGTGCCATGTCCCCACCCAGGATCTGAACCTGCGAACCCCGGGTGGCTGAAGTGGAACATGCGTGCTTAACCGCTGTGCCACCGGGCCGGCCCCAACAAATATTTTTAAATAAACCCAAGTAGATTCAACAAATGCAGTGGTTCCTGTTGCTCTGTAAAGACATCTGTTCTCTGAATCACTGGATAGAATGTCAAGTGTTGATTCTCAGCTACTATGGCAAGAGATTGGTTGACTCTTGATGGAGTAGATTTATGTTCAAGTGGCTCCTTCAAGAGGCCAGATGGAGTTTGGCATGGACCATGGGAAATGGCTGGAGTTGCCATCATTGGCAATGAGGTGCTGAGTCTTGATGGGTTCCAGGAACATTGCACCAGCCCTACACACTGGAATTGGCAGGGATGACTGCAAGAGCAAGGGAGCGCTGCCCCCGACTTGCTCAGATAGAGATGAGTCACCCCAGATGGCAGGGATGGCTGGCTTCAAGTCTCAATGGATGGATTTGTTCTTGGGCAGTGACAACTTCTTCCTGTGGAACATGACATTCCTGAGCAGGAACATGACCTGGTTTCAAGGAGAACCATGATCATCCTAATCTAGGCAATATTCTCGATGATTTTATGTTCCTTTCCCCCGCAGTGAATGGTGCAGTTCACTATTTTCCTGGACAAGCGGGAAAAGAAGAAGTGAGTTCCAGAATTGCCTGTGACTTTGATTAAGCCCTTTCAATCCAAGCGTCCCTCACTTCCAAAGGCTGCAAGTATTACCTCTTCTTTGGGCACATGCTAGGCTACATTTCCCAGTTTCTCTAACACTTAGATGTGGCCATGTGGCTATGTTCTCTGCCATGGATAAATGGGCCAATGTGGGCAATATCTGAGCTTGGCACATACACCTATGCTCTTCTGTCTTTGGCTCCTTCCAGTTAACTTTAACATCCATGCCTGGCCTTGGAGCAGCCCAGGTACAGACATCACCCAGAGACCACACCTGGCTAACCAGGACCCTCTCTCTTGGGACTGTTACACAGGCAAGAAATTAACTTCTGCTGTCATAAGCCACTCAAATCTTGGCTATTTGTCACTCCAGACCAGCTCACTGGAATCAGTACTGCTTCTTTCACTCAAGGCTGAGATTAAGAAGCTCAAATTATTTAATTGAATGCATCCTTGGGTAGGGCAAGTCTTCAAGGTCTGCCCTTTTGCCCTGGCGGCATGTCTTCAGCACCCTCAGAGCGCTCTGAGCTCATGTTGGCTGTAGTGTCAAGTCCTGAGAAGCTGCCTAGAGTCCTATAGGGCTGGGGACACAAGGACACACATAGGCCAGCTCTGACCCTCAAGGCTCCCTCAGTTTAGAGTGCATTGTGATATGCCATGTAGTTTTTCCTGCCCACTCTACCTCCCGCACGAAGCTGTCTTATTTTCTTATGTATCTGCTCTCAGTATCTAGTGCCCTACAGGCACCAAGACAAGGGTATTAGAGTGGGAGGCACCATGTCACAAGGATGTTCATCAATCCTGAAGCAGCTGCTCTCTTAGCCCCAACACACCTTAGCAGGGCAGGCCTCCTCCCTCCTTTTTCAGATGAAGAAATAACCTTTACATCTCAAGCCACTGAGATTTGGCTCACTTGTTACTGCAGCACAATTTGGCCCATCCTGGCCCAACTCCTACTGCTTGGGGACCATTTACCTCAACTCTGAACCACCCAACCTGAGTCGATTTGCTTCCTTCTCTTCTTCCAGAGCATTTTTTACACACATTTACAAATTGCACACTAAATGTTTATTTATGTGTCTATCTCACCAGCTTTGATTCATCTATTTTATCCCCAGGCCTCATACTGAGGGTGGGATGTAATAGGCACTTGCTGAATCCATCTCAATTCCCAAACGAAATGGGCCCTCCGGCGCAGCAGAGGCCACCTGTTAACACACATCGAATGGGTTGTCTCGCTCCCTGGCAGAAGCCTCAGGGACATTCTCATTCTGGAACGAAATGTCAAGGTGTTTGTGATTCAAGTTACAGGTCTTCGTGCTTCTGTCTGTGCCATGAGCACAATGGAAAATGGAGACACAGGGAAAATAAAATCCCACCCAGAGTGTAGGGGCGGAAATGGCAAGAACACAGCCTTTAAAATGTTTAGTGACAAGCCTGAGCAATCGCACGTCTCCTACAAGCCAGCCGCAGCTGCGCGCGGTTCCTTGGGTCTGTCTCAGCGCCAAGCACTTTCGCCCTGGGCAGTGTGCTATGGCGTGACATTATTCTCTGTGACAGGGACACTGAGGAATGAGGAACATTTCCCACATGGAAGACTGTGTGAGTGGAAAAGGTTATGAGCAGCTGTGAGAATCAGGTAAGGATGCCAATGACACCGCAGGCTCTATCCTCACACAACGGAAGCCTAAATGCTGAAGTCACGTTTGTGCAGGGTCCAGGTCTCCGTTCAGATCTGCAGGAATGCACGCACAGCCCGTTTGGACAATAGATCCATTCATTCACGCATGGGAAAGTCTAACAGGGTTTGGGGCTGAGGCTCAGCCACACACACCCTGGTCAGCTGGAGGCAAGTCAAGCGTCGTGCACAGGCTCATCTGGGTGAGCTTTGGAGGGTCAGATCCAGTCCCATGGGGCTCACAGGTCCCAGGCCCCAGGCCCCGGAAATGCCCAGGTGACAACAGGTCATCAGAGGGCCAGCCCCAGATAGTGAATCCCAGCTGGGTCCTGATCTATAGTGTGTCACAGTGAGGTGAGGTGTCACAGCTAATTCCTTGTCAACAGTAGTGTGAAGGTGAAATGTATATTATTTTAACAGCTGGCCACAGGTTAATGAGGCACTAGAAGGTGGTGGTGAGTCCCTAAAGGGGATGATGAGACTCCCGGGCCTGAGTAGGGAGGCTCTGAGGAGTCAGTGCAGAGAGAGAGTGGAGGTGAGGGGAAAGAAGGTCCAGACGAGAGACAGCTGTGTGCATGACAATGCCAGGATCCAAACCGGAACAGTTCAGGAAAGCAGAAGCCAGAGCTGGGAGAAGTGGCCAGTGAGCTGAAGCTCCGAGCGCCCAGCCCTGGAATCTCTTGTCCTCCTGGAGGGGTTCAGGCTTCCACCGGGCATGGAATGGAGGTGGATTCAGCACATACTGCTGATACACCAAAAGGCCAGCCCCCTGCTGATTCTAGATACCAACAGTTAACAGTTGGAAGAGAATATATCATTTCTATTGTTTAAATCAGTTAGAAATGAGTCAAGTTTCCACCTGCGAAGGAGGAGTCTCTGGCTGATGAATTTGGGGGTGGGAGTGGGGGAGGGTAGGCATGTGTGTTGCAGCTGGGAGTTAACACACCTTCAGCCTTCTAGGAGTCTCGATGTACCTCTCCCACAGTGAGTGGTGTTGTGCTCAGAGCCTGGAGCAGATCTCCACCAGGATGGAAGTTGTACTTCTTTAAATGCACAGGCCCCTCCAAGAGACCAAAGTAAAAAAGTCAAAGATGGTGTGTACCTAATTCACGCTTTTTTTTTTTTTTTTTTTTGGCCAGGAACATTAAAAGGAAAAAGTCATCGTAAAAGAAAAAAATGTCAGCAGCAGAAAGATCTTAGTCTCAGCTGAAGGACAGCCCTGGAGATCGCATCCCTTGAGTTCTGTACTCGCAGAATTGTCCTTATTTTCTTGGTATTTTGGCTTTCTTCTACCAGAAGCAGCGCACGTCTGAGGACAGCGCACGTCTGCCTGCCTGTGGATCCGCAGGTGGGTTTGAAACATGTGGTCAGAGAGACCCAGGGGTATCTGATGGGGTCTATCTAGAGAGGAACCTCAAAATAGAGGGATGGCCCCTCAACTGACTACGGAGGGGCACACAAAACTTACATCGGGCACATTTTGTCAATTTCTTTCTTTAGAAAAAAATGCAAAGATGGGCCAGTTTCATCATTCTGATCCTAGCAGGCTGCCAAAGAATTTCAGAGGTGCTGCCCTCTGAGGGGCTCATCTTCACAGCTTCGTTCTGGGGCCGCACACTCCTACGAGGGATGATCAGGATTGCCCCGGAGCCCATTGGGTGCCCCCACCAGACTCCACCCTCACTTCTTCATGACCGATTCAGACATCATCCCAATAGTCCTGAGGCAGGTTACAAATATTTGGTGAAGGTTATTTCTTGCCACCTACAGAGAATCAGTCACCATGACCACCAAATTCCCCTTCTCAAAAAGGGGTGCTGGTCAACACGTGCGCTGTCCCCAAGGTTCCAAGTCCCACCATCAGTTCTCCCAAGGCACCTTCTCTAGGAGCACTTCTGGAATGTACCCGCGGCTCCCTGGGGATCTTATTGATGGCAGATTCACGTGCAGTAGGCCAGGGTAGGGCCTGAAATTTAGCGTTTCTAACAAGCTTCCAGGTGATGTTCACCATCTGAGATCTAGAGCACATCTCACTGTAAATCAAAGACACCCTCAATCCCAGATTTCTCTTAGGCTAAGGGCTTCTTTGAACAGCTTTGCTGCACCAACCTGACCTGGGGCATGCGTGTGACCCCATGCTGCACCATTAAGATACCCAGCACGACAAGACAATGTTTCAATCCTATTTCACATTTGCTTTACATATAACTGGGATCAAGTGTAAACCACAAGGACCATCAGATACGGGTGCCTGCCTTCTGTCTATGAAAGACTCTAAAGAAAATCTAATATCCTCTAATAAGCGTAGATTGGAAAATAATACAAAGGACTCGACATTTTTTTATGTTGCTCAGTGTAACAGGATCTCTCTGAAGAATATTCTACTCTCTGCAGGCATATTTGAAATGTTATATTATTAGCCACATGCACAAAGACAAATCTGTATGATGTGTGTTCATCATGGGAATTTTTAAAAACACAGAGAGGTATAAAGAACAAATTAAAAATCCTATGTAATTTCACCATCCTTCTCTTTTCCATGCTTATATATCTTGAGGTCACAGTACATATAGTTTTATATCCTTCTTTTTTAACTTAGCATTTTATCAGTATCACTGCCCTATTGGAAATTAAGTAAATCCCATTTTTCATGGCCACATAATACTCTATTATGAAGTAATGATTCCTCTTTTACTGAGGATTTAGATTGTTTTCTTTGGTGGGGGCTAGTGCTGTAATGAATCTCTTTTTATACATATCATTCTTTACATGTTCATTCAGGTCACCAAGTTTGAGCTTCTAGGAAATCTTAGGTACTGAACACTCTCTTAGGATGGCTTTCTAGAACAGGAAATATTGAGTTAAACAGCAAGGAGATGCATATACCAAATTGCTCTCCAGAAAGTTTGTGACAATTTAACACCCCCCAGAATAGGCAAGAGAGAGCCTGGCTCAACCCCAAGCCTTCAGAAGCCTTAGATTTAATGAGTTTTTACATTTCTAAAGCCATTTTCAAAGCAAGTAGTCACATACTTTGTCAATAGCTGTCACATGCTTTGTCGATAGCCCAGCTAATAACGGTTCACAGGGCATCCACCCAGTCCTCCGGAGCAGAAGGCTCTTACGTTCTCACTCTGGCACCATCAGAAGCGAGGTCTTGAGCCAGTAATAAATGACTGAGGGGAGAAAAACCCAGAATCTTGTAATTGATTATTTAGTGCAAAAGAGGAAGAAAATGATCACAGGTGGTGACGGCAGATGTGACGGCCCAGGATACTTGGCAGAACGTTCCATTACCAGTATCGCTGCTTCTAAGGTGCTGAGTGTCCAGGTGAAACTCTTTTGTCCCTCCATACAATGATTATACTTATTTTTATTTTCTCCACTTACTCTCCTCTCTCTTTTCTAAATACTTAAATCAGTGACATCCATAGCAGATGCTGTGTGAAATTAGATGCCTAAGTGAGGCTATAAAATTCTCTCAATAAACAATGCCAGCAATTAAATGTTTCAAAACAGACCATCACTGTCATAGCTCAAAATGGATGCACGACAACTTGAAAGACAGCAGCCATAGATATCGAGTTTGGCAAGGGGCCCAAATCAACTCTCATTCCAGGCACCAGTTCAAAATGTTATTATTATTATTCTTAATTAGTGCACACTAATTACTTTCCAACTTTCTCTCTGCTTTAAAAAAAACTCCTTCTCTTCTCTCCTGGAGTTTCAAGGATACTCACTGACAGTCTAATTTGATAATGAATGCACTCTCAGAGAAAAGGCATTCTGCTCACCAGCCAGGCTCCTGCATGATCCCTACCACTCCTAAGATTATCTCCCTGGTATTGAGGTTTGGGAAGATTTTGGCTTCAGGAAAGAAAGTCAGAAATTGCTATTAGGCTTCTAATACATCAAAGATGACTTCATTTGCATTTCGCCACCACAATGAGGATTAATAGGCAAATGGTACATCATCTGCAGCCCAACTGAGTTAAAAGGCGGATAAACATTCTACACGGAAGCTAGAAGATGGATTGGGCTGTTCCAGCTAGGACGCCAGATCGTCTACACCTCAGCAATGTCAACTGAATAGCAATGAAGGTTGTAAACTGAGAGTCCCAGCCAGTCCTGCCCTGACTCATATTGTTGGGCGTTTTCTCTCACCCAGAAAGCCTGTGCCTCACCAAGGAGAGGTATCCTCCAGCAAAGTCAGCTGCAGGAGAGAAGAGAGATTCAAAACAATAACAAAAAATACAAACGAAATAAAACACACAGAGACACACATGCACACAGACACACAAACACGACTGGAGGTGGTACAAGAGAGTGCCCTTGAAAACCGTTCCGTTGGGTGGGAGGTATTCCTTCTTTCCCTTTACCTGCTTTGTGCCCATGGCTTACATAGATCATATTTAACTTGAATTCTCACAATTCTCAAACCTTCAAGATAAAGTCATTATTGTTCATTTTCTGGCAAAAGAACGGAGTGAGGTCCAGGGAGCTCATGGGGCTGAGAAGAATTGGAGCCTAGCACTTTCTGGCTTAAATATGTCGACTTGTTCCGGTGGACCACACACTGCCTCTCTGCGTGTTTGACTTTTACCTCTCACAAGCTGCTCTGGCTTCACCTTTCCTCATGCTCAATGTAAGTTGTGCCATGTGAAGCCAGCCTCCAGGATGAGAGATTGGTCATACTGGGTGGTTAGGAATGTCATGTGACTGACTCCTTGCTTCCCTCCAGCCATCTTTATTCTTATCTGTGGCCACAGCCAAACTCTTTCACAAGTGTGTCACCACTGATCTATAATGCTAGATGAGTCGGTGTGGACAAAAAGAGCAATCTTCCATCACCCGGTCAACCTCAGCCCACTGGGAGACGGTGAGGAGATCCTTTTTGTAGCCAATGTTTGACTTAGATCATAAAACATGAGAAACGGGAAAGAATGCAGTGACCAACCACTGTTTGCCCAACTTCTGACTATATCTGCATTAGTTACAACTCTGCTGATTGCAAACAACAGAACACACAAAGAAAAGTGAGTTGAGCCCAAACAAAGGAATAATTATCTCAGATAGCAGAGGGTGCAGAGGTACATTTGGCTGCCCCTGGGCTTGGTTGATGCCACCAGGATACTTCTCCCAATCATTCCCTGGATCGGCTTGATTCTCAACTTCCCCACAGGGTCCCCATCCTCAGAACACAGAATACCCTGATCTCTACCAATAAATGAACCAGGGTCCCACGAGTAAGTCTTGTTGCCCCTCATTCATCTGATTGTGTCATGAGCCTATCCCTAAACTAACTCCTGCACCTAGGGAGATGGGAGGTGCGGCCTGGCTTAGCCCAAGGCAGGGGTTTCACCCAAACACAGTGGCTGAGCATTTGGACAGTGTATTCACCCTGAGGAGGGTGTGAGGTGTGGTGACTAGAGAGAGAATGAAGAATGCTAGAAGGCAAAAGCGACAGGACTGGAGAAGTGGGTTTGTGGTTGCAAGTCACACAGAGCTGGAGCTAAAGCAAGAATTCAAATCATAACAAATTCAAATCATGACAAGGCATGGTCACACCCTCACCCTTTGCACACAGTGAAAATAGTGAGCATATGTATGCTGCCCAAAACCAGGATTACCAAAAATTAGGGTTGTGGTTCACATGGCCAAATTAAGAGACACTCCAGGTCATCTGGCCATAAGGGCCACTGGCTTTGAGGAGCCATCAAAAAAGAAATGAGCCCTGTCCTAGCAGGAACCAGGCCTGTTGCCTTTCTCTGCTCAACAAAGTCATCCCAGCTAAACTTGCAAAGCCTTGTGTGTTTCACAGGTCATTTCCAATAGATCCATTTTTTAATTTTCTGAAAAACTATCTTGACACTTTTGTTACAATTTGTCATCTCCAAGAACAAATTAGTCCTGCACAGATTTCCTGATTATGTGTTTACTCCAGTCATCATTCTTCCATCTCTGGTCAACATACATTCCCTTTGTACCTGCTATATGCCAGGCACCGTGCTAAGCGCTGGGAATCCAGAAATGACTAGGAACCAGTGCTACCCTTAAAGGAAGTTGTGCTGTAGTGAAAGAGCTCACAGTCAACTGCTAAATGACTTGAGACAGGAGGGACCTCTGTTACTTCCAGTCCTAAATGACCCTCTATGAGTGGGTAAAAATCAACTAATAATTTGTAGAAAGGCAAATGAACAACAAAATAAATATTCCATAGCTAGTGTCATTCCACTGGCGCAGGAGTTATGGTGCCACTTGGCACAATGTTTTACAACAAGCTCTAATGGGAAATGAACTTTATACAAACCCTGTGTGCTGTAAACCTTTCTTTCGCCTTTCCAGATATCTCCCACCCTCCACCATTCTCCACTTTAGCTTTGCCCAAGAAGACTTCGATTGATCTACATAAATGGGCATCCTTGTACTTTGGCTTCCAGTTGTGTTCATCCATGGGATCACTGGAAGGAGATCAGAGGAAGAGAGCCAAGAGAGTAAGATTGGGACCTGTTTTGCCCCTGCTTCCTCCCTGCCAGGACTCATGGGTTGGCTGGCCTTGACCAACAGCCACACTCTCTGCTAGGAGGTCCACACCACACAACTATTGTCTTCCAAGTCAAGTAACTGCTCCGTTCCTCATGCCTTTAGGCTGAGAGGTAGTGGTAGATTAGCTTCTGGGATTTCCCTACAACTTCCACGCATCTCTGCAAATAGTCCTTTCTTAAGTTCTCCTCAAATTACTCATTTTGAATGTGCAATCTATTTTCTACTGAGACCCTGAATGATAAACCCAGTTTAGCCAAAATTTTTTCAAATATCTTCTATGTATATTTGGTGATCTTCTGAAGGTTTCAAAAATGGTGCATGAAAACTCCTTGCTTTACTGGCCTCAAGGAATGCCTCATTCCTTGCTCTCGTTCTCCAGATGAGTTGTGAGCTCTCTGCCAATTCCACCTTCCAGACTGATCCCACCCCTAAATTCTGACCACTGTTCCTGATACACAGTCCCAAAGAGTCAGGGCACCCAGATAAGCTCAACACCTACTGTCTTATTCCCCCTGGTTGCCCTGGAAACACATACACACACCTCAAATACACCAGCATTAAATTAAGTGTGAGACAGAGCCAAGTGTTGGCAAGGATGTAGAGCCACTGATGCTATCGATATGCTGCTCATGGGAGTGAAAATCAGTACAGCCCCTTTCAGAAAAGCATTTGGCAGAATCTACTAAAACTAAAATACAACCACCCTCATAACCAGGCAATTCCACTCCTAGGTAGATCCAAGAGAAATGAATGCACATGTCCAATAAAGACAGGGACGAGAATACCCAGAGCTGCACTGCTTGTAATAGTCCCAAACTGGAAACAATTCAAGTGTCCCCTAACAGGAATATAAATAAACAAACTGCAGGATTTAACAAAGAACAAGCTACTCGTACATGCAACAATAAGGTTGAACCTCACGTATTTTGTTGAGAGGAAGAAGCTATACATGAAAGAGTACATACTGCAGGATTCTATTTATATGAAAATCAAGAACAAGAAAAGCTAATGGATGCTGAAAGAATGCAAGGTAGTGATTCCCTTGGGGAGGGGTGTATTGACTAGAAATAGGAATGAAGAAAACCTCTGGGGGCTGGAAATGTCCTCTATTTTGATCTGGGTGTAGACACATGTAAAAATTCATCACTGTACCTTGAAGATCAGTAGTACCCGTTACACATTCTGCTGTTTATATGTTACAACTCCCTCACAAATTAAAAAGGAGACTTGAAGACAATAACAATATTAAATATAATGTTTATTAAAATCAGATGTCTGAGCGATTCTGAATATAGTTGCTTATCAATGTGTCTATCCAAAACCATAATAATAAATGGCTAATATTTCTTCACAGAAGCAGCATAGGAAGTTCGCAGGTAACCAAAGAAGGTTCAGTGGGATGGTTATAACAACTTACGATTCATTGGCTACGTTTTTACTTCCAGCCCAGTCTCTTTTTCAGGGTCACTCCTATAACTATACAGAGTTGTAAACACAATTTACAGGGAACTGAGTCACTCTGCAGACCCACGGGCAGAAGTGATAGGGCACCGTTATCAGAAAGGCCCAGTGGCTGTCCTCTGTAATGGAAGAGTTTAGTTCCAACGTGGACACACAGGTTGGAGTAAAAAAGCAGTAAGGGGTGGCATTAAGTGAACTTCCCTGGAAAAGGAAGGAATTTTTTTCCAGTCTAGAGAAAGTTTTTCTAGGAACCTTTGGCATAACTACAGTATTTTCACAAGTAAAGAGGTGGCCCAGGCAAAGTCTCTGTGACTCTGCTCCTGCAAAGGCCCTCTAACCTGCTTTTCAGCTGTCTGCACCTGCAGCAAGTTCATCTGGGAGCCCTTTGAAGTTTGTCTGCAGCTCTGCGTGGAGGGTTTCCGGCTGACCACGCCCCAGCAACGCAATGCCGTGATCTCGCGCGAGAGCCATCCCCGAGGCCCAGGGTATACAGACTGCTCAAGTTTCCCCCGCAACCGGCCACCCAGGCACCTCCCAATGGGTTCAGGGAAATTGTCTTGGGTCGAGATACAAAGCTCGAAGACGTGTGCTCTGATGAGAATTGTGCATCCCACTGCACTCCACGCAAGGTCACGATCCGGCCCCTGCCAACTTCCCCACCCTCACTGAGTCCCTCGCCCCCCTGCCCACCACACTGTCTGAGGGCCTCCCTGTGCCCAGCCCTGTCCCACCTCCCAGCCCTCAGGCCGTCCTCTCCCACTGCAGGAGAGCGCTTCCTCTCACCCTTCACAGCTGCCTGGTCACCGTCAGGCCTCAGCCTAACTCTTCTTTCCTCAGAAGACCCTTCCCTGGAGTGCCATCTACAGCAGGGCTGCCCCGGTGTTCCCTCGCATAACACGATTCTTTTCCTTTGTAGAGCTCATCATAATTTCTGACTGTATACTTACTCATGTGCTTACCTTCCTTCTCTCTGACTCTTGTCTCAGCCTGGACCCTCGAAAGAAAGAACCAAGAGTGAGTAGGGCACAGGGTACCAAATGCCGGCAGAACCAGACATTTACGGAATAGAGAGATAACACAAACATACGGATTACTGCCCCAGTCAGCCACTTTGCAAGGAAGAGCTCATTAAAATGATGGGCACAAAAATAAATTCGAAAATAAATTTTAATCCTAAAACCCAATGCTGACGAGGCTGTAGGAAAAGAGAAACAAATTCATTGTTGATAGTGGCAGAAAGCAGCAGGAGAACATCTTTGAGTCACTAACAACTATTTGGCATCAGGAATTAATTCAAAATGAGCAAAACTACTTTTACAAAGGTATACATTTCCCATGTTTTCATAATAATTAAAGATTAGAAATCAACTAAAATATATAACAAAGTATATATTGTATAGAAACAAATATAGTATGTCAATTGGATGGCATTTTTGCAGCTATCTGAAATTATATATGTATTTTAGCATCATAATAATTATTGTTGACCATTTTCTCATATTAAATAATAAAGCTTAATAAATATAGTCTACAAAACATTTATGCTACCACGTACAGATACTAATAAAGAATGGAAGGGAACACTCAAAATAAACATCTTTGTGTAAAAGAACAGAAAAATATTTTCTTATTATACCTGAACAACGAATAAACAAATAAAGTTGACCAACAATGAAAATTCTACCTAGATCACAGTATCTAAATCTAAAAATGTTAGTCATTGATGGTTACAGACACCAATAGCTCCTAATTCTGCCTGCTCCCCCAGTCCCCCAGTGCTTTCCCCCTTCGCTCAGCTCGTTGGCTCTTCCATGCCTACCATCCACCCACCACAATGTCCCACACAGAAACTCTGCTAGGAGGGAGGTGGGCACCCATGTGACCCTTAGATACTTTATCCTCAGAAGATAAAGGTCAGGTCCTTTCTCCTGCTGTAAGACCTGCCTGAGCAAATGGTCCTCCAATCAAAAGAGATCCACGTCTGACTCAACACAGCTCTGGAAAGAGGGAGTTTTACAGAAGGTCTCTTGAGAATGCTTGGGAAGGGCACTCTGGCTCACACCAGACTCCCCCGGGGGCCCCAGCTGAGGTTGCAGTGCTGATTATTCCCTCCGAAACAGAGGTGCAGAACTCAGGGCTTTGGCTCTGAGGCTGAGCCTATAACTGACAACCAAGAATAGTGCATGTTTTACTCTCCACACACCTATCGATTGACCGCCCCAATGTGGGTCAGGAGAAGACGATCTAGAAGTGTCATGTTTGACTTATATACCAAAGGGTTCAGTGGCTCTTCAAGATGTTCACATGAAGATGATTTTTACAGGTAAGAGATGGACGTAAAGGAAGTGAAGAAAATGCACTCATGCAATAGAAAGTGACTGATTGTTTTGTGAATTATGTCCTCGGGTATCTTTTTTAAAAGAGCTAAGTAGATTAACCCTCTAATTAGGAAGAATCAAGGTGGTCATATTTCTTTACTGTTATAGTCTTTGAAGTTTGATCAGAAACTTGACCAGTTGGGTTTCCACGTGTGTCCATGACCTACAGGAGCAAGCCGGCTCTGTGGATAAGTCCTCCCCAGAGCCTTGCAGTCCTGCCCAACACTCTGCCATTGCTAGGGCTGTGCATCACTCCTGCCAGGAGACGAGCCCTCATCACTCTGAAGCTTCCTGAAGGCTCATTTAGGCCTTGGCAGGATGGCAGGTACAGAGCAGCTGTTTGCTCTGACTCTTTCCCGTCATTTGACCGATTTTTAATCTGCTACAATGCTTCCAAAATTGAAAACGAAACCAGGTTGGATTCCCGACCAGGGCTGACCAAGTGCAAGGCTGGCTGGCTCATCACAGCGGGTGCCAGAATGAAGATGAATCTCTGTGACCGCCTGGACTCCTGGCGAGGCAGAAGCTTGGCTGCCAGGCGCCCTCCACGCGTGGGAGTGAGGCCACCAGCCAGCAGCGAGCACCTTCCTGAGCAGGGCTCAGGGACTCTTTGTCCTGACAAATCCAAATGTCCTATGACCCTCACCAGGATCTCCTTGGTTCTCTCTCAGCCATGAACAGACTCTCTGGGAGATTTTATTAATAACTGAGAGGCACTGATGTAAGAGACAAATTTTCATCAGGATGCAATCACAGACTGTCATTCTTCCATTCATTCTGATTTCTATTCATGTAAAATATTTCTTATGAAGATTTCTTCTAGGCATTCTGGTTTCTTTTTTAATTGTGATAAAATACAATAATGTAAAAATTTACCATCTTAACCATTTTTAAGTGTGTAGTTCAGTGGCATTACGTACATTGCTGTGAAATCATCACCATCATCCATCTCCAAAACTCTTTCCATTTTGCAAACTGAAACTCCATGCGCATTAAACAACGACTTCCATCCCCTGCCCCAGGCCTTGGCAGCCACCATTCTATTTCCTGTCTCTATGATTTGACTGCTCTAGAGACCTCCTATAAGCAGAATCATGTAGAATTTGTCCTTTTGTGACTGGCTTATTTCATTTATCGGAATATCCTCAAGCTCCATCCATTTTGTAGCATTTGTAGAATTTATTTCCTTTTTAAGGCTGAATAATATTCCATTGTATGCATATTCTGAATTATGTTTACATATTTATCCTCTGGTGGACACTTGGATTGCTTCCATCTTTTGACTATTGTGAATGATGCCACTATGAACATGTGTGTACAAATATCTGTTCAAGTCCCTGCTTTCGATTCTTTTGGGTATATATCCTGAAGTGAAATTTCTGGATCATGTGGTAATTCTATTTTTAATTTTTTGAGGAGCTGCCATACCATTTTTCACAGCAGTTGCACCATTTTACATTTCCATTAACAGAGCACAAATGTTCCAATTTCTCCACATCCTCACCAACACTTTTTCTTTCTTTCTTTCTTTCTTTGATAATAGCCATCCTAGCGAGGTGGTACCTCACTGAGGTCAGACTTCTTTTTAAGGGTCCAAAGAAAAGAACACTTGCATAGTCCTGAGATCCCCATAGGTGAATTCCATCAGCCTAATGATAACAGGATCCATACAGTAACCTCAATAGCAGCTCCTGCTCCTCACCTCATGTCTTTAGGCCGGGACCTGGAGCCGGCTTTTACATGGATGCCTCGCTGCCCAAGGAGTGAGGCGATGACTCCGTGACAGATGGAAGCCTTGGCCACGATGTGGTTAGGAGGTGAGTGGATTAGGAAACCAGATGAGAAGAAAAAGAGATCTCTCAGCAAGCCACAGGAAAGGAAAAATGAAAGCGAGGCCTTGGAAAGATCCAGCCCTTTTGAGAGAAGCACTGAAACTTTGATGTCTCCCTGTGTGAACTTGTGGAGGGTCCTCCTCATTAATTAGCATCCGTGTGCATATGGAACTCAGGAAGGACTGCTCACTAGCCCGGCAAAGACTGCTAACTCAGCAAGTCATCTGGAACAGAAACCAGCTCTGCAAAGGCGCATGCTGAGAGCGGGTCATGGATCATCTTTTGCTAAATAAGAACCGAAGAATGCGTCCTATTAATGAGATGCCGCCCCATGACAGACATTGTGCAATTAAACCAGAAGAGGCCAAAACATAGTAATTAAAGAGAACAGATGAAAATGGGAGACAGAGGGAGAGCGAGAATCAAAAAGCGGTGTAGCCAGATAGACTGCAAACGTGCTTAGGACGGCTAAAAGGGTTAATGGCAATGTCCACTCCAAATGACTTCGTCACAATTTTCTTTGACTTGATTTTTTTCCTCTCTGACTAGCCATGAATCCCAGCATGCAGACAAGTTTTCACCACTCTCCTGTTGTTCCCTGCGCTTCCTGTCCTTTCTTGCATTCCTGGCATTTGGGTTTGTCTATGCACACGCTCTGCCATGCTCTGCCTCCTTCCTCCCCCTAAGCGAGTGTGGCAGTGACCACAGTCCACACACGCTCCAGAGCCGTGGCACTGGTGCTGACAGGCTGTCCAGCCTTGGCCAGCACAGCCTTCACCTTGTCACCAGCCAGGAGGGGCCATTTCTCCATCAAGCAATGTTCTGCTTCATGCCTTTCCGCAAGTTAGGATAATGAGTGGATTCTGTGCAGACGTCCGTGGCAATTCCTTTTCCAGGCACACTCTGAATGCCACAATATGCAGCATTCACATCTCATCTCTCCACTCTGAGCTGAGGGATGGATGCCCTTTGACTTCCAAGTCACCTACCAGGAATCGAGGTCATTGTACAGGACCCTCCTTGCGTGTATTTTACTTATTTTTAACAATGGACGAAAACAATGAAAGTTACTTTAAAAAATAGATTGAAGAGTGGCCGGGCTGGTGGCGTAGTGGTTGATCTCATGTGCTCTGCTTCATTGGACTGGGGTTTGCAGGTTTGGATGCCGGGTACAGACCTACACACCGCTCATCAAGCCATGCTGTGGCGGTGTCCACATACAAAATAGAGGAGGATTGGCACAGATGTTAGTTCAAGGTCCATCTTCCTCACCTTAGGAAACTTAGGAAAGTCCCATGCTTGGTTTAATGCTTGCTTCTCACTGTATTGAAATTCTTAACAGTTATTTAACAAAGACCCAGCAAATTTTGTAGCAGATCTTGCCAAGAATTTCTGACATTTTCCAAAATTAACTGAGCTCTAGGCAAGTGCAATTTCACCAGCTCTTGGGTATTGTCTTTCCACTTGTCTTCATTGTTTTGGGTTAACTTTGCCCCCACTGCTGTACATGGCCCCTGTGTCTCATGATGTAGACAACTGGACAATCCAAAAATAGGTTAAGGATATTTTCCTGTCTCTTTATTTCTTAGCTGACTCTATTTTCAAGCCAGAGTTTGCCTGTGGAAAGGAAGAGAGTATCTGGTTATTTAAACACATAGCAAAAAAAAAAAAAAGCTTACCTGTTATAGAATCTCCATCTGAGGGGGCAGAAATAGCTTCAGAATAAAACACACTTTGTAGCCCAAGTGTGTGATAAGGTAGATTTGTGAAGATAATTGTTTCTGAAATAAAAATGATGCAATGTTCAGATCACTTTCCCCCTGGCTCCCAGATTGTCCCCATTCTTCAATCTATATTTTTTGGTGAGGAAGATGGACCTTGAACTAACATCTGTGCCAATCCTCCTCTATTTTGTATGTGGACACCGCCACAGCATGGCTTGATGAGCGGTGTGTAGGTCTGTACCCGGGATCCAAACCTGCAAACCCCAGTCCAATGAAGCAGAGCACATGAGATCAACCACTACGCCACCAGCCCGGCCACTCTTCAATCTATTTTTTAAAGTAACTTTCATTGTTTTCGTCCATTGTTAAAAATAAGTAAAATACATGCAAGCAAAATAAATGGAGAGGAGGTACAAAGTCCTACTCAGAGATAAGCACTGTTGGCACATTGCATTCACCACACAGATCCTGCCCGAGGCCCTTCCGTGTGCTGGACGCTCGTTTACACACTGGACACACCACGCAGATACCGCAAAGTGGCCACACTGTGTCTCATGGAACTGACATTTCAAGGTGGTAACTCCATAGTACATGGACACTAGGTCATGTGGCAACACACGCCAGATACTATGCTCTGCTCTGCAGAAAAACAGAATGAAGAGAGAGATGAAGGGCTTAGACGGGGGGGCTGGGGTAGCTGCCTCTGATAAGGTGACACTGAGCAGAGAGTAAAGGTGACAAGCAAGTTCAGCAGAAACAGCACGTGCAAAGGATCTGAGGTGGAACACACCAGGTTGTGAGGATAAGTCAGAGCCAGAGGGCCCAGAGCAGAGCGAGCAAAAGGGGAAAGTGGCAGGAGGTGAGGTCCATCTAACAGGCAGCAGAACCGGATCAGAGAGCACCTCAGGAGCTACGCGAAAGTGCTGCCTGTCATTCTAAGAAGACGGAAAGTCCTGCAGGAGTTTGAGCCGAGAAGGACAGGGCCTAACGTTAAAAGAGAAGGGAAAATAATAGCAATAGCTAACCATTCATAGAGTGCTCACCACGTGCCATTGCTAGAGCACAGGATGAAAGAAGTCTGCATGCATTCAAAGAACTGAATGAAGTCCTTCTACCCAGAGCTAAGTGCTGTTAGCACATGTCACCCATTACACAAAGAGACATATGTATACATAAATAGATAAGTATATTTTAATATATCCACAAAAATATCCATGGTTTTATATGTAATATATATATTTAATTATGGATATTCTGTGCCATATATTAAAATATATTTATATATTTTTCTGTATATTTATATATGTAAAATGCTATATAAGATTAACTGAGTATATAGAAATAGGTATATAATGAATATTATAAATATGTAATAAATACATATATATGTTTAAAAATGTATAGCATCGAGGATACACAAATATATGTACACATAATGAGCATTATTAACTACACAAATGTACTTAATACCTATGGCATTAAATGAGTTTACTCTCAATTAATCCTCACAGCTACCTCATGAGATAGGAGCTATTATCAGCCTCCTTTACAGATGAGTAAACTGAGGCAAGAGGAGCTTGCTGAGTCACACAAATAGTAAGTGAAACTGAGGCCCTGTCTCAAGCTGCCTGGCTGGGAGCCCCGGCTCTTAGCCCCATACCATGCAGCATCCAGCAGCAGACCAGGGATGTGTGCCGAGAACGGACTGTGGGGCTGGCGGCGTCAGAGCACAGGGGTGGGGAGGCCTGGGCAGAGGGCGTGAGGTGTGCCGGCACGGGAAGAGCAGAGCCGTCAGCTTCAGGATCTACACTGCGTGTGTGCATACTAACACACACCATCTCACAAGTAGTCCTTAAAACAGAACTGTATCTGTGACAACGTTCCACATGTCTAAACACTTCTCTACAACTGTGAATTTAAACCTTTTTAAAGTGAGGAAAGTTTTTCAAATTAAGTCTTTCACTTTAGTAAAAACAAATCAGGAAGATAACACTCACAGCTGCTCTCCTGTGGGCCTTGAAAGGCTTCTCCAGGGAACCCCCTCAAAGTTCCCAGGAACACAGATTGAGAATCACTGGTCTGGAGCCATAGGATATTTGCTTTAACATAAAGACATCACTGTTTGTGTAACGAATCCCATGCTTTTGAATAAATAAGTGGTTTCCAATGCTTCATTATCAAACGTTACAATAAGCACCTGTGAATGGGTTTAATGGTAATCTTAATGTAGTTCTTAGAGCGAATCCTCTGTCCGTTATTACACATGAAATTACAAGGTCAGGTGTTTGCCCATTCTTTAGGTGTTTAGAACACATTGTCAAAAATCATCCCCTAGAAATGCTATATTAATTAACGTCTACTAGCTCTTTGAGACTAGCAATTTCTATGAACTCTCATACACATGCACAATCTTTACTCATTTTAAAGATGAAAAATCTTGCTATAATATGACTTTTAATTACAAGTATTTTTTCTCATGCGCTGGCCATTTGTGGGTTTTATTTTCTCTGTTACCTACTCACCACCTATTTTTCTGTGAGCATTGTCATATTTTTCTTATTAATTTGCCAATTTTTAAAATATATGTCAGGCACATTAAACTTCCAATCATCAAATAGGTATCTCATATCCCCCCAAGTTCTTATTTTCTGTGCAGTTTCATTTATGGTGTTTAAAATGATATTTAGTGCAGGATGTTTCATATTTAGTCAAGTCTATCAGTGGTGTCTTTTAGGACGTCTGCCTCTGGGGTCATGCATACAAAGTCCGTCCTCACTCCCAGATTGTAGAAAACACTTTCCTGTATTCTCTTCTAGTAACTTTCAGGGTTTACATGTTTACATTTAATCTTTAATCTTCATCTTTAGTTGATTTTCAAGTGTGTTTGGAAATGAGGCAAAGTGTTCCTGAGAGATTCCGTGGCTTCTCTCCCTTCCTGATCTTTCACCATTGAGTATGATGTTTGCTGTGTGTTTTTCATATATTCCTTTTATCATGTTCATGTAGTTTTCTTCTATTCCTAATTTGTAGAATCTTTTTATCATAAAAGTGTTGAATTTTGTCAAATGCCTTTTCTGCATCAGTTGAGATGATCATGAGGGCATTTTCCTTGATTCTATTAATGTAGTGTGTTAGATTGACTGATGCTCATATATTGAATAATCCTTGCATTCCAGAAATAAATTCCATTTGGTTATGGTGTATAATCCTTTCAATATGCTGCTGTATTCACTTTGCTATTATTTTGCTGAGAATTTTTACATCAATGTTCATGTAGGATATTGGTCTGTAGTTTTCTTTTCTTGTAGTGTCTTCGGCTTTAATATCAGGGCGATGCTGGCTTCTTAGCATGAGTTAGGAAGTTTCCCCTCCTCTTCAATTTTTTAGGAAAGTTAGAGAAGAATTGGTATTAGTTCTTCTTTAAATGTTTGGCAAAGTTCACCAGTGAAGCCATCAGGTCCAGGGCTTTGCTTTGTTGAGAGACTTTTGATTACTGATCAGTCTCCTTATTAGTTATAGGTCTATTCAGATTGTCTATTTCTTTGCAATTTAGTCTTGGTAGATTTTGTGTTTCTAGGAATTTGTCCGTTTCATCCAGCTTATCCAATTTGTTGGGACACTGTAATCCTTTTTATTTATGTGGAATCAGTAGTAATGCCCTCATTTTAATTTATGATTTTAGTAATTTGAGTCTTCTTTTTTTCTTAGTTCATCTAGCTAAAATTTGTCAACTTTATTGATATTATCAAAGAATCAATTTTTTGTTTCCTTAATTTTCCTTATTGTTTTTCTATTCTCTATTTCTCTCCACTCTGATCTTTATTATTTCCTTCCTTCTGCTAGCTTTGGGTTTGCTAAGCTCCTTTTCATCATGTGAATATTTCAGATAAATACTTTAAAAGCTTCCTGCATAACTGCCTTGCAAATATTTTATTTTATTGCCTTGGAGTTAACACAAAGCTTCATTGTCAAATTTACCTTCTCCCAAGCTGCAAATACTTTCCCCTCTCTTATAAATGCAAACCCAAAACACTGCTGTCTCCAGCTTGTATCCAATGACTTCATTTGAAGAACTTTCTCAAAGCAAACAAATCACCTGGCTCCTTCTGAGTTGTGCCCTTTCTTTCCCACTCCACTCATTTAGGTGAGTAGATGCCAGCAAGGGTATCCCTAGGATCCTCACCCCCTTGACTGTTGCCCTAAGTTCAGTGGGCTTTGCCACTGCCAATGGGATTTGGGGCACCAACTCCACCCTAGAGACTGGTATTCAGTCCCACTCGACAGGCAAACGTTTTGAGATGGAATGTGTGTGATTTGGAGACCACTTTAGGACCTCCAGATCTGGGCTTGCTTTCAGGGGTTCATGACCTGATCACAAGTGTGCAGGTGTGCAGGCTATCGCAGCTCCCCATGGTCCAGAAATTATATGTAATCATCCCAGAGTGGAAATAGTTCTTTATCAGGCTCAATATCAGCTCCATTCCCCTGGTGACAGAAAAGATAAAATGAGTCCAAAGAGCAGATTTCTGAGCCCCCAGCCTGCCCCAGCTAGCTGTACACTCAGTACAAACAAGCCACCCAAGATGTTCTAATTGACATAACGTGTCTGTGTGCAGTCCAGCAGCTGAAGCCCAGCAACCAGCACTAACTATTTTAGTAACTTGCCCTTTCACTGCTTCCAGCCTGTCAACCAGCTCCCCAAAGTGTAAACTTTTCAATGTGGCTCCTGCTCCATTGACCTATTTCAAAGAGGCGGCCAGGCCAGGTCAAATCTGTTTAGTAACAAGGTAAAAATTATTGCTCTCTATTAAGACTCGATGCTTTCTTCCTGTCGCCAACATCAGGAGGAGGGGAGGAGGAGGGCAAACGAGATGACTTGTTTTTTTCTACAAGCCAGACTTGCAGGCCGCTATTTGTGCCCATACCTGTTGTCTTCAGGATGAGCCCCTTGCCTGGGGAGTTTTGGGAAAGGCAAAAAACCCTGCACTCTGCTCATTCATTGTCTACCGGGTGCCCCTCCTATCCAGACACTTGTAAGGGAGCATTGAACGGCCGTGATGTGGTTGCACAGGGCCCTGTGAAGGCTGACACTTGCTAGCACAAATGTGTGTTTAATTTATTACATGACCACTTCAATTGGATTGCGGATATCGCCTGAATGGTTGGCTGTGTTTGCATACCTTATATTTATAACTGGCAGATAAAAAACTCCTCTGAGGTTGAGATTGCAGGCGTGTCTACTAATAAATCACTAGCAGGGTAAAGAAAAATCAGAAAAAGCTTCAAACCTCATGTTAGAAATAATTATGTGCAGAAACATAAAAGCATGACCTTATGGAGAGATGACTGCCAAGCAGACAGAAGGAGGTCCTGGTTTTCCTCCCTGTGTGATGGCAGAAGAGCCTCTCCAGCCTTACCTCCTGGAGGGAATGATGGGTGGGCAGGGGGGTGACCAGCAAGGCACTATGGGAAGGACGTATTCAGATGGCAACCCCTAAGATGTGGACTGCCTCATCCAATAAGCCACTGAGCACACAGTGGTCAGTGTCCTGCAAATGCACATGGCACGTGCTGGCCTAGCTTCTCTTGTTGGCCCCAGAGTGACTTCAGGAGGACCAGACAAGAGGAAGACGTGCCTGAGGTTTAGAGTTACTTTAAACCCTGCAATATTCTAATATCCAGGAATATTGCAATATTCCTGCAATAATGACTGTGGAATATTCTGTCCTGTAACATAGTAAAGGAAATTGCAACTTTCCCTGTGGTCTCCATCCCCCGACTTGAGGCCAGGGGGCAGCTGGCCCTGGGAATAGTCCAAGCATCCCTTTCATGGTGTACTGGGCCCATGCCCATCCTCAGTCCAGACATTCTACCCTCACTCCAGGAGGTTGGAGGAGGGGTATTGGCAATAGGCTGAATAAGAAGCCCCTCCATCCATGATGTTCCCTGTCCTTAAGGATGAGTCTTTGTGGGCCTGGGTGCCCTGGAAGTTTGGAACTAAAGATCAGTGTTGGGAGTGAAGTGGCTGGCCTCAGTGCCTGGCCTCAGTCCCTCCTAGCAGCCTGGAAGTAACTGGTTCAGTGCTGGTTCTAACCCCTTTCTCTCTAGGTCCAGAGAAGGTTTCTTTCCATGTTTCTTTTTCTTTAGGTCCAGACTCTCCCTACTAAGTTCTTTGGGTTGAATTAGATGAGAAGGAATGACCTGGAAAAATGATAACCAAGCTGCAAACATTCAATAGGAGCCCTGTGGAGTCTATTCTAACTCTTGAGACAGAGGGTTTATGTGCTTCTCATTGGTGAGGTAAGACGTCCTCTAAACCAATTGCACAGAGTTGACTTAAGAATGCAATAATTCAAGAGGCTTATCAGGGACAAAGAAAAGCAAAAGCTATTCTTAAAACTCCAAATGGCTTTAGAAAACCCAAGCAAGAGCTCTCCCAGTCGCTCATGCAGAAATGGATCCTGTCAACAGATTTCTAGACTATCTAGTCTGCCCCATCACAACCTTTCTTGTGGCCAACATCCTGGTCCTGACTGTGAGACACAGATTAACACACGGTAAACCCCAGTCTTCCAGTAACCAGCTGCATCCCCGCAGTGCTGCGACACATGAACCAACTTTCTTCCTCTAGGGATAGAACCCACGAGAACACAGCCCCAGCTCCTGAAGGCTGAACAGTGACGATGTGCAGCAGAAAGCTGAAAGACAGTTGGCTTGGTTTTCCTTCTTGGTTTCTAACAAAATGCTTGTAAAGGGGAAGGTTAAGTCCCCTGGCCAACCCTCACATCAGAAGACAAATCTCTAGTAGATTCAGCCCCTCTGATACACAGAAAGGAAATGCAGTCGTGTTATTGTATAGTTACAAAATACATGCCTGTCACACCTGCACTGAAATTACTAGGATTCCTTCTGAGTTATTATTTCCTAAAATTAAAAACCAGAACTGACAGGTCGCCCTGTCCCCAGGGTTCTGATCAGGAGCTTCCTGTTTCTGCAATGAGCCCAAGTTCACTGAGGTACTGGATATTATTCTCTCCTAGGGCACCGTGGGTGGGGAGGGTTGCTTGTCAACAAAGTTTAAACACTTTCCTCTTTATCTATTTACTTCCTTTGTCAAATCGTAGAGCCTGCAGATCATACTGATATGTGAGACCCCTCGCCACCTTTGCACCCCTGTGTCGAGGGAGCACAGCTGTGCAAGGACAATCTGTAGTGGCAGCCTCTGGGACTGTCCTGGGAAATCCACATTTGGACACTGGAGATGCTGGGAGGCATCACCTCCTGGCTAGCCTCCAGGAAGCCACTATACATCAGCATTGTAACGTCCATGTCGGGAACAAGCAGATGTGTTGAGAAATGTCCAGGAAAACACAGGAAGTGCTGAACCTCTTGAGAAGTTGTCGAAGTTTGAGGAAAGCACTGCCGTGGGATCAGGTTCCTGTCCCTAGAATGGGGAAGTTTAGATGTTTGCTTGTTTCCACTTGTTCTTAAAGCAGAGCTGCCACTCTGGGGGTGATTCACGCTGAGTCAGCTCTGGGAGCCAGGAGGGAGCACTGCAGGGAGAGGCAGCGCATGAGAAGCTTCCCAGGGCATCCATGCTCAGTCCTCCGAGGAAGCAGAAACACCCAGGCCGTGCTGGGAAAACCTTGATGGTTCTGAAGACTCAGCACCTCAGACCTCAGTAGCAATGTTCACACGAGCGCCATCTTGTTCCTTTGATCCACTAAGCAGAGTCACATATTCTGGAAACTCAATGTTTCTCTTATGTTTCACTAATGCTATGTTTAAGCGCGGAGAACTAATTGACAATCTGGAATCAATAAATTAGTAATGTTAGTAACAGTAATAATAATAGCTATATTTAGTGTTTGGTCAGGAAACAGAACTCAATTTCATCTAGTTGTAAAGGTGTCCAAAGCTAAAAAAGCCAGAGATGGCAGTGAAGCCACCCAGAGATCAGCCACAGCATGAAGCCACCACCACCCCTTGGGCTGGAATGACAAATGGAGGGAGGAAGTGTTGCCACCAACACAAAGTGGCAGGGCTGCCTGGGAGGGGCTGGAACCTGGAGAAGGAGCTGATACCACAGGACATGCCAGAGGGCAGAGCAAGAGGGTGAGAAGACTCTGGGACTGTCCTGGGAAATCCACATTTCCTTCCCAAGCCTTCCATTGGCTGGTCCTGGCTGGAAACCAGCTGTCAAGGGGCATATAGGAAACTTAGCCATAGTCTCTCCTCACCCACATCTGTTCCAACCAGAGCTACTCCTTCTCGATCAGCACCACCATCAGTGCTGTTCCTCCAGCCTGGACCCTGCAACCTGAGAACGTTCTGATTCTTTCCTCCCGGTTCCCCCAATCCATCACAAGGCCTATCAGGTCCATCTCAGATCTGTCCCCTTCTCTCCACCTCCTCAGAGCCCACCCTAGCCCAAGCCACCTGCATCTCTCACCCATTCCTTCGCAGCAGCCTCGACTGAGCTCCCATCTTTCACTGAGTCAACTTCTCTTTAATTCTTCATCATGCAGCAAGAATAATCTTCTTACAACTTAGGTTATCAAATTTAGCGAATAAAAATTCTAGATCTTCTGTTAAGATAGAATTTCAGATACACCGTGACTATTTTTTAGTATAAGTATGTGTCAGGCATATGTGACGCAGCAATTCTACTCCTAGGTGTATACCCGAGAAGAATGAAAAGATGTATTCACACAAAAAATTATATGTAAATATTGATAGCAGATTCACAATAGCCAAAAGGGGGAAACAACCCACATGTCCATCAACAGATAAATGGATAAACACAATGTGATAGGTCCATATAGTGGAAGATTATTCAGCGATAATAAATGAAATACTGATACAGTCTGTAACATGACTGAACCTTGAAAACATTACACTGAATGAAAAAAGCCTGTTACAAAAGACCACATATTATATGCTTCCACTCCTATGAAAGGCCGGAATAGAGAAATCTATAGAGAAAGAAAGCAGCTTAGCGGTTGCTAGGGGCTGGGGTCAGGATGGTAAGGCTGGGAGGACGGTTGATAGCTAAAGGGTATGGTTTTGTCTGGGTTTGTTTAGGTGAAGAAGATTTTCTGAAATTGACTGTAGTGATGGTTGCACATGTCTGTGAATACACCAAAAAACAGTGAAATGGGTGAATTGTACGCTATGGGAATTATATGCCAATAAAGCTGTTTGGGAAAAAAAAGTATGTCCTATGCAATATTTGTCATGTACTTATTCTAAAAATTTATTTTCTCTTTATCAGAAATTCACATTTCCCCAGGCATTCTGTATTTTATCTGGCAACCCTACCTACCGCAGAAATCAGATCCTGTCACTCTCTTGCACAGATTCTTTCAATGACCTGCCTTTGCAATGAAAAAGAACCCATACTCCTTAAAAACCTTCAAGACCAGGAATGACCTGGGCCCCACCCTTCTTCCCACCTCCTCTCACGCCAGCGTCCTCCTTGCTCGCTAGACTCCAAACCCGGGCTGCACCTCAGTGCTCCCAACTCGCTCTTCACAGACGCTGGGTCTTCTTTACAAGCCTGTTCCCTCCTGGAACATTCCCCTTCTCACCACCGTGGCCGACTTCTTCCTGTGCTTCTGACCCCAATTACATTTCAACTGTAGCAGGTCTGGTGCCAAAGGTAGCTGAAAGAAAAATAAATAGAATATCAAAGGTGAATTATCTAGCCTGGGGAAAAAACCCTGAAATGATCATTGTTTAGTCCTAATATCAAGGCATCTTTTTCTAATGCAGTTTTTATCGGGCATCTCCCAAAGGGATCTGACATCACTCATCTATTCGTGTCTTCTCTTTTTCTGTTGGGGGACTCCTCTAGAGTGGGTAGGCTGCCATCCCCACCCCCACTTGACCCAGCTGTCATCGTTCTCCACCCTAGCACCCTATTTGGTGCCTCACGGTCACCTTCCCAGTCGTAAGTGTTTCACTGCTCTTGTCCCCTGTGGGTCCCCTGCAGGCAGAACGCACACTGAGGGCACACCTGCCTGGACCCAGTTACACCCCACTCCCCGCAGGGCCTGGCGCCAGCAAACAGCTCTGATTTCTGCCCTCTTGGAACAGTGCTTGGCACACAGGAAGCACTCTGTAAGCGTTTGCTATTAGAAGGGGGAGGAAGTCAATAGATACTTTTTGAACAAAGTTCATGGAAAATAGTAGGAATGTTGAGGTGGCTCTCCATGCCGGCTATAGGAAGTGGCACAAAGAAATAAATGCCTGTGAGGGACAAAAAGGCTGCTGGAAGAAACTTCCTGGACGTACTCCTCACAAGTCAAGGGAATCTTCATTGTCAGCACCGTGAGCACCAAGGCACAGGCTTGGTCCTAAAGGGTCTGTGCCACAGGCCATGTCTCCAAGGACGTGCCCAGCTTGGCCAAGCCTGACGTGCCACCTAGCCACTCTCACTAGGTTTCATTGCATACAGAAGTTGGAAGAGAGAAGACAGGCCCAGTCTCTGGACCAACTCTGAACCAGTACATGCTCACCGGCAAACAGCTGCATTCATTTTTCTTCCAGACCATTCTACTTCAGACCACGAGACGATAGACCACTCCAGTTTGCATGTCTAATAAATCCAAGAATAAGAGGCCAAGTTATAACTCTCATATCATCAAGGGCCCAAAATAATGGTAATTCTCAGATTTCCTATTTGAAAATTGCAATGTTCTCTCTTTAAGCCCCTGTTTAAAGTATTTGCATACTCGAGAGGGAGAGAGACAGAAGAGAATCTTTGTACAATGGAAAGTCAATAGAATTTTTTTTCTTAAAAAGTGAGAACATTTGAAAAGGAAACCATCACCAAGTAACTTGCAAGCAGATGAGCTGGATGCTCATGTGTTTCCCACCCCCTCCGTATCAGATTCATCTCCACATCCCACTCCCCGGGCCCCCTGCACACAGCCCCTCCCCCTGCAAGAAAGAGAGGAGACAGGAATTGACATCAAATCCATTTGAACGACACCTGTTAAAAACTATACTAGACAAAAAAAAACCCTCAGCATTAGAAATAAACTCATTATTCCAAGCTTTTTTCCAGGTTGGGAAATTCAACCTTGATGTTCCATTTATTTTTCTTTCAACCACTTCTGAGACATTGGCTAACCAGAACTATGAGAATTATTTTAAAAACTTCTGAAAGAGTGGCTCTTCTCAGAAGAGGTTTAAGATAACCTTGCCATCACAGAAGCTCACAGAGACGACTGATCCCAGAGAGAAAACACAGCATGGTGGCAAGACAGAACAGCCCACGATGGGAGCCACCTCAACACTCCTTCTATGTTCCACAAGCCTTTGTTCAAAACATATTCCCATCATGTTGCCTTCTCAGGTTGACAAATGGAGCTGACATTCAGCATTTTATGGAGCACATTAGAAGAAAAGCATCCCTTGAAGCACAGATGTAAGCAAAAACTGTGAATCCTTGACCGTGAATAGTAACAAAAGGCTTGGAACAAGAAGTAAACATCCCAGAACAAACGCCCCCACGTGAGACCATCTCAGCATGGTGCCCACGAAGGAGGACATGGAAGAACCCTTCTATGGAGGAAAGCTGAGAGGAAGAAACTATTCTCTTGGTCTTACTGGTTAGGGATGTTCACCAGCTTCTAGGTGAGAAGAAATGGGAAGCCAAGATCAGAACCTTCTGCACAGCATTTCTAATTTGTCTATGAGAATTTAAAATAAACTGGTTGTAGTTCTCAAAAAAAAGCAAAATGCTTCCTCCTCAAGGGTATATGACCTAAGGCTTTGGGTCTGTGAGAAGATGGGACCACAGGCCCAGCACCTGGAAAT
Source organism: Equus caballus (assembly GCF_041296265.1). Lineage (NCBI taxonomy): Eukaryota > Metazoa > Chordata > Mammalia > Perissodactyla > Equidae > Equus > Equus caballus. The sequence continues at coordinate 5,897,079 of NC_091684.1, forward strand.
CCAGGATTCCCCAGCTGCCACCCAGAACCCGAAGTGGCAGTTGCCTAATCTCCTTGTTGCTCATCAAGCAGGCCGTTGTCAGCAGGTATTCCCCCCTGGTATAGACAGAATGCTTAATTTTCTTTTTTAATCATGAGTTTTGAGCCCGAGGCAGGCACATTTCCAAGCACTGGGTCGCTGAAAGATTTTGAAGACAAGGCTTGAGGCATTCAAGAGCTTTTCAAAATTAAGTCTTTTCCTGTTCCTTCCATCATCCTTACCTGGGGTTTCCTGTCACTCCTGATCCATGGGAAACTGGGAAATTGTTGGAGCAGGTGAAACACCTCAAACGCTCATTCATTATCCTGAAGAAAGTGACAGAGCAGTGATGGCGAGAGGGCTCCTATAATCTTCGGAATGGTCATTTGTAGAAAATCCAGGGAAAAATCCATTTAAAAAAAATCCTCCTCCTTTAATGAGTTTGAAATATCGAATATTCAAGCTGAGGGAATACTGATCATAATGAAGTGCAGGATTGATGGTGACGCTAAAGCCACTGCAAATAGCTGCGCTCACATTCTTTTTCACATCGACTTTGACTCGGCCCCGCCAGACTCATCTTCTCCCTCCACTCCGGCCGTCCAGCGCGCCGCTCCTCATTTGTTACAACATAAAAGTCCCCTTAATATTTTTTATCATTTCACATCGCAGGCACGAAACGACACCCTCAGGAACAACCTGTCCACCCGTGTATGTTTTCAGCATTGCCAGCATCTTCTGCAATTTTGTGAAGCTTGAAATGAGACTTCGTGGTGCTGGGGAGAAGTGACAAACCACTGATTTCAGAGCCCACTGGTTTTCACCCCCATCTGGCCCTGTTGGTTACAAGAGCACAACGGGGTTCAGCCTCCGTGATGGGACCAGGCGCTGGGTGAGGCTCTGGGCCAGCACTGTCCCGATGTGGGTGGCAATGGGAGAGCACCAGGCCGCAGCTCTCTGAGGCACACAGAGTGCAAGTCCTTCGGCCTCCTCAACCTGTAAGGTTTCCAAGTAGGAGTTCTTTGAGGAATTGCTTCCTACCAAAAAGTGCCATACACGCTCATCCTGGGAAAAAACGAAAATAAAATCAAGATTTCCAGCAGCTCTTCTAGGCATTTTCATAAATACTCTGCAAAGGACTTGTTTGTTTGTTTGTTGTTAAGCCTGTTTTGCTTAAGGTAACAAAAATGCTGGGGCTCTCCTGGGATTTTGATGCTAAGTGATTTTGCAATGTTGCTGCAGACTCTATGAGCATCTTGTCAGCTAGTTTGTCCGGGGCGCTTAAAGTGAGTTGCAAATGATGTGCTTTGACATCCGTCACCCTGAGAAGAACCAGCACCCACTTATGTCCTGCTCTGTAATTTTCCGTAAGTGCTGGATTCAGCTCTGCCTTTCAGGCAGCCTCGGTGTCACTGAACCGATTCTCCACCCCGGCACTTCTTGTGTTCTCTGGTTCCCATTCCGGCAAAGAATTTCCACAGGGCTTGGAGGCTGGCTCTCTGGATCCACTGACCAATCTTCCGCATCAAAGGCTCCCCTCTCCAGCAGACCCGTGCCACCCTTCCACCGCCCAGCCTGCCCCAGCCTGGTTGTCAGAAATGATCGTCAGATGCCCCCCATCCCATGGCTTTGTTCCAGGGACATGCACTGAGGGCTCCCTCCCATCCGGGCCTTGGTGAAGATGAGGACCATGCATGGCCTCCTCTGGGAAGCTAGGATAAAGAGAAGGAAGAACAGCACTCAGGAAAGAGACAAGTCAAGACTGTGAATAATTGCTCCTGCCATCCTAAAGGCAACAATTACCGAAAACAGAAAAAAAAGAAAAGACTCATTTCTCCTACAGAAATGCTGCGGGGTGCCAGTTGTTAACATGAAAGGAAATTACCAAATAGCAGGTAAAAAGTGAAAAAAAAGTGTCCTGATTAACCAAATAGCTAGGAAACTGTGGTTTTCTTTCCCCCTTTACCATGCCCTCCCACCCAAGAACTTAATGCACTTGCTGTGAAAAAAGGGGTGAAATGGCAAGAAAAGGATGCCAGAACCCAGATATGGAGAAGCACATAAAGCATGCAAGATCACAAACACATAAAACACATCAAAATAAATCTGTCATATTACTATATTTACTTCTTTGTCCCTCTTCTGCTGGCTGGCTGCGTTATAAATCTCCCGTGGAGGAAGGGAAGGTGGCGAGCGCAGGTAGCGTATCCTGAGATTTTGAACATAAATATGGAGTTGCGGGGGAGGGCACGCAGCCTATAATGCGTCCGCTTCTTTGATAAGTTAATATGTCCTCATAGCATAAGGCATAGGCGAGCTTGACATTTGAATCATTTATGGCTTGGGGGGGAAATGGCAGCAGCCTTATTTTTTTCCAGAAAAGAACCCACATGTCTTTATAAGCAGTGAGAGTGTCATTGATGGCGCTCGGGAGCTTTACCATTTCAGCCATAAACCATGTGTTCGGGAGCCAGGCCATTTCTGTCGAGGAGTTATTATTCGACAGTTCCAACTGGAGAGCCCACCATCCCAGCTCAGCGCACGGCTCTGGGCCTCTCCACCGTGGCCCTGAGCAGATTTCAGCCCAGCACAGTCATTGGAAGGCTCAACGGCACATGCGTGGTCAAAATACCTTTTCTTCCATCTGCTGGCTGCAGCCTTGGGGGCAGGGAAGTCACTGTGAGCCCTGGGAGGTGCGTTCAATTTGAATAGCTCGTGGTCTGAATAAAACCCACTCTGCACCTATGTCCTTCGAGGTTTTTCACATCAGTTTGGTTCATTCTAGGTAGCCATAAAAGATTGAAATAGGCCCAACTCCGGATCCCAATTGTGTATTTGAGATGTGGCCAACCTTACTGTGTTTCAACATGAACCACCTTACCCACACGTGCATTAGCCATTCTGTCTCCACACCCACAACCCCAGCAGTATTTACACCCATCCTCCCTCCAGCATTTACGGAGCACTTGGTCTGAGGTCGGTCTGGGGACCAAGCCCTCAGGAAGCTGCCATTTCTCTGCATTGCCCTCAGCTGAAATGTCTAAATACTACAGCACAGAGTGATTGTTGGCGGTGTCAGGGGTTGACAAGCGCAAGGGAAGTGGAGAGGCTGGGAGAGCAACAGATGAGGCGGCGGGGGCTCCATCCTCTTGCCCCTGAATTGTTTTCCCAGAGTCAGAATTAGGCCTGGCCCCAGGCTCCTTGACATCCAAGCCCAAGCCGACTGCTACTTTAAACGCAAAGGAAGTGAAAGTGAGAAAAAGACCAGAGTGGGGCTCACCAAGACCGTCCACCCCAACTCTCACCTAGGATCTTTTTCTCCTCCTAAGTCTTTGACCTTAGATCTACCTGCTGCTCTAGGAGCAGAAGGAACCATCATTTTCTTCTGCACCCTCCCAATAGGTCACCTTCTCTCTTACTCCCTCTGTCCCAAAATTCTCCAGGTACCTCTCTCCCCACCATGCCCAGATACAGTCACCCAATCTGGATTTTCTCTTCCAGGTGCCTGGGGAAGCCATCTCCTCACCTGCCTCCCTCCCATCCTCGACCTGTCACCCTGAGGTTCACCAGACACTGCAGTGCCGGCCTGGCTTCCTCCCACTCTAATGGTCCTAGACATCCCATGGCCAGATGGCTCTATGACTCAAATGCCTGTGGCTGCTCCCTAAGTTACCCAGCAAGCCTCTCTCTGCCATTCACGGCCAAGCTTGTTCAAGAACAATAGAGCCCCGTCTCTCTTTTCACCCACCCCCTGCTGTCTGGCTTCCACCTGCTCCAGGCCCCTCCCTCTCTGTGACCACGATCACTTTGCCTGTTGCACAGGTCAGTGCATACTGTTCACTTCTCATTCTCCTGCTCCCTCCATGGCTTTGGGCTCTAGTGGCGTGACTGACTTCTTGCTGTGCCTTCTTCTTTGGCTGCGAGATAGGGCCCTCCTGGTGGAACGTCTCTGGCTTCTCCAGCTTGGTCTCCTCGTAACATTTGAGGACTTGCTTCTCCAAGGGTGGTCTAGGCACCAGCAGGGAACTGTGGGAAATGCAGAATCCCTGGCCCCATCTAGACACACCAAATCCAAGCCTGCATTTTAGCAAGATCCCCAGGTGACCTGAACACACATTAATTCCATAAAGGGCTGTCTTAGAGCAGTGTCTCCACTCCTAGTTCATCACAGAAACTGCCTGGGGCGTGGAGAGGTGTCCCTTCCCCCAGGAGATGATGATTCCCTCTGCGTGGTGCCCTCAGGGTTTCTTGCCTGTTCTCCCTGCATAGGCTGCTCCCACAGTCTCCCGAGATCTCATCAGCCTTCTGCTGATGACTCTCAGACCTGTATCTCCACCTTGGATTTCTCTCCCAAATTCTACATATCATCTGTATTAGTGTCCTGGGGCTGCCATAACAAAAGACCACAAACTGAGTGGCTGAAAACAATAGAAACTTGTCTCACATTTCTGGAGGCCAGAAGTCAAACGGCAAGGTGTTAGTAAGGCTGGATCCTTCTCTCCTAGCTTCTGGCTGCTGCTGGCAATCCTTGACATCACTCTAATCTCTGCCTCTGGTGGCGGGGTGCTCTCCCTGTGTCTTCCGGGTCGCTGCCTCCAAATCTCCCCACTCCACTGCAGACAGAGTTCTCTTGCCAACCATAAATCTGACCTTGTCACTTCCCTGAAAACTGTCTTCCATGATTCTGATGGAAGACCAGACTCCTCCATGGGGTTTTCAAAGTCCAGGATGCCCTTTCCTGCCCCCATCTGCTCCTGACTTGCCTCTCACTGCTTCATCTCCTCATATTCTATTCCCCAGCCACACAAACCTGCTTCAGCTCCCCAGACAGGCACTGCCTTCTGACAACCAGCACCTCCTTATCTGCTAGACTTCAGCTCAACAGTCACCTCCTCTGGGAATCTGTCTCTGAGACTTGAATAGCTTGAGCATCTTTCTACTTGGCTTCCAAAGCACCAGGTATTCACTCCCAACACAAGACTTAACCTGCCACATTGGAATTGCCTGCTTACTGTTCTGAGTATCTCATCATGTTGCAAAGAGCATAGCAATGGGAAGTACACTCGCTCACCACAGAACCCCCTGTGCCTGGACTGTGCCTGATGCAAGAGGTGCTCAGGAGATGCCTATCAACTGAATCAAAAGGAAGGAACAAAGAATGTCTGTCCTCTGCTTCATAGTCAAGTCTCAGACTCAACAGACTTTCCAGGACAACAAGCTTTCCTGGGGAATATGGACTTCCTGGCTGAAAGCAGTGGCTCGATAGTTAATTGCCTTGTAAATGGTTTTCTGAAGCTTGTAGCTTAGGAAGTCTGCTTAACTACTCTGTTCATCATTTACTCATCAACCCCAGTGGAAAGGTGAGAAAGGACTGTCACAGTCAAAAGCACTGGAAATCTGGATGATCCTGAAGTTTGCTTTAGTATTTTTTAATGAAGCAAATTATTTTATCTAGGCATTGAAGTTGGAAAAGATAAACCAGCCAGTCTGTCATATGTTTTTCAAACTATTTAAGAGAAAGCAAAGAACATGTTTTCAGATTGGCTCTACCCTGAGGAGCCCTTTACCTAATTAATTCCCATAAAACCACTGTGAGTTGGGTGAAATGAGTTAAAAGTCAGACCTAATTCCCTGGAAGCCAGGGGACCACATCTCAAAAATCACCCTCCCAAATGAAATCAAATCAGGGTCTCCATAGAGCGCTTCATTGCTGAATGGCGCGTGGAGGTGTAATTCCTCCCCGTCCTCCAGTGGCCCTCTGTGGCACCACCATCACAGTCGCTGTTCTGGTTTGTCTTCATGTCTGTCTCCCCTGGGCCACCATCTGAGCATTCCATAGCCTGGTCCATGCCTGTGCCCTGGAGTAGGGGCCCAGGGGAAAATCGCTGTACTGATGAGCACAGTATTATAAGTAGGAATCACCAGCTGATGGAACCAGTAGTCTCCTCCAATTTAAAAGTTGTCCTGTAAGCTGACCCCTATATTCCACATCTCTACAGTTTTTTGGACATGTACACAAGGGCTTTCACCCTTGGTACCGAGGGAAAGGAAGACCAGTACCTTCCCAACATTACAGCATCTCCTAAGCTTGCGATGCTCATGTCCTTTGTACTCAGAACCCCGGTCAAATCACATTCACAGAGCAAACATTTTCACTTATTACTGGCCACAAGCAGATGACAGGAATAAATGCAGCTTAGAGCTCACAACATGTTGAGTTGAGTACATCACAGACTCGCAAAGACGTCTACGCATAAGTTGTGGAGAATAAAGCAAGAAGGATGCAGCAATATGGAAAGGAAAAATGGATTTGAAAGATGAAGAGGATCTCCCAAAAGTGCAGAGCCGCAATATAGTTCTCCGGACGGTAGGATGCAGAGAGAAATGGAACAAGCTGACGTCCAAAGGGAGGTGGGCTGCCAGGTCACACAAGACCTCCCCGGGATAGCAGAACCTGCTTCGCCCCTGGAAACGGCGGAGGTTCTCGTGTCAGCGCAGGTTCACAGGCAGGCCGAGCATTGTCTGTGACCTATCTGTAAACCCTCCCCAGTTCTGTCCTCCATCCCCAGCCCCTGTAAGGATTCATAAGAGAAGCAAGGCTACAAGAGCGATGCCATGCCAAAGATAGTCTTGAACCATTTGCAGTTACTAGCAGTTGGAGTAGAAGTAACAAACAGCTTATGAAGCCCCAGCACCCGTCACCACACACCATCGTGCAGTGATGTCATGGGTAAGGTCCACTGCACCCCATAGTCAGGCACCTAACACAATAGCTGGCCAACAACAGGCTGACATACCGAGTACCAGCGTACTCTTCAAGGAAAGAAGATGTCTTCCATCCCCAAAGTAACAGAAAACAAAAAGGCAAACCGACCAATACACCCCCACCTCCCTGAGTCTTCAAGTTAAAATTTTCACCGGATGCAATCAAACAATTAGGTCTTGTGGCAGACATGGACATATGCCACTCAGATCCCCCTTCGGGAAAGGCCCCCCTGCTCAACTGGAAGAGGCAGGTCAATGGATAGTCTTCAGGTGCTCACTCCTCCCTGTGCACCTCAGCTTTTGGGCCAGGTCAAGCACCCTTGGGACTGGCCTTCAGCTAATGACTTAGCAAAGAGGTGGTAGCTGCATTATACTCTCCTTGGAGTGGCCACAGAGAAAGACTGGGTAAGGCAGGAGCACCAGGGTGGGGCGTTTCCACCCAATGCAAGACTTCTCTGCTCCTCCTTGGGTTGACGTAGATGTTGTTTCTTCTTTGCAAAAGCTCACTCTTCTTATGTTTAATGTTCACTCTTCTATCATCAGTTAACTCGGTTAAGAAATCATGAGTGGGCCAATCCGGACTAAAGTACTTTATGACATGATGATTACAGAGAGAATCATCATGGCGTGAAATAAACATTATGCCTTAAAGCTTAATACATCAAAGCAGTTTCAATGGCTTTAGGGGACTCCTCTCTTCTTGGGGTGCTAGTTCAGGCAGACATAGTTCTCTGGTTACCATCCAAGGCAGTGTTTCCCAAAACACTCCTCACTGAGTGATGGCAGGATGAGTTCCTTGAGTAAAGAGTTCAGTAGAGAAATTTGGTGGGAAAATTCTTAGCTTTTGATTTTATTTTAGAAATTCACAATGTACAATAATACTGTGTATGAGAAATCCTGCAATAAAGAAGCCTTTTTGATGTTGTTCAATCAACCATTTTCCAAGTAAAATCAACTATGGAATCTTATTTCCATCCAGATACCTCTTAGCATCTCAGCAATCGCTAGTGTTCCATGAAACAAGTTCAGAAACTGTTGGTCAGGGATGTTATCTCCTTTGTTTTTTCATAGAGGTACTGTTTTCCTATCAGTCTTATGTAAGAGCATACTATCAGTTAGAGAAACAGAAGAAAGAAAACTAGAGACGCAATCCCATCACTCAAGCATAATTACTGTTAGTATTTCAATGCATTTTCTTCCACGCTTCCTTCTCAATTAGTTCAAAAAAATAGTTGGAGGTATTTGTCTATGTCAGAAGTTCTGCAATGCCCTACCATACCCTGCAGCTTCGAGTATATCAGCTGCCTCTGCCTTCACTCACTTACCCATCAGGGCTCCATCTCTTGGCCCTGCATTAACTCTCTCTTGCCAATCAGTTGGACACTCCCCCATTGTCATTCTGCCACACCCACCATGCAAATTCACCTTCCTGATCAGCTCAGCCCTGTGCCCTGGGCTGCTGAGACTGACTGGGGAACTGACTGCCAACACAACCCCCCAGTCAGCGGCTTGGCAATTCTTCTGGTCCTTGGTTCCCTCTGCAGCCTGGGGGTGAATTCCCCGCCAGTGCTCTGGGAACATGCCTGCCTTTCTTCTCTGAGATCACCCCATCATCCTGTTCCTCTCTCCTGTATTTGCAGTCTCTCCTCTCCCTTGGTTCTTCACTTTAGTCTGTAAATATGGTCATATCTCTCCCACATTAAAAGTCTTCCTGGATCATATGTCCCCTTTTTAGCAACTGTCCAAACTCTTTTCCTCCTCTGAGAAGAAGCACTCATAGCTGAAGTCTATAACCATTGAAGTCAGTCTCTTACATCCATGGCTTCCTTTCCACCACCCTCTTCTCCATTCATTCACTCATGTGTTCTGCAAATACTCACAGAGCACCTACCATCTCTTGGACACAGTGCTTGCCATGGAGGATAGATCTGGAAGAAGACAGGCCCAGCCTTGGGGAGCGCATGGGATAGTTGGGGAAGGGCAAATAAATTATCATCATATGGCACCAGCCTACTGAAAGAAATGCAAAGTACTCTGAGAAGCCTCATTCCTGAAACCACCACAACCTGGGTTACGTCTTCATGGTCTTCTGAAACTCTTCTCTCTTCTCAACTGGGGCAGCAGTGTTCTCAGCACCAGATCCAATACTGTCTCCCCTCTACTTCTGCTCCAACTTTCAACCCCACACTGTACTTACAGCTAACTCCCTCCGCCTCCCCTCAGCCCTTCCCTGTCCTGTGTTTTCCAGCTCTCCGATGTCTTGGGGAATGCATCTGGCCCTGTCACCCTCAACCACCAGTCTATGTGGAAGATTCTCAAGTCTGAATGTCTAACTCAGTCCCTTCTGCTGAGTTCAAGCCCCACTTCTAGCTGCAGTCGACACAGAGCAGGCCAATCGGTCCCTCAAACTCAGCATGTCCAAAAGCAAAATTGTCATCTTCCCCAATGTGGTTGGAAACCATAGAAATGATCCTGAATCCATTGTTCTCCCTCACCCACTACCCCCCATCTTTGCTAATTAATGCTATTGTTGCAAGCTTCACAATGCCCCTGAAAGGTGGTTGTTTCCCACTCTACTGCCCTATTCTGGACAATAATTAATGCCAGTCGAAATGATTTTGATGGATCCCTCCAGTCTCTCCCTCTTCCAATCCATCCTATCTCAGATTCATCTTTTCAAAACACCACTCTTCTTCTTCACATGAAGGTGATAACTGCTTATTACATGGAGACTGAAGTCCAGACTCCTTCTTGTAGAAATCAACACACTGCACAGTTTTGCCTGCTTCCCTTTCAAACCACTTAGCCCCGACCTGGCACATGGTAGCATTTAATAAATGTTTTCTAGTTATTGTTGTTACTATAATTATTATTGCTATTATTCTTATTGCCTTCACACACACAGAGCTGGAGAAAAACCCATTCTTTTGTGCATTCATTTATTCCGTAATAATATTGGGCACTTTCTGTGTCCAGGTACCACTCAGGCTCTGCAGATTCAATAGCAAGCAATACAGACGAAACCCCTGCTCCTATGGAGCTGATGTTCTAGTTGGAGCAGACAGTCAATAACAAATTAAAGGCAAACATATGTTGTTTCAAGAGGAGAACAGAAAGGCAGAGGAAGGAGAAAGGAGATTAGGGGCTTACTGTTTTATGCAGGGTGGTCAGGGAAGATGTTTCTAACCAGGTGGCATTTAACAAGACTTGTGAAGGAAAAGAGACAACAGGCCATGTGACTATGTGAGGGAGGAGCATTCCCAGCAGAAGCAACTGCTACTGCAAAGGCCCTGAGGTGGGATCATGCTGGGTGTTTCTGATGGGGAACAGCCAATAGGCCATCGTGGCAAAATTGGAGACGGTAGAGGGAACAGGTGGAAGATCAGGTTGGGAAGGACCAGAGGCCCCGATTGCTCAGGGCCGTGTAGGTCATGTAAGGAGAGTGGGGTTTATCTTTTCTTCTGGGAAAGAATACTAACATAAAATATGTTTGGAAAATGCTAAGTAAACTGAAGGATGTCTTTAATTTGCTAATTTAAAGAGGGAAGTACATACCATTTCCAAATCTGTTTTCCTCACCGAACTCTTTCGTCAAACGAACCCTAATTCCCATCTTTCTGTGGAAAACAGTTTGGGAATGTGGTCTCAAACATGGACTAGAGAAATCTTACTAACTCTTCTAATAACAATTAAAGTTGTTAACAACCAAACAATTCCATGTTCCAGTTGTACATAGAAATGCTTTGTCTTTTTAACATTTGCTCTCTGCAGTGAATTTAGGAGCTTATAGCTAGAAAGTGAGATTAATGTACATGTGCATGTGTTTATTGTTTACGAAAATAAGTCTGTTTTTATTTTATGAAAATCAAGAGTCTGTGTAGGCATGGCAATTTCCCCAGTTTTCTCATGCCTGCCTTCCTGAGGTCTAAATGCAGAGGAGGCATTCAAAAACCCTTCTAGCATTTCTCAGAAAACTTTCTTTTTCAGGTTACGGAAATTCTACATACACTATGACACAGTATAATCTACAAAACCCACCACTGCTCCAAATTTCAAAAAAAATAGAAAAGAAAAATGAATTATTTTCTTGATCTATAGTAATTTTTTGTTGTAATTCACTAATAAAAATACTTGAGGAAGTAAGTAAAGAATATGGGAAATGCTTGTTGGTAGTATTTGCAAATAATGAAAATAAAATAAGAACCTCCAGACTTTATTGAGTCAAATTGATTTCCATAGCGCTTACTAGGTGATATTCATCACATCACATATTTCTTTAATGTGCTAGTGACAGATTACCTAAGAGTCAAAGGAATCTTGATCAGCACTCTGGGGCTCAGTCCTCATGTATAAGAGCAATTTCTATGGCCCAGCCCACAGTCATCTCAATTAGGTCAAACAACCAGTATGGAAGCAACTAGCTGAGTTCCCTTCAACACGCTCGGAAGCAGTTATTATCCCCTTGCTTTCAAAATAGCTGATAATTAAAGTAAATCCAACCCTGAGTTTTCAAATCAATTTGATGTCCACAGAGCACCGACATGAACAAATGTACTTTTAAAACTTTATCTTAAAAGTATAGCTCATAGTCCCCAGGCAGAATGAAATGGCTGACCAGAGAAAACAAAGAGACTATTCTTCAACTTTTTTCTTGGTTTGCATACAAAGTTAAGTAGCCAACAAGTTGTTTGAATTAGTTATTTTTCACTCAGGAAGCCTGGAATAGTGAACACATCATAAAGAAATTATAACTTCCTATTTCGTACTTAAAGGAGGCAAAATTATTTAGATTGAGAAGATGTATAATAGCAAGTGGATACTGTGTAGGTATTTAATGCTGGCACAAAGACACGTGAACAACGACTGCTTGTTTAATACTTTCCCTATCTTATTCTTAGGATATTAAAAAGTGAAATCAAAAGCAAAATTTTTAAAAATTATGAATCAGTAGAATATATATAACCACAAAAGCTAATAAATTTTTTAAGAGCTAGTGAATAAAATTCAGTAATAGATTAAAGGAATAGAATATTATGACTTAGGAAGTTTGTTCAAGAAAGTAAGGGGGAGAGTTCACAGGATGCACCATAAATAGTCAGTTCAATATATCTTAAAATAGTTTCTATAAAAAATTCTAATTAAAAAAATAGCACACATTACAAAAGCATTCTTGCTTAACATGATAGAAAATGGGAATCTCAAACCAACGTTAAACGTTTTACTCAGTAGTGACATGCTAGCGTTGTTCTCGTTAACATTACTAACGCAGGCCTGATGCTCATTGTCAACCTTATTAAATATCATTGCTCTGAAATTCTAGGCCATGCAAATATGATAAAAGGGGGAAATTAGATGTATAACTATTAGAAAAGTGTGGTGAAAAATTATCGTTACATAGACGATAATTACTAACAAAATGAAAAAGAATCAATAGAAAATATATTATGATTAACAAAACAAAATACATTATAATTTAAAAATTAGCTGGATTCTAGATAAACATATCGAAGATCAAAAGTATACCTAAATGCTCTACTCAAAGGACAGTTGTAAACAAAACTTTTTAAAAGACATCATGACATTCACTTCCAGCCAAGATGGAATAACAAGGACTCGACGTGCCCTCATCTGGAAGCAGCCGAAAAAAATCAAATGAAATATATGAAAAAAAAATTGTTTTCAAGACACTGGACACTGGGCAATGAAGCAGAACGATTAATGAGGAATGGAAACAAATGACGTGAGGTAGACAATTGCTCCAGCTCTCCACCTGGAGAAAGTCTCTGAGAAGGAACTCAGGAGGAGGCCTGGCAGATGCCCTGAGCCAAGAAGATGAAGCTGAGAGTCAGAGAGACTAGAACAGCCAGCTTCTCAGAAGAAGCACCAGAGAGGAAAGTACTGGGCAGAGAGAGCTCAGTAGAGTACTGAGCATTGCGTGTGTGTGAGGAAACTGTTGAGGCTGGAGGGAAAAAAAACACTGAAGGGATTAAAGGAAAAGATACCCCACAATCCTACAGGGCTAGGAGTAGTACCTGATCCATCTAGTCAGACTAGAAAACCTTATAATTCACAAGTCACTGGGTAGAGTAGTCAGAAGGTCTTGCCTCAGTAGAGGGAAACAATTAGATGGACACTAAATGCTGCTCTGGTTTACCTAAAAGAGCTTAGTAGCAAGACATGAAAGGATCAAAATGTTTTTAAGTAACAACTGCATCTAAAGAACTAAATTCATAATATTTATAGAAATACAAAAATATCTAACCCCCAACTAGGTAAAATTCATAATGTCTGCCATACACTTAAAAATTACCATACACACAAAGAAGCAGGAAAATACAACCCAATATGGAATAAAAAGCAATTAATCTAAACTGACGTGGAACTGATACAGATGTTAGAATTAGCAGACTAAAGTTATCAAAACACATATTGTAATTGTATTCCATATGTTCAAAGAGATAAATAGAGACATAAAAGATTCTTTTAAATACCCAAGTCAAGATGCAAATTAGTGTGTGAGATGGACTGGATGGGGTTAACAGCAGATTAAACGATGCAGAAGAAAAGATTAGTGAACTTGACGTAGCAATAAAAATTATGCAAAATTAAATACAGAGTGGGGAGTGGGAGGGGACGTTAAAAGTAAACAGAACATCAGAAGCTCTAGGACTGCTGTGAGTGATGTAACACATAGAACTGGAGGCCCCAGAGGAAAGGAGAGAAGAGAAGACAGAAAAATATTTGAAGGAATATTCGAATTTGATGAAAACTATAAACCTACAGATCCAAGGAGATCGATGAACTTCAAGCATAAGAAATTGGAAGAAAACTACACTGCGGCACACCATAATCAAATTGGCCAAAAACAGTTCTAAAGAGAATAGATTTTTAGAAAAGCATATTAGGTGTAGATAATCAAAGATAAGAGTGACAATGGCAATCTCATGGGAAACAATGCCATTGAGAACACAGTGGAGCAAGTACTTTAGAGTACTTCTTCAAAAACAGTCTACCTAAAATTGCATACTAAGCAAAAATCTTTTTTTTTTTTTTTTTGAGGAAGATTATCCCTGAGCTAACTATTGCCAATCCTCCTCTTTTTGCTGAGGAAGACTGGCCCTGAGCTAACATCCATGCCCATCTTCCTCTACTTTATATGTGGGATGCCTACCACAGCATGGCTTTCACCAAGCGGTGTCATGTCTGCACCCATGATCCGAACCGGTGAACCCCGGGCTGCCGAAGCAGAGCATGCACTCTTAACCGCTGCGCCACCAGGCCAGCCCGTAAGCAAAAATGTTTTTTAATGTAGGTAAAAATAAAGATTTCTTTCAGACAAACAAAAGCTGAAAAAATTCATCATCAAAAAACCTGCTCTAAAATAAATGTTAAACAAAGTCTTTCAGGCAGAAAGAAAAACGATACTAGAAAGAAATAGCAACCTACAAGAAGGCATCAGGAACATGAGAAATAGTAAGTACATGCGTAAATACACAAGATTTTTTCTTATTATGTAAAATTCTGTAAAAGATGATTGCATGAACAAGAATAATGAAATGTGATGTGGAGTTTATAATACATATAAAACTAAATTGTGAGTCGGATCCAAGATGGCACCGTGAGTAGTCCTCTTTGTCTCTCCCCGTTCGAGTCTACAATTATTTGGACGCTCATCGCTTAACAGAGGATATCCAGATAGCATCTCAGGACGTCTGAGAGACCCACGCGACCTTACATCAGAAGGCGGACAGACTTCCCTCCGGGAGGAGGTGGAGATAGGTGAAAACTCTCCTACCCTGACCGAACAGCCTAGTACCTGCAAGCGGCTTTCTTCCAACGGACGCCCCAGAAGATCAACACACACCTAGGTCAGGAGCGAGCACACACCAGGGGAGCGACGGTGGAAACAGGTGACCAGAACCCTACCTAAACCCCCGGCAATTACTCCTAAACGCAGAGGGAAACTCTAGAGTTACACACCTGAGCCCGCGGGGAGAGTCTCACCCCACCATTGGCGGGGAGATCCCGCCTGGTGTCCACGGCGCCCGGAGGGTCCCAGAGAGAATCACAGAGGGTATGGCGGGCCCCCGGCTGCCACTGCCTGCACGGTGGGGCAAGGGATTGCCAGAGATCTCGGAGAGGACTGGGGCTGGGTGAAGCTCCAGAGGCCGGCTCTGCACCCGGGAGGGGAAGCTCCAGAGTTCCGCCCGGGCAGCAGACAAAACTCTGTCTGCCATTAGCGGAAGGGCTATGCCCAGCATTCACAACTCTGGGAAAGTCCCGGAGAGAATCCCAGAGGGCGCGGCGACCCCCAGCTGCCATTGCCCGCCCCGTGGGGCAAGGGATTGCCAGAGATCTCGGAGAGGACTGGGGCTGGGTGGAGCTCCAGAGGCCGGCTCCGCGGCCCAGGGGGGAAGCTCCAGAGTTCCGCCCAGGCAGCAGACAAAACTCTCTGTCTGCCATTAGCGGAGGGGCTACTCCCAGCATCCACAACACCGGGAGGGTCCCAGAGAGGAGAATATCAGGCAGGGCAACAGCTGACCAGCTACCACTGAAATCAGGATCTCTGGCTATCCCCCAGACAGGGCAAAGGACTCCCCGAGTTCCTGGGGAACAGGACTGGGGCTGGGTGGAGTTCCAGCGACCTGGCTCCATAGCCTTGGGGGAAACCCTCCAGGCTCACAGCAGCCTCAGCAAAAGCCTCTGCACAGCACTAGTAGAGAGCACCCATCCGGCAGCCACAAGGCTGGAAGACCCCAGGACAAAAGTAGCATAGCTAGGTGAGCTAACCACAGACTGTAGAAGATGCCAATACCTCTGCTGTGACCCATAGTGGACAAGTGAGATTTTGTGGGTGCCGACAGTGACGGAGTGGCAAATATAAGTGATCCTATCCCTGGCCGCTGGAAAAGCCCATAACACCATTGCAGACCCCAAGGAGGGAGCACGTCTAGGTGGGCTGCAACAGTAGGCACCAGCAGCCTGAAGCCCCCCCGTGACGGCCCCCACGGCAGGAGAGGGAATCCAAAGGACCACTGTGACTACAAGGAGGGGCCCAGGCCCAGTTAGCAACTGTGGATAGGGTTCCTGGTTGGTGCAATATAAACAGGTGCTCCCCCACCACACCAGCAGAAACAAGTGGAAGGAGCAACTAAACTCTATCTCTATGCGGAGGCAGAAATCTACAACATCAAGCAAGATGAAAAAATACATTAAATCTCCAGAACAGAAGGAAAATAACAAATACACAGAAAACAATCCCAAAGAAAATGAAATATAGAACCTAAATGACGATGACTTCAAAACAGCCATCATTAAAATACTCAATGAGTTAAGAGAGAATTCAGATAGACAACTCAACGAGTTCAGGAGCTATGTCACAAAAGAGTTTGATACAACAAAGAAGAACCAAACAGAAATACTGGAAATGAAGAACACAATAGAGGAGAATAAGAAAAATCTAGATGCACTGAACAGTAGGGCCGATAATATGGAGGAAAGAATTAGCAATTTGGAAGATGGGAATATAGAAATGCTGCAGGCAGAGGAGGAGAGAGAAGTAAGACTAAAAAGAAATGAAGAAACTCTCCGAGAATTATCAGACACAATTAGGAGATGCAACGTAAGGATTATAGGTATACCAGAGGGAGAAGAGAAGGAGAAAGGGGCAGAAAGCCTATTCAAAGAAATAATGGCTGAGAACTTCCCAAATCTGGTGAGATAGATGGATCTTCAGGTGACAGAAGCCAATAGATCTCCAAACTTTATCAATGCAAGAAGACCAACCCCACGGCATATAGTAGTGAAGCTAGCAAAAGTCAACGACAAGGAGAAAATACTAAGGACAGCCAGGCAAAAGAAACTAACCTACAAAGGAACCCCCATCAGGCTATCAGCAGATTTCTCAGCAGAAACTTTACAGGCTAGAAGAGAGTGGAATGATATATTCACAAATCTGAAGGACAAAAACCTACAGCCGAGAATTCTCTACCCAGCGAAAATATCCTTCAAATACGATGGAGAAATAAAAACTTTCCCAGATAAACAAAAATTAAGGGAGTTCATTGCCACAAAACTTCCTCTTCAGGAAATCCTCAGGAAAACCCTCATTCCTGAAAAATCAAAAAAAGGAAAGGGGCTACAAAACCAAGAGCAGAGGAGATAAGTAGAAGGACAACAACAGAGAGTAGCAGCTCTGCATCAGAACAGATTAAACCATGGGGCGAGAAACAAAGGAAATTGAAGAAAACCAGAAAACAAGACATAAAATGGTAGTGGTAGGCCCCCACATCTCAATAATCACTCTAAATGTAAATGGATTGAACTCCCCAATCAAAAGACACAGAGTGGCAGGATGGATCAAAGAACAAGACCCAACAAAATGCTGCCTCCAGGAAACACACCTCAGCCCCAAAGACAAACACAGACTCAGAGTGAAGGGATGGAGAACAATACTCCAAGCTAATAATGAACAAAAGAAAGCAGGTGTCGCTATACTAATATCAGACAAGGTAGACTTCAAAGCAAAACAGATAAAGAAAGACAAAGAGGGACAGTATATAATGATAAAAGGGACTCTCCACCAAGAAGACATAACACTTATAAATATATAGGCACCCAACACAGGAGCACCAAAATTTGTAAAGCAACTCTTAATAGAGCTAAAAAAAGACATCAACAACAATACAATAATAGTAGGGGACCTCAACACACCATTAACACCAATGGACAGAACATCCAGACAGAAAATCAACAAGGAAATAATAGAATTAAATGAAAAATTAGACCAGATGGACTTAATAGATATATATAACACTTCATCCAAAAACAGCAGGTTACACATTCTTCTCAAGTGCACATGGAACATTCTCAAGGATTGACCATATTTTGGGAAACAAAGCAAGCATCAATAAATACAAGAGAGTTGAAATAATATCAAGCATCTTTTCTGATCATAATGCTATGAAACTAGAAATCAACTACAAGAAAGGTGCAAAAATGTGGAGACTAAACAACACGCTTCTGAACAAACAATGGATCTTTGAAGAAGAAATCAAATATTATCTGGATACAAATGAAAATGAGAACACGACATACCAAATCATTTGGGATGCAGCAAAAGCAGTCCTAAGGGGGAAATTCATCACAATACAGGCTCACCTCACTAAACAAGAAAAAGCTCACATAAGCAACCTCAAACGACACCTAACAGAACTAGAAAAAGAAGAACAAACAAAGCCCAGAGTCAGTAGAAGGAGGGAAATAATAAAAATAAGAGCAGAAATAAACGATACTGAAACAAAAAAGACAGTAGAAAGGATCAATGAAACAAAGAGTTGGTTCTTCGAAAAAATTAACGAAATCGACAAACCTTTAGCCAGACTCACCAAGAAAAGAAGAGAGAAATCTCAAATAAACAAAATTAGGAATGTGAGAGGAGAAATCACAACAGATACCAATGAAATACAAGGGATCATAAGAGAATACTATGAAAAACTATATGCCAACAAATTGAACAACATGGAAGAAATGGACAACTTCCTAGACTCCTACAACCTCCCCAAACTGAATCAGGAAGAAATGGAGAATCTGAATAGGCCAATCACAAGTAAGGAAATAGAAACAGTAATCAAAAACCTCTGCAAAAATAAGAGTCCAGGACCAGACGGCTTCTCTGGAGAATTCTACCAAACATTCAAAGAAGATTTAATACCTATCCTTCTCAAACTATTCCAGAAAATTGAGGAAGATGGAGTACTCCCTAACACATTCTATGAAGCCAACATCACTCTAATCCCCAAACCTGACAAGGACAACACCTAGAAGGAGAACTACAGGCTGATATCACTGATGAACATAGATGCAAACTCCTCAACAAAATTCTGGCAAACCGAATACAGCAATACATCAAAAAGATTATACACCATGATCAAGTGGGATTTATACCAGGGACACAGGGATGGTTCAACATCCGCAAGTCAATCAACGTGATACACTACATCAACAAAATGAAAAACAAAAACGACATGATCGTCTCAATAGATGCAGAGAAAGGATTCGACAAGATCCAACACCCATTTATGATAAAAAAAAAACCTCAATAAAATGGGTATAGAAGGAAAGTACCTCAACATAATAAAGGCCATATATGACAGACCCACAGCCAACATCATACTCAATGGACAAAAACTGAAAGCCATCCCTCTGAGGACAGGAACAAGACAAGGGTGCCCACTTTCACCACTCCTATTCAACATAGTACTGTAGGTGTTGGCCAGAGCAATTCGGCAGGAAAAAGAAATAAAAGGAATCCAAATAGGTAATGAAGAGGTAAAACTCTCGCTGTTTGCAGATGAGATGATCTTATATATAGAAAACCCCAAAGAATCCATAGAAAAACTATTAGAAATAATCAACAACTACAGCAAAGTAGCAGGGTATAAAATCAGCATACATAAATCAGTAGCATTTCTATACACTAACAGTGAACTAACAGAAAAAGAACTCAAGAACTCAATCCTATTCACAATCACAACGAAAAGAATAAAATACCTTGGGATAAACTTAACCAAGGAAGTGAAGGATCTATACAATGAAAACTACAAGACTTTCTTGAAAGAAATTGACGACGACATAAAGAGATGGAAAGACATTCCATGCACATGGATTGGAAGAATAAACATAGTTAAAATGTCCATACTACCTAAAGCAATCTACAGATTCAATGCTATCCCAATCAGAATCCCAAGAACATTCTTCACAGAAATTGAACAAAGAATCCTAAAATTCATATGGGGCAACAAAAGACCGTGAATTGCTAAAGCAATCCTGAGAAAAAAGAACAAAGCCGGCGGAATCACAATCCCCGATTTCAAAACATACTACAAAGCTACAGTGATCAAAACAGCATGGCACTGGTACAAAAACAGGTCCACAGATCAATGGAACAGAATTGAAAGCCCAGAGATAAAATCACACATCTATGGACAGCTAATCTTCGACAAAGGAGCAGAGGGCCTACAATGGAGAAAAGAAAGTCTCTTCAACAAATGGTGCTGGGAAAACTGGACAGCCACATGCAAAAGATTGAAAATTGACCATTCTTTTTCACCACACACCAAAATAAACTCAAAATGGATCAAAGACCTAAAGATTAGGCCTGAAACAATAATTCTTCTAGAAGAGAACATAGGCAGTACACTCTTTGACATCAGTTTCAAAAGAATCTTTTTGGACACTATAACTCCTCAGTTGAGGGAAACAATAGAAAGAATAAACAAATGGGACTTCATCAGACTAAAGAGCTTCTTCAAGGCAAGGGAAAACAGGATTGAAAGAAAAAAACAGCTCACTAATTGGGAAAAAATATTTACAAGCCACTTATCCGACAAAGGGTTAATCTCCATAATACACAAAGAACTCACACGGCTTAACAACAAAAAAACAAACAACCCGATCAAAAAACGGGCAGAGGACTTTATTTCTTATTTCTTATTTCTTATTTCTTCTGAAAATAAAAGAGCAGTAACAACTCCAATGAGGTCAGCACTACCCTGCTACCAACACAGGCGAGTAGGCCAGTTCTCCCCAAACTCATAAAATAATTCCAATCAAAATCTAGCAGGACTTTTTGCAGAAATAAACAAGCTGATTCTAAAAGTTAAATGGAAATGTAAAGAACTGAGAATAGCCAAAGCAAATTAGAAAAGGATCAAATGTAAAGAACTTTGCTGATTCCAAGACTTACTATAAAGCAACAGTAAACAGCCAGTGGGGCATTGGTGGAGGGATAGACATAGATCAATCAAAAAGATTACCGAGTTCAGAAATTGTCATGTGATCAATGAGTTTTTGACAAAATTTGCCAATGCAATTCAATAGATATCCACATGGAAGAAATGAACCTCAACACTTACACTACACCATATATGAAAATTAACTCAAAATTGATCATAGACCTATGCATAAAAGTAAAACTATAAAATTTCTATTAAAAAATAGGGAAAAAATCTTTGTGATTTTGGGATAGTCCAATATTTCTCTTTCTTTTCAGAGTGATCTCAAGCCTCTTTTTTGTAGGGAAGTTTGGCCCTGAGCTGACATCTGTTGCCAATCTTCCTCCTCTTGCTTGAGGAAGATTGTTGCTGAGCTAACATTGTGCCAATCTTCCTCTATTTTTTCATATGTGGGATGCCACCACAGCGTGGCCTGATGAGTGGTGCTAGGTCCACACCCAGGATCTGAACCCATGAACCCCAGGCCATCAAAGCAGAGCACACAAACAGCCACTACGCCACCGGCCCGGCCCCATATGTTTCTTAAATTAGAAAAAAAAACATGAATAATAAGCAAAGTGTGATTAATTGGACTTCATAAAAATTAAAGCTTTTCTTTCAACAGTTTTGTAGTTTTCAGAATATAAGGTTTGCACTTCTTTTGTTAAATTTATTCCTAATTATCTTGGATGCTAGTGTAAATGGAATTGTTTTAATTTCATTTTTGGATTATTCATTGTAAGTGTTTAGAAATACAATTGCATTCTGTATATACAGCTTGTATCCTGAAACTTTGCTGAGTTTGTTTATTTAGTTCTAATAGTTTTTTAGCGGATTCCTTAGGACTTTTTTTATATGAGCTCACGTCATCTGTGAGTAGAGAAGTTTTACTTACTCCTTTCCAATCTGGATGCCTTTTACTTCTTTTCCCTGGCTAATTGCTATGGCTAGAACCCCTCACGCAATATTAAACAGAACTTGGAAGAGTGGCCATCCTTGCCTAATTTCTGATTGTAGAGGGGAAGTGCCCGGTCATTTACCATTAAGAATGGTGTCACCTGTGTGTTTTTCATAGGTGATCTTTATCAGGTAAGAAAGTTCTCCTCTATTCTAAATAAATGGAATACATCCTTTGTTCATAGATCAGAAAAGTTAATGTTGTCTTAATGGCACGACTCCCAACCTAGAGATTCAAGGCAATCTTTATCAAAATCCCAGCTGGTTTCTTTGTAGAAACGGACAAGCTGATCCTAAAATTCAGATGGAATTGCAAGAGACCCAGAATAGCCAAAATAATCTTGAAAAGGAAGAACAAGATTGGAGAACTCACATTTCTCAATTTCAAAACTTATTACAAAACAACAGTGATAAAAACAGCATAGTAGTGGCATAGAGATAGAAATATAGATCAATAAAATAGAAATAAAATACATTTCCTGTCAATTTCTTTTTGACAGTGATGCCAAGATCATTCAATGGTGAAAGAATAGTCTTTGCAACGAATGGTAGGGACAACTGGATTTTTGCCACATGCAAAAGAATAAAGTTGGGTTTCTGCCTCACATCATCTACAAAAGTTAATTGAAATGGATCAAGATGTAAATATAAGAGCTAAAACTATAAAATTCTTAGAAAATACTTCAAGAAAGTGAAAAGACACACCACAGAAGGGGAGAAAATATTTGCAAACCATGTCTGATAATGGGCTGGTATCTAGAATAGATAAAGAACTCTCACAACACAATAACAAAAAGACCTATTAAGCTAATTTTAAAATAGCCAAAGGATTTGAATGGACACTGCTTCAAAGAAGATATACAAATAGCCAAGTCACATGAAAAGATTAGTTATCAGGCAAACGCAAATCAAAACCACAATAAGATACCACTTCACACCCACTGGGATGGCTAAATCAGAAAGTCAGATGATAAGTTTTGGCAAAGATGTGAAGAAATCATAACCATCCAACATTGCTACTGGGAGTGTAAAATGGTAAAATTGTAAATGTTTAAAAAAAAAAAAACAACTATAGCAACATTATTCATAATAACCAAAAGGTAGAAACAACTCAAATGTCTGTCTAATGAAGAATGAATAAGCAAAATGTGGTATATACATACAAGGAAATGTTACTCAACTGCAAAAAAGAATGAGATTCTGATAGGTATTACAATATAGATGAACCTTGCAATCTTTATGCTAAGTAACAGAAGCTCATTCCAGAAGACCACATCTTATATGGTTCCACTTGTAGAAATGTCCAGAATAGGAAAATTTATATAGTGAGTAGACGAGTGGTTGCTTTAGGGCTGGAAGGGGACCCTGGGAAGGTGGGTAAGAATGTGATAGCTAAAGTCCATGAGGTTTCTTTTTCAGGTGAAAAAAATGTTCTGAAATTGACTATGGTGATGGTTGTACATATCTGTGAATATATTAAAACTACTGAATTGTATAATTTAAAATGATAAATTGTATGGTATGTGTATTATATCTCAATAAAGTTGTTATACAAAACTTAAAGCTTTTGCCCATTGATAAGAAAATGAAAGGGCTAGCCATAAAATAGGAGAAAGGAGGAATGATTTTCAAAACACATATCTGATAAAGACTTGTAGCCAGAATAGACAAAGAACTCTAGCAAGTCAATAATAAAAAAGATTGATTTACAGAAAAAAAAGTAAGCAGAAGATTTTATCAGACACTTCATAAGAGAAGATGTATGAAAAGTAAATAAACCCATGAAAAAATGTTCAACATCACGAATCATTAGGAAAATTTAAGCTAAGGCAATCTCACTCTTTAGTATTTGCCCAAGAGAAGTAAAAACATATGCACCCAAAAGGGTTTGTACGTGAATGTTGATAAGTGATTATTCATAAATCACAGCCAGAAACTGGTCACATTCAAACATCCATCAACAGGTAGATGATAAACCAACTGTGGTATGTCCACACAAAGGAATACTATTCAGCAACAAAAAATAAAACAACGAGGTATACGTACATTAGCATAGAAAGCATAAGCTAAGTGAAAGAAGCCAGACACAAAATCATACATACTATAAGATTCCATTTATATGAAACTCTAGAAAACGCAAACCTGAAGTGATAAAAAAATAATAAAAGCATAAAAGTGGTTGTTTAGAGCCTGGGTAAGGGGGACGATTAACTGAAAAGGAAACAAGAAAACCTTTTGGGTTAATGGAAATGTTCTATGTCTTGATATTGTGTGTGTATATAGACCGACAAATATGTGCAAACTTATATATATGTATATATATATGGACCATGTACATTTGTCAAAACTCCCTGAACTGTACGCTGAAAACGAGTAAATTTTATTAGTTATAAATTATACATCAATAAAGATAAGTTGAAAATATGAAAATTCTGTGACGTAATTGGCAATTAACTTTAAACCTTTTCCGAAAGCAATTTGGCCACGTTAATTAAGAGCATTAACACTGTTTATACCTTTCACCCAGTAATGCCAGGACTACAGATGAATTCTAAAAAAAAGATCCAAAATACACAGAGTTTTATCCCCAAAGATTGTATGCAGCATTGTTTATAAAATAAAAAATCAAAACTCACATGAACGAGATATTCCAAACTTCCAGTAGGTTTATTCTATATAACGGAATATTGTTGGTTCATTAAATTACGTTTATACTTTTTCAATTAAAAGGATGAAATATTTCTATTAGAATTTTGATTGAATAAAAAAGACCCAAGGGTGGGCCCCATGGCTAGTGGTTAAGTTCAGGCTCTCCCCTTTGGTAGCCCAGGATTTCACCGGTTCGGATCCTGGGTCCAGACATGGCACTGCTCATCAGGCCACACTGAGGCAGCGTCCCACATACCACAACGAGAAGGACCGGCAACTTAAAAAATATACAACTATATACTGTAGGGATTTGAGGAGAAAAAGCAAGAAAGAAAAAATGAAGATTGGTGACAGTTGTTAGCTCAGTGACAATCTTTAAAAAAAAAAAAAAACCCAGCATTGAATTTCTAGTACAATCTCAGCTAGGTAAAAACATTCATAGAAAACAGCTACGGAAGCAAATATAAAAAACTCTACCAATACTTTTCTGTAAGCAGTGAGATTCTGAATAATTATTTCTTTTCATTTTCCATAGTTCATATACATTACTTTTACCATTTTAAAAGTAAGTTTTTAAAATAGCTAATAAGTTAACTACTAGTAAAAATCTGTCTTAAGATGTGCCTGTTCCAAGTAACCACACACACAAATATTCTGAGGAGGAAGATGATGGATTCCGAGAGAGTGGGAGAGACAAAAGAGAGGCGGGAAGCAGAAGAGAGGCTTCAGACAAGGAGCCGGCAGAGAGGGAGGAATAATATCCGGCCAGGCCTCCCAGGAAGACAACTAACAGGGGGGCTAGCTACGTGTCAAAGCAACTTAAGAGTTAGGTAATCTGTTATCCCCATTTTACAGATGAGGAAAATGAGGCTGAGTGAGGATAGTTAACTTGCCCAAGCTGACAGGGGGAAGTCTGGAATCAAGCACAGGAGGTCCGGTTCCAGATCCCGGGCTCCATCCATCGCAGCATCCTGTCTACTACCAGCAGAGAGCTGGGCAGTGGAAGTGGCCCTGGGTACCGCAGTCCACAGCCACTGAGTGCTGCAGGTTCACTCACTGTGAAAGCGGGAAGGGACGAATGGTATCAACCTCAAAAAAGAGAATTACATGAGATAATACAAGATAATCACTAAGTTAATGTCAGCTATTATCAGTTGCCCCATATAATAAAGCAGTATTAACAATGATATGCCTGCCTATTTAGTACTGCTTATATTAACTGTGCCACATGCCTGGCTTGTACTAAGTGCTTTCCAGATGTTGAGGAGGGTGCTATTATACTTCCCATTTATGCATAAGTAAACCGAGGCAACAGGGTAAACAGCATGCTCACAACCTTACGGCTGGTTGGTGGGCAGAGCATGTGACTCCAGAGTCTGCATTCTTACCGCCTCTCACCCCAAATAAGGGGTAAGAGAGTATGATACCATGATGCCTTGGTTTCTTCTGTATCTTGAAAGATTATTTACACATGAGTAGAGTGAATTCAAGCCATATTTGCTTTGTTAACCCAGCCCATTATCTTGAGGCACAAAAGAAGGACTCTTGCCCAATTTTATTTTTATTAATTAACTTAGTATAGCCCTCTTACGACAATAGAGCTTTCCAGTTCTAGGAAGAAACAAAGAGTCCATGGGTTTGGTCAACACTAATGCTTATCTTTTAAGAACTTCCCATCAAATCATCATTTTTTCTCTTTCAAGACATTTGAGAACAAATCATCTAATCCCACCTTTCTGTCAGCTCAATCCGATCCAATTATTCCAGTCTGCCTCAAGAATACCTGGAACCGAGCAGCTCAGCGAATGCTAACTGAATGAAAGCCTGAGCAAATAATTCCTGAAACAATGTAACACATGGAGACATATAACCCTTGTTAATGCATCTGCTTAAATGCAAATAAAATAATTCTATATGACAACGCCATGGTTTGTAAGTATAAGCTTTTGGCAAACATTCTAACAGAAGTATCTTTCTACAAATATTTGCTACTCTTTCAGATGTATAATATTGAAATTAGTTGGTATTATTCTGAACTACATTGTTGTAGGTTAAAATGTTGATTTTAATCCCTCAGGCGACTATTAAGAAAATAACTCAAAAAATACAATAAAAGAAACAATGAAGGAATTAAAATGGTACACTAGAAAGCATCTATTTAACACAGAAGAAGGAAATAATGGAGGAACAGAGGAACGATAAAGACATAGACATAGAGCAAACAAATATCAAAGTGACAGACATAAGTCATACCTTATCAGTAATTGTGTTGTATGTAGGTGCATTAAAAGCTCCAATTAAAAGGCGGATATTGGCAGAATGGGTTAAAAAATATGATCCCACTATGTGCCAGCTACAAGAGACACACTTTAGATTCAGAGACACAAATAAGCTGAAAACAAAAGAATGAAAAAGATACACCATAAAAACAGTACACAAAAGAGAGCTGAAGCGGCTATGCTAATATCACACAGAAAGACTTTAAGACAAAAGACGTTACTAGAAACAAAGAATGACATTTTATAATGATTAAGTAGCTAATCTATCAAGAAGACATAATAATTATAAATATTTATGCACCTAAAAAAGGAGACCTACAGTACAGGAAGCAAAAAAAAGACTTGAAGAGAGAAATAGAAAATTCAACAATTCAGTTGGAGTCTTCCATATGCCACTTTCAATAATGAAATACAGCAACTAATAAATGAAGACAGAAAATGAACAACTTGAAAACACTATAAAAAAAAAAAACTAGACATAAGAGACATGTGCAGAATACTCCATGCAGCAACAGCTGAACAGACCTTCTCAAGTGCACATGGAACATTCTCCAAGATGGACCATAGGTTAAACCATATAGAAAGGCTCAATAAATTTAAAAGTATTAAAGTTATACAGTGGAATGAAATTCATAACAATAGAAGAGAATTTGGGAAATTCACAAATATATAGAAATTAAACAATACATTCATAAATAACCAATGCATCAAAGAAGAAATGAGAAGGGAAATTAAAAACTACTTTGAGGTAATAAAAATGAAAACCCAACATAATAAAACTTTTCAGGTGCAGCTAAAGCATTGCTTGAAGGGAAATTTATAACCGTAGATGTCTATATTAAAAAAGAAGAAATTCTCAAATCAATAACCTAATCTTCCAAACTAAGAAACTAGAAAAAGAAGAGTAAACTAAACCCAAAGCATGCATTAGGAATAAAATAATAAAGATCAGAGCAGAAATAAATGAAATAGAGAGTAGAAAAACAGTAGACAAAATCAATGATACCAAAAGTTGGTTCTTTGGGGAAAAAAAAAAAAATCAGTGAAATTGACAAACCTTTAGCTAGAGTGACCAAGAAAAAAAGCAGCGGATACTCAAATTTACTAAAATTAGGGCCAGCCCCATGGCATAGCTGTTAAGTTCACATTTTCTGCTTCACTGGCCCAGGGTTCACACGTTCAGATCTGGACACAGATCTATGAAGCACTTGTCAAGCCGTGGCAGGCGTCCCATGTATAAAATAGAAGAAGATGGGCACAGATGTTAGCTCAGGGCCAATCGTCCTCAGCAAAAAGAGGAGGATTGGTGGTGGATGTTAACTCAGGGCTAATCTTCCTCAAGAAAAAAAATGTACTAAAATCAGGAAAGAAAGAGGCAACATTACCACCAACCTTACAGAAATAAAAAGGATTATAGATAATATTATTAACAATGTATGCCAACAAATAAGATAACCTGGATGAAATGGACAAATTCCTAGAAAGACACAAGACACCAAATTGACTCAAGAAGAAATAGAAAATCTGTGTAAACTTATAATGAGTAAAGAGATTAAATTAATAATTTAAAAACTGGTCACAAAGAAAATTCCAGGACCAGTGGATTCCTTGGTGAATTCTACAAAAATTTAAAAAAGAATTAACACCAATCCTTCACAAACTCGCCTCTGATCGAAAAAAGAAGAAAAATTGAAGATGAGGACACACTTCCCAACTCATTTGACGAGAGAGCATATGATCCTGATTCCAAAACCAGATGAAGACACTACATGAAAATAAAACTATACATCAATATTCTTTATAGAGAGAGATGCAAAAACCCTCAACAAAATACTGTCAAACTAAAAGCAACAACATATCAAAAGGATTATATACCATGACTAAATAGGATTGCAAAGTTTGCTATGTTGGTTCAACATAGGAAAATCAATCAATGTAATACACCACATTAATAGAATAAAGAGAAAGAAAACAACATGGTCATCTCAATAGACACAGAAAAGCCATACTACAAATCCAATACCCTCTTTATAACCAAAACATTCAATTAAATAGGAATAGAAATGACAAGGATGTCTGCTGTCATACTTTTATTCAACACTACACTGAGATACTGTTTAGGGCAATAAGCCAAAAAAAAAAAAGAAAGAAAGAAAGAAAGAAAAGAAAAGACACCCTAATTGGAAAGGAAGAAGTAAAACTATCTCCGTTTACAGATGATACAATCTAATTTATAGAAAATCCTAAGGAATTTTTTAAAAACTATTAGATATAATAAACAAGAAGGCCAGTATGCAGCACACAACACCGATATTCAAAAATCAGTCATATTTCCATACACTAGCAATGAACCAGCCAAAAACAAAATTAAGAAAGGAATTCCATTTATAATGGTATCAAAAAAGAATTTGAAAAGTAGTAAAAGAATAAAATACTTAGGAATAAACTGAATACAGGAAGCACTAGACTTGTATACTAAACCCACAAAACGTCATTGAAAGAAATTAAAGCAGCTCTAAATAAATGAAAGACATCCCATGTTCATGGATTGAGAAACTGTTGTTAAAATGGCAGTACTCCCCACATTGATCTGCAGATTCAATGCAATCCCTATCAAAATTTCACCTGGTTTTTTGCAGAAATTTGTCATCTGATCCTAAAATTCTTATAGAAATGCAAAGAACTCAGAATAGTCCAAATAACCTTGAAATAGAGCAAAGGTTGAAGGACTTGTGCTCCCTGATTTCAAAACTTACTACAAAACAATAGTAATTAAAACAGCATTGTACTGGAATAATGATAGGCATATACATCAATGAAATTGAATTGAAAGTCCATAAATAAACCCATACATTTATGGTTAATAGATTTTGACAAGGGTGCCAAGCTAGTTCCATGGGGAAAGAATAGTCTTTTAAACAAATGGTGCTGGGACTAGATATTAACATGCAAAAGATAAAGTTGGACCCATACTTCAATACTATATATAAAAATTAATTCAAACTGAATCCAAGACCTAAATGAAAGAGCTAAAAATGTAAAACTCTTAGAGAAAAGCATAGATGTAAATCTTCATGACTTTGGATTATACAGTGCTTTCTCAGATATGACAATGAAAGCTTGAGCAACAAAAGAAAAAATAGATAAATAGGACTTGGTCAAATATTAAAAACATTTGTGCTTCAAAAGACACCACCAAGAAAGTGAAAACACAACCCACAGAATAGTTCGCTTATATGATGGGCAGTTGATGCTGGCTGTTGGTTAGCAGCTCGACTGGGTCTGTTGAGCAGAGCACATACAGCCTGAACTCTCCATGTAGCTTGAACTTCTCATACCGTGATGGCTGGGTTCCCAGAGGTATATCCCAAGAGCATCCAAGAAGCCCAGGTGGAAGCTATAAGGCTTCTTATGACGTCAACTTGGAAGTCATGCAGCATCTCTTCCACAGTATTCTATGGGTCAAAAGCAATTGACAAAGCAGGCTCAGATTCAAGGAGAGGCAACTACACAAAGGTGCGAATACCAGGAGGCATGGTTAACTGTGGAGGAGGATGGAGAGACCAGACCTTGAGAGGACAACTAATGTTATCTGAGTTTCATTTTCTTCAATCTGTGAAAAGAAAGGATGGTTCTAAGTAAATGGCTTTTCAAATTTACTAGTTCAATCCTTTTTTAAAAACAACTTTATTGAGATACAATTCACATACCACATAATTCACCCACTTAGGGTGTACAATTCAGTGGCTTTTAATATATTCACAGATATGTGCAACCATCACCACAATCAATTTTAGGACATTTTCATCACTTCAAAAAGAACCTTGTTGGGGCTGGCCAGGTGGCGTAGTGGTTAAGTTTGCATGCTCCACTTCAGCAGCCCAGGGTTCACGGATTCAGACCCTGGGCACAGACCTAGCATCACTCATCAAGCCACACTGTGGCAGCATCCCACATAAAATTGAGGAAGACTGGTATGGACGTTAGCTCAGTGGCAGTCTTTCCCAAGCAAAAGAGGAAGATTGGCAACGGATGTTAGCTCAGGGCCAATCTTCCTCACAAAACAAAGGAAACCTTGCACCTTTGCTATCATTCCTCTCTCCTATTTTTTTCCAAATAAAATATTTGATGAAATTCTTGTACTTAAAATGGATAAACATCTTATAGTGGAGCTGCCGTGGCTGAGATGCAGGTGGGCCCCCTCCAAGTTGTACCCACACATTCTTCTCCCCCTCGCACTGCCAGCAGTCTCCCGTCCTTCGTGGAGTCTCACAGCCCTACAGAAGGCAGTTTGAAAACCACTGGTGATGTCGCAGTCCATTCTCGTTCTCTACAGTTCTATTTTTTCAGTAGAAGAATAACCAGAGAAAAAATTTTACTTTTAGGTCAGTGGTGATCAAAGAGATTTTTGAGTTTTCTTCCATTTGTCATTCTCAGGGGTTTGACATAAGCAGATGTAGGAAAGGTACAAAGACTTTACAAGGCATAGTGCATCATGTCAAGATGATTCATCTCTGAGAAGCAAAGGATGATGTTGCTGCATCCAATCCTCTGACACTGTAAATTCTCAAAGAAAGAAATATACTTTGGGAAGTCCAGAGGGTGGATAGAGTTATAGGATCCCCAGGCACGAAGGAGATAGCAATCCCAAAGCCAAAAAAGAAAAAAACAGGAGGGCAGCCAAGGGCAGAGGAAAAGTTCCAACATCAAGATAAAGCTTCAAAGACCTAAAATTGATTCAAAGAAAAAGTAAATTAGTGGCAAGAACTAAAAGCCAGGGAGCAGTGCTGAGGGGCAGGCCCAGGTCAGACCCTCCCACCCGTCCCTTCCCAAATGTTCTCTCTCCATTTACTGAGAGATTGTTTTTCCAAAGCAAGCAACATCCAATCCTACAAGAGATGTCAATGGGCTGATCAACTCTGCTTCATATCCCCCATCTCAGCAAGGGGGAAATGCCAGTACCATCCTACTATTTACTATTGACGCCATTTACTATTAGTAACACCCTGAATTTGCAACCCATAGCAGGGTTCAACCTATTCTCCCTTCTACCTTAAGAGGGGAAAGAGACTTCAGAGAGTTCTCAGGAACCTGTGAATTATTCCTAACAAAATTCATGTACGTGTGTGTTCTTTTCGGTAATTATGATACCGAAATATTTAACTGCCCTGGCATTTAATTTTTATATTATGGACATCTCACAAATTTGGAGAGATTAGCACTCTCACCAGTCCCAAATCCCATAGTTTTACTTTACTAACACATTATACTTTCTGTGAACTTTTGGTGAAATTCCCGTGCCCTGAAGGAAAGGAAATAATGGGGAAATCACTTTCTATTCCTAAAAATCAACTCATGTAGCTAGATTTGGGGCAGAGTGTCAAAGTAACGGGTGTTGTTGCCTTTGCTTTTCCGCAGAGCCTGGGAGAAGTGCGTGCTTCTGGAAGGAGGGGCAAAGGGAGAGAGTAGGCTGCCTCCTGACCCAGACTCTTGGCCTTCTTTCTGCCTTGCGCTGTCTAAAGGTACAGGACCTGACAATTTGATTGGAGCCCCCATGTCCCTTGCTCAGATTTTCCGATGCTTATTCCCTCACAGCGGCCTTTGTGGAGCTGTCAATGTCTACTTTTCATAAAAAATGGTGGCAATTCTTGTGACAGGATGTTTCCTCATTATTTGCAGCTCTGATTCAAGCCACACGTTCTCAGGAAGCTTGCTCCCATCTTATTGCTCCTCTGGCTGTTACCTGCTGTCTCAGTCACACCTAATTGCTCCTCTGTTTTGTGCCTATTGAAAGGTGTGTCCTCTTCTACCACACACTTCCCATACGCACATCTAATGAGATTTGCTCCCCGTGAGGCTGAGGGAAAAGAGAAATGTTCATTTGGACCGCAATTTCCATCCAGGTTTTACAAAATCTTCAAGTCATTTCCTTCCTGGGACTTGAAATCGACTCCTACTCGTAGTTGAAATGCTTCCAATAAATGTATAGTTCTTCTTATTTCTTGGAAACAAATTAAGTCACTCTGGCGTATCAGTGAGGGTCACTGTTGTGCCAAGTACATTACACGCCGATGGAGAGGAGAGCCGAGTCTCACTAACATTGCACAGATCTCCTGAAGACTTCTGCCTTTGGCTATGGAAAAAGAAAATGTCATCTATTTAGACAATATGTGCTCGTTTCTTCACTGATAGCTAGTTTTCTTTGGCAACTTTCCAGGTTGAATCTACGGGCTTTTGATCTATAATCTCAGAAGACAAGTTTCAGAATTCCAATTTCTTGAGGACTGAGGAATAATATGTGATTACACATCTTTCTCTCCATCTGCCTGTCTGGGGCATTCCACAAACCTGAATCCACTCACATATTGTCCAAACTCCTCCACCGTGGCGACTAAGCCAGTCATCCTGGAGCCGGCCATGGCCTGGCCCCTGCACAGGACTGCTTCGTTTGCGTCTTACAGACTCGGGGAGCACACATATCAGTAACTCTTCTCCATCTCAGGGTATTTGCATCTGCCCCCTAATTCCGGCTTCCCACTATTACCTGGGATTAAGCTTCCATTGGAAGTAACTCTTTGGGTTAGCTTGATTTCCTCTTTCAGTTCAGTTTCCCCAAACGCCTGATGTACATTAGCCGATATCGCACGTGACATTCATCTATTTTGGAACAATGATTTGAATTGAAAGCTCTCACCTCAAACACAAACAACCATAGAATATGTTTCCATGCAAGTCTTCTGAGAAATTATCTGATTTTGCAGCAGCAGTCATTGACTTAAAATAATACTGGCGAGCGACAGAACCAATCAGCAGACTCTCCTGACATAAGTTAAACATCTTTACTCCCTAAAATAGAATTATGGGTGGTGTGGAAATGTATTGAAGCAAAATTATTCCTGAATATAACAATGACAATGCAATTTCCTGGATTTACGGTGGGCACTTTGGGAAATGCATAAGTGGCCTAAAAGAGTTAATGTCCCTCCCAAAGTGCTTTATTTTAATGTTTGGAAAGTTTATAATCTAATATACTACACTGCTTTCCAGAAATATCTCATCATTACAAGCTCCATCCATATGAAGATATTTGCTTTTATGGATGAAGATGCTCTCTTGACAAAAATATTAAATGTAGTATGTTTGGGACTTCCTAAATCCAATCACTTAAAAAATCTGCAGTCTCACATTAGCACAATAATAAAAATAACATATGTATGTATCCGCCACCATTCTGGCCAAAGGGCCATTTCAACGGTTGGTTGAACAAGGAGACGCTGCATTTCTCTTTCCACCAAGCCGCCTTCTCGGCCATTTACTGCTTCTTTCTGCACAGTGTCACTATCAATCCGCCATGAGCAAAACGCAGGGAAACAAGGAAAATGAGAAAGATAAATGGGAGGAAAGATGAAAAATTGTCCATGAAAAACATTAGGCACAAAGATAGCGCCTTAACTAAGGTGTAGCCCAGCTACACAGGGGCGTTTAGCCATCCAGTGAAAAAGTCAGAACTGGAATGGTCAGGAGAAAAAAAAAGACCATGGCAATAATGAAACAGCTTGAGTGCACAGAGAGGACTTAAATTGGATATGCTAAACATGACTCCTGCCTCCTTTTTCTGAATGAAAAGATGCTACCTCTCCAGAAGAAAGAGAAACGGATCTGTGTTTAAATGACGCTTGTAATCTCTTCCCTAACCAGGCTGCCACAAATCATCTCCCACGCGTGCGGCACACCCTTTGAAGCCAAGGAAGGTATGATGAGAGCCCCACGTTTCCACTCCCCCTCTCCAGCACGTTAAATATAGTCTATTATCAGCCAGCGACAGAGGTTCCAAATCTCAGGCCCCAGAAGTTGGAGACCAGGCTAAGTGTAGAGCAGGAGCCAAGCTCTGACATTCCTTGAAAAGTTTGACTCCAGCTCTCCTGACTTCCTAAGGCTGCCAACGTGAAATGAAAACCTCTTGAGAACATGTTTTCTTACAAAATTTACAAAGAGCTTTACTGCGGAGCCAACAGCTGGAAATGCCGTGCGAGCAGCCGCTCTCCGTGATCTGATTTCTCGCAGCATTTTGGCACTTCTGATTCAGCTCCTGGCGGGCAACCAGAAGCCAGAGAGGTAATAAAACATGGTCTGCTCCCAGGACAGCTCTGGGCCAGGCTCCTTCCTGGAGAAGGGATGACTAATGCCAGGAGAAAGCCTGGACTGCGTGGCTTTGCTGCTCTCAGTAGAAAGGACACAAAGACCATCTCCAGAGAGGTGCCAGCACTCTGCCTTTCCCAGGTATCAGACACCAGGGCAACAAGGCCAGTCAATGCACATTGTGGTTCTGGATTGCCCTGGCCCAGACCAAATTTAGGAGCACAAAGGATTGTAGAGGTGGCCACTGCAAATAAAAGCTTGATTTGCCAGCTTCAATCCCAAAGCAATTTGTAGCAAGTCACATCCATTCTCTAAACATCTTTAAAATAACTGGAAAAAAGTTATGCCAGCTGGATTTTGATACGTGTGGTCCTTCCTGCACTTCTACTTCCCTTATTCTTACCTGCTTTACCCTATTCTTTTTTTCACCATTTGCACTCAGTAGAAGAAAGGGATGAAATGCTAACGTCTGCAAACCTGGAAGAAGGACGTCCCATTGACTCTGCTGGCACACGCTATCTTTACTCCTCGAGGGTGTGTCCACAAGGAAGGGCATTGGAATGTCCTTCTAGAAGGAGTCAAAGTGCACGGCATTGACAGGGCTAACTTCAGGATAGGAAGAGCATCTCATTACTGGGGCCAGCATTCTATTTAATGAAACAACTACAATGTCAACTCTAGTTCACCAACATCTTAATTATTCTCTCTACTTATGAAAATTAGCGGCTGTTAAATTTTAAATTACAGAGAGGAATGGCCAAGCTCTAATCTTCTGACAGCCAGGATATGACTACCCATCGGCAGGACCCAAATAGATTCAGCAAGGGATGACTGTGTTTGCTCAGACCCCATGGTCCTGGCTGGCCCCAGGCATGTAAGGATGGAGTATGAAGACCCAACTGTAGACAAAGTAACTTAGACAAGGCAAGGCACGAGGTCCTGCAGGCACTTGGCCCATTGAAGGCATCTGGGGTAGGGTTGTCAAATAAAATACAGGTTGCTCAGTTAAATGTGAAGTTCAGAGAAACAATGAATATTTTTTAGTATAAGAATATCCCATGCAATGTTTGGGATATACTTATACTTAAAAAAATCATTCTTTGTTCATCTGAAATCAAATTTAACAAGGCATTTTATATTTTTATTCGCTAAGTCTGGCAATCCTAACTTGAGGTTTCTGTTGATAATGAGGCAGCAGAGTTCATTCATGCCCAGAACAATCACGTGGCATCGGGAGCCAACGCAGGCCCCCCAGGACCAAGCAGAGCACAGGGGGAGCAGCGAAAGTTCCACCTCCAATTCCTGCCTCACTCACATTCACGCCCAGGACCTGAGTGAGAGGCTCTGTGACTTGAAAACAGCTTTCTCAGGAAATTCAACCAGGGTGCCGGAAGCCTGAGAAGGAAAATAGACCCAATTCAAAAAGAGTAAGTCAGACATTGAACAAGGGAATGTTACCTAAAAGCAGAGAGACTGGAAAACACCAACTTCTCAGAATAGCAAGAGGGAAATAAGTGTCTTGTAACAGAGACAGAGAGAGGGAGAGACAGAGACAGAGACAGAGAGAGGGAGAGAGAGACACACACAGACAGAGAGAGGGAGAGAGACAGAGAAACAGAGAGAAAGGAAGAGATAGAGGGATACAGAAATGGAGAGAGAGACGGAGAGAGAGAGCGATGGCTGGAGAGACCCAACAGCAACCTTCCTGACTTTGATCCCTGGGCTTCACTGGGGCATGCAAAGACAGTTCCAACGGGCATCGGATAACAAGGCTGGTGCCATTTCCCTTATGGAGCTTTTAAAACTCTTTTATTATAATTATGATGATGATTTGTATATATGTAACAGTGTCGTTGCATAAATTTTGAGAACTTCAGAAAAAAATAAAGAAAACAAAAATTACTCTTATTCCCAAGATTAGAAGATAACCACTGTATATCCTTCCCTCATCTATCCAGGCATATGTAGCATTTTTACAACACTGGAATTATAAAGCATATAACATTCTGTAACCTACTTTTATCATTTAATATATTGTGGATATTATTGCATATGCTTAGTTTCTGAGAACATGGTTTTTAATGACTACTTAGTATTCCATTGCTTTTAATGGACCATAACTTATTCAACCTGTTTCCTCTGTTGGATATTTAGCTGTTTCCCAGTTTTCACTATTACAGACAGCACCACACGGCGTCTCCCGCACATACAGCTCTGCACGGGTCTCTAATTACTTACACAAGATAACGCTCGGAATTGAGTCCAGGCGTCATGTCGTAGGGTGTGAATGTGCTGAAGTTTGAATTCATGTTGTCAATTTTTCCTCTGGAAAATCTCATACACAATATATAGGAATTGCTGTTTTCCCACAACTTTACCAACACTGGGCATTGCCTCTTTCAGAAACCTTTACTAATTAGATCAGCCAAAAAATCTCATTACTTAAAATTGCATTTCCTTCTTTCTTAATGGGATGAACATTTCATTGAGCATTTGTAGTTCTTATTTAATGAATGTTTTTTCACATTTTTTTCCAAAACTTTCATTGAATTATGAGGGTTCTCTATGTATTAAAGGTAATAATCTTTCATTTAACAATATGTTACAAATGTTCTTATTTGTCTGTTAAGATTGGTTAGGGTGTAATTTGGTTGGGAACTTTCACGTCTTTATTAGACAAATCTTCATCATTTTCCTTTATAATTTCCACCTTGTTCTTTCTCCTCCACCTGGAAACCAGATGAATATGCAGCCATGGGTCTTCAAATTCATCTGTTCTCTTTTTTTGGTGAGGAAGATTGGCCCTAAGCTAACACCTGTTGCCAATCTCCCTCTTTTCTCCTTGAGGAAGAGTGTCCCTGAGCTAACATCTGTGCCCATTTTTCTCTATTTTGTATGTGGGACGCCACCACAGCATGGCTTGATGAGTGGTGTATGTCCATGACCAGGATCCGAACCTGAGAACCTGGGCCACTGAAGCGAAGCATGCCAAACTTAACCACTACCTCACCAGACTGGCCCCTCACCTGCTCTCTTATACTTAGCTTTTAATCCACAAAACGAACTTTCATCTAGAGGTACTAAAGGGTTTCTTTTCCAAATAATTCACCTGCTATCTCAACATCATTTACTGAATAATCAAACTTTGTCCCATGTATTCAAAAGGCCACATTTATCATATGCTGAGTGGGCACTTGTCTGTCTGTCTAATCTTGCACCCATATCCACCATGGAACCACAAAGGCTGTAGAGAACTTCTGAATTACTCTCAGTGTTCTTCCTCTCCAGGAGTATTCAATATTTTGACTATTCTTTGAAAATAAGTTAGTTAACCTTAAATTTGAACTTTGATAGGAATTTCCTGAAAATCATAAGTTCAGTTGGGGAAATTTGGCATCTTTGCACCATTCAGAACTGAGAGTTATATCTTTATTTATTTAAGCTTCTTTGATAGCTCTCAAAACCTGTTGTCCTTTCCCTGATGTGGGTCCCTTGTACACCTCCCTAGGTTTATTCCTGGGATTCAGTATGTTATGTTGATCTTGGGGATTGGAAATCTTTTATCTTTTTACTTTCCAGCTAATCATTAATGGAATATAGGAAAGTTAATGATTTGTGTATGTTACCTCCAACTAACTTTCTTTAAAATATTATCTTAAGGTTTCTAGACAAATAATCATACCATATGTGGATTTAGGTCTATTCCTTTCTAAAAGTTAGTCTTCTGTTTCCTGTCTTATGACATGTGTTAGAACTTCCAGAAGGACACTCATGATGGTGGATTGCACCATCCGCGCCCTGTTCCAGACTTTGAAGGCTCCATGGAGGGTCCTCATTAAATGTGATGTAGATGCTGATTTCATATTGTTTTTTCCATGTCAGAGAATCGTTTTCTTATTCCTGGTTTATTCAGTTTTTATTAGAAATTGATGTTGAATTTTACCAAATGTCCTCTGGGAATTTACTGAAGCTTTTCCTCTTTTAATCTACCAATGGAATATCTTTTATTAATAGATTTCTGAATATTAAAACATTATTGCATTCCTGGAATAGACCTATATGGTATTTGAAGCTGTTGTTTTCAATTTGCTAAATATTATTTAGGATTTTTTTTGTTCTTTGATTTGACAACAGCAGTCTGCATCTGCCAGGTTCCAGTCCCACCCACTGTTCCAGCCTCACCTTCCCAGTGAGATGGGTCTGGAATTTTCTTCGCTTTTTCAGGTTTTAGATTCAAGCCTCAGCTACATCCGTAAAATGCGCCGGGAAACATCTTCTCCCCATGCTCCGCAATCTTTCATCTGGCAGCGGAAGTGTTTGTTCTTACAAGACTGAAATCTCTCTCTCCCAAACTCTAAAGAATTCTAAAATTATTCTTGAAGAATGACCAAAATACTGAAAAATAATAGAGAGGAAATGACAAAGACATTCATTTTAAAATATTACAGAGCTATGACAATTAAACCATAATCAACTTGTGAAATTTCCAACCAAGGCTGTTAGCCTGTTGAAGTTTTCTCCTTTTTGAGTCAGACATGAAGATTTGTATTTTCCTCAGAAAAATCTTCCGTTCATTGAGTGGTAACTGAGTTATATATCATATTTCTTTATAGTTTTTTATTACCATTGAATTCATTATAGTATCTTATTTTTGTTTGTTTCCTCAATCATATTCACTGATCCCTCATTTTTTTATATATATGTGTGTTTCCCTCTTTTTTTCCTAAATCAGATTTGCCAGCAGTTAATCTATTTTAACTGTGTCTGTTTAAAAGTTCTTAAATTTCTCAACTTTACTGTTTTTCTGTTATAATTTAGAATTCTTTAATAATATTTATTTTATATTTTTATTATGATATTTTTAACATTTTACAATATTTATTTTTCATAATTTTTACTATTTTATATTTATTTTTGTATTTTAAATATCTTTATAATATTTATTTTTTAACATTCCTTGAACTTACCTTCCTCGATTTTTAAAAAATATATTAAATTAAATGATTTTTAGTTTCTTATTGTTGTTTACTCTTGTTTCATAACACACAAACATAATATGATACATTTGACCTTGAATTAACTTCAAGCTTCATCTTTTAATTTTTTTACATCCTTGTATTTCAAGTGTTCTAGAATTATAGACTCAGCTCCTCTTTTGTCTAATAGTCACTTCAGGAGGATGATTTTAATTTTTTAAGTGTATTGCAGTTTGTGTTATATTATCATTATTAAAATTTTTATCTATTTTCTTGTAGCTACAGATGTGGTCTGTACAATTTGTTCCTTAACAGAATTCATTAAATTTTTCTTTGTAATTAAGATTTTTTAGTCATCAACTTATACAAATATATCATGGGCATTCTCTTCTTTCTTTGCATGACACAAAGTTCGCTACATCTTATTAAATATTGAATAAGCTCTATTTATTATATATGGTCCAATCTTTATCTCATTGCTTATTTTTGTCAACCTGTCTTGTCCAATATTGACCGTTGCATATTAAAGTGACTCACTACATTAATTATGTCTTTGTCAATTTCTTCCTGTATTTTTCATTTACTTTATATATTCTAGTAATTATATTTTACACAAAAGGGTTCCTTATTCATATATCTTCCCCATGGTGAATTTTACCTTTCATCAATATAAAAATAACCCATTTGAAACTGCTTAAACTCCTGTTTGATATTAATGTTGCCATCACTTTTCAGTTTTTATTTGTATTTACCTGATACATGTTTGTCCAGCCAGTATTTTTCAATCGTTCCATATTTTTTAATTTTAGATGTATCTCTTGCCACTAGATTTTAATTTGATTCTATTTTTCAATCAAGTCTGAAAGTTTGTCATTTAAGGAGTTTGACTTATTCATAATTATCTCTGGACTTACTCGTGCTATGTCTTATTTTTTAAATACTTCCTTGTTGCTTTCTTTTATTCATTTGTCGCTAAAAAGATATTTTTCTTAGTTCTTTTTTTCCTTAGTTATTTTGAAAGTGTGAATCCTGTTTCTATTCCACATGTGGTTCTTTTTTTAAAAAGTCACATATTTTTCTCTAGTTACCATAAACATTGAGATATTGTTCAACATCTCTTCCCAAGTAAAACAGTAATTTAACACACACTTATTTTTTCTTGCTATGTCTGATTTTCCAATTTTTGCTGTTATATAAAAGCCTAAATCAGATAATTAATACTACTAAATTATTTGTCTAAGTTATACATTTTTGCTTTCATTAATTATTTTTTGTATTTGGGTTGTTTTTGATCATATAAGCAAGCTATTTAAGCTCTACAAGTTTTGCGGAATTTGTGATCTTTTTTCTTTTACACTGTGATGTCCAAATCCTTCTCCAGTTGCTTGCAGTGTGTCTTCAAGTACAGCTTTCAGGAAGGCACATGAGTGGTGTATTTTCCAGGTTCTTTGCCTATCAGAGAGTATCTTTCGCTGAAGCCAGTTCAAATCAATATCATGAGCACCTCGCTAGCTCCAGGAGAGGAAGAAGTCAACGAGAGAGCACAAGTCTTTGCAGTTCTTACTGCTTGCTAGCCAACCAGATGCCACCTAAAAATGACCCAACTGGTAGAGAATCCTTAGGTCAAAATATTTTCCTATAAAACGGCTGTAAATATTGATGCATTCTCGTCTTGTCTTCATTATCACAGAAAAGGCTACCAGCTGTCCAATTTATCCCAAAGTACAAATTATGGTGGGGGATGAGGGAGTATCAGAATTGAACTTTTTTTTCAGGTCCATAACTAACAAAATTTTTTTAAACCACTGGAAATGTTAAGCAGAACTGCATTTGAGCTGTGTGTTCCAATAAAAGTGGAATGGATTTGGAATTTTTGTAGACAAAAGACGCTAGTTGCGATCTGATTCTTAATTCTTTAGAGGGAACTTGTTTTTCGGCCTAGAGTTATATTTCCTTGTACCTTGAAATCCAACATCCATTAATTGTGCCCAGTCCTCATGAGCCCTTCGGATTCCCCAGTGATCACCTTGCCTTCTCTGTTTACTCTCTCCTTCAAGAACTCCCATTGCACATATATCGGATCTCTTGCCTTTCCAGCTCTCCTACTTTCTCCTTTATCACTTTATTCATTCATCCCTTTTCTCTGAGCTTCCCTACCTTCTCAAGTTCATCTTCTACCTCATCAATTCAGTTTTCTAGTTGAAAAACTACAGTTTTAAATTCAGCAATTATTTATTTATACCTAGCCTTGAGGGTCTTGCTTTTTGCCACCTTCAAAATGCCTGTTCTGATTTCATAGATGCAATGTCACCCTAAATCTTGTTAAAAACTAGCAATTTCTGGAATTTTCTATTCTCTGCTACTTCATTTCTTGGAAGGACATTTGCTCAGAACTTCTGGTTTTCCTGTCACTATTCTCTGCTTATCCTCACAGAGGAAGGTTTCCTTTCACCCACTTTTTAGTTGTTATGGCTTCTGTCACTACACAGACGTTTCAGGCACCTACCGAAGGACACACGGAAAGTTGAGACTTATCCTAAACTTGCTCTGTCAGATTTCTCACCCAACAGTGTGGCTGCGGGGGAAGCAGAGCTGGAGGCCCTCCCATGCAGGAACTCTCCTCTCTCTGAAGAACGCCTGTCCCAGGTTTTGGAACCCCACACTTCCAGGAACAGAGTTCCCATTCTCTGCCTGGAACAGTTGCTGGCATGGTGCAGATGTGCTCTGCTGCTGCAGAGACGCCTCAGTCCTCAGCTTGACCCCTGCCTTGCTGGGGGAGAAGAGTGCAGTTCGGTTGGAGTCTTTTCTAGATAGTTCTCACATGAGCACTCCCTCCTTATGGAAGACAGGGTTTAGGTCGGCCTCTTTTCCCACATGGCCCCATATGCAGAAAATTTAGGCAAAACATCTTGAATTTTTTGGTCTGGCGATGCTACTGCAGTCTCTTACTCCAACTTTGGATTTTCTGTACTTTCGCGTTTCTCCAGTCCTTTCCACAGGTAGTGAGGATGGATAGAGTTGTGCAACCATAAGACTGCCAAAGGCGCCAGTGCCCTAACCCATCTGAGAACAAGGAGGAGGGGCCGGGGAGGGGCCTCGCTGCCTACTGCTGCCCAGGATGTGAAAGATGCCACAGCTGCTCCTGACTCCATGAGGGTCCAGATCCCTCCCAGCCCACCATGGGGGAAGAATGGCCCAGTGGACAACCTGAGCCAGCTCTTCTGAAAGATGTGACCAGCAGACGTCCGAGAAGCAGAGCTGCCTCTGGCCTGTGCCATCCTGAGACCTTTCCTGCTTCCGGTACCCACTGGGGCCCCCAGTGTCTGCCTGGAAACGAAGAGGACAGGAGTTACCAGGCTCTCTGGCAACACCTTCTGGCCAGAAGCAGGACTCCAACGACCACTGCCCGGGATCACTGCGTTCTGGAAGCAGCCATGGGGCAACCTGCCTCCAGAGTCACCACCACCCCTCCACGTGCCTCTTTAGGAGGGCCAGCACTTCTTTCGTTAGGAAACATTTTTACCTGGGCCTGCCTGACTCCAGGAGCAACAGAAGGCAAAGATGTGCAATCTTCACATCACAGTGAAAAT
Source organism: Equus caballus (assembly GCF_041296265.1). Taxonomy (NCBI): domain Eukaryota; kingdom Metazoa; phylum Chordata; class Mammalia; order Perissodactyla; family Equidae; genus Equus; species Equus caballus. The sequence goes on from NC_091684.1 coordinate 5,940,227, forward strand.
AAAATTTCCTCTAGACAGTCAATAGCGTCCTGAGACCAAGAAGGTAAATATGTACTTTCCCCTCATCCTTTTTCATATTTTTCTTTTCTTTTTTTTTTTTTTTTTTTAAGAAACCTCTGTTTTGCGTAGCTGACAGGAAGGCAGTGCGCGGGCACGCCTGTAAATCCGCAGTAACTGGAGATGGCGGAGGGGCAGAGCATCCTTTATCTGGCAGGCTATCGATCGCCTCTAATGAGCACCAGTGCAGCTGCGGCTAATGGTGGTCCGACTGGTGTTAAGGGCGAATGTGGGAGAAGATTATCAACCCAAGGGGCTTAACAGTTGCTGGACGGCCCGGAGCCCTCGGGGCGATGATGCACTTGAGAGGTCACTGAATCAAATGAGGGGAAAGATTCAGTGCCTGCTCTGCTGCCGCGAGAAATGCAGCAGGAGTGGGGGGTTTTTTCTAACAGAGACTACAGGCATCAACAAAACCGTTACCTTCTGCTAGTCATTAGTCCCTGACCCTTCGCCCGATAAGACGGCTCCTACTGGAGCCGCCTCGTCCTAATTATGACTCATCAGACGGCAGCAATCCTACCCAATTAGTGGGGCTTAAGTGAGGGGCACTTGATGTAAGCAGGGTCCGCGCCCCATGTGAACCCGGGAAGGACAGGCGCCTGCTCCAGCGCGCTCCACCAGAGCCTGCGCCGCACCTGGGGGGCCAGGCTGCCATTTGATCTGATTTGCTTGATATTTAATTCACTGTGTTGCCTGCCACCCCCTCGGAGATCTGAGAGGGGCCTGGTGAGTGGCCATAAGAGGTGCCGAGGCCAGTGGCCTTCAAGGGACAGCTAACCAGCAGATCCTATAGAATGCTCGCAGTCAAATGTTAGCACAGAAAGGGAGCTACAGGTATTAGAAAAGATAAAAAAAAAAAAAACAATGACTGGCAAATGCCTTCAGGGGTCGGGCATGTTGCACATTCTGAACTTTAATAGCATAATGGAGTAATTGCAACTGGGGAAAGAACCCAGACCTGGCAGGAAGGAAGGGAGCATGAGAGGAGGGGGCAGGGAGAGAGGGGGAGGGGAGAGGAGGGGCGAGCGGGGCAAGGAGGGAAGTACATCTCGTGTCCTCTGCTTTGCCAAAATACCTAAACCTCTATTTATTTTAATGCTGTAAATAAGCAATTTAAATATTATCCTAGTTCCATAATAAGTAACATGGCAACGTGATACCCTGCGGTTATAACAAATTATTTATTAGGTTTTTTAAAATTCTAAGGCAGCATCTTTGCAACCAGCAGATTTCCGTTGGGTCAGATCATTAAAAACGTGGGTGTGGATCTTTCCCCTGCCGCTCACTGAAGGAACATTGATCTCTGACACACACCCGATAACCACATTTTCTTTGTCACTTTTTTCTACAGCAGAGGGAAAGTCTTTAAAAGTAGTTCCCCCACAAAAAGGTCACACACCCCCAAAACCCACCCTGCATGCTTCCAGCCCCTCTTCTCATGTCTGCCAGAGGGAGAGAGGAAAGAGTCGGGAAGACCAGGACTGAGAAACCCCTTGGGTTGTGAGCTCCAGTGTGTGCGTTTAAAAACAATGGCTCCACATGGCAATTCAGTGGGAAATGTTTGTTTCCAGTCCCCCTGCTACACTGTCTGGAGAGCATGGAGTTTAGTAAAGTCCATGATCAACTTTCCCGGGAATAAAAGTCCTGACATGCATTAACTTTTACCAGCAGAGCATAAAAGATAGTAGTGGCTGAGATGTAATTAATGAAGATGAGCTTTCTTATGAATGTATTAATTATTTTTTTATTCCTTAATAACATCCTGATATATATTACTAAAAAATTCTTTTTCTAGCCCAACGGTAGATGCTGTAGGACATACAAAGAAATAGAGGCAGGTACGCCTGACACAGAGGTTTGGACAAAATCGGAGAACAATACAGACCAGGATGTCTGTGATTAGGAACCCAACAAAGGCACAGACGGGGCAATGGGTGCTGGGAGGAGGAACGCTGAGGAGGGAAGAAAGTCTGTAAGGAGCAAGCAGGGATGGGAAAGATTCCAAGTGGTGACACAAAAGGAGCAGGTACAGGACAGGAACACTTAGGAAGGACGTTAAACAATAATATGGGGGATGCTCCAAATATATTAACAAAACCCACACACTGGCAGAGTTAGATAGATCAAAAGATGGAGAGAAAAATATATGGGTGACTTCTTTATGTGTGCTTTTCTTTATTTCTATGTATTCTAAAATGAGCATACATTACTCTTAAAATCAGAAATATAAATTCATACCAAAAAACTGCACAAACTGTGACTGGGCATGTCCAGCTGGGCAGAAGTTGCACTTAAAGGACAAGTATAGGGAAAAGAGTCCGGTTGAGGCCAGAGACAGGAGTCCCAGAGAGTCAGATGGGGAGCCATGTCTCCCCAAAACGCTTCCCAGAGGCAGGCTTGCCATTACACAAGTCGGGAAACTCCCACGTGGAGAAGCTCTGTCTTGTCCTGTTGTAGGTCCACCTGGTGCCAAAGGCCATGGCTGCTCCGCTACCCTGTGGGGCTGCATGCTGAGTGATTTGGGCTCCATCCGGCTTGCTGGGGGTTGCAGAGACATGAATGATAGTAGGAAAGGATGGAGCTGGTGGGGGTGTATAGGGTTAACACAGGGAAAGCAGCAGGCAGGGTCAGGTTCACCGTCTACGTAAAGCATCTCCATGTGCCTACCTCTGAGCTGGTATGGAGCTCACAGAGAGCACAGGCCAGACCTCTGCTCTCAGGAGCCTGAACTATCTGGGGAAACTGGCATTCTCCACGCCTCTTATGGTGCAGTAAACCAGGTAAGGCCCCTTCTTTGTCCACATCTATGACACAAAAAGCCTGTGGGCAATTTGATCCT